>NC_140620.1:10788009-11988009 GCF_057382275.1 Copadichromis virginalis
TCCTCTTTTCTCTCTCCAAAAGATACACCAAACACCTTCTTTGCCTTTCTCTCACCATTTCAGTTGTATTTTTCCAGTCATCTGGTAACACTTCCCTTCCACCCAGAGAATGTCTACTCCTCCCTGAACTAACAACTGCACAACATTCTTCCTTCTTCAGCTTCCACCATTTAGTTCTTGTCTCTGCCTTCATTCTCTTCCTCTTCTTGACGTCCAAAGTCATCCTATAGACTAGTGTCCAATGCTGCATGGCTACATTCTCTCCTGACACCACCTTGCAGTCTCCTATCTCTTTCAGACTGACCCTTCTGTTTAGGATGTAAGCCACCTGTGTACACTTTCTTCCACTCTTCTACGTCACCTTCTGTTCCTCCTTCTTCTTGAAGTATGAGTTCACCCCAGCCATTTCCATCTTCCTAATTTTGACCTTGTGCATTTCTCTGCTTAACACTATACCTATCTAACACCTCATTATCTCTCTTTCCTTCACCTACATGGCTACTGAAGTCTGCTCCAATCAACACTCTCTACCACTTTATCAAACTAACTGCAGAATTCCTCTTTCTCTTCTAACTGACATCCAACCTTCAACCTGGTCTCCTGCACACACAGTAAATCTACCTTCCTTCTCTCCAGTCATATCAGCCAGCTCTCTCCCTTTGCCAGTCATAGTACCTCCACGCTCCTGCCTGTCCTTCTCTTCGACTCCTAACATGCTTCTCCCCTATATGCAGAAAAAATAATGTTTGATCATCATCAAAAGCCAGATATTTCAAAGTTTCATCTATGAAATATCTGGCTTTCCCATCATAGCAGATGAAATACGTATTTTGCATTAAATTGCATCATTTCGCCTCCTGAAGGGCTCGCAATGAGTCCACTGTGTGTATATATATGTATTTCTTTTCCCTATGGTAATAATACTTTTAGATAAATACTAAGTACTTTTCCACTACTGATGTATATAAAGTAAAATTAGGCTGTAAAGTTAAATCTTACTTTAGATAAATCTTGGTATGTGCTTTTATAATGTGTACTAAATTGTAGTAAAACATGTCAGGGTTCCTTTGTTTCATGTGTTCTGGCCAGTACACTAAGCCTGAGCCTGAGTGAGAGCTGAGCAGAGAATTGTAGCTCACTCTGCTCCCAACTTAACTGATGCCCTGCACCTCCCCCATAGCTGCTGCAGTGGGGGAGGGGCAGGTAAATGTTTCCAGCACTTTGGCAGGTCTGAAGGCAAAAGAGAGTCCAAACCAGGACTAGCAAAGTGTACCTAATATAGCTGTTTAGTGTGTGTGTAAAATAAATAAATAATATGGTAATGGCTCTTTCCACTACTGATATATATAAAGTTTAATTAGACTGTAAAACTAAATCTTACTTTAGATAAATTTTATTTTGTGATTTCATAATGTGTACTAAACTGTAGTTAAAATAAATGTCAGGATTCCTTTATTTCACATATTGTAGCCTGTAAATCAGGTTTGAGAGTCAGAGCTGAGGAGAAAACTTTGGCTCTCTCTGCTCCTCCATCAGTGACCCTCCCCCCGCGCACCTGCACTGCAGCTCTCAAACTTTTGCAGGGCATGTGACGTCATTCAGTCCACAGTCGGAGTAGCCGTTTAAGTGGAGCTCTGAAGACTGCAAAGCACGCTTTCTGCAGGTAAGATTTCACATTTTTGCTATATGAAAACTGTGCAAATGTTGTCTTTCTAAGAAACGAAAGAAAAAGGTATCTTACATTAAGTTTAATTTTTTTTTAACTTAATGACACGGCAGTAAATATACTTTTTTTTAATTGAACAATGCATAAAGTTCGTCTCAATCTATATTTTATTACAATTAACTATGCATAATTTTTCTTATAATTGAACATAGGAACAAAAACCGATTCCTTCGTGATATATTTAACACTAAATTTTATGCCAAACCTACCGTCCCCTCCCCCTCAATTTCTGGCAATTTCTATCTGTATTTCTCTTCAGTCTCGCTCTTAGAAATATAAAATTAACGTAAGAAATAATTATCGGATCTGGTTTTCAGTTTAAAGGGGAAAAATGTACGCTTAATTACAGTAAAAACATGATTTTTGCAAGAAAACATGAAGTTAGAGATTTTTCACGGTTTCAGTGAGTAAAAGTCTAAAATGAAAAATCCTATGCAGTGGTTTGGTTGCAGACCTGTGTGAGTTCCAGCCTTTTAACAAGACAGCTTGTTGTAACTTTAGTGCAGTTTGTTTGATGACAGCATTTGGATTATTTTGTAAGTGATTTAAGTGTTAGTCACATGTTTAGTGAGAGCTGTTAATTATAGATTTAATTTATTTAACAGGTATTTTCATTAGAAAACTGCGTTTCCCAGAATCCTTTGTGGTAGACAAAAGTTACTCTGGGTTTTTAGCTAGCAAAGAAAGTTTTGGGAAGCCATTATATGTTGCTCTGATGTCGAGCAGTTTATTTGTTGTACATTCCCCCTTTTGAAGCCTTATATAAAGACTATCGTTTCTCCAATTGATGTCCGATCCATTTTTTTGGCTAAGTGGATTCGCCACAACACAGCTTAGTGGAATGCTTTTTAATTCTTCACAAACTTTATTAAAGATAACAAGCGGCCAAACTGTGGTTTGTACCGTTTTATTTAGGGTATCTCTTTAAGGCATTTTATAGCTTGACTGGGTTTTGTCCCCTTCTTTTTAAGTCACAATTTTAGCCTAGATTTAGTCGAAAGGCACTTTTATTCCGAGCGCTTTAATCTTTTGTTAAAACCCAACCTCAGTTGCCCAGCTATAACATCTATCAAGTTAGCATTTCAAAATATGTAAAGGAAACGACTGAAGTGTGACGCATGCGCGTAGCAATGCTTTAACTTTTGTTGTCTTAAAGTGTTTACAATCCAAAATGCTTGAAATCATTGTCCTCCTTTATCCATCAAATATAAACGTTCCCACGTGTTTACGCCAACATGGAGTTTTATGTTGGTGTCGATGTTTCAGTGACTGAGCAGCGTCTGTCCGTCCAGTATATTTACTGACGTAGCCGCACATCAGCATGACCCAGCTGAGCAGCGTGCTCCGTTTAGCCTCGTTTGTCTTATTCCTCTCATTTGTTTTTCACCGTCAAACATAACTGGACAGAAGGCCTGGTGTTCTGTTGCTGAAGTGGGCTTCAGATAGTGTTTTTCTGTGGAACATCAAGGCTGTCATGTAGTATTAATTTGGCTATTCAAAGCAAATAATGTACATGCTTATACAAAATATAAGCCTTTTGTATAGTGTGTTATAATTGTGCCTTCCAACAATTGAAAGTGTGTTTATGTGTTGTCTCTTTGGCTGCTATGTTTTAGTGTTATAATAAGACTCACCTTGGAGGAAACAATAACATGCTGTCCTAATATTGCTTTATGTACAGAGAGTAATTAATAAAAGTATGTTAAAAAAGGAAATGATGTCACTCTAACAGTGTAGCCATCAGAAGGCATATAAGCTTTCCTATATGACACTCTGTTTTTTAAATGCCTAATACTACTATATCTAAAACGGGTGAAACGTTGTGATGCTCCATGTTTTTTTTTTTGTTTTACTTTAAATTTGATAGAGTTGTAGGTCACAATTTTTACAGCAGGTTCACCTGCATGAGCGCTCACTGCTAAGACACCTGTATATTTATTGAGGTGAGCTACTGTAAATGAATGGGTAATGGGCTGCATCAAAACTGTTGGTGCACTTTTACTGTATCACCTCCAAGTCATTATTGACTGTAACTGGATTATTTAACTGTAACTGAGAAGTAACTTTGACTTTTGTCTTTGGTATTAGGTGAAGGAAGCCACGGCAGCAAGCCAAATACAGGTATGTGCCTTCTTATCGAATATTTGAACATGTAGTCTTTAATCGTTACTGAATCGTACGTAGGAGTGTCAAACAACAGACCAAACAACAGATACTACAAACTATAATATGCATTAAGAATCATTATCAGTTAAGGTGGGAATAGGTGATTCTTAGATCAGACGTGATTGTTTTCTAAATGTGATTCTTTGTTGCTTATAATATGAACAACTGCTGCTAGAACAATACTCATGTGCATCACATCGGCCCCACGTTCTGCATAAAATGTAAATAAAATAGGCATTGATCAGAAAATCATTTGAAGCCTCTTTACCTGAAAATGGCACAAGGACAACACATGGTTGAAACTCAGCATTTTATAATATAAATGATGTAAGCCAGATATGAGAAACAGTCCCAAACAGACAACAGAAACAGGAGACAAAGACAAAAAGTTGTTGAACGTAACTTTTGTTTGCAGCCTGTGTCCTCATTGCAGACCTGTGCAGTCCTCTGCAGTCTGATACCACGGTCATACCACAACATCTTATTTTACTTACAGCCAGGAATACACGAGCTCAGTGAAGTCTTATAACTTTAAAAACATATCTTTTCACATGTGAAAATTTTTGTTATTAAGCAGGTTGAAATGATGAGCAGATTTTCAAATGACAAATTTATTTGGATATATTCAATTTATTTATGCAACAGATAGTTTGATCCACTGAGAATTTATTTTACATTTAATTTCATGTATAACGTGTTTACAAACACCGTCTCATGGTATATAATCAAGCAATAGGACAAAGTCAGCATCACAGCAGTGGTATGTTTTAAAGAAATTTTTGGTTGATGATTTTAATAAATGTATTTTTCTGAAACAAATTTAAAAAAATGCTTATTAACCAGGTTTCCCACATGCTCAGTGATCTTATGGTCGTATTTAGTTTTTGGCTTTGTTAGCTTCCAGCTGGAAGCTGATGTCACTTAAATCCCTGTTTGGAGAAACAGCTTTTCCTGTTCAGGAGAGAACATGTAGAATTCCTTGCTAGAGGACCTCAAACTGAATCCTGACTGGCATAATCTTAAATTTAAATGGGCACTGGTTTTAAAATAAGATTAGTCTTCTATTCATGATCTCCTGCTTGTTGTTTTATGGTGCATTGTTAGTGTTGTGTACTTTAACCTCCTTGGACCTGGTGTCCACATATGTGGACATCACATTTTGGTTTGTCTCGACCAAAATACTAAATTTTGCTCTACAAGGACATTATACTGCCACTGTTCTATCGAAATTTAAAACAAATGCCCTCGTATGTGGATCTCACTCCTCTCAGAAACAAGAGAAGTAAAAAAAATTCAGATAATTCTTTGTTTTTACATCAGGTCCCAATCAGCCCAAATAGCAAAGAGAAATTAAAAATGGCATGAAAGAGTTCAGGTCATAGGAGGTTAAAGCTCATGACAATAGAAATTAGCTTAGGTTATACATTTTACAGTAATGTCATGTTATAGACTTCTCTCTTCATAAAAAATGTCCAAATATAATTGTATCCTTTCAATATTTATTTCTTACATTGCAGACGATAACGTGGCGCTCGCATGCAGTGATAATGGCTGTTCTGATAGTGGTGGTAAGTGTTACCTGCTCACTAGTACAGCTGTTGGTATACTGCCTCATGAATAAGCTGCATTTTTGATAAACTGCTATGCAACTGCAAGTTATGTATGTGACATTGACTAATATTAGAGAGTGACGTTAACCTGTTAGCTTGGGTTCCTAATGGTAAAATGAACTGGGTGGCATGTTACAGCCAAAGAAACACACTGTTGGCCTAGTTCAGTGCTCAGTAGTCTATACAACAGATAACACTTGATCATGTACACTCACTCTATAGTGAGCTCTTTTATTACAGCAAGAACTAGACTCACAACACATGAAAAAAGGACATCTCAGAGATTTGTGGTTTTATCACCACGACCCAGATTCTAAATTAAAAACTGTTACATTTGTCCAGTGCATGTTTACACAAATGGCACCTTTGAATGGTTGTGCTGCATTGTTTTAATTATCTTAACTAAAAGAAGGGTAATTTCATTTCTAGGATGACATAGTGACACTTGGAGAAGTTAAGATTGCTCCTTTGCACGTTGTTGTTGCATCTTTGTTTTTTGTCATATTTGTCAACAATACTGTTTGTGTTTGAAGTTTTTTGTGACTCCAGATGGCTAATATTTGACATAGCAGCTACTCCGTGTCCCCCAGAGAAATGAAAAAGGAGGAGGCAGTGAGATGGATGAAGGTCAGGTTTTTTACAGAGTCATTCAGTACAAAAACACAGTGAATTAGGAAGATGTGGCACATGAATGTTTCTGTTTTTCAGGTGGAAGTTCTGAGCATTTCTCCTCTCAAAAGAGACCGGAGCCCACCAGTGAAGAGAGTTCAGATGTAGATGGTGAGTTTAAGCTTTTGTCTGAAATGTAGTGACACTGTTGTATGTATTCTACTCAAATTCTATTCCAGTACAATCTGCTTTGTACAATAACAGCTACCATTGTTTGTGTGTTTCTGTTTTAGAAGAGAGCAAGGAAGCAAGACTGGCTTTGAGGAAAAGGGGAAAAACCAAAGTGGCCAAAGCAAAGGGTGAGATGTTTTAAGCTTTAAATGTATTTAAAATTTTCTGTTTGCAGTATATGAATCAGGTTGTAGACATGACTTTATTTCCTTATAGTTTTGTCCTCTGTGGCAGAATATATGCCTACACAAACACAAAATTCTTGATAATATTGATCCAGAATTATTTTGTTGGTAATTAGAAAAATTATTGAAAATGTTTAAGTATTGCTTTACAGTAAGTTGAAGAGGAGAATTCAGAGGGGGTGGAGATGGGTGTCAGGGGTGATGTGTTATAAAAGGAAAGCAGCAAGAGGGAAAAGAAAGGTTTACAAAATGGTAGTGAGGAAAGCTATGACGATTTTCATTGGGAATGACCAGGATGGACAGGATTAGAAATGACTACATCATAGGGACAGCTCAGGTCAGAGGTTTGGAGACAAAGAGAGACAAGGCTGAGATGGTTTGGACATGTGCAGAGGAGGCTGCCAAGGGATGTTGATGATGGAGCTGCCAGGCAGGACGAGAAGAGGAAGACCTCAGAGGAGGTTCATGGATGTGAAGGAGGACAGGCAGAAGGTTGGTGTGACAGAGGAGGATGCTGGTATAGGAGGAGGTTGAGGAGATGATCCGCTGTGATGACCCCTAAAGAGTTCAGCTGAAAGAATGATTGCTTCACTTTTATTGTTACATTTATGATTTGTTAGGCTACCTATTCTGGTGAGTGACTAGTTTAACCTGCTGTGTTGCGTGAGTTCACACTTTGCAAGAACAGCACTACAAAACACATGGCAGGGTTCTGCAGGTCATTTCACAAGTCTGGAATTAAAAAAAAAAATGCAGGCTGAAAATGTCTTGTTATATTATCATAGAAAATACCTGTTTAAGGTCCTATGATTTACCAATTAAAGACAACTACTTTATCTCAATGTTATTTTTTTTTACAATGCGTATTTTAGTTTCCACCAATTACACACACAGATGTTGTGTTTTAAAATCAAAATTTGTAAAGTGAACTAGATTGACAGTATGGACCATCATTTTCAGTGAGAGGTTTGTGAAAAGACAGCAAGAAACGGCAAGTACAAGCAACAAAGCTCATCGAGTAGACTACATTAGGCTTCAAACTTTCCTTTTTGCTAAAGCATATATTTCAGGCTGGACCAGGTGACCCTGAATCCTCCCTTAGTTATGCTGCAGTCTGTTTTAATATCTTCATATTTGCCTAATACTATACTTTTATCTTTTGAAAAATCAGCTTCTGTTTCCAGTACGCTTTTCAATAATCATTAGTGAACAGATGCTCACAATGCCACCCCTTTCATGCGACCATGCAGGTTAAGCTTTTTGTGACCACTTATCCAGATCGCCACTTTCAGGTTAAGTGAATCCAGATTATGGAAAGATAGCCTTGATGTGTTGAATGTGCTTTGTAGTACAGGCCTTATGACTAATGATAGACAAAACTTAATTCTGCTCTTTGGTATTGTATCTGTGCGCCAGTCGCAAAACTGTGACAGTTTGTCAAATAAAACGCATAAATTCAGATAAAATGAAAAGATCATGTCAATCAGTTATGTTTGGTTCTGAATCATGATCTAGGTAATTTGTTACATTGTCAAGGATATTAGCAATTGTATTTCATAATAAAAAAAAAAATTGACTTAAAATATGTGATGTCAGTTAACTAGATTAGAACTACTACCAACAGCACAGGTTTTTTTTATTACTAGTACATCAGAAATATTTGCCTTATTTAAAACAATAGCAAATTATTAAAGTCTGACAGTTTTTTTGTTTTTTTACAAGAATATTGTTATGATGAATGATTTTAACAGGACTAATAACTAGTTAGCATCTTATTTTAAAAGGCTAGATGCAACATGTACCTTTGAAAACAAAATGTATAAAAGTAAATTGGCTGCTGTTTCACTCCGTAGGTATATTACTCAATAACTGATCTCATGTTTCTGTGAACTCAAAATACTTAATTTAAAAGTGCTTACTACATATCTTGGGTACAAAATGTTGAGTAAATTGTTGAACCTACAGTTTGGTTTGGCATTTTCTGTAAATATACACAAGCAGAACCCCATTTCAAAATCAAAACAAAAACAAAAAAACTACGGTTACATACATGTTGTAAAGTTAACAGTCCATGTTGTCTTTTGTGTTATTTGTAGAGATCCCCCGTGCGAAGGTCAAGAGGCCATGGAGTGAAGCAGAGAAGACGGCAGTGCAAAGACGGCTGGGAATTATGTAGGAAGCAGGAAGGTCATACTGGTACAGTTGTAGCCATCCTAAGCTTTACTGATTTTTCTTTTTGGCAGAAGTCAAAACAAACTGATCAAAGTTATTGATCACTATTTTAGTTGTAAGTCATTAGACTTAATAGTTGTCTTCATTGTTATAATAGCAATTATTATTCCTCTGGAAGGATGTTACATTGTGAAATAAACTGAATTTGCTCTTGTTGCAGCATTGTGGGAATTTCCTTGGTAATTATTAATAAAATCTACAGCGGTATTTGAAATGTAATACTACCTTTTGTTATGTAGGGTTGTCTTGATAGATTATCAGAACTTTTTAGTTATTCTATTTATGTATAAAGTTGAGACTGTTTAACTTTAACATTATTTGGTTGCACTAAAATAGAAAATGTCAAGGAGTAAATGCAAACAGAAAAAAACATATAGACAGAAACGAACACAAAAGCACCCCCTGGTGGAAAATCACCTGAATAGCACTCAATGACAAGGTCCTCATTCTGATAGTAGAATGAGATTTTTTTTTTACTTGAGTGTTTTAAGATTTTGAGGTGATTTTTGGTGTTAGAGAGCCACCCAGTGTTCAAAAATGGCAAAGGTTTGTCTGCAAGTGTAGCAGAAATGGTGGTCCTCACTTTGATAGTACACTTACCCGGTCCTCAGTCGTTATGCAAGACAGGAATGTGTGTGTGTGTGTGTGTGTCTTAAAATAAATAAAGTCTCTGACAGTGTTCTACTTCATTTCTGAGGTTTTTCCAGTGACCTCTGTGATAATAATCAGCTAGTTTAGGTTGATGTGTTCAGTGGAGGCTGCTATCAGCCCTATACCATCAAAATAATTGTATAATTCTCCTGCTTGTAAGTCAGAGTTATGATATGGTAATGTGACATGGTATTTACAACAGAACAATAACAAAATAAGCAGCCTTCTGTTTAAAATGTTGTTTTAATGGTAAGAGTTCCTCCCTGGAAGCTCTTGGTGTCATTTCCACATTTATAAACTCCCTATCTAAGCTCATAGTACATCTTCCGTCCATCCATCCATCCGTCCGTCCGTCCATCCGTCCATCCATCCATCCATCCATCCATCCATCCATCCGTCCATCCATCCATCTCTTGGTGGTGGCAGCAGTCTAAGTAGAGAAGCCCAGATCTCCCCACAGCCGCCTCCACCTGCTCATCCAGGTTTAAGCTGAGGTGTTCGCAGCCCAGCTGAGAGATGTAATTTCTCCAGGTCTGCCACAGGGTAGCAGGTAGGACATCCCCAGCACACTTCACCCGGCAGGCATCCACCTCAGCTGGCTCCAACATCTTTGTTTTCATGGTCAGCTCTCTCTTCATCATGATGGACCGATGCAGAGTCCGCATTACTGCAGAGCCCCAATCCATCGGTCATCCCCTCTCAGATGTGATGAAGCCAATAGAACCACTTTTTCCTCAAAAACCAGACGAGATCCTGAGGCCACCAAAGTGAAAGAAAAAGTTATGAACAGGCAGCCCCGGCAAAGTTCATCACCCACCAGGAACAACTCCGACTTATTGCCAGCGATGTGGACCAACCTCTCACTGTGGTTGTACAGGGATTGAGTGGTTTGCAGCACTGGGCAATATTCCCGAAGCACCCCCACAGGATCTCTACGGAAAACCCCCAAGTTGACAAGATACAACACACCCACCCCTGCCCACTGCCTGAGGGCAAGTCCAGTGTGAAAAGAGCCCCTCTCCAGTAAACTGGTTCCACAGCCCAAGGTATGTGTTCAGATGAGACTGATTATATCTAGTCAGCATCTCCCAACCTCAGGCATTAGCTCAGGCTCTTTCCCCACCAGAGAGGCGACGTTCATGCCACAAGAGTCGGCCTGAGTAGTCAATTAATGGATCGCCACCTGATCCCTATGGCATCTCTGACGGGTGGTGAGCCTACAGGAGGACAAGCTCATATTGTGTCACCAGGTGTTCTCCCTTTAAGTACTTCTCCAGTCCTGGCTCCAGGGTGCTGCCCTGGTGAACTTATCCCAGGCAGGGTAAACTGATCCCTTGGTTTTTTGTCCTTCTTAGGGGTCTAGCACATTTGCATAAACTTACTTTTCTACAAACACTAAAATCCCAGTTAGAGATTAGTTTGTTATTTTGTGTACATCTTCAGTCAGTTGTGAATGATAAAGCAGAATCACAGTAAGAAAGATGTAGGCTACAGATTTAATCCTGACCTGATAATAACTCAGTGATGTACTCACTGTCTCCATCTTTACTGTCTCATCCATATTTGTATATATTTTATCCCTGTCAGGTTACAGATGAATAAGTAGGTTTTAAAATAAAATGTAAAATTAGAATTCCTGCTTCATGTAAAATAATTCAAATGTCTTTCCAGTGAGAAATAACAAAGACATCGTGGTGCACATTGGTGAAAATACCCAAATTCAGAATTTGATGGTTGCAACATACTCACCAAATGTTGGGGCAGAGGCATATTTACCATTGTGTTAGATCACCTTTGCTTTTAATGACAGTTTGTAATCACTTGATGATGATGCAGCCCACCCATGGATATACATACATACCATCAAAGCTCCTGGGCGTTTATAACAATCTGGATGTTTCTTTCAATCAGAGAACCAGGCTTAAACGTGGACTCATCTGACCACACACATGGTTTAACAGTCATTTGGTCCACTTGAGATGAGCTTGGGTTCAGTTTTTCTGCATAGAGTCGATGTATGGCTTCCTCTTTATGTCACTTTATACAATTAAGGAGAGAAAATTGTTCCATTTCAATTTGTAACATTTTTAACTCTGCTGCTGCTGCTGTCCGTACAGCTCATGTTGTGCTTTGTTGTCCTCTCAGTCCCCCCCGTGGAGGTGGATTCAGGGGTGGAGTCTGTCCAGCTGCCCTGCAAAACCACACTTCACCTGCCTGAAGACGCTAAAGTGGAGTGGAAGGACGGTGGTTATAAAAAGGTCCACGTGTATAAGAACGGCTCTGACCAGCCTGAAGAACAGCACCATGATTACAGAGACCGAACGAAGATGAATGAAGACCTGCTGAAAACTGGAGACCTCAGTCTGACCCTGAAACACCCCACAGATGGAGAAGGAGGCATCTACACCTGCACCGTCTACAGCAGGGAGAGAAAGATCCTGATGAAGAAGGAAGTGGTGCTACAGGTCAGAGGTCAGTGATTAACAACTAAGTGGAAACGTTCATCAGCTTAAAAAAGATATTTACATTTTTAAACTGAAGAAGCATTGGTAGAAACTTCCAACATTTT
Organism: Copadichromis virginalis; assembly: GCF_057382275.1. Lineage (NCBI taxonomy): Eukaryota > Metazoa > Chordata > Actinopteri > Cichliformes > Cichlidae > Copadichromis > Copadichromis virginalis. The sequence goes on from NC_140620.1 coordinate 10,799,989, forward strand.
TTAAGAACTCAGCCCAACTTAAAATGTACAAACTGAACCTGCTCAATAGTGCACAAGTTCTTCAATTACAATAGATTTATACTGAGTGCCGACACTAAATACAGTCATAGTGTAGAATGGTACTTTTTGCAGTCATATGCATTATGTGGTTGGATAATTACAGCTGTTAAGAATTTTAAATGCAGTGGAACCCCGACTTACGAAATTAATTCGTTCCCGAGGGTCTTTCGTAAGTCGAAGCACCCATCGCGCCTTTTGAGTGAATGATAGGCTATAGGCTAATTGCTAACTGCAACAACAATACGTCGTTCAAGTGGAACAGCGAAGCGCAAGTACGAAAGCCAAGGGGTTGTCACATGATTCGGAAGGCATTGTGGGCATTGTAGGCTCAGCCAATCAGAGACAGCGGATTTCGTTACTCGGGCATTTTGCCGTAACACAGGCAGAAATATTTTCGTTCAGTGCCTTTGTAACTTGAATTTTTCGTTAAATGAGGTATTCGTAAGTCGGGGTTCCACTGTACTTATATAATTTTAAAATACTGGTATAAAGTAGGGTAGAGTAGAAATGCTAAATGGACTGGTTCTTATATCGCGCTTTTCTTAACTAACCATCCACACACATTTATACTGGATGCATCGCAGAACAACATTGGGTTAGTACCGTGCCCAAGGATAGTAGGTATGCATACTGGAGCAGACTGGGATCAAACCACCAACCTTCCAGTTAGTAGGTGACCTGCTCTACCATCTGTGCCACCTCTGCATTAAAGTTATTAAAGTATGAATAGATTAAACATGTACTCAAGTACATGTACTCCTCGTGGTCCTTTTCGTGATGTCGTCCAGTGACATTGATGGTGGTGGGTGGGGGCACCACAAAGTTTTTTTTTACATTCTCCTCCTACACAAACTCTCCTCTCTGTCTCTCAGTCCGTCAGGTGGAGGTGGATTCAGGGGTGGAGTCTGTCCAGCTGCCCTTCACCAAAGTTCACCTGCCTAAAGATGCTAAAGTGGAGTGGAAGGACATGAAAAACAGGAAGGTCCACGTGTATGAGAACGGCTCTGACTGGCCTGAAGAACAGGACCAGGATTACAGAGGCCGAACAGCAATGAAGCAAAACCTGCTGAAAACTGGAGACCTCAGTCTGACCCTGAAATACCCCACAGATGGAGACAACTCCACCTACACCTGCACCGTCTACAACAAGAAGAAGAAGATCCTGATGAAGAAAGAAGTGAGGCTGAAAGTCAGAGGTCAGTGCTGTAGATACAGGTCAAAGGTCAGAGGTCAGTGCTGTAGATACTGCTGTTTTGTTCTGTTGCTGTTTTCCAACCAAATTAGCAAGAACTTCTCTCAGCAGCTTTTGAGGAAGCTAAAAGGTTCCTTCAAACTTTTTTTGTTTTCTGACCTGAAAAGATCATTCAGGTTATTCTGCTGAGTTACCCAGCAAGTGGGCCGCCTCAGAGACTCACACGATCGACAGTCTACAGTTCCCTGTGGGCCCCACTGTAAAATGTAGGTCACATGTTGGCCCACAGCACAGCACAGTGCACACACGGTACATTAACCAACACCAAAAGGTCAAAGAAGAAGAGGAAAAAAAGCTACTTTGTAGACTCTCAGCTTTCATTACAGAGCATCCAAATTCAAATTGGATGAAGGGTTTAGGAGTTTCAGCTCCTTCACATGTGCCACACCCCCCCTTTTTTTTTTAAACGGACCAAAAGTAATTGGACAGTTGACTCAAAGGCTGTTTCATGTGAAGGTGTGGGCTATTCTTTTTCATTATGTCAATTATGCTCAATTAACCAGATAAAGGCCTGGAGTTGATTTGAGGTGTGGTGCTTGTATTTGGAAGATTTTGACAACATGCGTTGAAGAAGCTCTCCATGCAGGTGAAACGAGCCATACTTAAGCTGTGAGAACAGAAAAACATCCCAGAAATCGGCACAAGTTACAGTTTGGTCCATCCTGAGAGATGCACCGTCTACAGCAGGGAGGGAAACATCCTGCTGAAGAAACAAGTGCAGCTGAAACTGAGAGGTCAGTGCTGTAGATACAGGTCAAAGGTCAGAGGTCAGTGCTGTAGATACAGGTCAAAGGTCAGAGGTCAGTGCTGTAGATACAGGTCAAAGGTCAGAGGTCAGTGCTGTAGATACAGGTTTTTGTTTGTATTTTCTGTCACACTTACCCAAATGGAAAAAGTCATAATAGAGTTACTGAATCATCAAGGTGCATGTACGAGATTTAGTTTGAAAGGTAACATGTTGTAATGTAGAAATATTTGTGTGGACGGTCCAAATGTGAAAGGACAAAAACCTTTCTGAACAGGTGAAGAAAGTCATAGAGTCAACCTTTTAAGAAAATCACAGCTCTGGGGGCAAAAACATTAAAGAAAATGTGAACAACAAAATATAAAAATAGTATCTAAAAATCCAGCTCTGAGTAAAGCAGTTCAAACCCACAGACTTCATTAAAAGCTTTCCATGTCTGCTCCATCCTACTTTCTTTGATCTCGATGAAAGATTCAGTGAGCTCAAGGAACAGTGGGTAGGAGAGTTGCTGAGGAAAAGAGAAGAGTCCTGTTGTGAGAACTGGAACAACGTTACTCTCGTCTCTCCTTAACGATGTGACGCTGTGTTAAAACTACAATGTGCAGACAATGGACTACAGAACATCTTACTTCACCACAGCCTGTTCTAACCCTGCGGTTTTATGCAGGTCATGTTAACAGGAGGAGCCGCTGAAAAATCTCCTTTCATTACAAAGTATGAACTTTTTAAAGAAGGAGCATTTAGGGCCACATTTACTGACATCTGCAGCAGCACAAAGACACACAGCAGCCTCTTACACCATCTGGAGACGAGTGATGGAGCAACCACTAACCCCACATAAAGAGCATCACAGTGATCCAGCAGAGTGACCACAGTGTGGACTACTGTCTCAAAGTGCTGCCTGAAAGAATCGCTTAAGTTTGACCGGCTGAGTTAATTAGAATAAACGATGTAACGACAGACCTGATCTGACTGCAAAGCTTCACATCAGTCTCCACTTTAACCTCGAGGTTTGTGATAGTTGGTTTGATATGCTGGACCAAGAAACCCAGATCCACAGAGGCTGCTGCCAAAACCATCACTGCTGTCTATGTGAGAGTCGTCCAGACCTTTGTCATCAAGACTCTCGAGCAACAGTCTAACAGAGTATGTGTCATTGTTTTTAATAGGGACATAACTCTGACTGTCATCCACATAACAGATGAAGTATGAAACCAAGTGGGAGCAAATAGAGACAGAAGGGGCCTAAAACTGAGCCCTGTGTGGTTCATCTATAATCAGTCATGTCTGAGTCACAATAACTAGAAGATGATTTCTGGCAGAAGTGTGAACATCTCCACATCCTTTCTCCATGTTATCATCCAAAGCTGTGTGAAGTTTCAGAGCTCTGCAGCTAACAGAGACTTTGCACAGGCATCATGTGAGCTTATAAACATGGAGACGAGCTGTTCATTCAACTTGAAACAGAAGAACATGAAACAATCCATCAGCATCCACAACAACACTCACACTCAGAACAAGTTTCTTTTCTGTTCACTTTGTAAAATGTCTTTTACTTTGTGAGCAAGAGTCCAAAAACTTGCTCAGACTGTCAGCAGATTTTCACAGAGTCGTCCCAACTAGTAGAAAAGCACCAAAGCTTTCAGCTTCTCCAGTGATCTCCACCTGTGCAGACACACATGGAGGTTTCCAGCACTCATTAATACATGTGGCCTCTTACTGTTAGGACCAATAATTCATTTAGGTTTGATGAACGTCGGCCTGAATCCACCTCCCACCACCAGGAGCTGAATAAGCAGTTATAGATGTAAATAAATCTGCTTCTTTATCATCTGAGACCCAAAAAGTGGAACGTACAGAGCTAAAATCATGTGTTTGATTTTTGGCTTTTACAAACAAGCCATTACTGCCACACTTCCTGGCCACTTCATTAGGTCCACCTTGTTAGTAATGGGCTGGAGCCCTTTTTCCTTCAGAGCTGCTTCATTCTTTGTAGTACAGTTTTAACAAGGACACATTTTCACCATGTTAACATGATAGTGTTACACAGTTACTGCACACGTGTCATCTCCACATCATGATGCAAATATCCACTTCCACCACAGCCACAGCTGCTCTATTGGATCCAGACTTGGTGGATTTGAATCCAGTGAAGTGATTTTCATGTTTGAAGAACTGCTTTGAGATGATGTCAGATTTGCTTCTCCTGCTAGAAACATCCACACCAACCAGGTATTTTCACACAGAGCTGCTGCTCACTGGACAGCTTCTCTTCTTTGGACCATTGTCAGTGAACCCTGGAGGAGGCTGTGGTCAAATCCCAGCACATCAGAAGAACCGTGATGCTGCGACTACAGACACAATCATTTTGTCCTCTTTAATGGTTTCGTAGATTCCCAGTAGCTCGACACAAAGGCTGCTTTTAGTGCTCCACATAATATGAAGCAGTAAGCAGCTGTGTGGATAGTATATGGTTCAGACTGGGACTGTGGTCAGATAGGACGAAGAGCGCTTTCATTAAAATGACATCATCTGAGTGGAAAATACTAAAGTGACTCAGATTTGTAACAGGAAGTGTGGACTGTGATGTCATCAGACAGAAACAGTCATTCAGTAATAAAGTGATTTAATATTCAACAACAGGAAAATAACATCAGACATGTTTGGTTTCATTCAGTGTTGCAGCTTCAGCTCATTAAGGCTAAAGTTCACTTTTTAAACTGTAAACTTAATAAAAGCAAACTGAAAGTATTGTAACATTTAGAACAAACACATGTTTGTATATAAACTGAGCCCAGCAGGAGAAGCTGAACACATCCACAGCTGTGAGGGACACTGGTGCTGTGACTGATTAAACACATCAAACACATCTGTGGACTCAATCTGTCAGTATTATTTGTCATATTTGAAACAGCTTAAAAACAGTGCTGTGTTAGAGCTGTGCTGTCATGTCTGATTGTATTTAAGGTCCAATCATGTACTTGTGTATGTGTAACTAAGCAACCACGTGGGCGGAGCTTCAGCTCTGAACATTTTAGAGCATCAGCTGATAAAAACACTGAGACAGGAAGGATTTGAAGTCTTCTACGCTCTTTATTCTTGCTTGTGCAGAGTTTGTGGCTGCAAAGCGACCGTCAACAACAACTGCTTCCTCTGCTGACAGGAAGTGACATCATCCCACCTGAGGCTTTGATTCAAACAATAAAAGAACTAAACTGCTGAGTAGAGAAAAGATGGGTTTACTAAAACAGAGGATCAGATGTCAGGTCAGGTAATGTCTTCATTTAATCCAGTAACAAACCAAAGGTTCCAGGTTTGAGCTTCTTGAAGTCCTGTTATTAAGTCTGTTCATCATTTTCATTCATTTGATAACTTCTACCAACAACAACCAATTATTTTCAAGCTGAGAGATTTAGTGTGAAAACCAGAAGCAGGAAATGATGCTGTGCAGTATATTTGTGGAAAACAATGATGAGGCTAAAGTCAAGATCACACACACGTAAAAATAAACACAACATTTGTGTGTAAACACAGCAGGTGGAACATTTATTTGATGCTTTAGCTGCTACTTGTGATACTAAATGTTTGCAGTCGTGCTTCATGGTTACTGAACGTAAAACAACACAAACCCTGCTGATTGTTGGTTTGTGTGTTATTTGTGTTGTGTTCAGGTGACTATAGAAAGACTAATGACACAAATATTATGGATGGACACGTTTCCTGGGCTGCTTCAGGTTTTCCATACAAACACTTGATGTTTGGTAGTTCCAGGTCCAACATGGTGCATGGATATATCCAGCGTCCCTCTTCTGCACGTTTGCTGTTCATCAGTCTCAGCCTTCCTCTCTGTCTTTGTCCTGTAGACTCCTCAGCCTGAGCTGTCCCTGTCACCCACTCATTTCCATCCTTTCTATTCTGCTCACTTGTTCAAATCTTCTACTCTGCCACCTCCAGGTCGCCTCCTGTCGTTGTGTCATGTCTCCATCATCACAGCCTCACTAGGCTGTAAAGCTTCATGTTGACTGTAGCTGCTGTCCTCCTGTCACAGATCACAGCTGATACATGTGTGCACCCACTCCATCCTGCTATACTGTCACTTCACCTCTTTGGGACTTTGCTGCTTTGTATGGAGGACTTCATGTATTTAAACTGATCCACCATCACCACCTCCACTCCTTCATCTTCACTGTCGTGTCTCCAGCTTCTTCACACACACTCTTCTCTTCAGAGCATACCTCCACCTGTCCAGGCTCTCTTCCACCCACCTGCTTCCTGCTCTCACTACAGATCACAATGTCCTCAGCAAACAGAGCTGCTGAGACTCCTGCCTGAGCTCATCTGCCAGCCTGTCCATCAGCACTGCTAACAAGAAGGGCTCAGAGTGGATTTCTGATGTAATCCCAGCCCCAGCAGGAACCCATCTTTCCCTGCTGCTGCAAACCTTCCCACTGTCTCTCTGTCCTCATACATGTACTGCACCAACCATTGTTTGCATGCACACAGAAACAGTGCAGCTCCTCCTGACCTTCTCTGTACATCTGAAGTGCTTGTTCTTGTCATGAAGCTGCTGCTCACACGTCACTCTTCCAGCTTCTCAACACACTCTTTCCATGTCAGTACATTTCCACCTCTATCTGTCATCACACTAACCTGCTGTAATCCTTTCAGCTGGAGCTTCTTTGTAGACACGTCCCTACATTGCAGCCTGATTACAATGCAGACAGTCGGCTACAGTGTGGCTGGATTTCCTTTCTTAGCGTGCTTTGCTATAAAATAGCCAACAAGGCCTCACGTGACATCAGTCAGTGAGAGTTTCACTGCTGCAGCAGCTCTGTTCACTCACACTTATTAATATTAATGCTCATTACAAATGTTACAGCAGCTGATGCACAAATCTTTGTCTGTGTGAATAAAGTTGGATCAGTTCAAACAGTTTGTTGCTCTGCTTGAAAGCAGCAGTTTTTCTAATGCACCACCTTCATGTTTCCTTCATATTTGAATCCCCCTGTAGATGCTGACAGGTAACCATGTCACACAGAGCTCAAGCCTTTGAATCCAGCTGTGACTGTTGATTTTCTATTGAATGGACTTTTTCAAATCCAGCTGTAGGCCTGTGTTTGTGAGCTCATTAACAGCTGTTTGTTTAGAGAGACGTGGTCCTCACAGGACAGCCACTACAAACATATGATTTTATAGAATATGATGCATTACTGCAGATTCAACACAATAGAAAGGATTTGAAATGAGCTCAGCCTTAAACATGTGCAGCAGTAATATTGATCCACAGACACTGATGGGAACATTTTTCTGCACAATAAGTACTTTGACTTTTCATACTTTATGTACAATTTGCCAGTACTGCAGTTTTGTGTGTAGTGAGGTGTTTTCATGGTGTTTTCTTGGTGCTTTTACTAAAGGAAGCTTCTATCAAATTCTTCCACATGTTGTCAAACTGAGCTGTGTGATGAAGTGAGTGTGACAGAAACACTCAGACTGTGTTTCTCTGCTTCATCAAGTCAAATCTGGTCCTCAGAGACTGAATAAAGTCCTGTCCCACTAACAGCAGCTCCAACAGTCTGTTCACTGCTTTCTTCCTGTCAGTCTTCATCTTTCTGCTGCGTCTCCTCTTCACACTGACCACTTTCTATCTAACAGTGAGCTCCCAGTGAAGCAGCAGCATTCAGCCTGTTAGAGTCAACACAAATGTCTCCATCCAAGCTCATGTTGTGCTTTGTTGTCCTCTCAGTCCCCCAGGTGGAGGTGGATTCAGGGGTGGAGTCTGTCCAGCTGCCCTTCAACACCACACTTCACCTGCCTGAAGACGCTAAAGTGGAGTGGAAGAATATATATGGGAAGGTCCACGTGTATAAGAACGGCTCTGACCAGCCTGAAGAACAGCACCAGGCTTACAGAGACCGAACGAAGATGAATGAAGACCTGCTGAAAACTGGAGACCTCAGTCTGACCCTGAAACACCCCACAGACTGGGACAACTCCACCTACACCTGCACCGTCTACAGCAGGGAGGGAAACATCCTGCTGAAGAGAAAGGTGGAGCTGAAAGTCAGAGGTCAGTGCTGTAGATACAGGGCAAAGGTCAGAGGTCATGTAGGAGTTTATTCTCTAAAAGCTTTTAGTTTGAATCTATTTTCAGTTCATTCAAATAAAATAAATTCTTTGATGTTTTGATCTAAAAGCCAAAAATGTCAGGCGGAGCAACTGTGTGTTTAAATGAACTAAGAAGAGCATTAAAATGATCCTACCTTCAAAATAAAAGCCTCTGGCATGATGTGAGTTTGGATCAAATCAATAGTTTTGTTAGTTTAGTCCAAATCAGTGTAAATGTATAAATATCAATAGTTTTAAAGCTGCTGAGATCATTCAAACACTTTGATCCAGTCATTTGGATGTTGTCACATGTCAGGGTGGAGCAGCCATAAATACGAGGCTTTTATTGTGAAAATGCTGAGTGTGATGATCCAGAGGAGCCCATGGGGTGTTTGTGGCTGGATGCAAAGGTTTGTAGCTCTCCTTGTAAAGAGAAACAGCTTGAAGCTACAGAGGAGCGTCTGCAGAAGAAGACAGGGGAAAGAGGAAGAAGCTGAGGCCGCTGGAGAAAAGACAGGAAAAGGAAATCAGCTTCATTTGTTGGAGGCCGTTTGTTCATCACACTGAAATATTCCCACTTTAGAGACAGGAAACAAAGTGAAGTGTGGATTGATGTTTGTCTCCATGATTTGGGCCCTGGAGTCATTTCTTCATCTCCCACTTTAAGACATATTAATGTCAGCCTCACACGTCCCACAGTGGACACATTTCTATTTCTAGATGATATTTGGAGGATGGTCATGTGTTTCTCTGCTGTCACAGCTCTTTGTGGTATTTGAGCGCAGCTGTAATGTTTGTGTGGTTAAAGCCACCAGACTCCACTGACAAAAACTCTCATTTTAGCCGGAGAACACGGGGCTGCTGTGGGACTTTGTGTTTGCAAAGGTTTCTATTGGAGGCATGTTTGCCTTTATTATATAGGTGCAGAGAGTAGACAGGAAAGTGGGGAGAGAGTGAGGGACACACAGGCACCTGTAGTAAGCCCCGCCTTCAGCCCACCTGCTCAGCCAGGTGAGCTATAGCGCTGCTTTAACATGTTGGTGTGATTGAGAGTGAATGAAAGTGAGTGATGGAGGCAGCAGGAAACTAACAGGCTGTTTGTTCTGAGAGGTCACATGACTGTTGTTCTCAGCAGAGTCTGATGATTTGATGAGACCATGAGAGCGGCTTCAGTTCCTCATCAGAAAGAGTCTGACAGAAGCTCCTCCCTCTGTACCCCAGTAGACTTCTATTAGACTGCTCCAGATCCCTGAGAGTTCACACAGAAAACTTTACAAACAGCCAAAGAAAAACTATTGAAAAGCTTCAAGATCACAAAGAGCTCTTTCACAGCACATATGAGCCATTAAGAAGTGCACATTTGTGTTTCCCACAGTCCATCATCCAATAATATCAAAGGACAAACTGTGAGGTAAAAAGCCTTCAGCTCTTTTTGAAGGAAGCAAAAAGACTTTGGTCCTGAGAGATGGTTCAAAACACAACTCAGACCTACCAAAGTATTATTTGTGCCAAACACATGAAGCCTTCAACTTTGTATGTGTCCAGTCAGTGTGGCAATAGAAGTCACTGTGAGGATTTTCAATGTGCTGTCAAAGAGCATCCAAACAATCAGGTGAGGATGAAGAGAATTAGTGTGGATGGACAGAAAATCCATATCCAGTGTGATTTAGGAGCAGCTCATATATAATGAGTGAAATGAAAGAAGAGCACAGACAGGAAGAACATGAGTGAGCAGACATTTTGGAGCTGCTGATCCACACAGGGCTGGATGGAAGGAGTGGGAGTCCATGATGGCTCAAAGTCTCTGATCTAACTGTTCCTGAGCCTCTCCCCCTGCCTCCTCTTTGGATCTTCTCCTCCTCTTCTTCCTTATCTGCCTCCTCCACCACTGCTCTCTCCTCCCTCATCTCCTCCTCAGCTGAACTGAAGTCAGGGCTGTAACATGAGGAAACGTGCAGAAATGACTGAGTCAGCATGTTGTTGAAGTGAGTTGAGTGATGGTGAGCAGATTAGATGTGCGAGCCTCCCTGTAGAGAAAAGCAGATCTTCTCCAGAGTTTCCCACCTCATGTTTTCCTGTGTCACAGCTGATTGTCACATCCTGGCTGTCACTAAATGAGTGGTCCAAAGGTGGAAGGAGGAGCACAGTTAGATTGTTCACCTCCTAACCTGTGAAATCAATCAGCTGAATGAAAAACACTGTGATCCTATGAGCTGCTATCAGGGCTGCTCCATTCTCAGGATTCTCATCTGGATGACTGAAGCAGATTATTGATGAAGTCAGCAAACAGCTTTCAAAATGGCTCTTTTTCCAGGGGAACTCCCTGAAATGTAAATCTCATTGGAATGAAGAAGAAGTCCAAAGGCGTGGTTAGGCCCAGACTTGTGGCTGTTTTCAATGTAAAGCCCATGTTGCAGGCAGCTGCTGCTCCTTACTGGCCCACAGCCTCCACTGATGGATGTGTCAGCTCACTTGTACTGTAGCCACGGGGAGAGCGATGGTGAAGCTGACAACCAGAGGTGTAGCGCTATTTGTTGAAGTAGCCCAGCTGTGCCATGGAAGCACAAGTTTCCAGAGATGATTGGACTGTGAGCAGAAATGATCCATGTTGGACTGAATTGAAGAACAGATCATAAAGTCCTCTGTGTGCCCAGCCCGTCTGTCTGAGCATCTTCATCAGTGTGCAGCTGATCTACAGCTAATGTGCTGATTGATGAGCAGCCTGTTCATGGTGATGATGAGAAACAGATTGGATTCAAAGCACAAATGAGTGAAAAAGGAGCAGCAGCCATGATAGAGCGAGTCCTCTGCTGACAGAAATAGTGGAGTGAAGGATTTGTGCAGCGTTTCTCTGTGAAAACAGCTGATTCAGATCAATGAGAGGAGGATGAAGGAGAAGCAGCATGTTTCTGATAGAAGCATCACTGCTGTGCTACAAACTGCTGGGACTGTGTGTGTGTGACGGCTCAGCTGGAGGCAGGATTGGTCCAGAGGAGAGCTGCTTTATTCCAGACTAACTCTTCTAGAAAGCTGACATCTGTGTGGAACAGCTGACCTGCACCATGTGGAAAAGAACAGCAACATGATTCAGCGTCAGATCCCGACACATCCACGGATTCATCCCGTTACAGGAACTGTGCCACACGTGGCCTCTGTTTGTTCTGCATCGATGCTGCAGGGATTTCTTCAAGTCACTATAATATAGTGTCAGATGGACACATGAAGCTAACACGGCACATCTTTGTGAGTCTGCAGCATGTTGACACACATGTCAGTGTTGTACAGATCTGAGAGCAGCACAAACAAACTCCATCAAAGTGATTTGTGCTGTTGCAGAGCTGTGTGACTGCATTTGTCTTCATTATGGACACATTTCTACAAATGGGACTAAACATGTGACCCTCTGCACATCCATGGCTCAACAGTGCACCCATTGGCTGGATGCAGCTTGTATTGTGGCTCCTCCCCCTTAGCTTCAGGTCAGTTTAGCTGTGTTTCCTCCAAATCCCAGAATTCCTGAGGAGCAGGAATATGTGGGGCTGGGCTCTAAACACTCAGGGTGAGGACTGAGTGAAGAGCTACAGGACAAAGTTTCAGCGCTGCGCTCACAGTTTTGAGACGTCCAATCAGCAACTGGTCCTGATAACATCTCCCCTCTCATTCCACATACATGAAGACTGCTAGAAGCAGCTATCAGCCACATCAGGCTCACATCATGCTTGCTATTAAACATGCTGCAGTCTGCAGTAAACTCCCTGCCACAAAGCTTTGAGTCTCCTCCAAATGCACCTGTAACAAGGTCACCTGCAGAAATAACTGTGTCCACGGGCAGAGTCACCAACACTCTGCACCAGAGCTAAACCTGCTTTGGAGCTAAAAAGCTGCTGTCAGGGTTTCCTGCAGAGCTTCAAATGTGGAGACTGAAAGCTGTGGACAGTTTCTGTGGCTGGATTATTTCATATGTGTTTGTTTCACTTTCAAAGGAAAGTGTTGGAATAAATCAGGTGTGTGACGCACACTTTACTGCAGATTGTTCTCAATGTAACACAAACAGCAATCAGAATGTGATTGATCCTGATGTGCTTGTTGCTTCTAGCAGTGTTGATGTATTTGCACAGAGAGGGGGAGATGTTATCAGAGTGTGTAAGTGATCAGATCTGATGCTGAATCATGTTCATGTACAGTCAGCTGATCCTCACAGTTCAGTTTGTAATCATGCAGCTCTCCTCTGATAAATCCTGAGCTCCACCTGAGTCTCAGTCCTCAGGACCTCACACAGTCCCAGCAGCTTCTATCAGCAGAGTTCTCCCTGATATCACAAACATATTGATCCTCCTTCAGCCTCCTCTCATTCATCTGTTTCCACAGAGAAACTCATCAGTGAAACCTGAGCTTACTGTGGATTATTCTGGTGGCTCCATCACTCTCTGCCTCACACGCCCTCATCTGCTGCTTTCCTCTGATTGGCTGCTCTGACAGAGTCATGATTGGCTGCATGTTTGTATAGAAAGCAGCACGTTGCTGGTAGATCAGCCATCAGCTCATGTTTGTGACTGCAGCATGGCACCAGTTTGCTCCTCGTGTTTCAGTCCCAGACTGACCTGCAGCTCTTTAGTAAATTCAGACAGCAGCTTTGTAACTGTTAGTAAATCTGACCATGAATATCATTATGACACCTCTGACCACTCATTCTGTCTTTATTGGCTTTCATACATGAAACACGCTTAAAGTCACCATTGAATCTAAACTGGATGAAAGCAGCTGTGAGTCACTGCAGCAGCTCTGTGCCAACAACCAACCAACACCTGGGTGGAGTCCCAGCTGAAGCTGAGAGATACTCAGAGACAGAAGCAGCTGTATGGAAGCGTTCTACAGGACGGCTGACACAAAGCTGATGTTACTGATGTCTCCTAGATAGATCTCATGGACCAAAGGCTCTCTGTGTCATCTCGGCTCCAGCTGAACTAAACTGAGAGTGAATTTGGGCTTTCAGGGAGGGGTGAAAGCAGATTCAGGTTTCATCATGTTTCTGTTCAAAACATCAAATCAAGCTGATGGGAAGTTGTAGAATCCTTCAGAATAAAAGCCTGACTATTCAGAGCTCCAACATTAAGAAGAGCAAAGTGAACCAAGGTGGGTGGAGGCAGCAGAGAAACTGTAGGGTGCAGCTGAATGCTTCATCAGTGGGATGATGCAGCAGATTTCCTCCACCTTGCACAAACTGTCCTGTTACTTATTATGACTGGAACATCCAAAATGTCTCCAGAGGCTCCGAGTCCAGCTGAACATGTATTAGTGTTTAGAGTGGAACTGAGGTGATAGGGACTAGGACCTGGGGGACGTCAGTCAGTGACGGAGCGGTCAGCAGGTGTGGGCAGGTGTGGACAGGTACTTGATGGACTGTTTCCTGCTGGACTCCATATGATATGTTAGCAGAGAGGATCTGGCTCCTGATTGGTTGAAGTGGAGCCATCTGCTGCAGAAAGATGCCTCCTGTCCCAGAAAACATTGAAGTTGTCTCTAAAGCCCAGGCTGTGGGAGTCACACACAGAGGAGAGCCAGGTGTGGACAGGTACTTGATGGAGTGTTTCCTGCTGGACTCCATATGATATGTTAGCAGAGAGGATCTGGCTCCTGATTGGTTGAAGTGGAGCCATCTGCTGCAGAAAGATGCCTCCTGTCCCAGAAAACATTGAAGTTGTCTCTAAAGCCCAGGCTGTGGGAGTCACACACAGAGGAGAGCCAGGTGTGGAGGCCGAGCAGCCGCCCAAACGCCCCACGGCCACAGGTGGGAGTGGGGCCGCAGATACAAACACTACGGTGGGCTTGTTTCACAGCCTCACAAAGACACACAAAGTCCAGTTTGAGGAAGTGGGAGCGCTGTTTGGAGTCCGGTTGGTGCCCATGTGGATAAGGATGGTGTCGGCCTCCGGACGGGATCGTATTCTGCCAGGAAACTTGTCTAAAACGTCCCAGAGCGTCGGGCCGGGAAAAGACAGAGCGCACGCCTCCTTTATTGTGAAATTCCTCACCATGGTAACTGAACACATCAGCTGGTCTGCAGCAGGTCATGTTCAGAGTTTGAGGCTCAAAGTGTCCCATTTTCACTGATTGTTTCCCGACGACATGCTTCACGTGTGATATGGATCCTCTGCTGAAGGAATCTGCTTTCTATCCACAACCTGTTGATCCGTCTCTGACTAACAGCAGCGCAGGAAGCCCTGCAGTTACAGAGAAACTGTCTGAGTCGCATTGTTGCTGCAGTTTACCTGCAACTGCTGTGAAGAAAAAGTCTCACTGTGTTTGTGTTTGGTCCTAATCTGCTGCCTGTCTGTTTGACATGCTGGATTTCCAGCTGATCGATGACAGATTAGAAACTGATCAGTCTATTGATCACACAATATTCCATCAATAGAACTGATTGGACTTTGATTTGTGTAACAAAGTGATTTCCACGTCTCCTTCATGATGTGACAGTGTCAGAGCTGAATGCACTTGTAGAGTATCATGTTTTTATGGCTCACATTTAAAGTGTTGCAGCTCTAATGTACAGCTGTCATATTAGAAATAGAAGCAGCTCTGATTTTAGTGCTCAAAGAAATCTATGAAGTGATGAATTCACACATGAACAGTTTTCTGCAGCGTTCCTCTCGGCCTTATTTGCAGCTCCACTCTTGTTTTTGCTCTAATAATTATTTCTCTCCATGAGCTGTTTCTCTGCCTGAAGGAGGCGCCACTCCATCGCTTCATTTAGTGCAGAACAAGAGTCACATGATGCTGCTCTGAACACCAATCACACTTTGTACAGCTCATGTTGTGTTTGTTGTCCTCTCAGTGTGTCAGGTGGAGGTGGAGGAGGGGGCGGAGTCTGTCCAGCTGCCCTTCAACACCACACAAAACCTGCCTGAAGATGCTGCAGTGAAGTGGTGGTACAGTTCATACAGGAAGGTCCACGTGTATAAGAACGGCTCTGACCAGCCTGAAGAACAGGACCAGGTTTACAGAGACCGAACGAAGATGAATGAAGACCTGCTGAAAACTGGAGACCTCAGTCTGACCCTGAAACAGCCCACAGATGGAGACAGTGGAGAATATGGATGTGTAGTCATCAGGAGCATATGGATCATCAGACAGAAAACTGTGCAGCTCAAAGTCAAAGGTTTGTTTGTGTGTGTGTGTGTGTGTGTGTGTGTGTGTGTGTGTGTGTGTGTGTGTGTGTGTGTGTGTGTGTGTCTTACTGTGTGTGTGACTGTCTTGTGTCTCCTCTGCAGGGAGAGTTCAGGTCCAGGATCAAACAGGGGACATCAGGAACAGAAGCAGCTCCATTGATCCGACTCCTCTGATGGCTGATCAATCAGTTTGATCTGTGTGTTCTTTGATTATTGATCAGTGATGTCAGAGTGGAGTCAGTGTGATGTTGTTGTTGTGTGTTTGAGACTTTTAGTGTCCATGAAGGTCTCTGCTGCCGTAGATCCTCTGAACTGTGACAGAGGTCTCACTCTGGAGGAAACTCTCAGCACTTTCCAGCAGCTCCTCCATCATGGAGGACGTTCCCTCACTGTAACAGGTGGAGGAGAGAGGAGAGGAAGCACAGGTGGATCCTCTGAGGAAGAGGAGCGTCCTACAAACCACATGATCACATGACCAGAGGGGCGTGGCCTTCAGTGGTAGTAATAAAGGAACAGTCCACATGTTCCACTTTGAAGGCTCATGTAGTTGCGAATTTCTGTTCCAAGCTTTGAAAAAATAATTCTTCCACTTCTTAATGTGAGCTGTTCAGATTTATGTCTGACTCGTACATACAAACAAAAGATGTCACGGTCAAAAAGTATTTGCTGCTACAGCGCACATTTCCATTGCCATCCTGGCTCACTCTAACCTGCTACCACACATGCGCTGTAATGTTTTCTTACCCGACACAAATTAAACGCGCAGCATTTATTCTCTAACAACATATTATACAAAATCAAACATGTAACATAATAACTGAAACAGTATCAAAAATATTTCTCTATAGATTGGCTCTAACAGCTCATCTCCAACAAAGCAGACCTGTGATCACTTTGACTCAGTATGATGGATCGTTTGGATTTGTCTTTGTTTCTCTGGCTTTTCTTGTGTGTCTGTGTGTCTTTGTATGTTGGATAGAGTCATGTGACCTGCCCAGGGACTACACATGGAAATGAGCAGTTTAGCTCATTATCCTGATGTCCATGAACATGAACACTGTCCCTGTCAAACAAATCCAGATACAAAGATCAGATCTACTGAGCATCATCAGCGTGTCAGCTGCTAACTGCATCTTCAAATGAATAAATGTGTCTGATCAGCGGTGATAAGAAGAGAGACGCTGAGCGAGGGACATGAAAAAGACCTTCATTTATTTGAATATCAGAGTTTTTAATGAATTACTGCATAAACACTTGAATTACTGTCTGAGCTGCCGCAGTTTCCTGCTGCGTCCACTGGGTGTCAGTAAAGCTGCAGGTTCCTCACCTGGTGTCCCTCAAAGTTAATTCAGGGTGCAGTTTTGGCTCCAACATTTTGAGGACTACACGGTCCATGCTCATTGTTCACTTTATTAGGAACCTATTCCTGCTGTAAAGCTGAAGATTATGTAAAAATATGACAAATGAAAATAAAAAACCTTCTGATCAACTAATGTAGAACAAATCAGTGTATAAGAGACACTCATATCATGCTGATATTCAACCAATACCAACACTGCTGTCAGTACTATTGATCCATGGATCGATACAGCCTGGACCTGAACAAGCTTTATAGAGGAGCTGGTGATCACAGTGAGTGAAGCTGCAGCTACAATGGCAGTGGACAAATAACAGTTATAAATTTTCACAACACATGAAAGGCAATAACTGTTTGAAAAATGTATTTTTTCCTCCTTCCTCTGATTATTGTTTCATGGATGTTATCAGCTTGCTGTTCTGATGAGTTCACAGCAAACATGAAGCAAAGGTCCTCCTTGTCAGTCGTGCCACTAATGGAATATTCTCTCCGAACAGCCAACAGGACAAGGAGAACTCCGACCGACAGCTGGAATCAAGTTCCACAAACATCTTTTCACTTCTTACAACTTTGGGGTCCTTAGGGACTAGAAAAGCGCTATACAAATACAGGCCGTTTACATCTCTGTCCTCTATTTCTGTTTCTGTGATTCAGCTTCTAATATAATATAATATAATATAATATAATATAATATAATATAATATAATATAATATAATTAGGAGTGGGAATTTAAGGCGGTAATTATGATTAAGTCATTTGAAAAATATAACACGTAAAACAAAACGCATTTAATGACACTTTGCATTCCAAGCAAAAGGGAACTTTTGACAATGCTAGATGTCCTGGTATACCGATTATGCTGATGCACACATAGGAGCTGCAATAATCTCAGATGAAGTATTGTGAGTCCGATGGGTTTGTTATTTTTTGCACTAAAATGTTCAATGATCACACTGTTTTAGCCTAATGTACAAAATAATGTTGGCTAAGGTTACTCACTTAAAGGTGAAGTTGGTCAAACAACCTTTTATGTTTCTGTGTTATTTTGTAAGAAGAAAAGCTCCAATTTATGTTCAAATTTAATCATTATTATTTAAAGGCAGTATCATTTTTAAAATGTACTTAAAGCACTTAAAATAGCACTTTAAATTCAAATTCAAATTTTTATTTGTCACGTACACAGTCATACACAGTACGATATGTAGTGAAATGCTTGGACAACTGCTCGTGACCTAAAGAAAACAAAAAAGGAAAAGGCTATGAATAAGATAGGAAATAAATATGAAAAATTAAAAAGTGTAAATTTAACTAGGAAGGAATAAAATATAAATTAAGGTTAAAAATGAAATAACTGTACAACACACTGGGAAAGAATAAGATAAAATATATAAATTAAATTGAAAATAAAATAACTGTACAACAAAATACACAATATAGAACTATATAAGAATGTATGAACAAAATACACAAGAAGTATAAATAAATATATACACAATAACAGCAGCAGTGATTTAAGTGATGAAGTGAAAACAAAGTCCAGAAAGTCCAGTGTGTGTGTAAGAACCATATGTGTGGGTCAGTACTGTGTGGTGGTGTGATTGAGAGACCGTATCGCCTGCGGGAAGAAGCTCCTCCTCAGTCTCTCTGTGTTGGTCTTCAGGGAGCGGAATCGCTTTCCTGACCTCAGCAGAGAGAACAGTCTGTTGTTGAGATGGCTGAGGTCCTTCACGATCTTCCTGGCCTTGGTCCAGCACCGCCTGCTGTAGATTGAGTGCAGGTCAGGGAGCTCGGAGCGGATGGTGCGCTCAGCTGACCGCACAACCCTCTGTAGAGCTCGTCTGTCCTGCATGGTGCTGTTCCCGAACCAGGTTAAGATGTTTCCCGTCAGGATGCTCTCTATGGTGCACGAGTAAAAGTTCCTGAGCACCTTGGAGGGCAGTTGGAAGTCTCTCAAGCGTCTGAGGTGGTAGAGACGCTGTCGGGCCTTTTTCACCACGGTGTTGATGTGACAGGACCATGACAGGTCCTGCGTGATGTGAACTCCGAGGTATTTGAAGCTGTCCACTCTCTCCACTGGGCACTCGTTGATGACGGGGGTCTGGTAGTTCCTCTCCTGCTTAGTGCTGAAGTCCACTATCAGCTCCTTTGTCTTACTGACGTTTAGAAGGAGGTTGTTCCTCTGGCACCAGTTCTCCAGATTCCTAATCTCCTTCAGGTAGGCCGTCTCGTTGTTATCAGAGATCAGGCCCACCACGACGGTGTCGTCAGCAAACTTGATGATGGTGGTGGAGCTGGTAGTGGCCACACAGTCATATGTGTACAGAGAGTACAGCAGGGGGCTCAGAACACACCCCTGGGGGGCTCCAGTGCTGAGAGTGGTGGAGGCTGAGACATGTCCGCCCATCCTTACTGCCTGTGGTCTGCCAGTTAGGAAGTTGGAGATCCACTGACACATAGATGAGCTGAGTCCCAGATGCTCCAGCTTGGTGGTGAGTGTGGAGGGAATTATGGTGTTAAATGCAGAGCTGTAGTCTATGAAGAGCATTTTAACATAATTCCCCCTTCTAGTGTCCAAGTGAGTGAGTGATGTGTGGAGGAGATGAGAGATGGCATCGTCTGTGGAACGATTTGGACGGTAAGCGAACTGTAGTGGGTCCAGTGTGTCTGGTAGTGAAGAAATGATGAAGTCTCTGACCAGGCGTTCAAAGCACTTCATCACTACTGAGGTGAGGGCTACAGGGCGATAGTCATTGAGAGAAGCAGGGTGGGGTTTCTTCGGGACAGGAACAATGATGGACTCTTTGAAGCATGTGGGGATCACCGACTAGTTTTAAGTCTGCCTGATTTTGGCCAGAAATATTATTTTTGTTTCTCTGCTTTGAATTGAAATGCCATTTAAATGCTTTGTTTATGGAAATTTTAACAATAACCTACAACACAACCTTCGTGAGCATTATTTGAAGTGGGTTTAATAAACACAAAACAATGTGGAGAGAAATATCCCAGCCAAACACTAGGATGGTCTCTGCCCAACAGCCGCCGCCCTGGCATCTTATATACACACAGAGAAAGAAAGACCTTGTTTTCTGCTTAGCGGTCACCTAGAGATTATCCCTGATAAGCAGAAGGAGTCTCACTATCTGTTTAAGTCTAAGGAGCATGGAAAGAAAAAAGCACCTGGACTTCCTTAAGTCGCTTAAAGACGTTTCACCTCTCATCCAAGAAGCTTCTGCAGTTCTAGGGTCAAATGGTGGAGAGTCAGAGAAAACGGGTGTAGGTCACAACCTTGGCTGATATAATGTAATATGAATGTTTTACATATGCTGCTGTTGTGTTGATGGTGCAGAGATGCTGCAAAGAGTGTTTGTGATATCGAGCACAAAGATGTCTCTGTGCTTCAAGATTCAAAGTGTTTATTGTTATGTGTCACAAGAGAAAAGGCACTTCTTTGTGCAATGAAATTCTTTCTTTGCTGTCCGCCCACAGATGCCGATTAATATATACACTAGAAATAGAACATATAAATACAAATAGTACAAATAAATAGCTGAAGACAGAAAAGGAGACAAAATATGGAGATTTGAAACAGATGTATGCAAAAGACCTGTAGCTTAATATGCTGGCTTAATATGTAAGTTGACCTGATGTGCAAAAAAAATTATTATTACTGTTCAGAATGGGTCAGCTGTTCAAGAGTCTGATAGCAGTGGGGAAGAAGGAGTTAGTGAGTCTGGATGTTCTGGATTTCACACTTCTAAACCTTCGTCTCGAGGGTGAGGTCCTTAGCGATGTAGACGCCCAGGTACCTAAAGCTGCTCACCTTCTCCACTTCTAGGCCCTGGATAGACAGCGGTGGGTGAGGCCTCCTCTTCTTCCTCATGTCCAGTATCGTCTCCTTTGTCTTGTCAGTGTTGAGGGTGAGGTTGTTGTCCTAACACCATGACACCAGACCGGCCTCCTCTCTCCTATAAGCCGCTTCGTCTCCTCCAGTGATGCGACCAATCACAGCAGTGTCGTCTGCGAACTTCAAAATGATGTTGTCTTTGTTGGAGGTGAAACAGTTGTGGGTGCACACGGTGTAGAGGATGCAACCTTGTTGGACACCAGTGTTTGTAATAATGCTGGCTGAAGTCCTGTTGCCGATCCTGACAGACTGAGGCCTGCCAGTCAAAAAGTCCTGTAGCCAGTCACATAGGGTGGGGTGCAGGCCGAGTGTTGCCAGCTTGTGAGTGAGTTTGTGTGGGATGACAGTATTGTTTTCTTTGTCTTTGTTTTCCGAGTGGGAGAGTGAATAGTGAAGGGCAGCAGCGATGATGTCTGACGTGGACTTATTGGACTGGTAGGCATACTGCAGGGGGTCCAGAGTGTCTGTGATGTTGCTCTGGATGTAGGCCAGCACCACTCTCTCAAAGAACTTCACAATGATTGGAGTGAGTGCAACTGGTCTATAGTCGTTCAGTCTGTGGCTGGTGTCCTCACCAAGTGTTGTTCCTGCTGTTTGAGGTGGATGAAGCTCCTGAGACGGAGCTGTGAAGGAGCACAAACACCTTCAGACTCTTTCTCACATAAATGGAACCAGAGTGCAGATGTGTTCCTGATGTTCACTCATTTGATGTTTGGAGGATCAGTGAGTTCAAGTCCACACTGAACCTCTTTAAACAAAGTCCCAGAGCAGCATCCAAAGCTCACTTATTCTACTTTGTCAAAGGAGCTTGCAAAGAAAAGCGTCTGGACTTCTTTAAGTTACTTGAAGACGTTTCACCTCTCATCCGAGAAGCTTCTTCAGTTCTAAGGTCAAATGGTGGAGAGTCCCAGATATAAACCTAGTGGGAGTTTCCCCCCACAGAGGGACAAAAGGACCCCCTGATGATCCTCTAATCGCCTGAGCCAAGGTGTGAAACTGGGTGTGGGTCCCAATCAGCCAGAGTTTCGGGTGGGTTCATTGTGAAACCTGGCCCCACCTTGTCATGCGAATTCCTGAGATCAGATGGCCCAGGATGTGAGTGGGCGTTAAGGCGTCTGGGAAGGGATCTCAAAACTGGATTATAGATGGCAGAGAGTTGGTGTCGTAAACCACCGCCTCTGTGGTAGGGGTTTACGGAATTCGCATGATAAGGTGGGGCCAGGTTTCACAATGAACTCACCCGAAACTCTGGCTGATTGGGACCCACACCCAGTTTCACACCTTGTCTCAGGCGATTAGAGGATCATCAGGGGGTCCTTTTGTCCCTCTGTGGGGGGAAACTCCCACTAGGCTTAAATCTGGGACTCTCCACCATTTGACCTTAGAACTGAAGAAGCTTCTCGGATGAGAGGTGAAACGTCTTCAAGCAACTTAAAGAAGTCCAGACGCTTTTCTTTGCAAGCTCCTTTGACTACGATGGCCTGGATGACTGAGAACCTTCACAGACTTATTCTACTTTGTATTTTCTACTGACTTTTATTTGGATTTCATTTGGACTTTTTCTTTGGCTTCACTTCAGTTTCAGTGAGTTTCCTCAGAGGATTTTCTTCTTTCACTTTAGTTTGGATTCTTTCAAATGTTTCCTTTTGATTGGTTTAAGTCTATCTCCAAATAAACCTTACCTTGATGACTGAGTAGCTGGGTAGTGCAGTGGTAAAACTACACATCTTTGAAGCAGGAGTTGCAAGTTTGATTCCCACCCAGTATCCAGTAAGGATCCTGGCTTCACCCCTCATGCTAACCAGAAAACCCTGGAATGGCGTGGCTTTGTCTGCAGCACAAACACAAGAACATTTCACTACACATCGTTCTCTGTATGATACTGTATATGACAAATAATAAAGCTTGTTTGTTTGAGCATCCATCAAGACAGTTTAAAAATTCACATTTTTATTTATTATGGCAGAATGATTGATAGGACCAGATGGCCCTGCAGTATAAAGTGATCTGGGAGAAACACCACTGTATATCAGTGAAGCAGCAACATGTTTTTGTGGTGTTGCACTTTGTAGACGCTCCCTGAGCACTTCTCTCAAACTCAGCTGCACCTGGAGACAAGCAGGGTTTCTTTCACCTCCACCTTAATGTTGGGATTCAGATGCTGATGATGTTCTGATAACCTTTCTTATCTGTTATTGATCCAGTTCAAATATGTGGCATTATTTCAAACTTATGTGGTTCTTTCAATAAACTCAAACCAAATGGAGGCTCTGCTCTTTCCACGGTGAATCATGCACCCACGCCCTGGAGGGTTTATCAACTTCAAGTTCAGCCTCTGAGCATGTTGAACCAGTTTACTGGATCACAGCCCAGCAGGAAATCCTCTCTGTTCGTTAGCAGTGAGGCAGGAATGGCAGAGTTTTGAGATGTGGATTCACTCAGTTATGAGCGGAGTGATCAGGACTCTGTGTTTGCTGTCCTTCTTTGAAGGATGATGAAAAACTTGCTGTCGTTCCTGCTCCTCGGTAAGAAACTCCGAATATATTTAAAAGTCTCGAAGTGAGTAAACTGCCTATTTCAGGCAGGAAATGTTTACAGCAGCCATGGAAATATGTTTCATGGATGCCTGAGTAAGAGTCAGTTACTGGATTAGAGTCTGTTAACTTTATTGGTTAAATTATTTAGTTTTAAGCGATTCTACAAAGTTTTGTTTTGTGCAGATGCATCACAGTCAGTCAAGTAGAGGGGAAGAGGGGGACGTGTGTGTGTGTGTGTGTGTGTGTGTGTGTGTGCGTGTGTGTGTGTTGGGGAAAGATCATGAGTACAGCAGAAAACAGAAACAGGTTTATCCACTTGAGAAAGAGCAAGAGGCTGAAAAGACATTTAAAATTTAATTTGACTAATATTTTCTTTCTGTTTCTGCACAGACATTGAGATAAGAACATTGTCAGGAATTCTTGTGATCATGATAATTTGGGCATGTGGTAATCTGATATTGTGACCGTCCTAATCTACATAATTAGTGTTTTTGCCAAGGTCCGGAGTCTGGTGACTCCATGTTTGTGTTTTTTGATTACTAATATGCTTCGTTTCATTCGTTTCTGGATATATTTTGGTAATTCCTCCTCCTTAGGTTTTGTTCCTGTGCTGTTAAGTGTTTCATGTCTCTAGTATAGGTTTGGTTCTCTTTATTGATTTCTGCTTGTGTTATATTTATAGTTTCTAGTTTTCTGTCCCACGTTTAGTTATTCTCATGTTGCATCAGTTTCCCTAGTCAGTCATGTCTCCACATCACAGTGTGAAGTCTGCGTCTTTGTAAATGCCTCTTGTTTCCTCTTTTATTTAGACAGTCTTGCATCCCACGTTCAGTGTTTTGAGGTTTGCTTCCTTTGGTTCATCATGTCAGATTATGTTCAGCTATGTCTCCCTCCTGTTGTGTATTCCCTCTGTTGTGGAAAATCTTAAATAAAATTGCAACCACCAGATGAGCATCTCTTTTGAAGTGAGGTTTACTAAAAAAAGAAAAGCATAGCAGTGGAGAAAACATTCAGGTCAAACACCAAAATGGTTGTCTGAATATTGACACCGCCTGAAACTCTTTTATACCTTCCCAAACACTCTCAAAGAAAGAACATTCCACAGCACATCATATATCCATGTGCCTTCAGTCCAGCTCATCCTTGACCCCCTGCCACTCTATGGATGGATCTCTTGAACTTTACAATGGGCCCTCTGTGAAAGTGCAATAAACCCACTTGTGATAACATTATACATGCATACATACAACTGGTGACAGCAGTGATCTTGCTTTACTAAAGTGATATGATTAAAATATGTGATTAATACATCAGAAAAGAAATCTTCCACCACACCTCGTAGCCCTCTGTGTATATATTGTGGGTGTTTCCTTTGTTCCTCGTTGGGTTGTCGGCCATTATTTGATTCCTCGTGGTTCCAAGTCCCCAGGTTGCTCCAATTTCCTCTATTGTGGTTTTCTCGTGTTTAGCTTTCCCCTGTTTAGTTAGTTTTTCTTAGTTTCCCCTTCCATGTTGTTTTAGTAGCTTTTTTGTGCAGTTTTTTTGTTCTGTTTATCTGCGCTTGGGTGTACTTCTCTCCACATGACCTGCCTTTGCCAATCATGAGTAGCCTGGGATGATTTCTTGCCCTAAATTATTTTCTCACTTCTTATGCAATTCAACAAACTGACCACATTCAAAAAGGGAAAGTTTTTTTTGCCTTTGCCATCAGAGCATCATGACAGTGAGATTACCGGACAGAAAAAACAGCGAATCCACATTTTTGCCCAGATTTGGCCTCTTAAAGGCATGTGGGCCTAAACTATTGATCAGCTGTTAAACAGCCTGTTTCACTTTAAGCGTTGTTTTCAATAAATTAAATGCTCAAAAAATGTTTTGTCTCACTCCCATTTCTTCTTGTTGCATGTTGAAGCTCAACTTGGAACCTTGTTAAGATCCAAACATGCAAAATATGATTTTTTGCCATTTTTGAAGTGGTCTTAAACTTTGGATCAGGACTGTAAAATAAAGACCAGGAAGAGGTGTATATTCCAACATTAACTGTAGACTTAGCAAAAATCATTTATAATTAAATACACCAAATGATTTTACTCTCCTGAAATGAATAACAGACCATGTCTTGCTTTGGTGGAATACATCCTAAAGACTTCTTCAAGCCTTGTGAGGTCTTGCTCATGCTGGTCTCTCTGCTTCCTGCACAGCATGGAGTTCATTTGTGTTTCTGTTCCTGTCCTCAGTTTCCCAGCATGCCCTGTCTGTGGTGGTGGAGGTGAATGAGGGGGCAGAGTCTGTCCTGCTGCCCTGTGAGTTCTCAGGTTTAATACCTGAGAATGACTCCACCGTGATGTGGACTCACGAAGATCTTTATAACAAATCTGTCCATCTACGACGAAAAGAAGGAGATGATCTTGGAGAGCAAAACCAGCGTTACAGCGGGCGCACATCGATGAGGCCTGATGCTCTGAACACTGGAAACTTCAGCCTCACTCTGAGAAAACCACAACTGACTGACAGCGGCAACTACACCTGCTCCATCAGTGATGGAAGAGAAGAAAGGAGACTGATAGATATACAGCTGCAGGTCAAAGGTCAGACACAAACCCAAATACTTGCTGTACTTATAGGTCAAAAGTCAGCGCTATGGACAAAGGTCAGGGGTCAAACTGAAGGGAATAATTGGTCAAATGTAAGGCAAAAAAAAGCAAAGACAAAAATGACTGGGTAGGTGGAGAGATTGAGTTGGAAGGGTTTTTCTTTGGTGTTTATTCTTCGCCCATCTATTTTTACACCACTCTGAGAGCCTGATTCTGCTGGAGGGTCTTTACCTTTTAATATTAAGCGCCTTGAGATGATTGTTGTTCTTCTCTTGTGGTGAGTGAAGAGTGAATGATGGCAGAGATGAGTGGAAGTAAGGAAGAGAGCCAATATTTCACAAGTGCTGTAGGCAGAGGATAAAGATGAGATGTGGCCGGCTTTGATTTATATATGAACTGAGAAATGTCAGATATATTAGGAACATGAAAGGTTCAAAATGGAGAAAAGGGTCTGAAGAGGAGATAGACACAACATTCGAACTGAGTTGCTGGTGAATGTTATTAATGAACGTGGTGAAGAACAGCATCAATGAGTTAAGGGTTTCAGATGAATAGAAGTGTGGTGGGTAGACCTCAGGGCGTTGAAGACGTTTGTTGAGAAGCGAAAACAGGATCCTGGTGGTTTAAAATGGAGCACTGTAACAAAAAATAATTTCCCCCAGGGATCAATAAAGTATTCTGATTCTGATTCTGATTCTGATTACCTTCATAAGAACTGAGTTGAAGATTTGTTATTACCGTATTTTCACGACCATAAGGCGCACTGTGCTAAAAGGCGCAGTCTCAGTTATGTGTGCCATTACTGTATTTAACACACACACATAAGGCGCACTGGATCATAGGGCGCATACAAGTACCGTATGCGTATTTAAAAATAAAGCAGGAGCAAAACAAAGTTTGGTACTCACATTTTTATCATCAATCAAACCCATCGAAGTCCTCATCCTCTGTGTCTGAATTGAACAGCTGCGCTAAATCTCCATCAAACATGCCAGGTTCACTTTCTTCACTGTCAGAGTCACTTTCCGTGCCGTGCGGCTCCTCGGAAATGATGCCGGCTTTTGCGAAAGCTCGAACAACAGTGCCAGCAGACATGTTAGCCCAAGCATCTACAATCCATTGGCAAATTGTGGCGTAACTCGCCGGGCGCTGCCTTCCACTCTTGGTGAAACTGTGGTCTCCATCGGTCATCCATCGCTGGATGTGTTTGTCGCCGATGTGTTTGCTGCAGTAGGAGCGGAAGATGGCCAGCTTTTCCTTATAATCCGCTGGAAGTTGCTGCGCTACCGTAGTCCTGGTCCGGATGGAAAAATGGCACGGTTTCATAAAAAGTGAAAGTGAAACTGCTTTTAGCCGAATGGTGACCGTCGAAACGCTTCTCCCGCTCGTTCTTTGCTCGATGATCGCCTTATGTCCGCGGAAACTCAGCTGCGTTTTCTTGACCTGCCGGAGCTTGTTTTCTAGCTTCCTCCATTTGCGAACCATCGATTCATTAATCTTAAATTCTCTCGCCGCTGCTCGATTTCCATGTTCCTCCGCGTAGCTGATGGCCTTCAGTTTAAACTGTGCTTCGTAAGCGTGTCTCTTTGCCATTTTCAGGGTTGTTAAAACAACGGTGTCCTGCATAACGCACATACCTGTTCTTTTATACAGGTATGTGCGATAAAGTCAACGCACACACTTCACCCTTTAGCGTTCTCATGGTGTTCTCTACTACGTCCTCCTTACAACACAAAGGGCGCACTGCGCTATAGGGCGCGCCGTACTTTTTGAAGAAAATCTAAGACTTTTAAGTGCGCCTTATGGTTGTGAAAATACGGTATATAATTCTCAAACACGTAGCTTAAAGCAGATAACTGATAAGCTGGAGAGGAAATGGCATATCACAAAATTAGAAGATCATCATTTAGCCTGGAGAAATAGTTTGTTGCTTCATAAGAAAGAAAATTAGAACACCTTAGTATTGACACACACGTCTGTGAATATATTTCTAATGTATTTTTTACTTTTTCCATTGGTCAGCAGTTACATGAAACTGTTAAGGGTTTATTTGTTTTGTTTTAAGAAATGTGTTGGAATCAGCGTTTCTTATTGTAACCAGAGATTTTAATGATTTGACATTTATTATGATCTCTCAATTGTTGGTAACCATAGCAATAGTTCATAGAGTACAGTTTAGCTGCCATTCAAAACAAAAAGAGTCAGAGAATATTTTTATATGATTAGAGGATAGAGTTAGAGATCAGGAATGCAGCTGTAGGTCAAAGGTCATGTTGCTATTTTCTTTATGTTTCTCTACAGAACAGTTTCCATCCTGGGCCACAGCTCTCCTGGTTCTCCTGGTTCTCCTTGTTCTTCTTGTGGTTTCTGGAGGTCTTCTTTTTTATTTCCGGCACTATTTCATGTCAGGTGAGTGTCTCCTACTACACTACCCATAATACCACTGGTTAGCAGGAGTCATCTGGTGGCTCCTTGACTGTTCAGAGCAGACACATGAGATCTTCATGGTTTCTGTGCTGATGTGTGTGAGACATGGCCGACTGTGGAGGCTCAGTCTGTCTGTTCTTCTGCTCTTCATCCAACATGTCTGCAGCGCTTTACAGGACGCTGCAGACTAGTTACCAAAGAACGAGTCAGGAACACATCAGGAACAAACTGAGACACAATCTGACTGAGACTAGCCCCTTTTCCATTAGTTACTTGTCCATTAATCGGATCGACTGGTTTTACATTGCAATCCAGTACTACCCAGAGTGTGTGGTTGTCATCATAGTAATGCTGCAGATACAAATACAGCATCTTTCAATTGCTGCCTCATTCTTGACAGGACCATCACAGATAACTGGTGGATTCCTGACTGATTTCTGGCTGACCTAACTCTAATGACATCCTCCACTTGTTATGTGAACAATGTTACCATGAATGTTAACAGCATTTATGAAAACCAGTGGTAATCTCGTGTGCATCCACTAGGGAGAGCAGTGCTAATTAAAGTTCATTCATGAGCTCTATAAATATAACAACAGGGGTTATGCACACTGGACAAGCAGAAAGCAAAATGTGATGTTTGCATTCTACGGTTATTGATAAATAATGTTTCATGAACATGAAAGCATGGCATGGCAATTTTTTCCCCAATAAATTAACAGTAATGGGAGTAAAAATCACAGTCCTGCCTGCTTACTCAAGTTGTCTGCCATGTAATCTTAGTACAGTATAATACTATTGTGGTTTATTTTTATACTCTGTTTCAAAAACCCACTCCAAATCCAACAACTGGTACATGTACCCCAAATAAGAGCCCAACCTCCAGTATGTATGTATTTAGTTATGATCAGAATCAGAAATACTTTATTGATCCCGAAGGAAATTATGGGTTACAGCAGGCAGCATGCTGGTTGGCGCATGCGCACTCACAAAGGAACCGTCCAACCAAACATACTTACACAACATCACATCGGGGAGACAGGTCAGAGAGGTAGGCTGAAAAGAAAAACAGCGAAAATACACAACATGAGGTAAGAGGGGGAGAAATAAGCTCCACCCAGACTGAGCTCCTGATGGGAGAACAGTTTGAGAACAGAAAAAAACACCTCAGCACAAAAGCACATGACAAACAACAGGGTGAGTAGGGTGAGAGTAAGCCAGTGTAGACAGCATATCCAGTTCTCCAGCATGCGCTGGGCCCAGACCTGCCGTCTGACCTCGGCTTTGGAGATAAGCGTTCATCATATGCATCATATCATCATCATATGCAAAATTTATGGGGAAGAATCGTCTGAATCCTGAAGATGAATAAATAAATAAAAACTTTAATAGCACAATTTGCTAAAATGTATTAAATAAATGTCTTAACAGTAATTTTACTAATAATGCATGGATTGCATTGTTTTAAAATGCAGTAAACTGACGACTGTGAACCCCTGTATTTTTGTTTAGCTTTCCTTACTTGCTCTGTACATCTCAAACTTAAGTGTAACTTAACAAATATATATACAAAATATACCAAGTAGAAATTTCTACTTGGTGAAATGACCTGACAGAACATGCTGACACACTTTTTTAACAAAAATATATAAAACATCTACTACATGAAAGACAAAAAAAAAAAAAAAAAAACCCAGAACGACACAATTAAAAACAAGTTGTTTGTTGTTCCCATTTCCAAAGACCCAGGCCAGCCCCCATGAAACATAGCTCAAAAAAGCTGATAAGAGTTACACACCCACGCACATCTATCATGCTCAATCAGAATCAGCGTACTTTATTAATCCCTAAATTATGTGGGTTACAGTTGCCACAATCCAGTAACAGTAACAGACTATTAACTAGACTAAACAATATGTTACAGATTTACAGATTTAAGAAAAAGCACAATATATACAAATCACTCAATAATAGATATCAAGGACTGGCAGAGGTAAGTTAACACTGGTCTAACGCTTTAATTTAGCTTGAAAAACATTCTCCAAGGAACAACTTTGAAACACCTTCATAAAGACAGCAGAGCACTTAAAAGAAGAGAAACTAGATAAAAGTCTGGCCTCTGAAATAAACAATATAGAGAAATTATAAGATGCTGAAGACTTTTAAAATTTGTAAAAATTTAAATAAATCTAAAGAATAATTTCAAATATTAAATTGAATCTAACAAAAAAATGAAGGCCATGCTCATAATTCAAACCGGGGTCTTAGCAAGTAACAACCCAGAAAACTATTCAGAAATGTCTGAATTGTCAAACTGCCTGTAAAGTTTTATCCAGTTATTTTACATTTTCAAAACTTAACTTTTGTTAACATCACCTCATACACACAACTTTTGTTATGTTTTATTTGGTGACAAGGTTTACATTGAAAGTTCAAAAAATATGAAATTCAATTCATTTTTATGTAGTCCCAAATCAAAACAGTGGCATTAATGTTTTTTTGTATTATAAGGCAAAGAGCCAACAGTGATACTGAGAAAATCTTCTATAGCGAACCATCCAAGTCAAAGTATTTTTCAAGAATGTGCCATTTCTCTGTGACTACAACTGAGTAAATGTTTATTTTAAAAGTAGGTACGTCATAAGGGATAAAGTCAGCCTCTGGCTGACCTCAGAATGCTTTATTGTACTTAAAACCGTACAATAATTTGGAGGAAACCCCAACAATCAGATGATCTTTTTAACAGCAAAAATGTGTCAGAAAGGTCATATCCTGGTTAAAAAGACGACTCCAAGGTTCTTCACAGTGTTACTGGAGGCCGAGGTAATGCATTCAACGTCACTATCTATTGAGACACCATGTTTTGTTGTGTTTTTTAGATTTTTAGGGCACATTAACCTTCATTTTATATAAATTTGGGAAAAGGAAATTAAAGTTAATTTTGGCCTATGTCATTAAGGCGTGGCTACAGTTTAATTGTCATCTTTCATTATACATGAAAAAAAATCTTTGTATCGTCTGAAATGAAAAAGTATGCCGTGTTTTCTTTTTTTAAGACTTTTATTTAACTTTTTTTCCCCCAACAAATACAAGACTGGTTCACATCCAAAACAGTAACACTGCACAGCCCTAGAGTATTACACATTCTCCAGAGTCCACAGAGAACTTGTGATTATTTATTTATGTCCAGAATTGTTGTCCATTAGAATCCAGTTTACAGGTTACTCCCAGTGCTTCCAGTGGTTTCTTCCATTTGTCCACAATAATTCGGGAGCTCCCATCAATATAGTGTCCCAGCCTGATCAGAGTCATGACATCAATGATGAGCGACTTCCATAGAGAAATGGAGGGAGGCTC
This sequence comes from Copadichromis virginalis, assembly GCF_057382275.1. NCBI lineage: Eukaryota > Metazoa > Chordata > Actinopteri > Cichliformes > Cichlidae > Copadichromis > Copadichromis virginalis. Next base: position 10,831,500 of record NC_140620.1, read on the forward strand.
AGCCCCCACCCATCTCAACATGATGCTTTTCCTAGCCAACATTAACAGTGACTGAATTATATGCTCATGTTGTACCAGTGAGACAGGAATATATCCCAATATACACATTAATGGGTTTTCTGTCGCCTAATGACCAATGGCTGTGCTAATATTGGCGCAGACCTTTTTCCAAAATGACTGAATAATAGCACATTCCCACAAGAAATCTAGTGCCCACTCTGGCCTTACACTTGAGACAATTTGGAGATGTTCCCATATTATACTTACTATAAATATACAGAGAAATATGCACATTGTGCAGGATTTTGTACTGCAGTTCTTTAAATCGGTTACAAACAGAGATTTTAGATGGAAGGAGCAGGATTTTGTCCCATGCTTGTATATCTATTTCACATTTAAGCAACGTCCCCCAAGATTTTCTCAACCATGTTAATTTGTCCACAATTAGGGCATAAATCTCTGAATAAAACTTTGATACAAAATGTTTATGCTCCCTTTTATCCAGAAAGAATTTCTCCAACTGAAAAGAGGCTGTTGAGATTTGTAATCATTTAGCATTTTTTAACACATAATCTCTCAATTGCAAATGCTTATAAAACTCAGTCTTTGACATAGAATACTGGGACTTCAGGGATTCAAATGATTTAAACTCACCATGTTTAAAGAGGTCATAAAACCTCTTTACACCTACTTTATGCCATCCCACAAAGCTCGACCCTATGCTTTGCGGCAGAAGGTCTGGATTATTTATAAGCGTTGACAAAATATTAAACCGAAGGCTGCTGTTAAAAGGTTTTCTAAATTTTCCCCACGTCCACATAGCATTATATATCAGTGGGTTGTGCTTTATTCCATGAGGTAAGTCATTTAGATGTTTCCCTAGAAAGTTAACAGGTGAGGATGGTTTACATAATACTTCCTCAATATTTAGCCATGGCAGATCAGAACGTTCATGTATCCAGGAAGAAAGAATCCTCGCTTGTATTGAGAGAACATAATTTTCTATATTTGGCTCTCCTCACCCGCCCAGATCTTTCGGTAACTGTAAAATGGTAAATGGCCTGTATTTGTATAGCGCTTTACTTAGTCCCTATGGACCCCAAAGCACTTTACACTACATTCAGTCATCCACCCATTCACACACACATTCACACACTGGTGATGGCAGGCTAATTGTGTGTCCAATTTAATTTTGGGTTTTCTTCCTGCCCAAATGAAACCCACCATAGCCTTATTAATTACTTTAATATCTTCTGATTTCAAAATGGCAAACAACATGCCTGTGGGATATAATATTTTCAGTAAGATTACCATCTTAATGAGATTTATTCTTCCCAAAAATAACATCGGAAGTGACTTCCATCTTCTCAGCATCTCTCAAAGATCTTGAACCATTCCATTAATATTTTCTCCATATAAGTGACTAACGTTTGGTGTAACTTTAACTTCCAAATATACAAAACCTGGTGGTGCCCAGTGAAAAGGTTTAACATATAAAGGTTCAATGTCCCCTCCACTACACAGTCATTATAACAGATTTATCAACATCTACCTTGTATCCAGATATAAGACCAAAGTCCTTGATACACCTAGTAAGAACAGGTAGAGAGTTAGCAGGGTCAGTCAGTGCCAGAAGAATATCATCTGCATAGAGCAGAGTTTTATGTTGTCTATCCCCAATTTTAACTCCATGAACACTTGGATTTTGTCTAATGGCCAAAGGCTCAATGGCCAAAGCAAATAATAGTGGTGACAATGGGCTACCTTGTGCTGTACCTCTGCTCAATGTAATTGGGGAGGATAACAAGCCTTTAGTTAACACAGATGCTATTGGTGATTTGTATATAATTTTGATCCACCCCAGAAACTTTTTCCCAAACCCAAATCTTCCTCCCCTTAATAAAGCCTGTCTGGTCAGCATGCACAATAGAGCACATTACCTTTTCTAGCCTAAGAGCCAGTATCTTTGAAAGTATCTTATTATCAACACCAAGAAGGCTAATAGGCCTGTAAGACGAGCATGACTCCGGATTCTTATCTTTTCTAGCTATCAATGTTATATTAGCCTGGTACATAGATTCTGGGAGTTTCGATTCTTCGAATGCTTTATTAAAAACCCTTAATAATAAACTATTTAACTTCACTTTCATTACATTAAAAAATTCTACTGGGAAGCCATCTGCCCCAGGACATTTCCCTGACTGGAGTGCAGATATAGCTTTATCCACCTCCATCAATGTGTGGGTGACTCCAGCAGCCACATGGACACTCCAGCAGGCTAACCTGATCTTCAGAGAGCTGAGGGAATACTAAGTCGTTTAGGAAAAAGCCCGAGTTAAGCCTTGTTAGGTCCATCTCAGACTGGTATAAATTTGTATAGAGTTCTCTGAAGCACTCATTAATCTGACGGTTTGCTACTTGCCTCTCACCATTCACATCCACAATAGCTGTGATAAAATAACTTGATGGAGTATTCCTTGCAAGACGAGCCAGAAAGCGTTTAGGCTTATTAGCTGATGCAAAAAGCCATTGTCTGGCACAAACATCTCTTTCAGTCTTTCACATTATCAAATTACGCAAAGATGTCCTGGTAATATTAAGCTCACTTAATGTTTCAGCTGATTTTGTTACATAATATTGTTTCTCCAGCTTTTTTTATATTATTCTCGACCTCTAACTGCCTTGTTAATCGTTGTTTTCTTTCATGACTTGTGTATGAAATAATCATCCCTCTAATGTAAGCCTTATATCCCATAAAGTTCTCGTGTCTATCTCCTCTTTAACATTTATTTCTAAAAATAATGTTGTTTGCTCTGTTGTGAAATGTATAAATATCTCATCCAAAAGAGACAGTGTGCTCATCTTCCAAGACATGGAGGCTCAATATGTCTCATGGGTTGAACAGTTAGGACCACAGGAGCCTCGTCAGAGAGACCTATATGACCAATATTTACCTGCTGAACTAACTGACTGATACACTTGGACATAAAAATATAATCTATACGAGATGCTGACAAGTGAGGGTTAGAGTAGAAAGTGTACTCCTTAGGTAGTGGATTATAGTGTCGCCAGACGTCCACAAGGTCGAGCTCATTTACAATTTGCCAAAGGGCTTTGGAATTTTTTGTCAAAGTAGATTGTGGGGGAAGTTTATCCATTTTGGGGCATAAAACACAGTTAGAGTCACTCACTAATATTATATTAGCACAGTCCATGTCCACTAACCCTCTCAGATTATAAAGTGGAGGTGCAGTGTTTTCAAATAATGTTTCCTCAGGAAAGTATCTATATGTGACCTCTGTGTAGTGTCTTCTCTGGTCTGCATTCACAACAAAAAGGCAATGGTTAGAATGATCTCTTTTTAATGTCGTGGGCAATCAGCACAAAACCTAAATGGGAAAGCAACAACAGAGTTAGCTAACTATGCTCCCAATTTGTTTCCTCTCCTCCCAATAAAGAAATCTCACATAAACGTGCACTCAGTTCAACATAAAGACTGGTGAAATGACCCGCAACGAATGATGTATAAACAACAAAAATAATCGGGTCAGACTGTATTACTTTAACAGCCTGCGATATGATTTTTCCTCCCCACGACATTTGCGCATTCCTTACCTCGCAGGAATCCTCCATTATTCTGAGGATTACCCAGAATCCCTTGCCCTTTGTGAATATTGCAGGGTGACTTTTTCAACAGTAGGTGGCGCCAATGTCCCATTTAGCAGGATTTTACTTCAACTCTATTTAACTATGTTACATATACAGTAAAAAGTATTGGTCCCAGCATAGAACCCTGTGTAACTGTGTGATTAAGTTGCAGAAGACTGTTCATTTACGTTAAAAAATTAGAGCCTATCAAACACACATGATTAAACCCACAGCAGTGGAATTACCATAATCCCCAAAGTGTGTTCTAGTTAGAAAATACTGTGATCATTTTTTTTTTTCAAATGTCATATTGAGGTTGAGGACAGAAATAATTTCTGTGTCAGAAGATGATGATTAGTAACGTTCACTACAGCTCATGTTCTGCTTTGTTGCCCTCTCAGATTATAAGGTGGAGGTGGATTCAGGGGTGGAGTCTGTCCAGCTGCCCTGCAAAACCACAGTTAACCTGCCTAAAGATGCTAAAGTGGAGTGGAAGAACAAAAACAACAGGAAGGTCCACGTGTATCAGAATGGCTCTGACCAGCTTGAAGAACAGCATAATTTTTACAGAGGGCGAACAAGGATGAAGAGAAACTTACTGGAACCTGGAGACCTCAGTCTGACCCTCAAACCCCCCACAGACACAGACACCTACACCTGCACCGTCTACAACAACAGGGGGGAGATTCTGATGAAAAAAGAAGTGCTGCTCATTGTCAGAGGTCAGTGCTGTAGATACAGGTCAAAAGTCAGAGATCAGACTTATGGATAAGACAACGACCAAATCCACCTGAAAAGTCTGCAAAAAGAATTTTCACCTGTTCACAGTGGGGGACTTTGAGTAAGCCCTAGTAAATAGTTTTAGAGTACCGTATTTCCCGGACTACAAAGCGCACCTGAATATTAGCCGCACAAGCTAAAATCAGGGGAAAATCCTGTTTTGTACATACATTAGCCGCACCTGACTAAAAGCCGCAGGTGTTTCAATGTTGACTTATCATGTGTAAGAGAATATGCACAAAGGGAATTGTCAGGAAAGAGATGGCTGTTTGGAGACACACCACTTTTATTAATATTTTTGAAAAACAAGTTATGGGTACATATTTGCACATGTAGTACATAACAGTAACCTATAGCACACCAGGAAAATAGATTCGGCCTACCTTTTAGGCTCAGGTGCAGCGACACGGCTTTAACAAGAAGAAAAGTCAGTCATTCACCACCATCTTCCTGCGCTCTAAAACCACCAAAGTCCTCTTCTCCAGTGTCGGATACTAACAGGCTCAGGATGGCTTCGTCATCCACTCTCCGCTTCTCTCCTTCGTTGTCACTTTCAAAACCAAAGAAATCCTCGTTGTCAGTGTCAGAGTCGAACACCCTCAGAAGGGCCGTGGCGGTGTCCTCCTCTCCATCATGCAGCAGTCCAGCCCTTCAAAATCCGTTGGTGATCGTGGATGTTTTCACACTTTTCCACGCTGTCAGAATCCACCGGTGGAGTTGGGCATAACTTGCTTTTTGCAAGTTTATCGCTGCTCATCATCCACGACTCCCGCTGAACGCGTAGCGCTACTTTGAAGTTTGTTTTTCGCGCTACTTCGTACGGCACTACGTTGCCTGGCGGACGGACATGTGACTAACATACCACTCTTGAACCCCGATCCTTCCGCCAGGCAACGTAGTGCCGTACAACAGCGGAACAAACAAAACAAATCGTCTTACGATATCACAAAAATCACGGACAATCCATAGAAAAGCCGCACCTGACTAAAAGCTGCAGGGTTCAAAGCTTGTGCAAAAAGTAGCGGCTTATAGCCCGACAATTACGGTATATGTACTTTACATATTCTAATTTTAAAATTATTATTTTGCTAGCTAGCAAACTCACGGGATAAAATTTTGAAATGCACTGAGTGTGATGCAATACAGCGCTATTATAGCAGTTAGTTATGGCATAACAGCAATGTTAGCCAGGTACTTAACTAGCCAACTTAAGGCATTCTGATTAAAGGCTCAAAGTGAAGTTGTCACCAAGTAGAATATGGTCTAGAACTGGTTTATAACTAACTGGTACCAAACGGAGAGAGCATATAACCCCAGTTTTAGCTTCTTTACACTGGCTTCCTGTCTCCTACAGGATCCAATTTAAACTTCTACTTTTTGTTTTTAAGTCACTTAATACCCGAGCCCCTCCTTACCTGTCTGAGCTCCTCTCTGCCTATGCTCCAGGAAAAACCACGAGGTCTAGATCAAAACTAATGCTGTCCATCCCACGGACTAACCTCAAATCCCGTGGTGATAGATCCTTCTCTGTGGCAGGTCCCAGACTTTGGAATAGTCTCCCCTTAAATATTAGATCTGCACAAACACTTGAGCAATTTAAATCATTACTAAAGACACATTTCTATGCCCTGGCCTTTAACACACTATGACCCAAGCATTTTGGTCTTATTTGAATCAGTTTAGTTATTGTTTTAATTCTTTTACTGTCCTTTTATTGTTTTTTATTGTTATTATTGTGTTACATTGTTGCTTTTTAATACCATTTTTATATTGTTAAGCACTTTGTGCAGCATCGGCTGTTTGAAATGTGCTATATAAATAAATTTGAGCTTGACCTTGACCTTTATATTTTTGTGTATTGCTGCGGCTTTTTCAACTATTAACTTGGAACCTTTGACAACACCTTTGGGGGAAATAATGGTAAATGCCTGATGCATATGTGCACAAAGAATAGAATTTTGTGCTACTGAAGTTCCCCGACTTTCATTCTAAATCTGTTTATTGTGAGCACCTACACGTTAAACAACTTAAGCATTATAAATAGCTTCAAGCTCACACTGAGGCACTATCAGCCACTGACACAATAGACAAATATGTTTGTATGTGAATATTTCATACTTTAAGGCTGCCTGTTTTTTTTAAGGGAGATGAACATTACATTATAATTGCGCATAATAATATCACAGATGATCGATTAAATAAATAGATTTTAGATAGATGCTTGTGCATTCTTAAAGTCTTATATGTTGAACTGAAGTATGTCATCTGTTCACAGCCCCTCCCAGTCAGTGCTGTTATCCACGCCTGTCTTACTGTGTATTATTGTGTATAATAGGCAGTGTATTATTGTCTTCAACAATAATACACTATATGCATATAAGGCAAACTTTTCCTTTTGCAGTATTTTTGTGTGGTGCATTTTTCTATGTTTTAACAAAAGGGTAACAAAGGTATTTAACAATTCATATATGAAGGAAGGATGATGACAGGATTTTTTTTCTTAAGTATTTTTATTCTTCTTTAGGCACAATTTACATGTCCACTTTGGTGGACAACATATGTTTTGACTTATGAATTGAATATGGAGTGACACATCAGTGTCCAATGTAGTTGTTTATGTGCAAATATACCATCAACATTGACACAAATACAAGAAAACAGCCTGTGAATAGCTGTCCGCTGTAGTGACCACTATGCGTGAAAGGGTTAATGACCTTATAGTACCATATCACCCCATTAGCTAACTCTCCCTCTCTCTCCTTTACCCCATATCATGTCTGCTGCATATGTACAAAGTCATTTACTGGGCGTTAATGTTTGCACTAAATTACCACACTGTAAATACTGTTATATTATCTTATACTGTTTGCGCTCAAACTATCATATTGTAAATACTATTATATTTTCTTTGTTATTTACTGTGCTAAGTGCCTTCCTTTTACTTTATATCGTATACTTTTACTACAGTTATTTATTACCATGCTGCTTCTTGTTTTATTGCTGCTGGCCTTTGTGAGCTACCAAACAAATTTCGTTGTATAACTACAATGACAATAAAGTTCTTCTTTATCTTATCTTTATCTTCACTCTCGCTCTGCAGGCCTACTTGTTGTTCCTAGAGTATTTAAAAGTAGAATGGGAGGGAGAGCCTTCAGTTTTCAGGCCCCTCTTCTGTGGAACCAGCTTCCAGTTTGGATTCAGGAGACAGACACTATCTCTACTTTCAAGATTAGGCTTCAAACTTTCCTTTTTGCTAAAGCATATAGTTAGGGCTGGACCAGGTGACCCTGAATCCTCCCTTAGTTATGCTGCAATAGACGTAGGCTGCCGGGGGATTCCCATGATGCATTGAGTTTTTCTTCTCCAGTCACCTTTCTCACTCACTATTTGCTTTTTTTGTTTTTTTATTTTGTTTTGCTTTTCTTCAGCCTGTCCCATTTGGTTCTTTTGCCATCAGAATTATTGTCTAAAGGCAAAGAAAGATGCCCAACAGATTTACTTTACCAAATGGACCAACCGGCCTTGCCGTATTGGTCTATTTGATTCACCTTTGCTTTTATTTATTTATTTTTTTAATTTTCACTTGCTACACGGGACAGACATGAACGGTGATGAAGGGCAAAACAAAACACAACAAAACAAACAGACAAAAAATACCTGGATCATCCGTTGAGAAAGAAAAAAGAGAAAACAAGCAAAAAAAGAGAGCAATGTAATAAACTACAACATCGTGATGATCTATGTGAATACAGGGAGTGCAGAATTATTAGGCAAATGAGTATTTTGTCCACATCATCCTCTTCATGCATGTTGTCTTACTCCAAGCTGTATAGGCTCGAAAGCCTACTACCAATTAAGCATATTAGGTGATGTGCATCTCTGTAATGAGAAGGGGTGTGGTCTAATGACATCAACACCCTATATCAGGTGTGCATAATTATTAGGCAATGTCCTTTCCTTTGGCAAAATGGGTCAAAAGAAGGACTTGACAGGCTCAGAAAAGTCAAAAATAGTGAGATATCTTGCAGAGGGATGCAGCAGTCTCAAAATTGCAAAGCTTCTGAAGCGTGATCATCGAACAATCAAGCGTTTCATTCAAAATAGTCAACAGGGTCGCAAGAAGCGTGTGGAAAAACCAAGGCGCAAAATAACTGCCCATGAACTGAGAAGTCAAGCGTGCAGCTGCCAAGATGCCACTTGCCACCAGTTTGGCCATATTTCAGAGCTGCAACATCACTGGAGAGCCCAAAAGCACAAGGTGTGCAATACTCAGAGACATGGCCAAGGTAAGAAAGGCTGAAAGACGACCACCACTGAACAAGACACACAAGCTGAAACGTCAAGACTGGGCCAAGAAATATCTCAAGACTGATTTTTCTAAGGTTTTATGGACTGATGAAATGAGAGTGAGTCTTGATGGGCCAGATGGATGGGCCCGTGGCTGGATTGGTAAAGGGCAGAGAGCTCCAGTCCGACTCAGACGCCAGCAAGGTGGAGGTGGAGTACTGGTTTGGGCTGGTATCATCAAAGATGAGCTTGTGGGGCCTTTTCGGGTTGAGGATGGAGTCAAGCTCAACTCCCAGTCCTACTGCCAGTTTCTGGAAGACACCTTCTTCAAGCAGTGGTACAGGAAGAAGTCTGCATCCTTCAAGAAAAACATGATTTTCATGCAGGACAATGCTCCATCACACGCGTCCAAGTACTCCACAGCGTGGCTGCAAGAAAGGGTATAAAAGAAGAAAAACTAATGACATGGCCACCTTGTTCACCTGATCTGAACCCCATTGAGAACCTGTGGTCCATCATCAAATGTGAGATTTACAAGGAGGGAAAACAGTACACCTCTCTGAACAGTGTCTGGGAGGCTGTGGTTGCTGCTGCACGCAATGTTGATGGTGAACAGATCAAAACACTGACAGAATCCATGGATGGCAGGCTTTTGAGTGTCCTTGCAAAGAAAGGTGGCTATATTGGTCGCTGATTTGTTTTTGAATGTCAGAAATGTATATTTGTGAATGTGGAGATGTTATATTGGTTCCACTGGTAAAAATAAATAATTGAAATTGGTATATATTTGTTTTTTGTTAAGTTGCCTAATAATTATGCACAGTAATAGTCACCTGCACACACAGATATCCCCCTAAAATAGCTAAAACTAAAAACAAACTAAAAACTACTTCCAAAAACATTCAGCTTTGATATTAATGAGTTTTTTGGGTTCATTGAGAACATGGTTGTTGTTCAATAATAAAATTATTCCTCAAAAATACAACTTGCCTAATAATTCTGCACTCCCTGTATAACAGTAAATACTAAATATTGAATATTATTGTGCAGCACGTAATATCGACAGCGCACAGTGTGCTTTAAGGTAGGAGCCAAAAAGGGTGTAGTGTGTGTGAGCACCCGTGTGTACACCTGTGAGCATGAGCGCGCTTGTATTTAAAAGGTTCCTTCATGCAATGATCTGCTAGAGCACAGGTGTCGAACTCCAGGCCTTGAGGGCCGGTGTCCTGCAGGTTTTAGATGTGTCCTTGATCCAACACAGCTAATTCAAATGGCTAAATGACCTCCTCAGCATGTCTTGAAGTTCTCCAGAAGCCTGGTAATGAACTAATCATTTGATTCAGGTGTGTTGACCAAAGGTGAGATCTAAACCCTGCAGGACACCGGCCCTCGAGGCCTGGAGTGCGACACCCCTGTGCTAGAGGGTGTGGGGGGGCCACAGCCCCGTCCTCCAGGGCATGAAGCAGGTATGGAGGAGATCAAGACTCCAGACATCCAGAGGCCCCCAGAACACAAGAGACCAAGGAAGACCAACAGAGGGGCAACTCACTATTTGTTAATAGACCTCTCTGCATTGAATCATCTCTCTTCCACAGCATGTCTTTTAATACTGTCTCCCATCTCTCGCCTCAACCGGTCGCAGCAGATGGCCCCGCCCCTCCCTGAGCCTGGTTCTGCTGGAGGTTTCTTCCTGTTAAAAGCAAGTTTTTCCTTCCCGCTGTCACCAAAGTGCTTGCTCATAGGGGGTCATATGATTGTTGGAGCTCACACTGTATGTATTATTGTAGGGTCTAGCTTACAATATAAAGCGTCTTGAGGCGACTGTTGTTGTGGTTTTGCGCTGTATAAAAAAATTATTCAAATTGTGTCTTAAATGCTGCCAGTGCCTCTCTTTGCTGTAACCAACCTTTCTCTTTATTTCTGAGCTTTTTAAGGACTTTAACTGATGCATCAACCTTTGAAAATGGAAAGAAATCAGTCAGATTCATGGCTGCATCACAGTGTCACATGTAGTTCTCACCATCAGCTGGATTATATCTATAGCAGCAAACAGCAGCTGACGCACAAATCTTTGTCTGTGTTAATAAAGTTGGATCAGTTCAAATAGTTTGCTGCTCTGCATTCAGCCTGTTAGAGTCAACACAAATGTCTCCATCCAAGCTCATGTTGTGCTTTGTTGTCCTCTCAGTTCCCCAGGTGGAGGTGGATTCAGGGGTGGAGTCTGTCCAGCTGCCCTTCAACACCACACTTCACCTGCCTGAAGACGCTAAAGTGGAGTGGAAGGACAAAGGCAGCAGGATGATCTATGTTCATCAGAACGGCTCTGAGCAGCCTGAAGAACAGCACCAGGCTTACAAAAACCGAACGAAGATGAATGAAGACCTGCTTAAAACTGGAGACCTCAGTCTGACCCTGAAACACCCCACAGATGGAGACAACAGGATCTACACCTGCACCGTCTACAGCAGGGAGGGAAACATCCTGCTGAAGAGACAAGTGCAGCTAAAAGTCAGAGGTTAGTTTTGTAGATACAGGTCAAAGGTCATGTAGTGTGATTGAGAGTGAATCAGTGTGAGTGATGGAGGCAGCAGGAAACTAACAGGCTGACTATCTCAGTGAAAGACCATCTCTGAATTGAGGACTAAGGGTACATTCTTTGCCATCTTACTGTGATTGCAGCCATTCACCAACTTTCTACAAATGGTACTCATGGCCATTGATCAGTGGTCTTTGATCAATGGTCATGAGAATTTGAATATTAATGATCAAGGAACTGACCTCCCAGCCCATTGTTCCTTCAGTGAGCTGGTTTCAGTCATTATGCAAATGTCCTGTTTATAAGGTTGGGGAAACCTACAGTCAGCTGAGACTGAAGAAGTCACTTGGATGAGTGACGAAATGTTTCTCCCACCAAAAAATGCTACGTCCAGATAAACAGAATCAATCGGTCTTTTTCTAGGAAAACTCCCTGAAATGTAAATCTCATTGAAACAAGTTCAGTGTTTCACAATAAAAGCCTCTTTAAAGCATTGATTCTACTCTGCTGTGGACACAGACAGCTAGAGACCCACGGCTGAGGAGTCCTTCCTGTTAGACCTCTTTGAAATCCGCTTGAAATCTGCCCGGTAACAAAAAAGGGAAAAGTGGATGTCCGCACAGCCCCTCACACTCCCCGTCTGATGACATTTAAGATAAGATAAGATAAGACTTTATTGATCCCACAATGGGGAAATTTTTGCGTCACCTCAGCTCAGGTACAGATATATGAAGGAAATACAAAAATACAAAAATACTTAATTTATGTCACTGTGACCACGCGGACCCTCAGAAATCAAGTGTTTGTGTCCACTGACATGTTAGAGTGCTTGTACTTTGAAATGCACACAGGAAATGATGTCTTTTCATAAAGAGTGTAGTGCAGTAAGTTTAAAAGAGCAGGGCCAAAGCAGACTGATGGATTATTGTGACATCACTGTTTGATTCTTCTATCAAATAGAAGAAGAAGAAAAGTTCTCTTCAGCAGGGGAGGTCAAAGGTTAAAGGAGAGAAAACACACAGTTCATGGAAATGAAGTAAAGGCCTTCCTCATTGTGATGACCTTTGACCTGCTGCCTGTTATTTTCACTCATTAACGTGTGAAAGCAGCAGCTAGCAGCAGCTTTTAAGGTCCACTGTTTTCTTGCATGTTACTTAATGCAGGCAGTGATGTTGTAAAGCAATGAACACTTTAAGGGCAAATTTCCAAAGTGGGAAAATGATGGTGGAGACAGAGGTTCAGGTTTAGGTGGAGTAATGACCCACCTGCCTCTCTTAAACAGCTACTGCTTGATGGCTGTTCAGTCATGTCCATTAATCCGTAAATGCCTGTTTCTAATCACTGATTTATTCCATACATTTATCCCACTTTACACAACAGTTACTGAGAGAAGTTAATTTCAGAAGATGTAAATCTGTCAGCAACTGTGTCACATTTCAGAGTTTAACTAACTTCCTTACAGTACATGTGCATTTCTTCATAGTCAGAATAAGTCAGCACATCAGCCTGAGACAAGAGTAAATGTAAAAAAGAAGAAGTTTTCATCCAGAGGTCTGTGGTCCAGACAATTTCCAGATGTATTGATATATAAAATTTGGTTATGCTATTCAGTGGTTAGACACCAATTGCCTGTTACATCAGTATAGAATAACAGAATATAATAGAATAGAAACAGGACCTCTGCAGTCTAGACACTGATGGTGGTGAAGATAAGGCATGGATGGAGCACTGAGCCGAGGTTGGGATGGGGAGGAGGTGGGTTGCATAAAGGAGTCTGCAAAGGAGAACGAAAGATGAGCTGTGAGATTTATGTCACACAGAGGAGGCTGGTTGGCCTGAAGAGTGTGGGCAGTGAGATAATTGGACTAGAATAATGATGCCAGTTTTGAGTTTGGTGGTATGGGAAAGTGGAAGTTAAGTAACAAGCAGCCAAACACCTGGAAAGCAGACAGATGAGTGAATACAGATGTTCCTTGTTGAACTTACACATGAGCTTCATTTCATGATCTGCAGAGTCAGTATGAAGTTTATTCTGTTTAGCGTCCAAAGAAAGAAAAGAGCTTCCTGTAGATCCTTGTAAATGTGATGTCTGTAAGATGTCTCCTCTCTCTTTGTCTGAATGAATGTTCTTGAGCAGCGCAGCTCTGTGCTAATAACTGCTTTATTCCACATCTGTATTCATAAAAGTGAATAACAGTGGATCATCTCTCATCTAATCAGCATTTCTAATGTTGTGTTTGTTGTCCTGTCAGTCTGTCAAGTGGAGGTGGATTCAGGGGTGGAGTCTGTCCAGCTGCCCTTCAAATCCACAGAAAACCTGCCTGAAGACGCTAAAGTGGAGTGGAAGGATGGGAGATCCAGAACGGTCCATGTGTATAAGAACGGCTCTGATCAGCCTGAAGAACAGCACCAGGTTTACAGAGACCGAACGAAGATGAATGAAGACCTGCTGAGAACTGGAGACCTCAGTCTCACCCTGAAACACCCCACAGACTGGGACAGCGATGATTTCATATGTGAAGTTTGGAGGAGTGGAAACATCCTTAGAACAAAATCACTGCTGCTCAAAGTCAGAGGTTTGGTCCTTTGTTTGTCTTGTTTTCCTGGCTGCCACTGAGGACAGACTTTCTGGACTCTGACTCACACATCATTTCTTCTTCTCATGTTTCATCCTCAGCTCACATGATTGCAGACATGAGCAATTGCAGACATATCTATATATATCTATATATATATATATATATATATATAGATATATATAGATACACCCAGCACGCCCCTGCGGGCGGTTTATCCTTCAAGCTCGGGTCCTCTACCAGAGGCCTGGGAGCTTGAGGGTCCTGTGCAGTATCTTAGCTGTTCCCAGGACTGCGCTCTTCTGGACAGAGATCTCCGATGTTGTTCCCGGGATCTGCTGGAGCCACTCGCCTAGCTTGGGAGTCACCGCACCTAGTGCTCCGATTACCACGAGGACCACCTTTACCTTCACCCTCCACATCCTCTCGAGCTCTTCTCTGAGCCCTTGGTATTTCTCCAGCTTCTCGTGTTCCTTCTTCCTGATATTGCTGTCATTCGGAACCGCTACATCGATCACTACGGCCGTCTTCTTCTGTTTGCCTACCACCACTATGTCCGGTTGGTTAGCCACCACCATTTTGTCCGTCTGTATCTGGAAGTCCCACAGGATCTTAGCTCGGTCATTCTCCACCACCCTTGGGGGCATCTCCCATTTTGACCTCGGGACTTCCAGGTTATACTCGGCACAGATGTTCCTGTACACTATGCCGGCCACTTGGTTATGGCGTTCCATGTATGCCTTGCCTGCTAGCATCTTGCACCCTGCTGTAATGTGCTGGATTGTCTCTGGGGCATCTTTACACAGCCTGCACCTGGGGTCTTGCCTGGTGTGATAGACCCCAGCCTCTATGGATCTTGTACTCAGAGCTTGTTCTTGTGCTGCCATGATTAGTGCCTCTGTGCTGTCTTTCAGTCCAGCTTTGTCCAGCCACTGGTAGGATTTCTGGATATCAGCCACCTCCTCTATCTGCCGGTGGTACATACCGTGCAGGGGCCTGTCCTTCCATGATGGTTCCTCGTCTCCCTCCTCTTTCTTGGGTTTCTGCTGCCTGAGGTATTCACTGAGCACTCGGTCAGTTGGGGCCATCTTCCCAATGTATTCTTGGATGTTCGTTGTCTCATCCTGGACTGTGGTGCTGACACTCACCAGTCCCCGGCCCCCTTCCTTCCGCTTAGCGTACAGCCTCAGGGTGCTTGACTTGGGGTGAAACCCTCCATGCATGGTAAGGAGCTTTCTTGTCTTTATGTCAGTGGCTTCTATCTCCTCCTTTGGCCAGCCTATTACCCCAGCAGGGTACCTGATCATGGGCAGGGCGTACGTGTTGATGGCCCGGATCTTGTTCTTACCATTCAGCTGACTCCTCAGGACTTGCCTGACCCTCTGCAGGTACTTGGTGGTTGCAGCTTTTCTAGCGGCCTCTTCATGGTTCCCATTCGCCTGCGGGATCCCCAGGTACTTGTAACTGTCCTCTATGTCTGCAATGTTGCCTTCTGGTAGTTCAATCCCCTCAGTTCTGACTACCTTCCCTCTCTTTGTTACCATCCGACTACACTTCTCCAGTCCGAACGACATTCCAATGTCATTGCTGTATAGCCTGGTAGTGTGGATCAGTGAATCGATGTCTCGTTCACTCTTGGCATACAGCTTGATGTCATCCATGTACAGGAGGTGGCTGACAACTGCTCAGGTATCCGTAGCCAGTCTTGTTAATGATCTCACTGAGGGGGTTCAGGCCTATGCAGAACAGCGATGGGGACAGAGCATCTCCTTGGTAGATCCCGCACTTGATGGTGACTTGTGCTATGGGCTTGGAGCTGCCCTCTAGTGTTGTACGCCACATCCCCATTGAGTTCCTGATGAAGGCTCTCAGGGTCCCATTGATCTTGTACAATTCTAGGCATTCCAGTATCCAGCTGTGGGGCATTGAGTCATAGGCCTTCTTGTAATCAATCCAGGCAGTGCACAGGTTGGTCAGTCTGGTCTTGCAGTCTCGGCTGACTGTTCTGTCTACCAGTAGCTGGTGTTTTGCGCCTCTGGTATTCTTGCCAATTCCTTTCTGTGTCCCGCTCATGTATTGACCCATGTGCCTGTTCATCTTAGCCGATATGATGCCTGACAGGAGCTTCCATGTAGTACTGAGGCAGGTTATTGGTCGGTAGTTGGAGGGGACCGGTTCCTTCTTGGGATCCTTGTGTATATATATATATATATATATATATATATATATATATATATATATATATATATATATATATATACACACACATATATACATATATACATATATACATATATATATGTATATATGTAACAAAGTGATTTCCACGTCTCCTTCATGATGTGACAGTGTCAGAGCTGAATGCACTTGTAGAGCATCATGTTTTTATGGCTCACATTTAAAGTGTTGCAGCTCTAATGTACAGCTGTCATATTAGAAATAGAAGCAGCTCTGATTTTAGTGCTCAAAGAAATCTATGAAGTGATGAATTCACACATGAACAGTTTTCTGCAGCGTTCCTCTCGGCCTTATTTGCAGCTCCACTCTTGTTTTTGCTCTAATAATTATTTCTCTCCATGAGCTGTTTCTCTGCCTGAAGGAGGCGCCACTCCATCGCTTCATTTAGTGCAGAACAAGAGTCACATGATGCTGCTCTGAACACCAATCACACTTTGTACAGCTCATGTTGTGTTTGTTGTTCTCTCAGTCTGTCAGGTGGAGGTGGAGGAGGGGGCGGAGTCTGTCCAGCTGCCCTTCAAAACCACACAAAACCTGCCTGGAGATGTTAGAGTGGTTTGGGAATGCAAAGAGCCTGAACCAGTAATGTTGGTCCATGTGTATGAGAACGGCTCTGACAAACCTGAAGAACAGCACCAGGTTTACAGAGACCGAACGAAGATGAATGAAGACCTACTGAAAACTGGAGACCTCAGTCTGACCCTGAAACAGCCCACAGAGAGAGACAGTGGAGAATATGCATGCTACGTTGTGAGGAATCGAGCTGTGGTTAGAAGGAAGAGAGTGCAGCTCAAAGTCAAAGGTTTGTGTGTACATGTTTACACATCTTTGTGAGGACAGAACATTGGCACTATACTTGTGGGGACAAAATGTCTGGCCCAACAAGTTTTAAGTCAAATGTGGTTTTACTGTCAGGGTTACAGTTAGCCTAAATTTTACCATGACCTAAGGGTTCAAGTTTACTTTATTTATACCTATAGATAAATTGGCTTTATGAAAATAATTATAACATTTGGCATCCCCTCACAAAACACACACCCACCCATTAAACCCTGACAAACACATTTGATTATTACACAAGCAATAAAAAACAATATAAATGAGATCAAGATGAATCAAATAAAACAGTTCTTATTGTGTTTAGTGACGGCAGCAGAGACAAAACTGTTTTCTTTGGAACTAGAAACCTTCGTCTAGAGGAAAGAAGCTACAGAGGCCAGGGGAGTCCAACCTGTTGTCTCCTCAGACGCAGTTTGACACCTCTGAGTCTCCCTCTTTTTCTTTTCCTTTTGTCACTTGTTCTGTTAAAATCTCTCCGTATAAAATCCGGCATACATGAAGTAAGGTCTTTACCACCATACGAGACGTTACGTTGTAGCAGCTCCTCACGGGAGTAAACAATCTTCAGCTGACTCACAGCCTCACACTCATCAGGGGAAACAAGCCGGCACAATAAAAATCCAACAACAATGAATAAAAAAGAATCCATGTCTCACTGTTAGTGGAGCAATTATCACCTTGAAAACCCATCACTTGTGTGTGTGTGTGTGTGTGTGTGTGTGTGTGTGTGTGTGTGTGTGTGTGTGTGTGTGTGTCTCTGACTGTGTTGTGTCTCCTCTGCAGGGAGAGTTCAGGTCCAGGATCAAACAGGGGACATCAGGAACAGAAGCAGCTCCATTGATCCGACTCCTCTGATGGCTGATCAATCAGTTTGATCTGTGTGTTCTTTGATTATTGATCAGTGATGTCAGAGTGGAGTCAGTGTGATGTTGTTGTTGTGTGTTTGAGACTTTTAGTGTCCATGAAGGTCTCTGCTGCCGTAGATCCTCTGAACTGTGACAGAGGTCTCACTCTGGAGGAAACTCTCAGCACTTTCCAGCAGCTCCTCCATCATGGAGGACGTTCCCTCACTGTAACAGGTGGAGGAGAGAGGAGAGGAAGCACAGGTGGATCCTCTGAGGAAGAGGAGCGTTCCTGCAAACCACATGATCACATGACCAGAGGACAAGCATTTGCAGAAACACATTAAAGTCAGCCTGTAAACACGTTTGTGTAAATTCTAGTCGTGTTTTTCTGTCACATTCAAATAAAAGCAGAGAAAGCAGAACAAATGCTGAAGCTGTCTGTGTGAAATAAAGGAGTTACAGTACTCACACACACACACTCACACACACACACACACACACACTCACACACACACATCTGTCTCCTTCACAGAAGAAGAAGAACAGGATGATGAAATGTCTGCTGTGATGCTGTATGATGCGAGCCGCTGACAGACACTTCAGTGTGTGAGTTTATGTGTATGTGGTTTGTGGCAGGCAGATAAACACTGCTTTGCATCCAACGCACTGACTTAGAAATAGATCAGAAACACACACACACACACACACACACACACACACAGATGTTTTCAGAAAGCTGATGGTGAAATCTGACCGCAGAGGGAACTTTCAATGTCCGGGTGTTTGAGCCTTCGCCTCTGCGCTGTCAAATCTGTAACGGGGCAGTGATGGGACGCTGGCCGCCACCTCGCTCCAGTTCCTGCTTTTATTCTGAGGGTGGTTCAGAAGCAGTGATGCCAAAAACCACACAGATGTCTCAGATCCCAGCAGGAATGAGAGTACACCATGTACTTTGTTTTCTCCAATCCTCCAAATCTGACACCCAAAAACTTCCATCCTTTCCATCCAGCATCCATCCTGAGAGTCCATTTTCATAGAGCCATGTAATGGAGACCCAGGTGTTCCACTGCGCTTGCCTTCATTTTAATTGTAAATAAATAAATGAATGTATTTTTATAAGTTTGAGGGATTGGTATTTAAAAGGTTACATGAAAAAGAAACATTTATGGTTTGGTGATTCTGTAGTAGGTTTATCGAATTTGACATTTTTATGGAAGGTGAAGAAACATCCATCCTGTGTCAGGAAGAAGAACCTGAGTGGCAGCTGATTGCAGTTCATCATTTGTCTTGTAAACCTAAATTCCTCAAACATGTATTTAAGAGAAGTGTGTTTGCTGTACTCATCTTTTCCTGGTCACTTCTTTTACAGGAGCAAACGAGTAAGAGCAGCTCAATCAGCTGCTTATGAGCTCTTAGAATAAACCAGTGTGCCAGCTTAGGGGAGTTTGGTTAAGGTGTTTCTAATTTATATATAACTGACTGAAGTGTATGTGTAATTTAATTATTTGTGGGACTTTGTGCGTATATAAATAAGTCTTCCATGTGTTGTGTTGTGCTTTGATGTTTGCTTACATGGATGATCAGTGTAGCATTTGGTTTGCTTGGTTTCCCAGATATGGGTCATACAAGAGGCTCACCTGAATCAGGTGGAGTATAAAAGCAAGCCAGTTGCTATTAGAAAGGTTTGGGTTCTTTGGTGTGTAAACTCATGCTTTTCATAATAAAGACCACATGTTGGTGGATAAAGTTTATTCCAGCAGGCCAAACTCACAAGTCACATGACCAGATACCCTGAAACGGGAAGGACTGGACTCACAAAGTCTTCTACTTTCAATGGGATTTTAAAACAATTTAAAACAATTCTAAAAACATTAAAAACAGCCGCACCTTCATTCATTTAAATAAATTATTTGAACTGCAGGATCTGAAAATTCCCACCATTCCTACTAAGAAGTCAGACCTGAGATGATTAAAAAAAGGTGAACTGTGATAGGACGATGAATATTAAAGCAGAATTTATTATGAAACTGATGGTTGTGTCTAATCTGGTTTATTGTTGAGCCTCTTCTGTAACACTTGGCTTCCTCTCTCTCTGGTGTCGTGTGGTTGTGTGGCAGGAAGTCCTGCTGGTTGTGAAATGTGTTTACTGCCAGCTGGATGTGTTGTTGTGTTGGTTCACCGCAGCTCCATGAATCTGACACACACCTCATCTGGAAGTACTTTTAATCCTGATACTTTTTCTTTATCTTATTTCGCTTCCTCTGACATCATCAGTTAAATAAAAGTTAAACTATACAAAATAAACCCAAAGTCCTGGATCAGAGGGCGGAGCTCTGGACTAATGAAGGGCCTGGACACACCTGAGGAACCACAAACATCCAAATGTGTCCTGAGGTTTGATTTCTCCCCATTAAAGCAGGATGGAAGCACTTTGAGCTTCGCCATGTTAAACAGCTGCTTCCATCAGAAGAAACAATAAAACATCTGCATGACGACTGCTTTCACATCACACCCTTACTGCAGTGAACACTTGCTCTCACACACAGAGACACTCCCTGCCAGTATAAATCAGCCTGTTGTTGTTGTTGATGTTTCTCTTGATGGGCGTAACATCCGTGGGAGGGGGGCAGGGACTGAGGGCGACATGATGACATGACACTTCCTGCCAAACACGCAATAAAACAGACGGAGCAGAGCAAGACTCGGTCAGAACCTGCAGGACCCCCCACAGGACCAGGATTACCCCGGACCTCCAGGACCGCCCCGAGAGCTTGTTACGATGTGGCTGCTTCTGATGATCGTCAGCCTGCTGGATCAGAACCAGGCTGTGCCAGTAAGGCTGGATCATACTGGTCAGTTCATGAGACATGAGGCTCATCTGTGACTCTGAGACGTGTTTGTTTTTGTCTGCAGCTTCCAGGAGAACTCCACAGCCTTCAGCTCCTCCTGCAGAGCCAAGTGGACCAAACAGCAGTGAGTCAGTGCAGTACAAGTACACAGAGTACTCTCAGTTCTAAGTGGCTACAGCTAGAGCAGCAGACTCCATCAGAGTTGTAGTAAACTTGTATTTTGAGGTGTTTTCTTCAGGCAGATATTGATGCAGCTATTTCATCAGCCTGAGCCTTGTGTTTCCCACACACGCTGTAACATGTGTATCCAGATGAAACCCTACTGCCTTCCTTACATTAAAGCATCTTCATCTGAAGTCTTCAGTTTCTAACATCACTGTGTGTCTGCAGCCTTCGGCCCCTCCTGACCCCGCTCAGAAGATCACTTCCTCCTCCTCCTCCTCCTCCTCCTCTTCATCAGTTTCCTCGGAGTCAAGCCAGAGTTCAGAGGTCAGAGGTGACCTGAGTTACAACACAATCTCACTGTATACTCTGAGTCTATTTGCAGCTTTGAGGTTAGAGTCTGGTAAAATCTTTAATTTGGTAAAAACTGAACGGAGTCTGGTCCTGCAGTCCAAATATCTGCTATATCTTGTTAAATGATCACAACATAAAATGGTACATTATTCAAAAACCTCAGCAGCATCCATCAGAAATAATTTTATAATATGTCCTCCATCTGCAGTCATTACGTCCTGACACGTGCTGAGTTTTTTCTTATTTGTAGTTTTTTACCTTGTAGATGAAATGAGAACCTGCAGCGTTAAAATGAGCGTCACTGTGCCATGTGACCAATCAGCTGTGGTTATTAAGGACAGAGTGACTGAATCAGTCCGTTTGGTCGATGTTTACAGGGTCCACAAATGGTGCGAGAACGGCAGAACCTGGAGAACACGGTAACACACACACACTCAGCTCCGTAAACAAATATCGTCACTCTTACTGTGCTACAATGTGTGATGTCATGACGTGTGTGTGATGTCATATCCTGCAGGCTGTGGAGCAGGTGGACTCCTCTCAGGAGGTGAGCCGTCACTTTGATGTAAATAAAGCTTATTTTAATGAGATTAAATGTTAAATGTGTGTCTGTGTGTGTCAGAGTGAGGAGCTCCTCCAGCCTCCCAGTGACACCAACAGCACCACCAGCACCAACCTGTGGATCAATGAGCTAGTTTTACTAGGAGAGAGAGCGGGCAAGCAAGAAGGCGACGGAGAGAGAGACACCAGAGATGGAGAGGACAGCGTGGAGAGCCAACACAGGGTGACATCACAGTGACATCACACACACCTGGGCAATACTTTAAACAAGAATGTTTGATCTGATCGTCTGGAAGATCAGATGAGTGAGACTCTGGGGCGCAGACAGCTTAAATTATATTATATTCTATTACATATTATATCTATTATATTATGTTACATTGATGTTGATGGTTGCTAATATAAAAATATGCACCTGTCAGGTTTTAGGTTATTTCTGTCTGCAGTCCTGTGCAGGTCACATGACTTACAGCAATAAAACTAAAAAACGAACTGAGACGAGACTGAAAGCACAGCTGGTTCAAACTGATCTCTGATTGATGAAAGTGTAATGATGACGCATTAGGTGGGCTTGTCCCACGTCTCCTGGTTGGGTCTATGGAACTAACCCAGCCTCCCCCTCAAGTCAGCTCGTCGTCTTCTTGGCTCCTTTAGGTTCTACAAAATAAATCAACTCTAGTGTGACTCCCCCCTGTCTCTTTTTACCCCGCCCCCTACCAGCCTTTGCTGATGACCTTCCACCACCTCCTGACACGACCTCGGCACAGAGAACCCGGTCTGATCTCAGAAGTGGCTGCAGAGGGAGGCGTGTCTGAAGTTGGCGACGTGGGTGGTGCCAGAGAGGAAAACTCTGAGTTTCTGCAACTGTGGGGTGACAGCATTGAGCGAGAGGCCGGGCTGACCTTTGACGTGCCTGACCAAGGCCTCCATGAAAATGAGGCGGGGCTTGAGCTGGGGCTGTAGAGACCATCCCCCCATTGTTATGATCACTTATTAACCAGTAAATGATGCAATTATTATTATTATTATTATTAACTACTGAAGCGTCACAGAACATGTAGCTCCACATATTAAATGTTTAACTGTCCCGATCAATCAAGCTCTGAAGTTTTAATGAGCACTGAGCATGAAAGCAGATCATCACACAGTGAATTGACGCAGAGGTATCAGCCTCTGTTTGGATCCCAGCAGTTTAACCTGAAACAATGAGCTGAGTTTGACTGTAAATAAACGTGTTCCCATGTTTTGTTTTTTCTGTTTGAGCCTGAACATTTATTAAACTAAACTTCACATCTGTGCCTTGTCACTGTTTGGTAATAAAAAGTTTAAATTTTTCATGAACTCCAGTCCTGTTGCTTTTCCATTTAAATATCACCATGCTCGATCCACTGTAATTATTGAAATTGTTAATAAAATTGTGGAGTCTCAAGCAGCTGCATGTTTGACTGCACTGTGATTTAGACTCATTCACCTGAATCTTTTTGGTTTATTTTTAGTCATTTTGTTGATTTCAGGTCAGTTTTTATTAGTTTTAGATATTTTTTTTCAGATTTTTTACACAATAAAACTCAGATGATAAAGAGAGCTGTGACATGTTTAGATATTTAGGTTATTTTCTTTGAAACTTACAGAAAGGACCAGACTGGTTCGCATCCCTTTATTTTTTTGTCAACAAACATTATAATAAACATTAATGAGGTTAATGATTTCATTTTACAGTCCCTGAAAAGGAAACAAACTTTACTTTGCAGCAGAAAAAACAAAGTAAAATAAATGCAGTTTTACTTCGTTTTAGGTTTTTTTTTTCTCCAGGTAGTGGTTCAGCACTGTAACAACATAGCTTCAGAAAAGGCAGGATCAGGGCAGCTTCTACAGGAAGCACAAGTTTGTGGTCCTTAAGGAAGAAGTGTGCCATTTATCGTCCTAACAGGAGCAAAGGGTTTTGATTGGGGGCTCTGAAATGCCCGATATGCAGAACTGTGAGCAGCTCCTGGTGGTCTGTGGATCCCTGAGGACATCTTCTCCTCTGGTTTTACAGCAAGTTTGTGGAGGTGGGTTCTGGTCAGTCTCATTTTCTGTGCCTACATTAAATAAATGTTTGTCGTCTTTAATTGGGTGTTTGTTTGTTTGTTTTTAAATCTCCCATAGGTATTATTCACAGTATTAATTTAAGAGTGCAACAGAAAGTTATTCATTTCTGTTGTTCAGCGTTTTTTCCCCCTCACAGCAGCACACTGCAACAAGCAGACCACACAAATGTGTTTATGATGTTCTGAACAATAGAACAAACTCAGATGGAATTCCACTGCAGACAGTAAAAAGGAAGAAGATCTGAAAATCTTCTACATGAAACATGAAATGGTTATTTTATAAAGAGACTTCTGCTGATCCCGGCTCCAAGTTCTCTGTCCTGTTCTGATGTTGTTCTCGGTGTTGTTTGAAGGTGCCCTTGTGACGGAACGTTTGCCCGCAGTCCTCACACCAGTATGGTTTTTCTCCTGTATGGATTCGCATGTGACATGTCAGGCTGAACTGCCGACTGAAGGCTTTCCCACACTCATCACAGCTGTACGGTCTTTCTCCGGTATGGATACGCTGATGTTTCCTCAGAGAGCACGGGCGGGTGAAACTCTGCCCGCACTCCTCACAGTTGTATGGCTTCTCTCCAGTGTGAGTTTTGCTGTGTTTTTGTAAAATACATTTCTGCTTGAAACTTTTCCCACACTTGTCGCAGCTGTACGGCCTTTCTCCAATGATAACTCTTTGATGACTTTTAAGGGAGCACGTGTGAGAAAAAGGTTTTCCACACTCCTCACACCAGGGCGGACTCTCTCCGGTGTGGATTTGCTGGTGGACTTTCAGGGAAAATTTCAATGCAAAACTTTTACCACACTGGTCGCAGCTGTATGGTTTCTCTGCTGTGTGCAAACGTATGCAGTGAGTGTTCAGACTACATTTTAGAGTAAAAGTCTGACCACACTGATCACAGCTGTATGGCCTCTCCCCGGTGTGACTTCGTTTGTGCTTCCTCAGATGGGATGACTGAGTGAAAGCTGAGCCACATGTGTCACAGCTGTATGGTCTCTCTCCTGTGTGAACACGCTGGTGGATCAAGAAACCACTTAGTTGAGTGAAAGTGGAAGGGCACTGATCACACCTGTATGGTTTCTTCCCGATGTGACTTCGCTCGTGCCTCCTCAGATGAGACAACTGAGTGAAAGCTGAGCCACATGTGTCACAGCTGTACGGTCTCTCTCCTGTGTGAACACGCTGGTGCGTTAAGAAAGTCTGCAGTCGAGCGAAAGTGGATGGGCATTGATCACAGCTGTACTGTTTGTCATCCATGTGAATCTTCCGATTCTTGTTTGAGGCGTTGTCATGGTGCTGGGAGCCATGATGTCTGGGTCTCTTGTGGCCACCACGTTTCTATGGCAAAAGAGGAAAAAGAAGGACAATTTGGTACAACAAGGTGAATGTAATTACAGAGACAACACACGGGTTCATAAAATGCTGGGACTGAGCTTTGAAACCTGGTGGAGGAGGGCGGATGGAAAAAGGGAGGAGAAATACATGCGAAACTTGAAAAATTAGAATATCGTGCAAAATTTCATTTATTTCAATCATTTAGTTTAAAAGCTCAACCTAATAATAGGATAGACATTGCAAAGCAAGATATTTAAAACCCTTTATTTGTTATAATTTTAATGATTATGGGTTACAGCTTATGAGAACCCCAAAATCTCAGAAAATTAGAATATTACATGAAATCAATAAAACAAGGATTTTAAATACAGAAATGTCAGAGCTCTGAAAAGTATAATCATGCTTATGTACTCAGTACTTGGTTTGGGCCCCTTTTGCATGAATTACTGATTCAATGCAGCGTGGCATGGATGCAATCAGCCTGTGGCACTGCTGAGGTGCTGTGAAGACCAGGATGCATTGTTCAGTCTCATGTCTCTCATCTTTCTCTTGGTAATGCCCCATAGATTCTCTATGGGTTTCAGGTCAGGTGAGTTTGCTGACCAATCAAGCACAGCATTCCCATGTTCATTGGACCAGGTTTTGGATCTTTTGGCAGTGTGGGCAGGTGCCAATTCCTGCTGCAAAATGAAGTCAGCATCTCCATAAAGCTTGTTGGCAGAAGAAAGCATAACATGCTCCAAAATGTCCTGGTAGACGGCTGCATTTACTCTGGACTTAACAAAGCACAGTGCACCTTTATCTTCCACACTTTTCCCTTCCACATAACTTTCTATTAATGTGCTTTGAAATAGCACTTCAGAAACACCCAACTTCTTATGCAATTGCTTTTTGAGGCTTTCCCTTCTTATGGAATGTGTTAATGATGGTTTTCTGCACAACTGTCAGGTCAGCGGTCTCCCCCATGATTGTGATTCCTACTAAACCAGACTAAGAGACCATTTCAAAGCTCAGGAACCCTTTGCAGGTGTTTTGGTTTAATAAGCTGATTAGAGTGTGACACTTTGAGCCTAAAATATTGAACAATATTCTAATTTTTTGAGCTTTTGAATTTGGAGTTTTCATAAACTATAAGCCATAATCACCAAAATACTAACAAATAAAGGCTGGAAATATCTAGCATTGCATGTAATGAGTCTATATAGTACATTAGTTTCACCTTTTAAGTTGAATTAATGAAATAATTGAACATGATATTCAAATTTTTCGAGTTTCACCTGTAGAAGAGGTGGACAGAGAGACAAGTAGGAAGGGAAGAAAAGGAGAAGAAGAAAACGCAGATACTGAAACAAGGAGGAAATGTTTTCTTTCTTTCCTTATTAACACGTCATTTCATTATCTTCTACTTCCTTTCTTCTTCTCTCCTTCCTCATTGGCTTCAACCTCTCCTTAATTTCTTCTCACCCTCCTTGTTCATTTCTCTCTTAGTTATTTCCTTCTCTTCCTCTTTGTTTGGTTCTCTATCTTTCTATCCACTCTTCTTTCAAACTGCTTTCCATCTCTACCTCCTCATTTCTTTCTCTCTCTCTCCATGTTTACTTCTCTCCCATCTCACCTCCTCCTTTCCTTCCCTGTTCCCTCCCTGCCTACTTTCTTCCTCTCTCCTTCATTGTAGAGCATGTTTAGCTGAGGGAGGATAACCAGTGTTATCACGCTGACCTCTGAGTGCCTCGTGCTATCCTCAGATTCATGCTTCAGCAGACTGCAGCTCATTGTGAGCTCTGCACATGAAATTAATAAAACTAGAGCTGGGCGATAGAACGATAACGATATGTATTGTGAAATAACTTTTTCTCGATAGAAAAGTTAAACTATTGCGATAGGCCACATCTCTCTTGTCCTCTTAAAAAAAAAGGGAACAACAGCCAATCCAAATTAAGTAGCGCAGAGCCGAACCAATCACAGCCACAGCATCACGTCACGTGACTTGTTACGTACAGCACAAGTGCCAAGCCGCACGTGTGTTTGTTTGGGAAGCAGCCAGCCGCCGTGCCGCCCGGGTAATGGAGGAAATGAGTGTGCCGACTAGAGAAACATCAACCGAAAGCGTGACCGAAGAGAAAACAGATGATGGTTCCAATGCCGGAGAGATTGTCGAACGGAAGAGCCACAGAAGTTCCGTAGTGTGAAGGTATTTCAGCTATTTCAAGTCTGACAAAAACAGAGTAGCGTGCACTGTAAATGTGCCGAAAGCAAGTCTGGAAATACAATAAAGCGGTGCAGCTCAGTCTCTGACTGGAAGTGGTAATTCGTCATTCGGCTTTTGTCAGACTAAAGTAACTGTTAAAACTGTTTGAAAAGCTCAGCTATGCAACAAGGAGAGATTGAGAATTTCCTTTTAGTTCTCAGTTTATTTGATATTGACAAAAGTTAGTCAGTTTTGTCTGTTCTTCTGTAAAACAAACTAAGATTTATTTTTAGAATTAATATTTTGTTTTTAAGTGAAATTGACAATTTAGTCTGTTTCGTTTGTTCTATTTTGAAACTTAAACGTGATATGAA
The DNA here is from genome assembly GCF_057382275.1 of Copadichromis virginalis. Classification (NCBI taxonomy): domain Eukaryota; kingdom Metazoa; phylum Chordata; class Actinopteri; order Cichliformes; family Cichlidae; genus Copadichromis; species Copadichromis virginalis. The sequence goes on from NC_140620.1 coordinate 10,859,161, forward strand.
AAAATCTTATATCGCCCAGCTCTACATAAAACTGAACACAAGAGCAGTTCACTCCGGTTTGGCTCCCAGGCTGAAACAATGTTTTTGTTTCTGACTTTCTCTCGAGTCCAAACTCAGAGATCCTCCACTCACAAACTTTGGAACTGCCGACCACAAAGTAATTCACACTGGAGTATTTAAAGTTAATAAATACTGTAAGATTACAACAGAGTAGCTCTACGGGACATTTATTTATGGCCTCACCTACTGAGTATCCATCTGATAACAAACAGGGTGTTGTGTTCAGAACATCCTGTTCTAATCTAATCTACTTTTTGTGTTTGTGCACTAGTGGAGTGATGTGTGTGTGTCTGACTGTCTTGCGTTTCCTCTGCAGGGAGAAACTAGTGCGAGTACATTATGTGTGGACATCACCCCCCGCTCTATTATTATATTTATTATTTATTTGTTTAGTTTTGTCTGAGCTTCTCCACTTTCTCTAAGCTGTTTTCTAATAAACTATTGTTGAAGTTCGCCAACTTCACAGATTGTTTTGATGGTAGAGATCAAACAGAGACAAGAACTTCATTTGACACTCTTTATTTTCCAAGCATTCAGTGAACACATATCTGCGGGACTGTTTTGATCACGCGGACTGGGAAATGTTTCACGTGGCTGCTAGGGACATTGATGAATACACAAACTCAGTCTGTGGATTTATCAGGAAATGCGTGGAAGATGTCGTCCCATCCAGAACAGTTAAATCCTTCCCAAATCAAAAACCCTGGATTAACGGAGATGTTCGCGCGGCACAGAGCACCGCTTTTGCCTCGGCGAACACATCGGACTACAAACACGCACATTACCAACTCCGGAAGACGATCAAAGCAGCCAAACGTGAGTACAGGGACAGGGTGGAGCAACAGTTTGACAACCCTCGGAGTATGTGGCAGGGACTAAACACGATCGCAGACTTTAGAGGGAAAACCAGCACACCGCAGACCACGGCCTCTCTGTGTGAGGATCTAAACGTATTCTACGCTAGATTCGACACAGCGAACACCATGAGACTGGACAGTGTGCGCACCGCGGATGACGTCAGTGCGCACACTGTGTCTGAGGAGGATGTGCGGAAGTGCTTCAGGAAGGTGAACGCGCGCAAAGCTACTGGTCCGGACGGGATTCCCGGCCGGGTCCTCAAGTCATGCGCGGCTCAGCTGGCTGGAGTGTTCACACACATCTTCAACCTTTCCCTCTCTCTGTCTGTAGTCCCAGCCTGCTTCAAAATGGCCACCATCGTCCCTGTACCCAAATCCTCCACCATCTCCTCATTGAACGACTGGCGACCTGTAGCCCTAACCCCCATCGTGAGCAAATGCTTCGAGAAGCTGGTCAGGGACTTAATCCGCTCTGCACTACCCGACTCACTAGACCCTCTACAGTTCGCATACCGCCACAACAGGTCCACTGATGATGCCATAGCCCTGACACTACACACTGCCCTGTCACACCTGGAGAAGAGAGACACGTATGTGAGAATGCTGTTTGTAGATTACAGCTCAGCATTCAATACCATCGTTCCCTCGAAGCTGGACAGGAAACTGCAGGATCTAGGACTGAGCAGCTCCCTCTGCAGCTGGATCCTTAGCTTCCTGTCTGACAGACACCAAGTGGTCAGACTGGGCAGCATCACCTCATCCCCCATCACACTGAACACTGGTGCTCCACAGGGGTGTGTACTGAGCCCTCTCCTGTACTCACTCTACACCTACGACTGCACAGCCACTAACAGCTCCAACATCATTGTGAAGTTTGGGGACGACACTACAGTGGTGGGTCTTATCACCAACAGTGATGAGACAGCTTACAGGGAGGAGGTCAGCGCCCTGACCCACTGGTGTCAAGACAACCATCTCACCCTCAACGTCGCAAAGACAAAGGAGTTGATAGTGGACTTCCGGAGGTGCAGAGAAGTACACACCCCCATCACCATCAACGGCGCTGCTGTGGAGAGAGTGAGCAGCTTCCGGTTCCTTGGAGTACATCTGGCTGAGGATCTTACGTGGTCAGTACACATAAACAAAACAGTGAAGAAGGCGCAGCAGCGCCTCTTCTTTCTCAGGAGACTGAAAAGATTCGGCATGAGCCCCCGCATCCTCAGGACCTTCTATCACTGTGCCATTGAGAGCATCCTCACTGGATGCATCACCACCTGGTATGGCAACAGCACCGCCTACCACTGCAAAGCTCTCCAGCGAGTAGTGCGGTGCTCTGAACGGATAATTGGAGGTGAGCTTCCCTCCCTCCAAGACATCTACAGGAAGCGCTGCCTGAGGAAAGCGGGGAGGATCATCAAGGACTCCAGTCACCCCAGCCATAAACTGTTCAGACTACTTCCATCAGGAAGGAGGTTCTGCAGCATCCGGTCCCGTACCAGCAGACTGAGAGACAGCTTCTTCCACCAGGCCATCAGACTGCTGAACACTTCATAGACACCTCAGCTTCACTACTGGAACTTTAACATTATGCACTCCACACTGTATATAAATGCCACTTGTTTTGCACATATTCAACTCTGTATATTTTTATATATTTATTTTATTATTTTTTTACTATTTAATTTGTAAAAATGTGTACACACACACACACACACACACACACACACGTAGAAAAACATTTAGTATACACATCCAGAAATGCATACACTATTATATATTGTACATAGGGCTGAACGATATATCGCATTTGCGATAATATCGCGACATGATCAAGTGCAATTTTCTAACCGCAAAGGCTGCGATTATACTGCGATTATAAGGCTGTCCAAATTACTACCATATCCCAGAATTCATAGCGCGGCCCAGCCAAACTCCAGTTTCCAGCAATGGCGGCCGCTACTAAGTTTTAAAATTACTCATACTAATCTTTCTGGGTCACAAAATAAACTTTTAACATATTTTCAGGCGAGAAAGTAGTTGTGTAAACATCAAATATCTGCTCGGTTTATCAAGATATCCCATATTTGCAAAAGTGCTTCGACGTTTTCAGAGGCGTCTGCTACCCACCAGCTCGACAGCTAGCCGGGAGCTCGAGGATTACTGATGCGGCCGAGAACGGCACAACTCCCGGCACATCATTTTCAGATCACCGCGGAGTTTCGCTGCTCGGGTTAAACGTAATATATAAGTCACTTAGACAACCTAAAAATGTTATTGTTGGGCTTTTTTCAGTGTTTTGTTTGTTCGTGAGTAAATCGGTTTGGCTGAGATTAAAGTTATTAGATTAGATAAAATAAAACTTTATTAATCCCCCGGGTGGGTTCCTCCTTGGTTTTCACACAGCTGACTAAACGTCAAACAGAAAACTTATTAAACAGAAGTGTGAGACAGTCGAGAATTTACACCAGTGTCTGGTTATATTTTAGATAGCAAGAAGCAGACGGCCGAGTTTATTAAACTCCACCGAGACAGCGGTGACGCTAATCAGAACTAGACCGTCCAATTTCACGCCTTTAAACTTTAAAGGCGTGTTTGTGTGTGTGTTTATACAATTGCTATTATGTTTGCACTTTATGTGTAATGTTACTGACTGCAGAGATCAGTAAGATGTGTGTATTTTTTATTTATTAGTTTTATTTATTTAATATTATTTTTTAATTGAATGACTGTCTAGTAGTTCACAGATGTCGAAAAACTGAGTGTGGTAAAGCCACTGATTTTTTTTATGTATATTTCTGCAATCTGCACATTGTACTGACTTTCATTTTAATGTTTACACCAGGGTTCCTTGTCAGCACTTTATGCTCAGATGTTTGTAAGCTAAAAATAAACTATTGTGTATGTTCAAATATACTGTTGTGATTGAAGAAGTTAAATAAAAATGTCAGTCATCAATTCATGCATCACCTCATGTCATCATAACAGAGGTCTGTCTTCCAGGAAAGAACAGTTTAAAATTAATGTAATATAGTATTGGCCATACTATATGATGTATTGCTTGTCTTTGTTTAATAATACAGAAGACAAAGACCTTAAAAAATAATCGCATATCGCATCGCAATCGCAATATTGGGGCAAAAAAATCGCAATTAGATTATTTTCCATAATCGTTCAGCCCTAATTGTACATATATTTATTAGTTTCAGGTTGGCCATTCTTGTATTTTGCTCGTTTGTGTTGTTGTGTTTGCACATCTCTGTTGCTTGTGAAGCTCACACACAAGAATTTCACTCGCATGCGCTGTGCCAGTGTGCCTGCACATGTGATGTGACAATAAAAGTGATTTGATTTTGATTTGGAGACCAAGCAGCTAGAGCTCTCTATGGGCGAGGTCTGGCTAAACAAAGGGATGTACTCGTGGAAGCTGCTCTCTGTGACACAACTGCTAGTACTTTCTCTCTCCATCTCTATGGTGACACCACTGTCTCCCCATCTTATCTCGCTCACCTTGGTCTACTCCCCTTTCTATGCAAGCTGCTCACATTCTTTGACTACACAGAAGCAGGCCAGAAACTAAAGCAACCTGAAACACAATTAATACAGCATGGAATCAACAGAATTACTTTATTCAATTTAAAAAGAATAATTATCATTAGCTTTGTCGTTTCCATTACTTCATTCCACACTATTTTGTGCAATTTTCAAGCTGCATCTCCAGCATTTTTGTATTGAACCATGTGTTCTCGCTACATTATTAAGAGTTTTGCAAGTTTAGCTCAGAGATCATAAACTCAGTCCTCGCTGCCAGTTTTTTGACACAACAAAACTCTGTGGATGCTCTTAGAGACTGCATTGTGGAGAGCACACTGACCAGCTGCATCACTGCATGGTACAGCAGCACTACTGCTATGGACTGCAAACGCCTGCAGAGCGTGATAACAACTGCAGAGACGATCATCTTGCATATTAAGCGCATAGCTGTTGGTGGCATTAAAAACTGTCTTTAGTGATTCAGGATTCAAGCGTTTATTGTCATATGCACAAAGAATTTCTCTGTGTATTGAAATTCTTTCTTTGCTATCCACACACAGATGCCTGGTTAATATTTATAAATAGAACAGACAAAATACAAATAGTATAAATAAATAAATGAAGACAAAATGTAAGTGTGAAATAGATGTAGTGCAAGAGAGCTATAAGAACAATCTGACTCTTTCTCCGTACAGATGCACTAACCTGTAGTTATAGAGCAGATGCAGTTTCTTCATCAGCCTTTCCCCTGTTTTTATGGCCATGAACACATTTGAATCTAGAACTCCAATATTATCCATTCAATTCCGCATTAAAACATTAAAAAACTCAAATTGTTACCTGATAATAATAATACCACTTTTAAAGCCGTTTAAATAACCACCACGGCTTCTGGGAGGACGATTGCTGAGTTTACGAGATGCACCTAAACGCCCCATGCATTCCTGACGGAGTCTACAGCTTGGACCGTAAGTTCTGGTGCAGACGCGCACATCGTTTTCTTAAACTGCGCGGCTGTGTCCCGATGGTTGTTTTGTCTCCTTTCTTCTGTCAAAGTTAAAGCCTGAACAGGAAGTCCCTCGTGCCCCTTCACGTCCTCTTTCAGCTGTGATAACCTCTCACCTGTAGCTCAGCGCGAGCTGAGGAGGACTCCTCTCCGTTGCTGTTCTGCGTGTCCCGGCTTTCCTCCTCCATTATTCCTGCTCTGCTCCTGTTCCGCCAAAACTCAGCAGCTCGTCTCAGTACTCTCTCCAACTCTCGCGGTGACTAAAAAATAACGCGAGAAGAACAAAAACACTCCCATGGCCTTTCCTCAAGTACGCGAGTCCCAAGAGTCCGACACGCACAGACTAGCGATTTGTACAGCGTACTTGATGATGTCACAGGTCCGGAGTTTTTACTCTCTTAATTCAACTGTGACTAACATGTTATGAAGCTTAACTTTAATCTCAGCCAAACCGACTGACTCAGGAACAAAGAAAACACTGAAATAAACCAAACATTAACATTTAGAAGCGATCGAAGTGACTTATATATCATGTTTGACCTCAGCAGCGAAATCTCTATTAATAAAAATAATGTACATGTATGCCTTAATAAAAACAAACAGGTGAGATGTTAGGACACTTTATTTTTATTTTAGTGGACACTCAAAAATTACAACAGACAGCTGCTGGGGTTTGGAAGAGAACTGAACAAAGATTTAAAATATAATCGATCATTTTGAAGCAGCCTTCAGAATCTCCACGTATTAACATGCTGTCTTTGTTTCCTCCTGAAGTGAAATATATCTCAGCCAAAACGATTTACTCAGGAACAAATAAACCAAACATTAACATTTCGAAGTTACCTAAGAGACTTATATATCATGTTTAACCTGAGTAGTGAAAGAGCATGGGAGGGTTGAAAACGATGTGCCGACCTCTCGGTCTGCTATGGAGCTGGTGGGCAGTGTTGGGAAGGTTACTTTTAAAATGTATTCCATTACAGATTACAGATTACAGAATACATGCCCCAAAATGTATATGGAGCTGGTGGGTAACAGATGTCTCGGAAAACGTCGGAGCACGTTTGGAAATATGTGATATGTTGATAAATCGAGCAGATATTTGAAGCTTACACAGCTACATTCTCACTTCAAAATAACTTACAATTTTATTTTGCGACCCAGAAAGAGTAATATTGAAAAGTTTTAGACGCGCTCCTCCGCCATTGCCGCGTTTGGGTTCTGGACTGATGACGTATCACGAGTACACGAGAATGCAAGCACGCACAAGTACGCATATTGAAACAGGCCCCTTGTGTATTTCTTTATTGACAAACATCTCCGATGGTAAAGTGTTGGAATCTCATTCTGGACTTATATCCTTCCTTCCTTATTTCCTTCTTCCTCCTCGTGTGCTTCACTCAGCGGGTGTAAATCACCTTCTAAATGAGGTGAAAATAAATCTGAGTTTGTTTCTTTACATTAATCTGGAGTGAGCCTCATCTGTGACACAGGTTATAATCTTTTTTATTAATTCATTGTTTTTCTTTTCTACGTTTATTCTTTTAAATGTTTTTAACCTGTCAGAACGGCTCCTTGTTTAATATGAAATGTCAGACTTCAGGGGAAACTTGTCCTTCAGAGCCATTGTGTGTTTATCACTGCATTCAGGGTTCAGGTTCATGGATGGGAAATCTGCGGCTCACTTTGCTTCAGGTCTGAAACCGATCAGCGATCCCAGAGGAACATCGAGAACGATCAGCACTGATGATCATGCAGAAAGATGCAGGGGATTCTTTTAAAGAACAGGTTTTTATTCATGGCAGTGAAGAAGAAACTGGAACTTTCCCTCAATTACTAGTTCATGCATTACTTGATGAGGTTTTTCTCAGAGACTGGAAGGCCAGCTCTGTAGTTCTGATGGATAACGACGCATCACGCAGAAAAGCTGAACCTCTGTGAACATTTTACCATCAGCAGTAAAACTTCAGACACACACATCTGATTACACAGTTTACCTGCTTTGTTTTATTTATTTATCCTGGATACGATGAGCTGCACTGAGCTTCTGTAAAAACTTTATTTAAACGTGTGAGTACACTCTGGTCAAAGATGGTGTTGTGTTGTTCTGTTTACAGTTAAATAAAGACTTGAATCCTCTTAAAATCATCACTTTCTGTTTTTATTCACAACCATTTTATTTACGCAGCATCACAGCTTTGTCACATGTTCGTCGGTTTAACGTCCATTTCTTCTCACGGCGCTCGTATCCAACTGTTCGTCAGTGGTCGATGACTCTGTCCGCTCCGTCGACACGTTTAAATAAAGCTTTTTTGAACACGCTACTCGCTGTCCCATGACAGTCGTTTGAGGGCTCCTCCTGTGTGGACGACGGTGAGGCCACAGGTCGCTGCAGCATGACGTCACCGTAGAAACACCATGGTAACAAGACCTGCGAGACAACCACAGCATCACTGCTTCATTCTCTACCTCCTCATTTCCTTTTCTGCCTCCTTCTTTGTATGTTTTTATGTACTTCTGAATCTTCAACTTCTCGTTCCCTTATCCACCATCTCATTTCCTTTTCTACCTCCTTATCTCCTTCGTTTTCCCTCCAACTACATTCTTGTTTCCTTTTCGTTCCTGCCCTTCTCTCCTAATTCCTTCTCTATATCTAGTTTCTTTTCTGCTTCCTTATTTCCTTTTCTATTTTCTTGTTTGCTTCTTTATCTCCACATTTCCTTCTGAGACTGCTTCCTTTTTGCTCTGACTTCTCATTTCCTTAACTGTCCCTAGATTCCTCCTTTCTTCACCTATAACTGTTCTTCTCTACTTCCTTGTTTCCTTCTCTATCTCCTTCAATTCTTTACTTTCTTTTTGCTTACTTTCCCACTGTCCCATTTGCTCCTGCCTCCCCTCTCTCTCAGGTCATACAGACGTGTGTGTGTGTGTGTGTGTGTGTGTGTGTGCGTGCGTGCGTGCGTGCGTGCGTGTGTGTGTGTGGTGTTACCCAGTGTGTAGGCGCAGACCAGTTTCTGATTGGTGGACACGTGCAGCCAGCGTGGAACCAGCGAGTTGCTGTCAGTGTGCAGGGGGAGCATCAACACTGTGACACACAGCACCGCCACAGCCACACACACCGCCCACTGAGACGCGCTGCGCACAGCTGCAGACGCAGACACACACACAGAAACATCATTAATAAGATCAACTCACTCTGCACCCGCGAATGCACTGCTGCAGGAACCAATCAGAGCACTCCATGGTGCCTTACCTGTGCAGGCAGGCAGGTGTGCCTGTGTGGGCAGGAGCTGAGAAGTAGGATGAGGCAGCGCCCTTTGTTGACCTCCTCTTTGCTCCTCTTCCTCTTGTCCTCCTCTAAGCTCCGCCCAAATCTCCCGTCGTCCCACCTGGCCTCCACCCCTCACCTCCATGCGGAACCGGTCCCTGCGGCCCCAGTGTCTGGGGGAGACGTCCAGGTGACGCACGACCCTGACAGGAAAACAAAATACTTGATTGCATGTGAGCGTCGTTATGGATTAAGTTTTAAACAAAGTTTGAAACACTCACAGGTCGACGCAGGACTTGGCCCGGATGCTGCCCTCTGCCTCCACCACCCTGTAGAACGAGGGCGCCGTGCACCACACTGTGAGGACAGAGAGAGAGGCTGTTAGAGGCTGTTAGAGCCAGTGGCGGCATGACCAGGGCCTAAACAAGGCTGCACTCACTCTTGAAGCTGAGGCTGAAGTTGTAGGGGTTGTAGAGGGTCAGCACCCTCCTATGGGAGCTCCTCTGCTCTGCGTAGAACACCATCTCTGAGGGGAACAGGAAGACGGCAAGACGCGGCACGCCCCCCACCGCCACGCTCTGCTCCCCTGCCACCGCCGACCCCCCCTCGTCTCCTCGCCCGTCATGGCTCTGCCTCCTCCTCATTAGTCCGCTCTGTGTGGAGCCCCGCCCGCGGACATGATCGGAGAGCTGTCATTGGATACCTAGAGGTAACACCGCCTACCACCACAGCGAGACAAAAAAAAAATCATTTAACGAGGAGAAAAAAAGTTTCTCTTTCCTAGGTTGTGGCTCCTTGGATCCTCCTCTGTCTCCTTATTTTGTACAATGCCTCCTTGTTACCTCTCCCTACTTTTTCCCCTCCTCCCCGTCCTTTCTGTGTCCTCATTTCCACCCTGCCCCCTTTATTTACCAACTCCTTTTTTCCTTCCTCATATCCCTCCTTCCTGCCTTTTCTCTGCCACCATGATTCTTACCCGATACCTTGCTGCCTTCTGTACGTCTTTCCTTCCTTCTGTTTCTTTGTTTACTTCTCTACCTCCTCTTATCCTTCTGTGCTTCTTCCCTTCCTTCTCTGTTTCCGTGTTTACTTCTCTACCTCCTCTTATCCTTCTGTGCTTCTTCTCTTCCTTCTCTGTTTCCGTGTTTACTTCTCTAGCTCCTCTTATCCTTCTGTGCTTCTTCCCTTCCTTCTCTGTTTCCGTGTTTACTTCTCTACCTCCTCTTATCCTTCTGTGCTTCTTCTCTTCCTTCTCTGTTTCCGTGTTTACTTCTCTACCTCCTCTTATCCTTCTGTGCTTCTTCCCTTCCTTCTCTGTTTCCGTGTTTACTTCTCTACCTCCTCTTATCCTTCTGTGCTTCTTCTCTTCCTTCTCTGTTTCCGTGTTTACTTCTCTACCTCCTCTTATCCTTCTGTGCTTCTTCCCTTCCTTCTCTGTTTCCGTGTTTACTTCTCTAGCTCCTCGTTTCCTTCCCTAAACAAACAGGACCCAACATGTAAACAGTGGAGAACAAACACAGGTGACGCCTCATAAATAAGTACCTCAGCTCCTGTGTATCCCTCCGCTGCCAGCCTGTAGTATAAATTGTTTATTTCTGGATCTCTGTGTAAAAAACTCCGAAAAACTTCACTAACAGACTTTCTGTTAGTGAGCTTCCTGCTGTTTGCTAACGCTAGCTGCCCAATCACTCGCCAAAACACCAGTAACGTGACGCAGCAGAAACTGTCGCCAGCTCCGCGATATGATCTCCGGCAGCCGGACGGCCACACCGAGGCGTTTTATGGGAGTTTAATCCGGTAAAAAAAAGAAGAAAAAAAAACAGAAATAAAACTGCTCAGTGTTTCTACTCACCGCTGCCCCGGATCTACTTCCTCAGCAAGCTGTTGCTTATAATAAATCCCTCCCCCTCTCTAGCTCTAAACCAATGAGCGTTCGGAAAGAGTCCCAGCCTTCTGTTGTTTTGTGTGTCACATCAGACTCCTTAGTTTGACGCTGTGTTTAAGCTGAAATGATGGTGGCAACAGTTGTAATTCATTTTTAATTCTGAAACTAAACAAGAAATCGTTTTGGATTTATAAAAGCCATAATATTCAAGAAAATGGTACAACAATGGTTGCTACAATGTTTCAACCATGCTACAAGAAAATGCTTTCTTTCTTTGGCTCTCGGAGGAGGCGGACGCATCTTTCACCGTCTCCTTCCCTTATCTTTCTGGGTTATCCTTTTGTGTTACACATTTCACTGTTTTTTTCCTTTGCTACCTCCCTGACCTGTACGGTCTTCAAGGTCTGTCTTCTCGGTGGGCAACTGCAACTGACAAATAAAGGCTATCATCTCATCTCATTACAATGGTACAACATTATAAGCAATAAATTATTTAACAAATAATTGTGGCTTTTAGTTTCCTTATTTTAAAGAAACTAAACATTTATATAACGTCCTACCAGTTATACACTTTTAAATTTATGTTTTCTACATATTTATAGATATACTTAATTTAAATAACTAGCGTTGTAGCATCTGCGGCATTCAAGTTCTCTCGGAAATGAAAGACATAAGAATGCCATGCACGAATTTTTAGTTGAGTAGGGCCTCTTTATCAAAAGGCTCGTCATCGTTTCAAGTATCAGTCTGTATAAACATGTTTTTGGTCAAATGATGAGGAATTCATAATCAACTTCACGTGTGTAATTTATTGCATGCCAAATGCCAAAATGTTTAAAATAACATTTTTCTTTTTAATATAACATCAGTAAGTCAAAGACTACAGCCTTCTAAATATCTGATATACGCTGTACGTCATTAACTTCGTTGTATTAGTTGATTAGTAGAGTTCGGATGGAGGAGTTTAAAAGGAGACCATGAACGGAGCACGTTGATCGTTCCTCGCCTCCTGATTGGTCCGTTGCTCTTCGTGTCTCGGGACGCGTCCGCTTTATAGAGTCACCTTGCTGCTCTTGCTGCCGCCGCTGCGACGGGGAGAAAGCAGGCGGAAAGCTCGGCTCAAAGGCACACAGGCAGGCGGGCGGCAGAAATCTGAACGCAGACTCTGCGGCCACTGACCGATCGGGGGAAACATGGCGGATGCGAAGCCCAAGACCTCCCCGAAGGCCATCAAGTTCCTGTTCGGGGGGCTGGCTGGGTAAGTGATGCGGCTAGCTGCCATGCTATCGCGCTAATGTCAGGGGTCAGAGGAGAGCTCTGGTCAGTTTAAACCCGCTCTGTGTGGTTTAAAGGACAGCACTGAGGCCGTTACTGCGGCGGAGCGACACGCTGATGGTTAGCTGTTAGCAGCTGATGCTGGCTGTCACAGGACGGGCTGCACCCCGAGAACTCCGAGGGGACGTTTTTCATCAGCACACCGGTGTCATGACGAAATCTGGGCACCTCTCTGCATGTGTTAGTTAGCCATGTTCGAGTAGAGCTTCCTGCCCCTTTTTTCTCACCAGAACACATTTAAACATGCAAACTCGTAGAAGTCCTGCAAATGTTCCGCTTGTATCCCCGGGAAATTATTTGTTAAAACCTCCCGCCTGGGCTTTACAACGAGGAGTGCTAGCAGGCTAACGCTGGATTGGCAGCGAAGCTTCCCTAAAGTAAACTCTGACAGCAGATAAGGGGAGGTGGCACCAGTCAGGGGGACCTGACGTCGGCTCCCCGGTCTGAGCTCGGCCCTGGCCGAGTTCCCGTTAGCATGCTAACTGTTAGCCGGGATGGATGACAGCTTTATGACCATGATGATGATGATGATGATGATGATGATGATGATGATGATGATGATGATGATGATGTAACCTGGTTTAGCCTCTAAACTCTGAAATCAGCTTCAGTTAAACTCTGATCCATGTTTATCACAAAACATTTACAAATGTAATCATGTATCATAAAAGTTCATTAAGCCAATTAATAATTTGATGAATGAATTAAAATTATAATCTCAATAATTATCTCACACTGCACCTCAGTGATTGGATGCCCCTCACTCAACAGGGTGCGTGACTGTCTCTGACATCATACTGATCCAAAAATAGAAAAAAATGATAAACTGAACAATTTGACCTTTTGGCTCACAGGGATTAGTGAACGTATGCTGACATGAAGGTTAACATGAGTGTATGAGAGGAAACATGGAGAACATTACTCACACACACACACTTTAAGACGATAGTGTGTGTGTGTGTGTGTGTGTGTGTGTGTCAGGTTACCTTAGCAGGTTAAACAGCCTCATAATAAACAGTTGAAGGTCACCAAATGTTGACAGTATGGCTGCTTCTTACAAACTCCGTGAGGTGGTGTCAACAGTTGACTTTATTTCAAACCTGCACACCTTTTTTCATAGATGGATATCTATCGATATATCTCTCAGAAACTATAAAAGTTACAAATAATGACATGACTAAATGTTAGAGCTGTAGGTTTGCAGATTAGGCCTTCATTTATATTTTAATCCATATTTGGTGTGAATCAGAGATAATTTAGAGGTATCTCTGCACCATCTCTAATTTTACAGTTTGTAATTCGTCAGGATCCCAGCACGCTCTTCTGTGAAGCTTCATTTGAGATAAATAAATGGACGTGTTCTGATTTAAAAGACAAGAATCGCTGCCCCAGGCAGGTTTTCATCATCGTGAGTTAATCTGTGCTCTCACCTGCTGCCGTCGGTGTTTTCTAAGGGAGGCTAAACTCTCACCTCCTGATAAACTCACAGTACCAGCTCTTCCAGTCCCTGATAACTTATCACTGCAGAGTTACCACATCGCTGCAGCTTCACTGCTAACAGAAGTGTAAATTCATTAGAGCAAACACCTCTGTTCTCCAACTGCGCTTAAACAACCTGCCATGTTTTAGTTTTTACTGTCTCCCTTAACTGTAAAACTCCTCCCTGATGTTCTTTTCAAATAAAAAGAACTTTTCAAGTGAACTTTGATTTATTTTGATCACATTGTTTGGATTTCAGTGGAAGTCGTTGGAACAGTCAGTCCAAAGGTCTCATTTTATAAGTTACGATTTAAATCTGTTCAAACATCTGAAATGTCAGATATATGATAACAAGTCTGCGCTCCCAGGTTTTGTTGTGTCTTTGACTGTGCCAAAAAGTTTTTGGTTTCATGTTTTCTCAGTAATGCTTCAGCTTTAATAAACGTACTTGTGCTGTTCCCTCTCTGCAGGATGGGCGCGACAGTCTTCGTGCAGCCGTTGGACCTGGTGAAGAACAGGATGCAGCTGAGTGGTCAGGGGACGAAGGCTCGAGAGTATAAAACCAGCTTCCACGCCTTGTTCTCCATCCTGAGAAACGAGGGCGTGGGGGGCATCTACACCGGGTACCAGCGCTTCGCCCCATCCTGATTTTTATCATTTTAACTCACGTTTCATCTCCCTGCTTCATTGTGGGTTTCTTTGTGTGTTTGTCAGTCTGTCAGCAGGTCTTTTGCGTCAGGCGACCTACACGACGACCCGTCTGGGAATCTACACCATCCTGTTCGAGAAAATGACCAGCAGTGACGGCCGGCCGCCGAACTTCTTCCTCAAGGTGAGCTGAAAGAGTGAAAGGCTTATGAGCTCTGAAATCATCTAAGCCTGTAGAAAGCTTTTAAGCAGTGGTAAAGGTGTAGATGCCACAGCACCCTCCATGCTGCTGAGTAACAGTGTGCTCCCCCTACAGGCTCTGATTGGTATGACAGCTGGAGCCATTGGAGCATTTGTGGGGACGCCAGCAGAGGTGGCGCTGATCAGGATGACGGCCGATGGACGGTGAGACTCTGTTTACCTTCGAGCAGCTTTCTCTGCTCGGCATGGACACAAAATGACTCGCAGGCGTTTTCCTCACCGTTTGTGTCTCCAGGTTACCTGCAGACCAGCGGAGAGGATACAAGAATGTTTTTAATGCCCTCGTTCGAATAACCAAAGAGGAAGGCGTCACTACGCTGTGGAGGGTGAGGCTACCATCATCATCATCATCATCATTTTCTTCACTTGGGCCTGAATGAGTAGCCATTAGTCCAGATGCAGTAATTTAATGTGGAAATTTTAATTGATAAAAAGGTTTGTGTCCTGAAGTGGTCCTTCACCCAGAGTAGATGCTGCCCGATTTAACATCACACAAACATTACATTAGCTCTTTTTTTTTTTTTTTTTTTTCTTATTTAACTATTTCGTTTTTCAAGCCGTTGTACTGTTATTAATATGTGTGAAAGCAGTTAATGGGAACTGTGAGCTACTGCTGCAGCTTTTATTGAAGGGGAAAAAAAACTCTGCGAATCCTGAGCAAAAACAAGAAAAATGACCTCAGTTTTGATTCTGATATTTTTGAATTTGGCTTTTTCTCTGCTTATCCTCATGTTTCCAAAACATTTATATTCCCAAAATTCTCAGTTTTTCTTCTAAAGAATTTCCAAACTGAAGAATGTCACATGTTCTAAATCTGGGTCTCTCTTTATCAAACACAAATGTCTAATCTAATCGTTGCGCGAGACTGTGGTGCAGTATTCGCTGCTTTTTAGAATAATTTTAGCTCCTCAGGTGACGATTGAATAAACGCTCATGGATTTAGTGGCTTTGTTTTGTTAGTTTTTACAGCCCTTGTTAAAAATGTGTCTACAATATTTTAAATAATTTTAAACTGAATTAAAACATTTAAATGATCTTTTTATTTTTATTAAAAATATTAATTGAATTTTTTTAATTTGCAAAGGATTTTACTGACCATCTGCAGTACTTCCATAGGGCAGCAGAGGGCAGTGTCGCAGTCTTTTTCAATGTATCAGAATCAGAACACTTTATTATTCCCAGACGACATTACGTGGTCACAGTTGCTCCAAGACGGGAAGGACAGGGAGCTTCTTCTTTTCTGATCTCTGCATCTTTTTTTCTGATTTTGCAACAGTTTTCCCACCAAAGATGGTGCAAACATAGGTCAGATAAACTGAGTCATTACAGTGCCTCAGTTTTTGTTCAGTTATAAACACTTGGTAGTAACATCTTAAACTTTTCACTTAAAAAAAAAAAAAAAAGATTCTGCTTGCAGGAATCTAAAAGCTTCATCCATGAAATTCTCACTACATGATTAACAAAATTTGACACTTGTCCTTTCATTCTCTGGAGTAATTTGTGTGTGACTGCTGTAATATCAATAACAAAAGTTAGATGATTTTTAAATCAAATTTCCTGATGAGTGTTAGTAATAAAATGAGGATTTAAGTGCTGAAACCTAAACTGGGACGGATCTCAGCTATTCTGCTGAATCAAAGACGATAAAAAGCTGAACTGTAAATCGGAGCTACAGCATGCTCTGAGGGTCGCTGACATCCCTCCACCTCTACCCTCGCTGGTTCATTTCCCACAGAAAAGACTCCAGACGTCGTCTGTGGAGCGTTCACGTCTGTTTGTTGGTTCAGCAGCTTTATCGAGTCTCTTTGGGTGTTTTTAATAACTGAGCTGATGACGACTCTGTTGTTGCAGGGTTGCATTCCCACCATGGCTCGAGCGGTGGTCGTGAACGCTGCTCAGCTGGCCTCGTACTCTCAGTCCAAACAGGCGCTGCTCGATTCAGGTGCCCAACACACGCACGCACTCACGCACGCACACAGTCTTTCAGTGACGCACACTCTTCATCAATATGTTTGTGTGTTCTCAGGTTATTTTAGAGACGATATTCTGTGTCACTTCTGTGCCAGTATGATCAGTGGTCTGGTTACCACGGCAGCCTCGATGCCCGTCGACATCGTAAAGACCAGGTGAGACTGAAGGCGTTTGATGAACTCTTCTTCTGTGGTCCAGCCGAGTCTGACCACCTTCTCCTTTTTCTTGGCAGGATCCAGAACATGAAGATGATCGACGGGAAGCCAGAGTATAAAAATGGTTTGGTGAGTCGCCAATTTTATTTGTTTTTACTTGTTTTTGTTATTACATTTTGGTCATTAAAATCTTTTTTTAGCATGAAAGTTAAATAATGCTCTGAAAGCAGATGAGCTGATGAATAAATGCAATATTGTTCCTGGTAATACTGTGATTTTGAAGTATTTGTACAGGTTACTTCTGTATCTTTGATGTTCTTTGTGTAACATTTAGATTTAGACAATTTTCTGACAATCTCCAATACACATTGACAGGCCTCTTTATTAGGTACACATCGCTAGTAACAAGTTTTATCTTCAGAACTCTTTAAATCTTAATAAATTTAACAAGGATTTTGCTTCATATTAACATCATATCATCACACAGCTGCTGCAGGTTTGTCAGTTGCTCCTTGATGAGGAAGATGCTCCATTGGAGTCAGGTCATTTGAGTACAGTGAACTTATTTTCTTATGTTAGAGATGAATGGAGCTTTTTGACATGTGTTATCCTGCAGATATCAGGAAATGTGGTCATGACAGGATGGGCACGGGCATCATGTCTAAATGCACTGAGTCACTGCCATGTGATTGGCTGATAAAACACAAGTCAAAGAAGTTTAACAGGTGTTCCTAATGAAGTGGCCAGTGAGAGGACTGATATACAAGTTATATTAAGTTATATTAATACTGTATTAATAGACTTGTTCCGGTAATAAGTGTTTATATTCTGGGCACCGACTGAATTATCTGTGTCATGATCAGGAGGTGCTGGTTCGAGTGGTGGGGAAGGAGGGCTTCTTCTCTCTGTGGAAAGGTTTCACCCCGTACTATGCCCGCCTCGGCCCGCACACCGTCCTCACCTTCATCTTCCTGGAGCAGATGAACCGCCTCTACAAGACCTACGTCCTCGACGTTTAGCCCACGCGCACACACAGTGTTTGAATTCTTTCTGTAAAGAGAAAAATGTAAATTAAATGTAGTTCAGACATCATTCACAGATGTTTTGAGTAATTAAGTCTTATTTGTAGAAACCCTACCCCACTGTCTCCCTGACAACACGCAGCATGATGATGGGATTGATGGGTAACCATGGTAACAACCATGGCTGAGCAGAGACTCGTGGTTGAATAAAGACTTTTTGACCTTGCTTTGTTGTCATTTCCATCACTTCCTACTTGGACTCCTGTTATTAATTACATCAATACGTCGGCTAAACTTTATTGTAGTCGATACTGATGTTGATGCCTCTCAATGGCTCAATATAACATCTGGCACAGGACAGCTGTTATGAAAGTAAGGGAGAAAGTTGGTCCAAATCTCTGGCCCCAGGAAACCCAGCTTGGTCCTGATGGTTTTCCTCACCATTTTTCTGCCAGGGTGAGTTTAGCTGTTAATAATGTAGACTCTATTATTAAATTAAATGAAAGGAATAAATTACACTTTTATGAAACCACCTGCTATTTTTATGTAGTTTCCATGTTAGCAGGCTGCAAAGTGCTCTATAACTGTAATGGATCTAAAAGTGTTTAAATCTTCAGTTTTAGATCATCCTCAGTCTAAACTTAAAATCATAAAGGACAGCATTACATTTCTGATATTAACAGTAACTCTGGGCCTCTGGAGTGTACAGCTAATGCCATCTCTTTATAAATATGGATAACAAAAGCTAAGGAGTGCTGCGTCATTAAAAAATACAGACTATTAGAGTAACAGGTGTGTAGTGTTGCTAACTAGCTAGCAAAAAGCCTCAAACAAAGTGGGTATGCTAGCAGCTAATCTAGCAAATGAATTAACACGAGTGATTTTAGATGTTTTAAAACTATAACATGAGAAGCTGTGTGTCTTCTTCATAAGTGACGTGGTTGTATTTACCTTAAGTGAACAAGTCATCAGTTGTGGTAAACCTATCACCAGGTAGACTGGTCAGAATGCTCTGGTTACAATCCATTTCAGTTTGTCTTTTGTACAAGTGAATCCACCTGTGTTTGTCTGCCTGAATTACACTTACACTGCAGGGGAAACTGAACAATAACCAGAACAAAGTCTAAAATAAAAACTGCCAAATATCTGCACCACTGAGTCACGCTTTATTTTCTCAGCATCAGAAAAGGTTTCATTTCTGACCTGCAACAAACATATGCACTGTGCTGGCTATGGAAGCCCGTTTCCGCCACACAAAAAAAAGTATCCATAACTCGAACTGTCGAGTTATTTTCTCAAAATTTCGAGTTACTATTCAAAATTTTGAGAAAAATATCTCGAAATTTCAAGATATGGATACTTTTTTGTGTGTGGTGAAAACGGGCTTCCATAGCTGTACAGCTTGCAAATTTATAAGAGGAAGTTGAATGAATTTCTGGCCTTTATGTCACTCAAATGCAACAAACCAGGAAATATAACATGTTGATCTATGTTTTGCATCAGCCACTAGATGGCACTGTGTTGCTGCAGAGTAGTGTCAGAGTAGCGGTTTTCTACGCAATCCCTCGCCGTTGGACAGTGCAGACATTGAGGCTTACGGCGTTCCCACACCGCGCATGGATTGGGACTCTAGCAACCTGCCCGAGGCATGGCGGCGCTTCAAGCAGCTCGCCGAGCTGATGTTCGCTGGTCCTCTTCGGGGGAAGGAGGAGGCAGACAAATGCAGCTACCTTCTTCTATGGGTCAGTGAGAAGGGACGGGATGTCTACAACACGTGGATGCTCACCGCAGACGACTCCCGAAAGCTTCAAATGTACTACGATTACATCACACTGAAAGCTAACCCAATCTACGCCAGATATAGGTTCCATGAAAAGATGCAGGGTGAAAATGAGGCATTTGAACAGTTTATTACAGAACTGAAACTGCTTGACTGTGGGTACCCAAATACAGATGAAATGGTCAGAGATCGCCACACATTACATAAGAAGAGGAATAGTTTCCCAGGTTAAAATGCCCAAGAAGATCAGTTTTAAATCTCTCTCCTCATCGATGGCCGAGCCCGAGTTCTTGATGACAGACTTTGCCAAGATGGAGTTTCAAGGACAGCTGCACCTAGGCTTCCAGGCTATCCATGCCTTCCAGAAACATGGCCATCTTCACTCAAATACAACAAACCAGGAAATATAACATGTTGATCTATGTTTGCATCAGCCACTAGATGGTGTTGCCATCTAGTGGCTGGACCCCAGACCCCTCAACAAGGCCATACAAAGACCCCATTACCCTCTACCCACCTTGGAGGATGTCACCATAAAACTTCCTGGGGCCAAGTATTTTAGTGTTTTGGATGCCAGATCAGGCTACTGGGCCATTAAACTAAGCCACGAATCATCTCTGTTAACCACATTTAATACTGTGTTTGGCAGGTACCGCTTCACCAGGCTGCCATTCGGGATACTCTCAGCCCAGGAAGAGTTCCAGTGACGCGTGGATGAGCCCTACAAAGGCCTGAGGGGCGTGGCAGCCATTGTGGACGACGTGTTGGTCTTCGGAGGAGCCAAACAGGAGCATGATGACAACATGAGGACCATGCAGCAGGGAGAGAAGTGTAAAACTGAACCCTGACAAGTGCACCATCTGCGTCAAAGAGGTCAGTTACTTCGGTCACACATTGTCACACGAAGGACTAAAACCAGAGCCACAAAAAGTAAAAGCAGTCCAAGACATGGCGCCCCCGCAGAACAGGGGAGAACTGGAAACAGTGCTGGGGATGGTTAATTATTTAGCAAGATTTGCCCCACACCTGTCAGAGATAAACGTGCCGCTCCGCCAGCTGTTAAACCAGGACAGTGAGTTTGTATGGGACAAGAACCATGACAGATCCTTTCAACAAATGAAGGAGCTGATCACTAGAGAACCAGGCTCAGTTCTCTCCTTCTTCAACCCCAAGAACGCGCTACGACTCCAGGTCAATGCACCCAAAAGTGGCCTCGATGCTGTGATGCTGCAAGACAGCAAGCCAGTCGCCTACACATCCAAGTCACTTAACAGCACTGAGCAGAACTATGCCCAAATAGAAAAGGAACTGTATGCTGTTCTCTTTGGCTGCAAGCGGTTCCACGAGTAAATGTACGGTCAACATGTGACCATTGAATCGGACCAAAAGCCACTAGAGTACTCAAAAAGCCACTAGTATCAGCACCACCACGGCTACAGAGGATGATACTACAGCTGCAAAAGTATAACATCAGCATCATCCACAAGCCAGGGAAAGACATCCCGGTAGCCGACTCGCTCTCCCGGAAATCCATAGAGTTCTACGATAAATCACTATGTGACGGGATGGATGCGCAGATCCACTCAGTCCTCAGCAACATGCCTGTCACTGATCAGATAAGAAACAAAACAGGCCAGGACCCTCAGCTTAACACTCTGAGAAGGACCACATTGGGTGGATGGCCGGATAAAAGGTCTCAATGTCCGCCTGACATCCAGGAGTTTTGGAACCACAGGGATGAGATCTCACTGATATATGGGATCATGTTTAAAGGAGAGAAAATGATCCCAAAAAGGTTCAGAAAGGACATGATAGATCGGATTCACTCCAGCCATATGGGCATAGAAAAGAGTAAAAACAGAGCCAGAGACCTTCTGTTTTGGCCAAGCATGGGAAAGCAGATTGAGGAAGCAGTTGGAGCCTGCAGCACATGCCAGGAAAGACAAACTGCTAACCCCAAGGAACCCCTGCTGTCAAATGCAATACCAGAAAGACTGTGGCAGGTTATAGCAACTAATCTGTTTACTTGGAACTCGGAAGACTACATCATCATCGTAGATTACTATAGTAGGTTCTTCGAGTTGGAAAGACTGTACAGCTGCACTGCAGAAGCAGTGATCCGCAAACTAAAGTCAGCCATGGCCAGGCATGATATTCCAGAGTCAGTGATTAGTGATAACGGCCCGTGCTATGCTTCAAGTAATTTCCAACAGTTCTCAAAGTCATGGAGTTTCACCCACAACACTACTAGCCCCCATTACCCACAGAGCAACGGCCTAGCCAAAAAGACTTCCAGACAGCAAAAAAACTACTGGACAAGGCCAAAGCTGAACATAAGGATCCCTACTTGAGCCTATTAGAATACCGGAACACCCCCGTGGACAACTTAAAGTCGCCTGCATAACTACTCATGAGCCGGAGACTCCGCTCCATCCTCCCTGCCACACCAAAACAGCTGGAACCACAAGTAGTTTGCCAGCAAACAGTGCGTGTGAGGAGAGAAGTCTGCCAGCAGCGCCAGCAGACTTATTTCAACAGAGCAGCCCGAAATCTGCCTCGACTATATCCTGGCACACCGGTCCAGTTCCGTCAACAAGATGGTTCCTGGAAACCAGCTGTGGTCACGAGTTGTGCAGACGCGTCCAGAAGCTACAACATAACCACAGATACAGGACAAGTTTATCGCCGTAACCGCCGACACCTCGGCGAAGGCAGAAACAGCGTAGGAGGTGAGGAGTTCATTCAACCGACAGTCAACAGCAATGACAGCGCTGTGGTTTCTCAGCCCCCGCCTGTGGATCCCCTGATAAAGACAACACCCAGATACACAACTCGATATGGGCGCGTTACTAAACCAAGACAAAAAAAAAAAAAAAAAAAAAAGAAATAAAGAACATGTTAACTTAAAAAAAAAAAAAAAAAAAAAAAAAAAACTAAACCAAGACAGGTCTTGGACCTGTAATATTGTAAAGGCTGCAGGTGGAAAAAAAAAAGAAAGGCTGTTCACATGTTTGTTGTTCCAATGATGTCACTAAATGCATCTATTTATTATGTTAATGATGTAGCCAGTATTGAGCCGAATGCTATGACATTAATGGATGTTGCTCAGGATGTTTATTCCCGTAATTTCAGTTGCCAGACAAATTTTACAAGCCTGAGTTGCTTTGCTGTTTTGTTCTTTTTTTTTTTTTAAAGAAGGGAGGTGTAACTTGTTGACCTATGTTTGTATCAGCCACTAGATGGCACTGTGTTGCTGCAGAGTATGTATGTTACCGGCTAGCAAGAAGCACCGGAAAAAATGGAAAAAGAAAATAAAGTGGAATCGGAGCAGAGAGCACACAGGTTCTCTCTTCCCTAACCTTCCTTCACATAACACAACAACTCACTTTTCCGGCACTGGACTGGCAGCTTCTGAAATCTATCATTTGCCGAACCCCCCCCCCCCCCCCCCCCAAAAAAAAAACAACAACAATTTATCGGCACTGGGTTGCCGGTTATCGTCCTACCACCCCTCCAGGGCCAGGTTCTGTCCTCTAAGACTCCTTTTAATACATCTGAACTTTGCCTTCTGTTGCATTTGGTTCTGACAATACCCCAAATGCATTATCATTTTCTATGAGGTTCAGTTGTTCGGATTGGTGTTATTGTACTCGGCTCTCTGCCGGTTTTGGGGGTTATCATTATAGAAGGCAGTTCTCCTCTAATCATTCTTTCAAGTCAGCCAACCCTTCCAAAACTGCTCACCATTACCTTTGTTTGTTTCAGAAATCGGCACAGTAGTTATCGCTACCTTACCAAAAGTAAATTAAAGAGCCAGGTACCCCCTCTCTGTCTTCTACTCTAAGACAAGCTCACGTAAATTATTTATGAACAATCAAGCCATTACCACAAGTCTCAAATTTCCAGCATACGTCACTGTTTCAATTCAGAGTTAAGCCATGTTGCTACCTAATTGAGGGTTCCCTTCATTTATCTATAGAGGTCTTTAATTGTCCAGAATTGCCTTTGATCTCTTCTCCTGCCAATTCTGCCTAATTTTGTGTAGTCATCCACAATCCTAGACCATCTTATTGAGGCAAGGGGCTACTTATCTTCACCAGCCTGCCTACCACTTACATTACTGCAGAGGTCTTTGACCATCGTAACGCACAGTTCTTACAGCTTGTAGGGGATGCATTCATGGGGATCTGGCAAATCAAGGGAGCTGCCGCCAGTTCCCTTCGAGGCCTTCCCCAAACCGTAGCTCAGTTCTTGTTTAAGCCACTCGCCTTTGTCTACTAAAAACATGCTGCCAACCTAAAATGAGGATATGGGCCCAGCTAGTGAAAGTCTAAAATAAAAGCTGCTAAACAGCTGCACAACTGAGTAACATTGTATTTTCTCAGCTTCAGAAAAGGTTTCATTCTGTGACCTGTGCAGCTAAAATGGAGCAAAATCTATTTTGTAGCTTGTTAGCTTGTGACAGGATTACAGTTTAGCTCTGGAATGAAACACACCTGAGTTACAGGTGAAGCAACATTTTTCTCCTCCCCTCATGGTTATCAAATGCAGCAAACCAGGAAACAGGCTGTTGTTCTTTCTCATCTAAGAGAGATGCACAGGCTATCAGACTGAGTTCAGTCCAAACTTGCAGCTTCCTCTGAGTAAATCCAGCCACAGGAGAAAGAAAGTGGAAAACTCCAACACTGCTGCTTCAAGCTGCTGACGCTCCACACACTGAATGTGAGTTTGAGCAAAAACACGACTCAAAGGAAGTTTCAGTGAAGGTGGTAGAGGAGGGAGGGGAGCCAGGACTGACTGTACTTCCTGTCTGCTGTTTTCAGCTTCACTCACAGACTCAATGGCTTCCAGATCAGAGGAGGATCTCTGCTTTCTGCACCCCCAGGAGATACTCAGACTCTACTGTCTGGACCATCAGCAGCCAGTGTGTGTCGTCTGCTGTACCTCAGAAAGACACGCCACACACAGATTTGGACTCATTGATGATGTTGCACGACAACACAAGAAGATAATTCAGGAAAATTTGGAGCCCTTAAAGAAGAAGTTAAAGGTTTGTGAAGAAGTTAAAGTGAAGTTTGATCAAACAGCAGAACACATTAAGGTCCAGGCCCGACACACAGAGAGGCAGATTAAGGAGCAGTTTAAGAAGCTTCACCAGTTTCTAGCAGAGGAAGAGGAGGCCAGGCTGGCTGCACTGAGGGAGGAAGAGGAGCAGAAGAGTGGGATGATGGAGGAGAAGATGGAGGCTCTGAGCAGAGAGATAGCAGCTCTTTCAGACACAGTCAGAGCCACAGAGGAGGAGCTGAGAGCTGAAGACGTCTCATTCCTGCACAACTACAAGGCTGCAGTGGAAAGAGTCCAGCGCTGCCCCCTGCTGGATGATCCACAGCTGCCCTCAGGAGCTCTGATAGACCAGGCCAAACACCTGGGCAACCTGACCTTCAACATCTGGAAGAAGATGAAGGACATGGTCTCCTACACTCCTCTCATTCTGGACCCAAACACTGCAAATCCATATCTCATCCTGTCTGAAGATCTGACCAGTGTGAGAGGAGGAGAGAGGCAGCAGCTTCCTGATAATCCAGAGAGGTTTGATTATTCCTGCTCTGTCCTGGGCTCTGAGGGCTTTAACTCAGGGACTCACAGCTGGGATGTTGAGGTTGGAGACAGTACACGGTGGGTACTGGGTGTATTTGCAGAGTCTATGGAGAGAAAGGGAAGCATACTGTCTGGATTGTGGGGAATATTGTTCTATCAAGATAAATACTCAGCACACTCGCCATCAGCTCCATCAACTGTTCTCTCAGTAGAGAAGAAGCTCCAGAGGATCAGAGTGAATCTGGACTGGAACAGAGGAAAGCTGTCGTTCTCTGATCCTGATACTAACACACACATACACACCTTCACACACACTTTCACTCACAGGATGTTTCCGTATATTAGCACTGATGGTAAAGTGAAGGTGTGTCCGTTGAAGGTGTCAGTGTCAGTGCAGCAGATGAGTTGAGGATGATGATGTTTCTAATGTTGTTTCCTGTCAGTGAGTTGAAGCTGTTAAACTGCAGCTGTCCTCCTGCTGCCTCGTTGTTCCAAAGCTCTTTGTTTCTCTTTTAGTTCTCACTGTTTCTTTCTTTCTGATTTAGTTTGCTGGGATATGGACTGACATGTGTTGAATGGGAGGAGCAGTTTGTTGTTGTCTTCTTGTCTGTTTATGACAACAATATATTGTTGAAACAATGATTCATGTTTAACTCCATATATGAAATGTTTCTGATCTTTGAATTCTGTTCTTTTGTCTGTTTCATTTACTTTATTTAAATCCAATAAAAAATGATAATTCCATTGTGGAAGTAAAGAATCAGGTAATGTGAAAGAAAAATGTAATCATATTCAGGTATAACAATTATTTAATAAACCCATTTGTAAGAGACAATTAAAGGTTAATTTTATTGGTACTGGTAAAATGATTAGAGGAGAAATATATATGTTTGATGTTAAGAATAAAATTCTAGTTGATTTTAAAATACTGTTTGTTAAATGTATAGAATATAGAAGTGCAACATTCTAATGCGCTTTTTAGTATTTTGGGTTTCCGGCACACTGTTATTGCGTAGTTGGGGAGTCGGATAAGCTGGAAGCAACACAGTTTTTTGACCGAGTCTTGCCATGTAAACTAAAAGTGTCAATAAACATATTGTTTGCAAGAAGGATGCTTGGACTAGCTCGCGTTTCAATGCATGTTGCCGGACTGACTCCTAACGGCGGTACAGAAGAGTGAAATAGAGACGGAGTGCCGCCACTACATAAGTCAAAAAACTAGCTTCACCGATATGTGGAGGATCGGCTGCACAGCGATGGAAGGGCGCAGCTAAGCGGAATGTAAGATAAGAAGCGCTGCTTAAGGATGCTGGCACAGAACCGGACATTTCTTTGGATTATTCTTTAGAAGAAGGTAACAAACTCTCTTATTACTTCGTGCCATAAGAGGAAAACGACGTCTTTTAGAGGCTTGTTAAGTTTGGTGGAAAACGAAAGTGAAACTTCACTGCGTGCCGTCGTCAACCCCGCACTCCTTTTTCTCTCTCTGCCCGTGGGACTGCATGTTGTAAAACAGGATTTGATGCAGTCAATGCGGAGTTTTTGGCATGTTATGAAGCTGGTTTACACTATGTCTATTAAAGTTTCTAAGCAGAAGACAAATAGTGCATGCAACTTGAGCCAATAAACCCCTGCAACTTATAAGATGGCAGATGAAAGAGAGGTGGGAAGAACATGCAAGTTAACAGAGATGGCTTGGAAGAAGCTGTTAACCCAGATGACAGCGCATCACAGGTTGGAGCTAGAAAGGATGCAGTTCATAGCTCGCATGGGTCTCAAGTCAGCCGAGCATCTACAACATCCAGAGTTTCCTCCACTCGTGCTAAACAGGAGGCAGAACACGCAGCCTTGCTGGAACGAGCTGCAGCATTGAAGAAAAGGCAAGAACTTGAGTTGGAGTTGGCCAGGATTAGGCAACATCTTGAGCTGGAAACAGCAAGAGTCAAAGCGGAAAAGGAGGAGTTAGAGTTGGAGACTGCATTAGCGGAAAGTCAAGCAAAATTAAAGGTGCTCAAAGAATATGAAAGATCTGAAGATGGTCTGAGCAGTTATGTGTCAATACAAAGATCGCAAGGTCGAGAAGTTAAAAAGGAAAGAGTTGGCATAATGCTCCCACAACAAGCTGATGTGAGTAGTCACGCTAATTCACAAGTGCAAAACTCACAGGTACCACAACTGTCTCATCCAGTCTCCACTCATGGGCTTAATGCTCACGTTGACAGAAGTGATGATCTATTGTCGGTCATGCAGAAACAGAATGTAATCACTGAGTTACTTGTGAAACAGCAGCAGTTGGCTCAGTTGCCATCAAAGGACATTCCTGTTTTTAAAGGTGATGCACTACAGTATAAGGCCTTCATAAGAGCCTTCGAACATGCAGTAGAGCAAAAGACTGATAACGAGCAAGATAAGCTGTATTTTTTGGAACAGTTCACTGCTGGCGAACCACAGGAGCTAATTCGCAGTTGTGTACACATGACTCCTAGCAAAGGTTACCGTGAGGCCAGACGGTTGCTACATAAGCACTATGGAGATGAGCTAAGGATCGCAAGCGCATTCATTGAGAAAGCACTCAAATGGCCGTAAGTGAAAAATGACGATGCAAAGGCATTAAATGCCTATGCTATGTTCCTGACTGGATGTCGCAACACCATGGAGGATGTTGAATTTTTGGAAGAGATGGGTAATCCAACCAATCTACGCACAGTGATATCCAAGCTGCCCTACAAAACCAGAGAACGTTGGCGCGTAGAAGCATTTGAACTCCAAGAAAAGAGGGGCAAAAGAGCAAGATTTGCAGATTTGGTGAACTTTATAGACCGCCAGGCTAAAATAGCTATGGCTTTAGTAATATCCCAGACAACCGTGCAGCGACAAGTGAAAAGACTGACCAAAGGGAAAAATATCCAGCAAAGAAGGAGTTTCGAGGAAGCAGTTTTGCCACCAACATTTCCGCCGAGAACAAAAGACTACAAGAAACAAACGTTAAAACCGAAAATTCAATCAAGACAGTGAGTGCCTTTGAGAAGCCATGTTTGTATTGTCAGCAGCCTCACACTCTTGCTTCTTGTGGAAAGATTAAGAATCAACCACACAAAGAACGTGTGGATTTCTTGAAGTCAAAGGGACTCTGTTTTGGATGTTTAGTTTATGGGCATCTCAGCAAGTTCTGCAAGCGCAGAATGGAGTGTAAAGAGTGTTCACTAAAGCACCCAGACATTCTGCACATGGGGAAAAAAGAAAGTTCTGTGGAAACAGAAAGGAAGGATGTTACTGATGGTAATGAGGCACCTTGTGCTCAAGTTCCTGTCAGTCAAGAGACTTGTAGGCTTACAGGGGCCAGAGAAGAGGAGTGTGTGCTCTCTATAGTACCAGTCAGGATCAAATCTAAAATGAGTGATAAATATATAGAGACATATGCCTTTTTGGACCCGGGAAGCACGGCAACATTCTGCACGGAAGATCTACAAAGGAAACTGAATGTTAAAGGAAAGCCTACACGGATACTTCTAAGTACCATGAGTCAAGAAAAACCAGGAGAACAGAAACTCATGAACAGTTTTGTTATATCAGACCTGGAAGTGTGTGGGTTGGAAGATTCCAAGTTCGTTGACTTATCCAAAGTGTTCACTCACACTAGTATACCTGTGAGTAGTGGAAACATACCCAAGCAGTCAGACATCCAGAAGTGGCCTTATCTACATGAAGTGAGGCTACCAGAGATAGAGGCTAATGTAGACCTGCTTATAGGAGCCAACTGTGCAAAAGCAATGGAGCCATGGCGTGTCATTAATGGACATAATGGAGGTCCTTATGCAGTGAAGACCACCATTGGTTGGGTTGTGAATGGACCTATAAGAAAAGAACTAAATGACTAAGAAAACAAAGAACCACATTTCTCAGTGAGCCGAATCTCCTTAGTGGAAGTTGAGAAGCTACTGGTCCAACAGTATAACATTGATTTTTCAGAACGTAATTATGATGACAAAGAGGAAATGTCACAAGAAGACAAACAGTTTCTACGAGCAGTAGAAAAGACAACGACCTTCGAAAATGGACACTATAACATTGGATTGCCACTTAAGAATGAGAATCTTCAAATGCCAAACAACCATTGTGTTGCGGAGCAGCGGATAGCATGTTTGTTCAGGAAGTTTAAGAAGAATCCTCAGTTTTTTGAAGATTATAAGTGCTTCATGGAAAACATCATCACCAAGGGCTATGCAGTTCCAGTGCCAGACCACCAGTTGAGCCGTGACGACAACAGAGTGTTCTATATACCACACCATGGGGTGTATCACCCGAAGAAGAGAAAGTTGCGGGTCGTGTTCGACTGTACGGCTTCATACCAGGATATGTCTCTAAACAAGGAGTTACTGCAGGGACCGGATCTGACTAACACACTGGTGGGTGTTCTTTTAAGATTCCGCGAAGAGCTAGTAGCGCTGATAGCAGACATTGAATCAATGTTTTACCAAGTCAATGTACCAGAAAGAGATGCTGATCTTCTTCGTTTTCTCTGGTGGCCAGATGGCAAGCTGGATGAGCCCATGAAGGAATATAGGATGATGGTGCACCTCTTTGGAGCAACTTCCTCACCAAGTGTCGCCTCATATGCGCTAAGAAGAACGGCAGAAGATCACAAGGAAGAAGCATCTCCAGAAGCTGTTCAGACAGTCCTGTGCAACTTCTACGTAGATGACTGTCTTAAAAGTGTAGCTACTGAAAAGGCTGCAGTGAAGTTAGTCAGTGATCTCCGTGCTCTGTGTACCAGTGGAGGGTTTACATTAACAAAATGGACAAGTAACAGTAGGAAAGTGTTGATGTCAATTCCTGAAGAACACAGAGCCAACGAGGTGAAAGATCTGGATCTTAGGCATGACACTTTGCCAGTTGAGAGAACTCTAGGTGTACAGTGGAACACAGAAACAGATACCTTCACTTACACTATAAGGTTGCAAGACAAGCCAATGACCAGAAGAGGCATTTTGTCAGTCATTAATTCAATTTATGACCCTCTTGGCTTTCTAGCACCAGTCATCTTACCTGCAAAGCTTTTGTTGAAAGATCTCTGTAAAGAGCAGCATGGTTGGGACAAGGAGATCAATGAAAAGCATGCAAAAATTTGGAAAAAATGGAAAGAAGACATTGTACTCCTCTCCAACTTCCATGTGAGTAGATGCCTAAAGCCTACAGGTTTCGGATGCACTGTTGTTGCGCAGTTGCACCATTTTTCCGATGCTTCAGATTATGCATATGGAACTGTCTCTTACCTGTTGATGGAAAATAGACGAGGCAAGAGACATTGTGCCTTTCTCATTGGGAAATCCAGAGTTTCTCCGCTCAAGCAAGTCACAATTCCTAGGCTTGAGCTGACTGCAGCAGTGATTTCAGTGAGGATGGACAGATTACTGCGACAAGAACTTCAAGTTCCTCTGCAACAATCAGTCTTCTGGACGGACAGCACAACTGTGCTTAGATACATTGATAGCGAAACATCTCGCTTCAAAACATTTGTTGCAAATAGAGTTTCACTGATTCGAGAAGCAACCAGGCCATCACAATGGAAGTATGTGACATCGGCAGACAATCCTGCAGATCAAGCAAGCAGAGGCTTAAAGGCAAAAGATCTGTTGGAAGGAGGTTCATGGATTCACGGGCCGAACTATCTTCTAGACGAAAACGAATGGCCAGAACAGCCAGTGAGAAAGAAGGAAAACCTTCAAAATGATCCAGAAGTCAAGACTTCAGCAACGGTTAATATACTGACAGTTGAGGAAGGCATGGAACCAATGAAACGTGTGATAGACTACTATTCAGACTGGAATAAACTGAAAAGAGCAGTAGCCTGGATAATGAAGCTAAGGAAGGTGCTGCGGATGTTAAAAGAAGAAAGAAAACAGTACTCAAAAATAGTCCAGAAAAATGAAAATGATCCCGAAAAGCAAAGGTTAAAGTTGCAAGTGCACATGAGGACATTTAAATCTGCAATGGGAAAGAAAGCGCTTGCTTTGGAGGATCTTGAGGCTGCCAAATCAATAATTGTTCGTTTCAGCCAGAAACAACATCATGGAGAGGAGATCAAAATCCTACAGGAGGGAGGACAGCTCAGTTGTAGCAGCCAGCTGTTCAAATTAGACCCAGTTCTTCGAGATGGGATGCTGAGAGTTGGCGGCAGACTCAATAAATCACTCTTGCCAGAAAATGCAAAACAACCAGCAATTCTTTCTAAACACAGCAAAATCTCTGAAATCATTTTGAGAGACATCCATCAACGAACTGGTCACTGCGGTCGCAATTATGTGCTGGCGCAATTGCGATGCAGATATTGGATTCCTCAAGCCAATTCGGCAATTAGAAAGATAATCAACAAATGTCAAACTTGCCGTAGGATTTCTGGAAGGGTTGGTGAGCAGAAGATGGCAGACTTACCTGAAGACAGTCTTCTACCAGACAAACCTCCGTTTACAAACACTGGTGTCGACTACTTTGGCCCATTTGATGTCAAGCGGGGCCGGGGTACTGTCAAAAGATATGGTGTCATGTTTACCTGCCTCACTCTCAGAGCTGTGCATATTGAAGTTGCAGACAGTCTTGACACAGACTCCTGTATCAACGCGATTCGACGTTTCATCTGCAGAAGAGGTCAATTTACCATCATGAGGTCAGATAATGGCACAAACTTTGTGGCAGCGGAAAGGGAGTTGAGGGAAGCCATTCAAAGACTGGATAACGACAAAATAGAAAGAGTCCTACAACCAAAAGGTATAAAGTGGATTTTTAACAGCCCGGCTGCTTCACATCAAGGTGGAGTTTGGGAGAGACAAATTCGAACAGTGTGTCGAATTCTCAGCTCTCTCTTGAAGGAACAAGTGCCAAATGAAGATTGTCTTCATACGATACTGTGTGAGATTGAAAGCATCATTAATGGCAGACCTCTCACAAGCGTCTCAGATGACATAAATGACGTTGAAGCTTTAACGCCGAGCCATCTGTTGCTGCTTAAGTCACAGCCCCTCATGCCTCCAGGTGTCTTCAACAAAAATGATGCATACGCCAGAAGAAGATGGAGACAGGTTCAGTACCTAGCAGATTTGTTTTGGACCAGATGGACTCGTGAATATCTTCCACTTCTGCAAGAGCGCCAGAAGTGGCTGAAACCGAGAAGAAACTTCGTGGTCGGAGATCTTGTGCTGCTGGTGGACAGTTCTTCTCCACGCAACTCCTGGCTCATGGGGAGAGTGGTTGAGACGTTGCCAGACTCAAGTGGAACAGTCCGAAGATTGAAAGTAAAAACTAAAAGCAACATCCTGGAAAGACCTGTTAACAAGTTGTGTCTTCTGGAGGAGGCTTCATCCGAGCGATGAAGAGAAAGAATGTTTGTTCATGGACATTACAATTAGGTTGGCTCTTAATGATTAATGTGTAAGTTAGTAATTGTTTAGTTCTCTCACCTAACCAATTAGGGGCCGGATGATGTAAGAGCCAATTAAAGGTTAATTTTATTGGTACTGGTAAAATGATTAGAGGAGAAATATATATGTTTGATGTTAAGAATATAATTCTAGTTGATTTTAAAATACTGTTTGTTAAATGTATAGAATATAGAAGTGCAACATTCTAATGTGCTTTTTAGTATTTTGGGCTTCTGGCACACTGTTATTGCGTAGTTGGGGAGTCGGATAAGCTGGAAGCAACACAGTTTTTTGACCGAGTCTTGCCATGTAAACTAAAAGTGTCAATAAACATATTGTTTGCAAGAAGGATGCTTGGACTAGCTCGCGTTTCAATGCATGTTGCCGGACTGACTCCTAACGGCGGTACAGAAGAGTGAAATAGAGACGGAGTGCCGCCACTACACCATTGTGTAACAAGAAAACAGCTTTCTTTTAATTTTCATGTCTCTGCTAAGAATGAAGTGAACAACAGTGTTATTTACAGTCATGTTGTGATAGTAATATTTACAGGTTCAAAAGCTAAGAATGAGCCTAGGATGACTGAACATGAACTATGAAGTCTTAGACAGAGTCAATTGAGAACCAGTAGGTTAGCAGACATTCTAGCGAAGGCTGGTCTTAAATACAACCGGCTTCATTAGTCCTAGGATTGATGATGACTCTGCCTAGAGGATGAGAGCAGGGACTGTGGAAAATTGCTGTGATTCATCCAGAACATGACACTATTTTTATCCGCTGGATAAACCGGTTTAAGATCAGAACACGGTGAACAAAAACAGCATAAATGAAGATGTACAAAAAGTCTCCATAAAAGGTTGATGATGTTTAAGAAAGCCTTTATACACTTGATGATTTGACAGTAGGACTCTAGGACAAACATTTTTGAATCAGTGAGCTCAAATGACTAAGCTTTACACACTTATCTGTAGATTATCATCATTTCATGAACATGTACAAAGGTTAAAAAATTAAAACAAGAAAAAAAAAAAGCGACTTTACCGCATTTTGTAGTGAATGGGAATTCCTAGGTGTACAAGTGCAGTAAATGTACCATCAGTACATTTACTGCTGCACTTGCTGTAAAATTTGCTCGTGTGTTAGAGGAAAACAAAATAAAATAAACCTTTTCAGGCTGGATGAGTCATTGTAGTTTATTAACTAATAACATGGGCTAATAAAATGGTTATGAAATAGTAGTTCATCTAGTTTTTTCTTTTATTACGCTATCTAATTAAACTACTCTAAACTAACGCTGATTTTTTTTATGATCCTTGAGAGGAGAGAGACTGGAGAAGAGAAGGAGCACATCCAGGTTGTTTCGTATAATAAAAAAAGATCCAATAGAAAAGCAGCATCCCTTGGAAATTAAGTCCCCAGTGGATTACAGTGGAAATCTTCTCAAAGTTATAACCCACAAAACATTGAAAATTCCTGAGAGTTATACTCGAGCAGGACAACAATAGTGATCCAAATGCTCTTTAACCTTATAATAAAATAAGACAAAAATGGAGCAGAGGAAAAAGCAAAAAAATAAGTAATCAATTTGTCCACAGTCCACAAAGTCCACGGTTTAGGCAGCAGTTTATCACTCTCTGTGTTGATCCCATCTCTGCTGGAATTCCCAACTGTGAACTTCTTTAAGCCAATCTTCTGAACTGTTCAACTCTCAGAAGACAAATAGAATAACAGCTGATTTCTTCTACATAAAACTTTTATACCCAGTAATCCTTACTCGCCTCTCCCCTTCTGGACAGCAAAGGCAAGAAGGAATTAATGACGATGTTTATCAAATGTGAAGCGTAGCTTTGATCTTCTTTTGCTGCCGGTTCAGTAAATTTTGGTTAGAGTGAAAAAACCTGCAGCTCAGGATCTGTGAGCTGTCAACTTTCAGCCCCGACAGCATGTACACAGACACGCTGTCGGGGCTGAAAGTTTACAGAATGCCGATATTTCCGATTTTGATGCGTCAAATCGCGCTTTGTGTTTACGTCTTTGTGCGGAATCCGTTTACCTCCTATCAATTGGTAAGTTATTCCAGTGTCCAAGTGATGCAACTGCAAAGACCCAATCTCCTCCATGTCAAACTGCATTGTTCCTCCTGTATCCGAGGTTCGACTAACAGATGGAGTATCCTTTCCAGCATTTTATTTTATTTTCAGTTGTTACAGATGGGAAAGACATGGCTGGAGGATAAGAAAAGGGAGAGAGAAAGATGAAAGAAAAGAAAAACAGAGGGGAAGAGGGGCAGTAAGAAAGGACACTTAAAAAGAAAAAATCTCCCGGATCGCCTGTTGAGAGAAAAAAAGAAAAGAAAACAAAGAAAACAAGCAAAAAAAGAGAGCAACATAATAAACACAACACCATCGCATTAATCTAGTTAAGTGTAAATAACAGTAAATATTAAATATTGAATGCTGCAGTTCAGCACACAGTTTTCAGTTTTATTTGTCATATGCAAGTTAGCACAGGGTCAACATTGCAATGAAATGTGTTTGACGAGCAGCAGTCACTCAGCAGCATGGTACAGATACAAATATTAGAGAGACATGGTAAAAGAGAAAAGATGACTATATGTATCTGTAACCCATGGTTATTTTATTGTATTCAATTGTATTCTGTTTTTATTCTAAATTGAAGTGTTACTGTTTTGTTAAATGCTGAGTTTTCCCATGTACCATGAATGCACCATAGCGCGTGCGTGGTGACTTTCTTTCACTGCATCCGCCTGCACGGAGCTAGATGCGCAAAGCTGTGTGGATATTCAGTCCTGTAACGTGTTGCGCTAAGGAATTAATGTTTTCTATGAAGAATATCCTGGTGAGTCTCACAGTTGCAGTTTCAGTTGTGATTCATAGTCCAGTTTCTGAGCATAAAACCAGTCAGGATACTGTGCTTGTCGGAAATGTGATGTTTGTCTTAGAACTTGCTAACGATTGCTTAGCTGTGTTAGCCGTGGAAAGTATGCTAGCGTACCCACATGTGCTCCCTGGGCTAATGCGCGTACATGTGAAGTTTTAGCTAACACACCACGGAGACACTTTTCATGCTTCATGATTTGCAGTGAAATGTATTTTGTTGTTGATAAATTGTTATTGGCCAATAAGAACTGTATAGATGTGTGATGTGTGAGGAACAAAAAGGGATAACACTAGAGAAACACATGTTTTATTTTACAAGTGAGTGATTGCACTGCACGTTGTGTGCAGGCTGGTTTTTTTTTTATGTGGTAGAAATCTGCTGCAAGGACCGAGCGGTACCATCTAAGGACTGGATGCCACTGGAGGTCCCTAGAAAGGACGTTCTCAATCTGAAGGCCACCTGTTTCCTTTGAGGGTGGTAGGATATAACGATTTGCAATTTTTTTGGATTAACGTTTTTTTCTGAGATCTCAGGACACTTTATGTTGTTACTTTTTTCTTTTTTTTTTGGGTCAGATCTGATTCCACTTAACACAAAAAACTGATGCACAAAAAAGCAAACCAGTGACTAAAGACAATTAACACTTACTAAGAACACTGAATACTAAGTGCACTGAACTGAAATGGACAGCCTACCTGATACATTTATTTACACTTTAAATGATATGTTGTACATTGTTGAGATTTACATGTTTGAAATGATTTAAATGTTTTGTTCATGTCTATGATTTGGACCATTTAAATGTTGAATACACTCAAATCACTTTTCTCCCTTTAAGTTGTTGTCAGTGTCTCATTCTGAGTGGAGGGATATTCCTTCTTTAAGTTGAGTTACCACTGCCAGTCTCCTTACGATCCTAACTGAACCCAACGAGAGTAGATTCTCAAATATTGTTTTTTTCTTGACTTTGTATGACAGATTACTGTGGATTTGACTGAATTTGGACTACTCAGTTAAAAAGGGTGACAACTAGTGGCGAGCCAGCCAGGAGATTGGCATAGTGGTTTTACCTCCAACTCATATGACACACTGAGTGATACGTTTATTTTCGAAAATTGGCACCTGACCTTTGTGAATGCTTTAGAGTTGATAGACAGAAAACCCTGCTTATTACAGGTATTGAAAGACATCGTAGTGAACATGATATAACTAATGTTTTTGAAGTCAATGGTAAGATCTCTAACATTGTCAGGGTCCCCGATGAGCCACATCAGCCCGAAGGCAGAACACTTATAGTGTATGAGTCTGAACAGTCTATCTTAAAGATAGACCCTTCCACCTTAGGGGAAGTTGTCAGCCCTGTAGACCCTACAGTGAAATGGGTTTCCAAAACCGTCAGAGATACCACCCAAGAAGAAATGGGCAAAGAAGTGGCCCATAGATACCTGAAGGAACTTGAGTTTATGGGGGGCAGTGGGAGGGCAGGCTTCCTCAGTATTTTCCAAGGCGAGTTGCAGGCCAGCTCTACCCCCCAGACTGAGACACAGTCACCCGTTGACCATAACGTTAATACGACAGCTGACATCATTCCCAATACTGATTCAAGTGAACCCGTAGAACCCACAAGTGCTTTCAGCCCACATACTGACACTTTTGCTGGTCCAGTACATGTGGACGAGAGCATCTACAACCCTTCGCATATTCAGAAAGTAGTGGTTGAACATGTTATTCGTAATGAGCCAAGTCACGCACCCCTTGCTCATGCTAAGATACGTACCTTCTCAGGCCGACTCCCACGGCCCAACAGTGAAGTCGACTATGAGATATGGCGTACCCAAGTCGATCTTCTACTCGGTGACCCTTTTCTGACTGATGCCCTCAAAGTGAGGAAGATACTTGAGAGCTTACTTAGCCCTGCATCTGAAATTGTAAAGCCTCTGGGGGTCACTGCGACACCAAGCACTTATGTCACTCAGCTTGATTCAGCCTTTGGAGTTGTTGAGGACGGTGAAGAGCTTTACACTGCCTTTCTTGGCTCGAATCAAAACAGCGGAGAAAACCCATCTGCCTTCTTGAACCGTCTTCACAGCCTTCTCACACGAGTCATTTCTAGAGGGGGAGCCCCTCCTACAAATGTAAATGCTTTTTTTTTTTTTTTTTTTTTTTTTTAATATCTGAAAGATTTTTATTATTGCATTTGGCATTTGTTTTCAACAACTTATATATATCAGCATTTGTCCGTTTTTAACAAGTTTTATTTTAAAAGTAAGAAATAAAAACAATAACTTACCTTAACAAAAAAGAAGACTCTCATATGCAAAAGTGAGTAAAATCTAGAAGAAAAAAAAACCGTCAGAGCAACTGTGTAAAATAAGTAACCAAAACCTCACATGATAACAAAGTTTTCAAAATGTAGTAAGACAAACTGTCAGAAGATCAGAGTAAAATCAACAACAAACAAAAATGTTTTTCTTATCTTTTCCTCTGACTCTTTGTATGGCTTTTTGTCTTTTTGCTGGTATCTTTAGGTGCCTCTTTAGTCTTGTGACTTCTGAGCATCTTTGGACTTAACAGCTGTCTTGCAGTCAGGCTCTTTGGTCTTTTTCTTTCTTGCTTGTTGCCCTTTTGCCTTGTTTCTTTGCTTTCATCACACTTCGCCAAAGAGCTTTTCGTCATTAGAGACCTTTTCCTCTTTTTTGGGTGTGCCACTGGAGACTCATAGCTAGTCCCAGGGCCATCTTCTTTTACTCTAACTGTGTCTTTGTTTTCAGTTGTTCCTTCTTCTCTCAAATCATTTTTTTTCTTTAACCATGGTCTCCATCTGTGGTCCCTGTTCCTTTATGTCTTTGTCCTCTGTGCTCAGTACTTTGTCTTTGTCTGTAGTTTCTATCATGTGAGTGAAGTTGGCCCCCCCACCTTCTTCAAATCCAACAAAAGTGGTATCAAACGTTTGTGCTGCAAAAAATTTCGTTTGTGCTGCTATCATTTTAAAGATATTAATAAAAATTTCCATAGGTCATCAGAGGTCAACCAGCCCCCCCACATTACCCAAATCAAACAAAATTGATGTCAAACGTTTGTGCTACGTTTGTGCTGGTTTGTGCTGCAAAAACTTTCGTTTGTACTGCTATCATTTTAAAGATATTCAAGAAAATTTCTAGAGGTCATCAGAGGTCAACCAGCCCCCCTACATTAATGGAATCAAACAAAACTGGTGTCAAACGTTTGTGCTACGTTTGTGCTGGTTTGAAATTGTCGTTTATGCCGCTTTCATTTTAAAGATATTACCAAAAGTTTCTAAAGCTCAACCAGCCACTTTCTTTACTGTAAAGAAATTGAGAGATATTAACCAGCATTGGATATTTTTTTCTTATGATCACACTCTTAAGTGAGTGAGTCTATGAGTCTGTGGTGGCCAGTGCGATCCTCTATGCTGTTGCATGCTGGGGGAGCAGGCTGAGGGTCGCAGATGCCAACAGACTTAATAAACTGATCCGTAAGGCCAGCAATGTTGTGGGGATGGAGCTGGACTCCCTCAAGGTGGTGTCGGAGAGGCGGATGCTGTCCAAGATAAAGACAATGTTGGATAACACCTCCCACCCACTCCATGACATGTTGGTCAGTCACAGGAGCTCGTTCAGTGAGAGACTGAGATTACCGAAAAGCACCACTGAATGACACAGGAAATCATTCCTGCCTGTGGCCATCTCCCTGTACAACGCATCCACTTAACACACTGTTTGCTGCTACAACTACACATGTTTCTTTTCCAAATATTTATTTATAAGTGACTTATGTATGTATGTATGTATATATATGTATATATTGTACTATTCTTAGTTAGCGTATTGTCTGTCTTGTCTTAATGTTGGTTTAAAATGGAGCACTGTAACAAAAAATAATTTCCCCCAGGGATCAATAAAGTATTCTGATTCTGATTCTAAACCTAGTAATCAAACTGCTATAACTTATTTATAAACTATGTTAAATATAGCATTTAAAATAATTAATGCATTCGGTTGGAGAAAAAACTTTATTTGCTGGTAACAAAATGCTTTTTGTTACCAGCAAATACACAATATGTTACGTTCTGGTCCCGGCAAGTAAATACGTAACAAATAGTTTGCCCCACTCACTTCCCACCCACGCACAAACCCCAACAACGACACCTTTTTCAAGTATTTAAGCAGCCATTTATTTTCATCGGCAGTGAGCAATGCCAAAACAATAAACAAAACTCCCTATAAAGCAATCCCTACTCCTCCCTACACCAAAATAAAAAGAAGCCAAAACAAAAGACAAGTCACTTACCTAACTATCTAACGAAAAACAGGAGAAAACTTGTTCAACAAAAGAAAACGGCTTCTCACGCCTACTAGGCTGCGACAGTGAAAGTTATACAGCAAAGGAACAAAAAGTGACCGCCACTTGTTAACTTATTTACAATTATTTACATGGCAAGGCTAGAGGTACACGTGAAAACTCCAGCCTGCACTACAATGACACAACACACAACTCCGTGACCGAGTCAACGGGGTTCCAAAAAGCAAATACACAATTGCCATCATTCCTTTGTGTAGAGCACAGCGTGCGGACATACGCTGGTGTTTTCAGATGCTATGGTTACATCCTTTCTTAGGTCATCATACATCTCCCAGATGTACGGGTTCCTGTTACAGAATGTCATATAATGCCCGAGTGTTTCTGGTGTTGGGCCCTCCTGAAATGTAATGACTGCTTTCAGTGTGAATTTCTCTCCTTGAAGTAGCAGAGTGGATGGGAATTCAGTAAGCAAAAACCTTTTTGGACTGTGAAAACTGTGCTCCAGAGTTTCTGTAGAGCATTTTCCAAGGTCTGTGTCATACAAGCTCTCTCAGGGTGAAACTGTGACAAACAGTCCCTATGCAAAGTTGCTTTCCTGATGAATCTGTTTTAAATGCTGTTGGAGATGCATCAGGACTTTCGATTGGTCTTAGGCATGGCGATGCTGGAAGGTTGAGCCCTTGTTCAACAGCAGACTGAAGGTGAGCTATGCCAGAAGCTGAGAGGACTGACAGATCAATGGAAACAAAAGGTATTTGCCTTGTGTTCGTTGTGTAAAGTTTGCAGTACTGGGAGGAACACTGTCTTGTGAAGTGAACACTTGGATTTTCCATCATTGTTTTTTGAATTACTGTGGACACATGGCACTGTGCATCAACACGATGAACACCAGTCTTCAACTGAACAGGGCAGAATATTGAGCTCAGCACCTCTGCCCTCAATGAATAGGCATGTTGAGTGACACCCTTTGAAGCAAGGGATTTCACAAGCTGGAATACTTTGTTCTCCTCTGAACTATTCAACATGTTTTGAGCAGTACGACTGTCACAGTAAGCGCAGCACAGACTTTGACAGAAGGCATCAAAGGCACAGGTGTTCATGACACAGTATTGTCCTTTGCCAAGTTTTACTGGTTGTTGATTATTTCCATTTTTTAACAGCCCTAGCTTTACTTTTTTCTTTTCCACAGCTGGATCTGAGTGGAGCCATTCAGGACAAGGGGAGCGGTATGAGGTCAATTTCCTCTTCTTTGGTGGAACTGCAAGGCCTCTCCAGTTTCCCAAAGCTGCTGTTTCTTCAATGTCCATGTCTGTGTCAATTTCGGGCTCCTGAGAGGGGTTATCATCCACTTCCTGCTCCACAAAGGCTTTGTGTGGATCCTGACGCTTCACTGTACCATCCTGTCTGGCAACCTCTGCTTCTTTTCGTATTTGTTTTGCAGAACAGATCCGCATGTTCCCTTCAATAAAACCAAGATGACGTGCAATGAATTTATCTATCCTTATAGGGAGATTTTCATGCTTGAACAGACCATGTTTAATGTTCTTGAACTCTGCTTCAACATTAGCTGAAGTTGCAGTGAGCTTTTCGCTCTGAAATAGGGGAACCATTACTCCAGTCCAGAGTGGTAGGTATCCTCCCAATCTAATTAGGTGTGGGACGAGCTCAGGTAGATAGTGCATATTGTCTTGATCACCATGATCTTCAGCATGGCACCTGCTCCCCTCACAAATATCTGCCACCCACTGCCTTAAGTCAGTGTTTATTTCTGTGCATGGATCCAATCTAATGTCTTCTTCTTCCTTGTCATCAGAAACAGACATAGTCTCATCTGCAATCTTTCTTTTCAGATTTGATTTGGACACTTCTGACATAATGGGGTTTCCAAAACTGTCACAGCCTTCTGTCTCACTTAATGCCACAATAGCAATGCTGCATATTAGGACCTTTGCTTCTTCCAAGGATTGGGACTTGACAAGTTGTGCCATTGATCGCACGTAGAAATCCCTCACCCGATGAGGCTTTTTTCTCAAACAGTCCCACTGGCAAATCATTTTGATTAAGTGTGCCACATCCACTCTGATAAAACATGGTGGTAGTTTGTAGGATTTTTTCCGAAGCAAGACACCAAAGCATTCATTAATGTAACTCTTCAAATCTGAATGATGTGTTAAAGCCTTAACTAAAGCACCAAGTAAAGCTAAGGAGAAATCACAGATGGCCTCCTTTGGGATTGGTGCTCCAGCACGAATCCATTCCGATAACCATCTTGTGATTGCCTGGACATCATGTCTCTCTGACAACATTTGCACCACTGGAACGTGAGAGTTGTCCCTTCCTGTTAACACACCTTGATACAGGAAGATATTTCCAGACAAAACATTAGGCCTGAGAAGCTTTTTTACAACTGAGCCAGTCGCATCAAGGGCGACTATGGGGTGCTTTTCAGTCTTGTACATCAGCATTTGAGTGTGACTCCAGTAGTGACAGAAGAACTTGTCTAATCCAATGTCCCAAATGCTTCCACTGTGAGGGGAACTGTATTTTAATGAGTGGAGAGACAGTATTGGGTTTTTATGAGCAACTTCTAGTTGATTTTGTTCGTGTTTGGCTTTGCGCAGAGTTGTCAAATTTGGTAGATGGCTTGGCTCTGGATCACCAAAGTCCATCAGCTTTGCTGCCTCTGATGCTCTCCACACATGGGGCTGCAGTCTGCCTTCACAAAGTTCTTTTGTTACTTGTGCCCTCAGACTTTCGGACATGGCTCTCTTAGAAAAGCCAGTGTGCATGGATTCATCCGTGTTTGCCATTACACATTTCAGCACCATTGAGCAGTGATTTTTCAGGTTCCTTATCACATGTAATGTACAGCTGGCCACTACACTCTTTGCAAAAGCCTCTGATTTTAATAAAACAAGATACAGTTCTGGGGTACACCTTGGCTCGTTTAAAAGTAATGGTGC
Source organism: Copadichromis virginalis (assembly GCF_057382275.1). Classification (NCBI taxonomy): domain Eukaryota; kingdom Metazoa; phylum Chordata; class Actinopteri; order Cichliformes; family Cichlidae; genus Copadichromis; species Copadichromis virginalis. The sequence continues at coordinate 10,901,619 of NC_140620.1, forward strand.
ATGTACTTTTAACCTCTTTCCAGATTCCCTGGTTTACAACATGAGTCCATGTACCTGGCTTCAAAATTGTGTATTCCCTTTTCTTGAAAGTACTCTTTTTGTATGTGACTTTATGTGGAATCATATGTATCCACTGTTCAAATGGGAGCTCCACATTGAAAGTCTTGCAGTCTTTGTTTTGAAAAGGAGAGCTGCTTTGTTCAAAATCATTATCATTGTCACTGCTGTCTGTGTCAGTCAGTTTCTCTTCGTCACTGTAATCCAGAGCAGCCCATACATTGTGTCTGTTTAATTTAACAAAAGTGTAAAGAGCTTTTGGTGTCATCTTTTCACCAAGTTGTTTGCATAGATTTTGCCATATGTCATCACTTGGAGTTGAAACTTTTCCATTTTTTATGACTGCTTCTTTAGAAGCACGAAGGACTTCAAATACTGCAATTTTGTCCACCACTGATTTCTTTGGCATCTGTCAAGCAAAAATTAAAAATGTGATATATTACTGCTATAATTTGGTTATAACTTTAATTCTACATCTTTAAGTGGACATAAAAGTACTTACTTTGATACACTGTTTTGACGTAGTAAATTGAAGTGTTGATGATTGCTGTTGCTCATGGGATCTATCTTAAAAATGCAAATAACATAGCTAGCACATGTTTTCTTCAACTGTTGTTTTTTTCTCTCAGAAGAAGAATGTGTATGATAGCACCCCCTGGTGATCACAAACCAAACACAGGTCGCTATGTTTGTTTGTTTTTTGGCAGAGTTTATCAGTTTATCCTTAACACAATCTAGTTCAAAATTCATTTGATCGGTACAAAAATTAATTTAGTCAATGTTCAAAGCTCATCATTAAAATACTTGTAGATAAATCCAGGCTCTGTTGAGATAAATCTGTGTCTGTGTCAAGTTTGACTCTTGCAAAAAATATAGGTCGGCCCTTTCAGGTAACATTGACAGTTACCTAAAATTCACAGTTCTGCAGGGTGTTTGGAGCCTTTAAGCTCAGATTTGCTGAATCACTGAGGTGCACTCCTGTGTATGTTAATTTTATACAACTTGCTCATGACAGCCCACATACAAATGACAGCACTTTTGTTAATATTAGCATTTGACTTAAAAGCTACAGTTCACATATTATTAGGTTAATGTTTTAACAACCATTAGCATTTTAGCATATACCCTGCTGGTAGCACACTAGATGGAGTAAGGTAATGTTAAGAAACATGGTAGTCAGTGATCCACAACCAGGTTATTGGCTCAAAACACCTTATCTAATTATAAACTGATACGCACCTACTGGCATGCCCCTTTAAATTTCTTCATAAATGTTATTTAATGTTATTATTACGGCAGCACGGTGGTTAGTACTGTTGCCGCACAGCAAGAAGGTCCTGAGTTCAATTCCACCATCACACCAGGGTCTTTCTGTGTGGAGTTTGCAGGTTCTCTCCCCGTGTTTGCGTGGGTTCTCTCCGGGCTCTCTCCAAAGACATGCAGCTTGTGGTGATAGGTTAATTGGTTAATCCGAAAATTTTTGCAGCACAAACCATCAAAAAAGTAGCACAAATGTTTGACATCAATTTTGTTTGATTTGGGTAATGTGGGGGGCTGGTTGACCTTTTGACCTTTACATTTTCATTCATATCTTTAAAACAGAAGCAGCACAAACGAAAATTTTAGCAGCACAAACATAGCACAGTTGATTGACACCAGTTTTGTTTGATTTAATTAATGTGGGGGGGGGGGGGGGCTGGTTGACCTCTGATGACCTATGGAAATTTTTATTAATATCTTTAAAATGATAGCAGCACAAACGAAAATTTTAGCAGCACAAACCAGCACAAACGTAGCACAAACGTTTGACATCAATTTTGTTTGATTTGGGTAATGTGGGGGGGCTGGTTGACCTTTTGACCTTTACATTTTCATTAATATCTTTAAAACAGAAGCAGCACAAACGAAAATTTTAGCAGCACAAACGTAGCACAGTTGATTGGCACCCATTTTGTTTGATTTGGGTAATGTGGGGGGGCTGGTTGACCTCTGATGACCTCTAGAAATTTTTATTAATATCTTTAAAATGATAGCAGCACAAACGAAAGTTTTTGCAGCACAAACCAGCACAAACGTAGCACAAACGTTTGACATCAATTTTGTTTGATTTGGGTAATGTGGGGGGGGGGGGCTGGTTGACCTTTTGACCTTTACATTTTCATTAATATCTTTAAAACAGAAGCAGCACAAACGAAAATTTTAGCAGCACAAACGTAGCACAGTTGATTGATACCCATTTTGTTTGATTTAATTAATGTGGGGGGGCTGGTTGACCTCTGATGTACTAAACTGGTTCAAAACATACTTAGAAAACAGGAAATACTTTGTATCAATAGGTAACTTCACATCCGAGCAGACAAGTATCACATGTGGAGTTCCCCAAGGTTCCATCTTGGGACCTCCTCTGTTTAACATTTACATGCTCCCACTGGCACAGATTATAAAGAACAACAAAATAAACTACCACAGCTATGCAGATGACACACAAATATATATCACAATGTCACCAGGAGACCAAGGCCCTGTACAGGCTCTTGGTAAATGCATTGAGGAAATTAATGACTGGTTGTGCCACAATTTTCTCCAACTAAACAAAAACAAAACTGAAGTAATAGTCTTTGGCGCCAAAGAAAAACGATTACAGGTCACCAGAGAACTTCAATCTATACATCTAAAAACCACAAACCAGGCGAGAAATTTGGGTGTAGTGATGGATGCAGACCTAAACTTAGAGAAACACATTAAGACAATAACAAAATCAGCTTACGATCACCTCAAGAATATTTCTAGGAAAAAAGATCTGATGTCTCAACAGGACCTGGAAAAACTAGTCCATGCATTCATCTTTAGTAGGCTTGATTACTGTAGCATCTTTACAGGTCTACCTAAAAAATCAGTCAGACATCTACAGCTCATTCAGAACTCTGCTGCTCGAGTCCTCACTAAGACCAAAAAAGTGGACCACATCAGTCCAGCTCTGAGGTCTTTACACTGGCTGCCTGTCCGTCAGAGGATAGACTTTAAAGTTCTGATGCTGGCCTATAAAGCTCTGAATGGTTTAGGACCAAAATACATCAGTGACCTCCTGACCCAGTATGAACCTTCCAGATCCCTCAGGTCATCTGGATCCGGTCTTTTATCAGTTCCTAGAATCAGAACCAGACACGGAGAAGCTGCATTCAGCTTTTATGCTCCTTATATCTGGAACAAACTCCCAGAAAGCCTCAGATCAGCTGAAACACTCAGTTTATTTAAATCCAGGTTGAAGACTCACCTATTCTCAGCTGCATTTGAATAAAGCACCAAATCCACACTTTTAAGCTTAAATTTCAAAACTTACATTAACTACTGCTAGATCGATAGCCGCATCGGGAATGGCGCTGTCCAGCCAGGTTTCAGTGAAAATCATGCACGAACAGTTATTAAAAGTCCGTCGAGTGGCGATCTGCAGTCGTATTTCATCCAGTTTGTAACGGATTGAACGGGCGTTGGAGAGGAATATGATCGGGAGTGGTGGTTTAAATGGACTAGTCTTTAGCCGTGCCCACAGGCCTCCCCGCTTGCCTCTCTTCTGCCTCCGCTCGCAACGTCCCTTCCTGCGGCTTGCTGTTGCGGGTAGCCCCGGGGGTTGCTTAACGATCTCCGGGGGGATGAGATACTCGGATGTTAGTTGAAGATCTCCACGGCTTAGTTGTAGTAGATCATCTCTGTTGTATTGAAGTAACCCCAGACTGTGTGAAATAATACACAGTACCACCAAAAGTGCAAAAGTGTAGGAGCTCCGGGCCGCTGCGTCTGTGCGCGCCGCCATCTTCCAGATATAAGGAGCATAAAAGCTGAATGCAGCTTCTCCGTGTCTGGTTCTGACTCTGGGAACTGATAAAAGACCGGATCCAGATGACCTGAGGGATCTGGAAGGTTCATACTGGGTCAGGAGGTCACTGATGTATTTTGGTCCTAAACCATTCAGAGCTTTATAGGCCAGCATTAGAACTTTAAAGTCTATCCTCTGACGGACAGGCAGCCAGTGTAAAGACCTCAGAGCTGGACTGATGTGGTCCACTTTTTTGGTCTTAGTGAGGACTCGAGCAGCAGAGTTCTGAATGAGCTGTAGATGTCTGACTGATTTTTTAGGTAGACCTGTAAAGATGCTGTTACAGTAATCAAGCCTACTAAAGATGAATGCATGGACTAGTTTTTCCAGGTCCTGTTGAGACATCAGATCTTTTATCCTTGAAATATTCTTGAGGTGATAGTAAGCTGACTTTGTTATTGTCTTAATGTGTTTTTCTAAGTTTAGGTCTGCATCCATCACTACACCCAAATTTCTCGCCTGGTTTGTGGTTTTTAGATGTATAGATTGAAATTCTCTGGTGACCTGTAATCGTTTTTCTTTGGCGCCAAAGACTATTACCTCAGTTTTGTTTTTGTTTAGCTGGAGAAAATTGTGGCACAACCAGTCATTGATTTCCTCAATGCATTTACCAAGAGCCTGTACAGGGCCTTGGTCTCCTGGTGACATTGTGATATATATTTGTGTGTCATCTGCATAGCTATGATAGTTTATTTTGTTGTTCTTTATAATCTGTGCCAGTGGGAGCATGTAAATGTTAAACAGAAGGGGTCCCAAGATGGAACCTTGGGGAACTCCACATGTGATACTTGTCTGCTCGGATGTGAAGTTACCTATTGATACAAAGTATTTCCTGTTTTCTAAGTATGTCTTGAACCAGTTTAGTACAGTTCCTGAAAGACCTGTCCAGTTCTCTAGTCGTTTGAGTAATATGTTGTGGTCAACTGTATCAAATGCTGCATTGAGATCCAGTAAAACTAGGACTGACATTTTTCCACTGTCTGTATTCAGACATATGTCATTAAACACTTTTGTCAGAGCGGTTTCAGTGCTGTGGTTCTGTCTAAAACCTGACTGGAAGGCATCGTAGTAGTTATTCTGTTTTAAGAAGTAACTGAGCTGTTGAGAAACTGCTTTTTCAATGATCTTACTTAAAAATGGGAGATTTGAGATCGGCCTGTAGTTGTTCATTTGTGTCTTGTCAAGATTGTCCTTTTTCAGTATAGGTTTAATTACAGCAGTTTTTAGTGGTTCCGGAAACACACCTGATAATAAAGAAAAGTTGACGATCTGTAACAGGTCTGACTCTAAAGTCTTTGAGAACTTTTTGAAAAAACTTGTTGGCAGGACATCTAAACAGCAGGAGCAGGAGTTCAGTTGACCTTAGATGTCCTCCAGGTCTTTGCTGTTAATCGGGTGAAACTGTTTCATGGTGTTTAAACAGTTTTTTGGTGGACACAGTACATATCCTGGATCTGCTGTTGATGTACCAATTGCTTGTCTAATTTTTTGGATTTTTTCTGTGAAGAATTTGGCAAAGTCATTGCAGGCCATGGTCGAATGAAGTTCAGCTGCCACTGACACAAAAGGGTTTGTTAGCCTGTCAACTGTAGAAAATAAGACCCGAGCATTATGGCTGTTTTTAGTGATGATGTCAGAGAAGTAGGACCTCCTTGCACTCCTCAGTTGTAAATTATAATTGTGAAGTTTCTCTTTATAGATGTCATAGTGAACCTGGAGGTTTGTTTTTCTCCATCTGCGCTCAGCTTTCCTACACTCTCTTTTTTCATTTTTTACCAGTGTGGAGTTTCTCCATGGAGACTTTTTCCTTCCAGAGATAACCTTCACCTTAATGGGAGCAATAGTGTCCATTACATTTAACATGTTAGCATTGAAGCTATTGACGAGCTCATTGACTGACCCTCTGGACAGGTCAGGTGTTAATGGGAAGACCTGGTTAAAAATTGCACTACTGTGTTCAATTATACACCGTTTTGTGATCACTGTTGTTGATATATTTGTGTGGACTGAGATTTTACTTTCAAAGAAAACACAGTAATGATCAGACACGCCCACATCAGACACAGTAACCTTTGAAATGCTCAGGCCCTTGGAGATCAGTAGGTCAAGAGTGTGTCCTCTATTATGTGTGGCCTCCAGCTTTCTTGGAGTCCCGCCTAGGGACTCCAAGAAAGCTGGGTACTCTGAAGCACAACTCGGCGCATAAGCGCAGACGACAGTCAGGACCCGCCCGACCAGAAGGAGCAAGCAACAAATCCTCCCCTCCACTGGGAGAAACCCAAATATACAGGCAGCAAGCTGAGGGATACTAGAATACCCACCCCAACTCGTCGCATCTCACCAGGGGCAACTCCAGCCCATGGACAAAATAGCCTCTTGGATCCCTGGGACACACAAACCTCTCCACCACGATATGGTAGCGATTCACAGCAGGAATTTTTAATATTATTTAACGGTAATAAACAACATTTCTGACTGAAATCGTCTATGAATTAGTGAAAGTCAAATTGAGGGAATAAAGACGAGGACTTAAACTCAAAGGTTAAACTCCATCTTGAGCCGTTGTTTGTGTCAGACAGAATTTGATGTTGATGCTGTTACAATAACTGCTAGCACTTCAGTGAGAGGACCCAAAATCTGCAACAAATTAAATCCACCTTAACATCACCTGTATTTGTGTGACAGCACTACACTCCAACTAAAGGGGACCTGACAAATAACCAGAACAGTCTAAAATAAAAACTGCCAAACAGCTAAGTCACACTTTATTGTATGAGATTCAAAAAAGATTTTGTTTCCTGACTTGCAGTGAACATCTGCACTCTGCTGTCATACTCACACATTTATAACAGGAAGTGGAAAGAAGCTCGATCCCTCACGTCACTTACATGCAACAAACCAGGAAACAGGATGTTCTTCTTCATCAGTGCAGAGAGACGCACAGACGATCATACTGAGCTCAGACCAAACTAGCAGCTTCCTCTGAGTGAGTCCAGCTACAGGAGAGAAAAGTGGAAAACTCCAACACTGCTGCTTCAAGCTGCTGACGCTCCACACACTGAATGTGAGTTTGAGCAAAAACACGACTCAAAGTAAGTTTCAGTGAAGGTGGTAGAGGAGGGAGGGGAGCCAGGACTGACTGTACTTCCTGTCTGCTGTTTTCAGCTTCACTCACAGACTCAATGGCTTCCAGATCAGAGGTGGATCTCTGCTGTCCGGTCTGTCAGGAGGTCTTCAGAGATCCTGTTCTTCTGTCATGTAGCCACAGCTTCTGTGAACACTGTTTGAAGAGATGGTGGAGAGAGAGACCAACACACGAGTGTCCAGTTTGTAAGGAAATATCAGTTTATGAACCACCTTTAAACCGAGCTTTAAAGAACCTGTGTGAGTCGTTCTTACAGGAGAGAGATCAGAGAGCTTCAGAGGCTCTCTGCAGTCTGCACTGTGAGAAACTCAGACTCTACTGTCTGGACCATCAGCAGCCAGTGTGTCTCGTCTGCAGAGACTCAGAAAATCACACCAATCACAGATTCAGACCCATCGATGAAGCTGCACAACAACACAAGAAGGAACTTCAGGAAACTCTGGAGCCCTTAAAGAAGAAGTTAAAGGTTTGTGAAGAAGTTCAAGTGAAGTTTGATCAAACAGCAGAACACATTAAGGTCCAGGCCCGACACACAGAGAGGCAGATTAAGGAGCAGTTTAAGAAGCTTCACCAGTTTCTCGCAGAGGAAGAGGAGGCCAGGCTGGCTGCACTGAGGGAGGAAGAGGAGCAGAAGAGTGGGATGATGAAGGAGAAGATGGAGGCTCTGAGCAGAGAGATAGCAGCTCTTTCAGACACAGTCAGAGCCACAGAGGAGGAGCTGAGAGCTGAAGACGTCTCATTCCTGCACAACTACAAGGCTGCAGTGGAAAGAGTCCAGCGCTGCCCCCTGCTGGATGATCCACAGCTGCCCTCAGGAGCTCTGATAGACCAGGCCAAACACCTGGGCAACCTGACCTTCAACATTTGGAACAACATGAAGGACGTGGTCTCCTACACTCCTGTCATTCTGGACCCAAACACTGCTGATCCAAACCTCATCCTGTCTGAAGATCTGACCAGTGTGAGAGAAGGAGAGAAGCAGCAGCTTCCTGATAATCCAGAGAGGTTAAATGGATTAATCTTCTCAGTTCTGGGCTCTGAGGGCTTTAACTCAGGGACTCACAGCTGGGATGTTGATGTTGGAGAGAGTACATGGTGGGGACTCGGTGTGTTAGCAGAGTCTGTGCAGAGGAAGGGAGACATACAGTCTGGATTATGGGTAATAGGGTGCAGTTTAGGTACGTACTACACACACTCGCCATCAGCTCCTCTCACTGATCTCTCAGTAGAGAAGAAGCTCCAGAGGATCAGAGTGAATCTGGACTGGAACAGAGGAAAGCTGTCGTTCTCTGATCCTGATACTAACACACGCATACATTCCTTCACACACACTTTCACTCACAGGATGTTTCCATACATTAACACTGATGATACAGTGAAGGTGTTGCCGTTGAAGGTGTCAGTGTCAGTGCAGCAGATGAGTTGAGGATGATGATGTTTCTAATGTTGTTTCCTGTCAGTGAGTTGAAGCTGTTAAACTGCAGCTGTCCTCCTGCTGCCCCGTTGTTCCAAAGCTCTTTGTTTCTCTTTTAGTTCTCACTGTTTCTTTCTGTTTCTTCTGTCCACCTTCTCACATGGAAAATCATTTCACTGTTTCTCACTGAATGACTCCCCAAACTAGATTTGAAATTCTATCAAGTTTCTAATCATTACAAGTGATTCATGTTTCTATTTGATGTGTAAATGGAGATGATTTAGTTTGCTGGGATATGGACTGACATGTGTTGAATGGGAGGAGCAGTTTGTTGTTGTCTTCTTGTCTGTTTATGACAACAATAAATATGTTGTTGAAACAATGATTCATGTTTAACTCCATATATGAAATGTTTCTGATCTTTGAATTCTGTTTGATTAAAGACTTTCTTCATGACACAAATGAGATTTCAGTGTATTAATAGAACTAAATAAGCTCAGAGTTGAAAGGCTGGAGTATTATGTACGTGCTTCACTGTCAGGATCTTCAGGGGGATTCAAAGGGAAACATCAAACTGCTGTAATGAGATAAACTAGTTGGGCTGAACACACTTATCTGTAGTTTGTCTCCATCCAGGATCATCAGAATATAATGAACATGTGTGAAGAGCCACAAAATGCTGCTGCCCTCTCAGCATGATGAGCTCCAGCCTTTGTTAGCAGGACAACAGGAAACATGAGACAACTTTCAGAGACAGTAACCAACTGTGGCCACAAGATGGCAGCAGCTGATCTGAGATCCTTTATTGGACAGAATGACTCTGCTCTGTGACATCATCAGAGAGACGGCCTTCACTTTTATATATCTGAAGTCATGTCTGCACTGCCTGCCTTGTTTGTCCTGAGCTCCTATATGTGAATGTAAGGAGAGAGAGCAACAGCACAGTGGATCAAAGCTGCAGATGATGATCACACACACACCTCAAAGTGTCACGATCTTGGGTCTTATGACCCAGCGTTTTGAGTTTTAGTTTATTTTGATGTTTATAGTAAATGGTAAATGGCCTGTATTTATATAGCGCTTTACTAGTCCCTAAGGACCCCAAAGCGCTTTACATATCCAGTCATCCACCCATTCACACACTGGTGATGGCAAGCTACATTGTAGCCACAGCCACCCTGGGGCGCACTGACAGAGGCGAGGCTGCCGGACACTGGCGCCACCGGGCCCTCTGACCACCACCAGTAGGCAACGGGTGAAGTGTCTTGCCCAAGGACACAACGACTGAGACTATCCAAGCCGAGGCTCGAACCGGCAACCTTCCGATTACAAGGCGAACTCCCAACTCTTGAGCCACGATCGCCCACATAGTGTATGGTTAAGCTCATTAGGTTTTCTTTGTTCATTTGCTTATTAGTCTGCCCTTGTCTTTTCAACCCCTCTGTTAAGTCTCTCTTGCCCTTCATGTGTTTCATGCCTGGATGTCTTTTGTTAAGTTCATGTGTCAGGTTTGCGTTTCAATATGTGTCCTGTTTTATCTTGAAAATCTGGGAAAGTCTATGCCAGCACCCTGGCATAGACTTTCCCAGGGAGGCTGAGGAGTGTGCCCCTGATCTCCATGCAACATTGTAGAGGCGTGTCAACCAGGATAGCCCTACAACGTCCAGAGCCTTCAGGAACTCGGGGCGGACCTCATCAACACCAGGGGCTCTGCCACCAAGGAGTTGTTTAACTGCCTCAGTGACCTCGCCCCCTAGAAATTGGCAGATCATTCCACTCATCCCCAGACTCTGCTTCCTCCTCGGAAGACGTGTCAGTGGGATTCAGGAGGTCCTTGAAGTATTCCTTCCACCGCCTGACAATTTTTCAGTTGACGTCAGCAGCGCTCTGCCAGCACTATACACAGTGTAGGTAGAGCACTGCTTTCCCCTCCTGAGACGCCTGACGGTTTGCCAGAATCTCTTCGAGGCAGTCCGAAAGTCTTTTTCCATGGCCTCTCCATACTCCTCCCACACCCTAGTTTTTGCTTCAGCCACTGCCTCAGCTGCATTCCGCTTGGCCTGTCGATACCTGTCGGCTGCCTCCGGAGTCCCACAGGCTAACCAAGCCCGATAGGACTCCTTCTTCAGCCTGGTGGCTCCTTTCACCTCTGGTGTCCACCATTTGGTTCGGGGTTACCACCACGGCAGGCACCAGCCACCTTGCGGCCGCAGCTCAATGCAGCAGCTTCAGCAATGGAGATACTGAACATAGTCCTTTCGGACTCAGTGTCCCCAGTCTCCCTGGGAATGCTGTTGAAGCTCTGCCGGAGGTGTGCGTTGAAGATCTCGTGGAATGGGGCCTCTGCTAGACGTTCCCAGCACACCCTCACTACGCGTTTAGGTGCACCGGGTCTGTCCAGCGTCCTGCCCGCCACCTGATCCAACTCACCACCAGGTGGTGATCAGTTGACAGCTCAGCCCCTCTCTTTACCTGAGTGTCCAGAACATATGGTCGCAGGTCTGGTGATACGATTACAAAATCGATCATCGATCTGCGGCCTAGAGTGTCCTGGTGCCACGTGCACTTATGGACACTCTTGTGTTCGAACAGGGTGTTCGTTATGGCCAAACTGTGATTAGCACAGAAGTCCAATAACAAAGCATCGCTCGGGTTCAGATCAGGGAGGCCGCTCCTCCCAATCACGCCCCTCCAGGTCTCGCTGTCGTTACCCACGTGAGCATTGAAGTCTCCCAGCAGGACAACAGAGTCTAAAGGTGGAGCACCTTCCAGCACCCCCCCGGCCCACGGACTCTAAGAAGGCTGGGTACTCTGAACTGCCACTCGGCGCATAAGCGCAGATGACAGTCGGGACCTTTTCCCCGACCCTAAGGCGCAGGGAACAAACCCTCTCATCCACCGGGAAAAACCCCAACATACCGGCAGCAAGCCGAGTGCATATTAAAATACCCACCCCAGCCCGCCGTCTGTCACCAGGGGCAACTCCAGACTGAGACAGAGTCCAGCCCCTCTCCAGGAGACTGGTTCCAGAGCCCAAGCCATGCGTAGAGGTGAGCCCGACTATATCTAGCTGGTACCTCTCAACCTCACACACTAACTCAGGCTCCTTCCCCACCAGAGAGGTGACATTCCATGTCCCTATTGCCAGTCTTGGCAGCCGGGGATCAGTCCGCCAGGGCCTCTGCTCCTGGCCGCCACCCGGCACACAATGCACCCGACCCCTATGGCACTCCTGCGGGTGGTGGGCCTGCGGGAGGATGGGCCCTTGTCTCCTCTTCGGGCTGTGCCCGGCCGGTCCCCATGGACTAAGGCCCGGCCACCAGACGCTCGCCCTCGGGCACCCTCCCCGGGCCTGACTCCAGGGCGGGCCCCCGGTAACCCTATCCCGGGCAGGGTAAACTGTTCCCTCGATGTTCTCTTCATTAGGGTCTTCTGAATCGCTCTTTGTCTGGTCCCTCACCCAGGACCAATTTGCCATGGGAAACCCTAGCAGGGGGCAAAAGCCCCCAGACAACATAGCCCCTGGGATCCCTGGGACACACAAACCCCTCCACCACGATAAGGTAGCGATTCACGGAGACATAAACATAAAATAATTAGAACACCATACATTACAAATTTTCACAATATTACACTACAATTATGCCAAATACCTTGTAGTGTTGGTAAACTAACCAGGCTTTTGCAGATAGCTCGCTGAAGTCCTTAGCGTGATTATTAAAAGTGGGCCTCACAGCCTATATTATCACGCCCAAACCTCGTGATAATAGTGGTGCAACAAAACCTTGTTCTTTGTGACAATGTAACTCATGGTTATTTTATTGCCAATTGTATTCTGTTTTTTATCCTAATTTGAAGTTTTACTGTTTTGTTAAATGCTGAGTTTTCCCATGTACCGTGAATGCACCATAGCGCGTGCGTGGTGACTTTCTTTCACTGCATCCGCCTGCACGGAGCTAGATGCGCAAAGCTGTGTGGATATTCAGTCTTGTAACGTGTTGCGCTACGGAATTAATGTTTCTATGAAGAATATCCCTGTGAGTCTCACAGTTGCAGTTTAAGTTGTGATTCATAGTCTAGTTTCTGGGCATAAAACCAGTCAGGATACAATGCTTGTCGGAAATGTGATATTTGTCTTAGAACCTGCTAACGATTGCTTAGCTGTGTTAGCCTGTGGAAAGTATGCTAGCGTACCCACATGTGCTCCCTGGGCTAATGCGCTTACATGTGAAGTTTTAGCTAACACACCACGGAGACACTTTTCATGCTTCATGATTTGCATTGAAATGTATTTTTGTTGTTGATAAATTGTTATTGGCCAATAAGAACTGTATAGATGTGTGATGTGTGAGGGGGGAAAAAAAAGGGATAACACTAGAGAAACACGTTTTATTTTACAAGTGAGTGATTGCACTGCACGTTGTGTGCAGGCTGGTTTTTTTTACGTGGTAGGAATCTGCTGCAAGGACCGAGCGGTGCCATCTAAGGACTGGATGCCAGTGGAGGTGCCTAGAAAGGATGTTCTCAATCTGAAGGCCACCTGTTTCCTTGGAGGGTGGTAGGATACAACGATTTGCAATTTTTTTTTTGGATTAACGTTTTTTCTGAGATCTCAGGACACTTTATGTTGTTACTTTTTTTCTTTTTTTTGGGTCAGATCTGATTCTACTTAACACAAAAAACTGATGCATCAAAAAGCCAAACTGTGACTAAAGACAATTAACACTTACTAAGAACACTGAATACTAAGTGCACTGAACTGAAATGGACAGCCTACCTGATACATTTATGGACACTTTAAGTGATATATTGTACATTGTTGAGATTTACATGGTTGAAATGGTCTAAATGTTTTGTTCATGTCTATGTTTTGGAGCATTTAAATGTTGAATACACTCAAATCACTTTTCTCCCTTTAAGTTGTTGTCAGTGTCTCATTCTGAGTGGAGGGATATTCCTTCTTTAAGTTGAGTTACCACTGCCAGTCTCCTTACGATCCTAACTGAACCCAACGAGAGTAGATTCTCAAATATTGTTTTTTTCTTGACTTTGTATGACAGATTACTGTGGATTTGACTGATTTTGGACTACTCAGTTAAAAAGGGTGACAACTAGATAAACATTTATTATTGTTAAGGTTCAAATATTGAGGAGGGATACAGGAGGAATCCAAATAACAATACTGGTCTGGCCGGTTTAAGTCAAACGATGATTTTTAATGAACACACGTGGGGAGATGTACACTGCAAAACATCAGCTGTAGATCTCCGCCCAAAAATACACCCGCAGTTGTTTTGTATCATCAAGGTATTATTTGTGACGCCCCCTCATGCGTCAAAGCAGATACAATATATGCATAAGTCTCAAAACCACAAATGTTCTATTGACAACTTTTGGCACAGTTTGAAAAGAACATTCTCCTCGCCTACAAGCCAGGTGCTTCCTGTTCATCTTCTGACTCTCGCTTATTGTCTGGAACATCAGCAGCACGTCCTACAACAAACTGTCACGTATGCCAGCACAAAATGCAGCTACAAGCAAAATATGTCTGAACTCTTACTTAGACCTAAGTTCACCTACTCTGCATGTGTGTATGTCACGACCTCAACTGCACTGTCTCACCTCTCAGCAGACAGAGGCCACTCTCATATGGGAAACACACCTGATAATAAATCTAAGTATGTAACTGCTTTAATTAAATGCCACTACTGAAAGCTTAATCAAAAGATATAAATGAATAAAAGATAATAATGAATAACCTGATTATTCAAATAGCATCATCCAAACAGCTCCTCAAAATAAGTTACACTTACTCTCTCTTAGTTTCACTTTCGCAAGCACGCTCTGCAAAAGCATGCGTTTCCTGTCAGCCTGCAACCTAGTCTTTCACACTGACGTCTGGGCCTCTCCCATACAAACCAACATAATCAGCATATAAACATTTAAGATTATAAAAAGCATTTAGGATTATAAATTAAACGCAACAGTTTAAAGTGGTTATAACTGCACCTGCAATAAAGGCTAATTGGGTGCCAATATGTTTAAACATCTGAATGCAATATCTATACTGTAGACTGTATTATTAATGCAATGGTAATGATAATGATTATGAAAAATAGCAGTAAAATATTTCCCTTATCTCCACATTATACACAAGATTAGACACACCTTTACAATATTGTGCACAGAAATGTACAAGCAAAAACATTTTAACTGCTGGAACCAACAATTAACCTTCTTTTTAACCTATATAAGCCTTTTCCGTGACACTTACAAAAACAATATTTCACAGAGCTTCACAAATGAGTGTAAACACCTTAAACAAATTATCCATAATGACTGATAATGCAGGAAATGGCTCTTGAAAATTTCAGAGTTTGGAGTTTCTTTAGTTCATTCCTGGGATTCCGCCTTCCTCAGTTTGTAGTCTGTCAGCTTTAGTCAGACAAGATGGCATCCAGGCAGGTTCAGTTTCAAAATGGTCCTGAATGAAAAAATTCATGGATATTTTTGTGTTTTGTATATATTTATAGATATAAATCTTTAGAGGTTTGACATTCAGGCACACTGGGGAAAAAAAGCTAAATTCTCTGTATCACAATAATTTGGGCCCTGGGCCTGAATTCAACATCAAAGAATTTATTGACAAACAAAATTAATAACATTTGAAGGATTCCTTGATGTTCATGTAGACTTTTGTTTCATTATCATTCATGTTTTCGTACACATATTGTATACAAAGACCATTTGTTAAGTTGTTAGAGCTGTGTACATCATGCAATCTTTTGTATAGACAGCATACAAATGCAAAATAGGCATGCTACAATAAAGTGTTACCACAAAGGAAACTGAGGACTCATCACAAGACTTTATTTAATCATTCATTTTGACATGAACACCTACAGTATGAGCATTTTCATTTATTTAATTGTGACATTAAATCTCATATTGTAAAGACTCAACATTGTAATAAGCATTATGTTGTTCATTTAGACTATTTAGGTTTATCCTTTTTTCATGCAAAGTGTAAATCTCAGCTAAAACTATTCTCAGCTAAACAGTCTTTGTCAGTGTCACCAGCTGTCTTACTACATAATCAAACATGAATTTTGATTACCGGTATGTGGAGTATTAGGTCCCTGCCTCTGTGGAACAGGCAAACTCTCACTTTGGGACGGGGCCAAAGGACCCTGTGCTCCCACAGTGTTGGTTGGTTCACTAATATCATTGTGTTTCTGTAATCCTTGTTGTATCTGACAGACTGCCTGTGCATTCTTCTGACATCTCAGTAATCCTCTCTCAGTCTCATGAAAGAGAACATCAACATGCAGGATTACATTTGGAAATATCTGAGACCATCCTGTCCCACTTGTTGAGTAGTTTGTCTTTCGGGTATGGTGCATCACAACCAGGATGATGTCTTTATTACCTGCACACAGCAGAAACATCCCTAAATAAATATAATCAAATAAAAAGCCATTGCATTGTTACTGTTTTGGATGGTTAGAGGGCTGAAACCATAAGAAAAGATGTTTCCATGATTATCTTGAAAACTGAATTAAAATATTCATATGTATATTGATAGCGAGTAAAGTAAAAGAGAAACTATAAAACTATAAAAAACTGAACATACTTTATATTATTGTGACCAAGCTTTATGATACCTGGTGCTTTAGCCATGGCTGCCTCCACATCTGACCTAACACGAGAGTTGATTGGGCAGAAAACAATGACAGTGTTGCATTCCTGTAGGTCTATGCTCTCCACCAGTAGCTGTTGAGACAAATTTACTTGGTACAGCACATCTTTGTCTGCCCCGAAGGTCTCAGCTGTACAGTAACTGTAGAACTTTACTGCATCTGCACACATTTTGAAAAGAGGAAAAACTTAACAGAAAAGCTTTAAAACTTTTTTTTAGTTTGATTGGACGCTCACTCAGATGGCAAATTTTGTCTTCTTGATAAGAAACGAGGTTGTATTTACCATGTAATGAAGTAATGCATACTGCGGTACACAATGTGGTGTGATTTGTTAAAAAAGGGGGAATTGGCAAGAGGTTGAAACTCTTCTTCTTCCCTCCCATGGAAAATACTCTGGAAGCACCGTTAATCTACCAATTATTTAATTATTTTGTACAACTTTGAGTGTCATGTAGAGAATATTTATGAAAGTCATCTAAACAAGTTCAGAGGGTAAATGTATAACCACTGCCTTTACAAGAATATTTAAATTTATTCATCAAAAAACAAATGAAATCATTTTAGTAGCTGTCTTTTATTAAAGATATAAGAAATCTGATAAATGCTATTTTATCATACCATTTTGGCCTGAAATTGTATAATGAAAAGGTGAAATTTATATAATTCATACAGGTATTTATGCACATACCTGTATGAGGGTGTGTCACGAAATCAACGAAGCATTTGAAGAATTTGTTGATTTTATCATCCTCATGGCGTTTTTGATAGGCCACCAACAATGTTTTAGCAGCTGAAAAGATAAATGAGAGTTTCAGGCTGCTTCACTGTGAATGGTTTTTAGCTGCTTCAGCTGAAAAGTAGAAAAGTATTTAGTTTTCGTTTCCAATTGTTTGTCCAAGGTATACCAGGAGGCATTACTGATGGAGCTTTGGAAAGCGAAGGTTTTCTGTGTCAGAAATTCATTAACAAATTCTTACAGTGTGACAGTTACACGACAAAATGAGCAGATTAATATATGGCATGAAATGATTCAGAACATACTGACCAATAGGGCATGTGGCAGAGAAGAAAACTTTGCATAATTTTATTTAGAAATGGCAATACGGTTTAAGAAGTCGAAGAAGAAATACCCTTTAATTAGTTGGTACATACCCTCCCTGTATTCTTCTGGAAGATTGTTAATGTGTTTGTGCAGCTTCTGGAAGAAATTGCAGACAAATTGATTTATTTACAAATCAAACTACTGTTGATTTGCTGCTTTGACTCACTTAAAGGAATGACAGCTTTATTTTTGTTGTTTTTAATGAAGTGAATACTAATTAAAACTCCTGTTTTTTGCATTTACGTGTGGACGAGGAATACAGAGTTCGTCACACAACGTCACAGGTATGAGCATTTTTTCACGTCACGCTGTGCGCCACGTTATTGTTTACATGAGATTAATTGCAGAATGGCAGATAGTCAGATTAACAGTATTTTGTCACTATCTTCAGGTTTTACATGCTTGCACACACACAGTTACTGTGCCTCCATTTAGAAAGTCAGAGGCGTTATGGTGTAATTATTTTACATGTAGTTATTTTTTCCCTGTGTAATAATATTCAACATTGCTATCAATATATTTTTCAAAAAATGCCTCTGTGTAAAATGGGCTTAAAAACATAAACAACTGTAGGATACTGTTTGTCCGTGATTTGAACCGGGGGAACAAATCGTGGCAGGATCAGCCTGATATTATTTGTATCCCGCTGTAACTTTACTGTATAAAGAGCTAACATCTCCAAAATGTCAGGAGTAGTTAGTCATTATGAGAAGTGTTTGTGAACTAAATATCAAGAATGTGGGATCCTGTTTGTCCATGATTTGAAGAGCCCAGCGCTGCTCCCGACGAAGGGAAAACCAATCCTGCAGGGGAGACCTACCTTGGCACTTGTGCAGGTGAAACCAAAGGGAAGATATGCTTCTTCATATTTATAGTCTTTGGCTTAGAATGAAGTTGGTTTGGAAACATATTCAGCGATGCTTCATCTCCTGCTTTGCGTTTCTGTGGGCGCTAGCAGTGTCCAAGCGTTTTGTTGGCACCAAACCTAGTGGGAGTTTCCCCCCCCCCCCTTCCCCAAAGGGGGACAAAGGACCCCCTGATGATCTTCTACTTAATCGCCTGAGCCAAGGTGGGAAACTGGGCGTGGGTCCCAATCAGCCAGAGTTTCGGGTGTGTTCATTGTGAAACCTGGCCCCACCTTATCATGTGATTTCCTGAGGTCAGATGGCCCAGGATGTGAGTGGGCGTTAAGGCGTCTGGGAAGGGATCTCAAAACTGGATTATAGATGGCAGAGAGTTGGTGTCGTAAACCCCGCCTCTGTTCAAAGATGGTCGCTCACAGTGAACATAGATGGCTTCTTTCACTCCTCTTTCAAACCATCTGTCCTCTCTGTCCAAAATGTGAACGTTGGCATCCTCGAAAGAGTGTCCTTTATCCTTAAGATGCAGATGGACTGCTGAGTCTTGTCCTGTGGAGGTGGCTCTTCTATGTTGTGCCATGCGCTTGTGAAGTGGCTGTTTGGTTTCTCCGATGTAGAGGTCTGGGCATTCCTCGCTGCACTGTACAGCATACACCACATTGTTCAGTTTGGGTTTAGGAGTTTTGCCTTTCGGGTGAACCAGTTTCTGTCTGAGTGTGTTGCTGGGTCTGAAGTACACTGGGATGTCGTGTTTGGAGAAAACTCTCCTGAGTTTCTCTGATACACCGGCTACATAGGGGATGACAATGTTGTTGCGTCTGTCCTTCTTATCCTCCCTCGCTGGTGTCTGATCTTCTTTTCTGCAACTCAAGCAACTCAAGAAGTCCAGACGCTTTTCTTTCCAAGCTCCTTAGTCTACGATGGCCTGGATGACTGAGAACCTTCACAGACATACTGGTTATAAGGTTTGGGGAAACTTGCAGTCAGCTGAGACTGAAGCTGAGACTGAAGAAGTCACTTGGATGAGTGCGGAAATGTTTCTCCTACAAAACGCTACATCCAGATGAACAGAGTCAACTTTTGGAGATTAAGATAAATAGATAAATCTAGAGATATAGGTATAAATATAAATATAAACATGTATATAAATATAAAAGGACAAGTACGTCTACAAATATATGTCATGGAGTACAAAAATGCACCCTGTGCACTGAGGTTTAATAATTCCGTTTCACATGTGTGGACCTGACCAAAGAACATTAATAACGAAGGAACAACCTCCTGCAACATTCCCTCAGACAGCAAGGTTGAAGGAACCTGTTGCTGAAACTTCTCTTTAGATTGTGCAGTGTGTTATGGGGGGGGTCATTGTTCATGATTGCCAGCATTCTGTCAACATACATACATATGCAATATAATTGGCACTCTTGTTTTTGACATAAATACCTGCTCTTGATGCGCTGTGAAAAACTTTGTGATTTCTGATTGTTTGAACTCTCGTCCAACTTACATTACTGTTTTCTGTAAACTTCATTATTTTTCCGTCCTGTATGTACCGCATAACTTTGTACTTTGTCTATTTTCTTTTTGTATTTTAAAGATAGCAGAAACTTGCTTTGATTCTAAATGTCCACCTTGTCTTTTATTTTCATGTGTAAATGCTTCATATTATAATCATTATAATCATAGATAGTCCTCCTTTTAGATGAGGTCACATAAAATACTTAACAACTGTACCATGAATGGCAATAATTAACAATTATTTATAAAACCTCTATTAATATTGTATGTATACATGTGCATCTACATACTGTGTTTATATGTAATGTTAATTATGTACTTAGACTTTGCGAATGCTGCCATGAACCATTAACAGCTTATAAATAACTGGTTTGTACTTTCTGTTGAATCCATAATTCAGTAATTAAGTATGAAAACACTTGTGTCAAAAATATTGTTATATGTGAACTCACTAAAGACATTTACATTACATACATTGCAAGCATTTACAACTGTGCGATTACAAAAATGATGATTTATGTAATTTATAATAACTTAATTTTTGATAGCTCATTGTAGTTATTATAAAGTGTTACCCAAAAATCATGCCATTATCTAACCTTGTATTTTTGTGGCCAGAGTACTGCACATTGCTCTTAAAGTTAATGAAAAAGTGTTTTTCTTAGCTCCATCATGATAGCTCCTGTTATAAAGTGAGTTCTGCGTGTGTATGTTTTATGTTAGTTGTGATGTGAGTGACCAAGGAGGTTTGCTAACCTGTACTTGTGGCGTTGGAGCAGCTGAAGGTGAATCTGAGGAAAAAATATTTAACAAATCAAAGAGTGTTGTTAAAAATTGTTATATTATTTTGACTTGCATTATATTTCACACAAAGTAAAGAAAAGATCAGTTAGCTGAGATTTGTATGGCCTTTTCCATCCTGTGCTATGATTGTGTGTGTAGTTCAGGGATGCCCAGTCCTCGAGAGCTACTGCTGCTTTTAAATGCATCCTTGTCCCGACACACTGGAATCAAATGAATGGCTTATTACCGGGCCTTTGCCAAACTTGAAGCCATGCTGAAGACGTAATCAGACCATTTGATTCAGCTGTGTTGGAGTAGGGATGCATCTAAAAGCTGCAGGACAGTGGCTCTCGAGGACTGGACCTGGGTACCCCTGGTGTTGTGTATAGAAACATAATGTCTGAAACAGTTGAGAGTGAGGGATTTAAATGTGAAATAATATTACTGACTCTGCATAGCAGGCATAACGTGAGCACATTAATAATGTTTCAGCACTATTATTAAAATCAGGTATTATGATTATTATCATCATTAGAATTATATCAATGCCATTAACAGCAACATGAAAGCACTGCAGTGACTCCGTTAGATATTGCCATTAAACAATTTGTCCCTTACTCTTAGGGTCCATGATCAAATCTGAAGACCTGAAGGAAAGAAAGACAAAACTCAGAAGCAACAGGTAACAGATGTCAAACTCCACTATGTTAAGTGTATCCTAACATACTTTACAAGGGGCTACACTTTGGACAGATCATCAGTCTAAACAATCAGGTTTAATAGTGTAACCAAAAATATAAAAAAAATAAGAAAAGTGAGAAGCTGTTCTGTGTAACCCATGTTCTCAAACATCAGACAAACTAGAAAACAAAACCAACCAGACAGGGGAAAATGAAATTAAAATACCAAAACATATAAAACAACATCAGTCTGGTTTCCTACCTTGTGCTGCTGCTGTGACTGCTGCAGAGAGGAGGATGCAGTGAAACTACTCAAAGAGAGCACTTGGTCTTTTATACAGTAGCCTGCCCACTTTCACTTTCTGTTTTATTTTATGATAAAGCATGTGGTTTATAAGAAATCAACCCCCTGTGTCTTGGAAATCCTCTTAATTCCCCTGAGCTTTATGTTTTAGCACCTGACAACTTTTTGCAGAAAAATAATAAGTGAGCAGTCTGCTGGTTGCAGAGATAAAATAAAAAGACTAAATATAAATAATGTGAACAAGCATTTTTTTAGTTGCTTTGTTCATCAGTAATGATAAATTATAGCCTGCAAACACTTATAAAGAATGCAAAGGTGGCAGGGATAGCTCAGTAGGTAGAGTGGTCGGTGGTTCAAATCCACTTAACTGCTATGCTGAGATACCCCTGAGCAAGGCACCATCCCTACACATTGCTCCCCGGTCACCTGCTTAGTGGCTGCCCCTAACAAATTCAAAGAAAGTAATTTACCCACGGGGATCATCTATTATTATTAAAGAGGAAAATCTTGTGATTCACATCTCATCATTTTGTCTCATCACTCAGTTTCAGTTTCACTTTTTAAAAGCTAAATACATATTTCAGTTTTATCTTTTCTAATTATTGCAAAAGTTAAGTAAGAGAAAGGTCAGATGAGGTTTGCATCAAAAAGTAGCAGGAAAGAAAAACATCAGGTAAGATACTTCCCAGAAGGGACTCTGGGAAGTACCTGGGAAGTACCTTTTTATACTTTCACTTTGTCATTAAGAAAGTGAAAGTATAAGATCTGATCAGTCTATATAAGACCGACTTTGTTCCATTCAACAGTTTCACTTGATCTTTGCCTCTGCAGCTGCATCACAATACAGGTAAGAATTCTTTACCATGTATGTTATCAGGTTAAAAATGAGCCTTAGTGATTCATACCAGTTCATTTTTATTGTGTTTTCTTACTTTTCTCATTGCTCAGGAGTTTGGAAATCCCACACTAGTGAGTGGAAAGTTCAGTCTGCAGACCATGTGCTGTAAAATCATTGCCACTACACTTTAAGTCTTACTCTCTAAAATGTTGCATTTTTCCCTCCTTCCCTTAATGAATTTATTGTAGAAGGCAACATTTGTGCAACGACTGTGGTTTTACGTTTAAGCTTTAAACTCATTTAGTTTAACTTTATAATTATTTTATAAACTTTTTCTTTTTTCGGGTGTGGGCACCTGATCATTGAAATATTTGTGTGTTACTGATTGATATTAACTTTATCTTTACTTCTTCAGTTTTAGCAATGGGAGGTAGCTCTTCTTCTCCTACACGTAAGTAGTATATAGTGAAGAAATTGTTCTCTGTTGCAGAATAAGGCAAGAGCTGCATATTAGAATGCAATTTTAGTCTTTGTTGCACAGTTATATTCCCACTGCAAAAAAATCAGAAATATTAATGGAAACTGAAATTGTATTTTACTTTCTCTATGTTTTACTTTGTAGCATCTCCAGCTCCACCACGTCTTCCTAGTAAGTTATATCATAAATTTAACAACATAAATTCTACAATTAATTTGCACATACCTGTCTAATGCGTGTTTCATGTTGTTTGTTTTTATTTTCTAGCACCTCCACCTTCTCCTAGTAAGTTTCATTTTAGAACATTGGTTACTGTTATTTGCAGATTATTTTGAACAAAACTGATTTCTCCTGTTTACAAATAGAGTTCATCTTTTTTACGCTCTAAAATGCTTTTCAATTCAATTTTCAGCTTTGAAAACTCCGTGGAGACAAGTATCTTGGGGGTAAATCTACAGTTTCCAGTCTTGTGAACAGGACTGAGAATATCAGTTGCTGACTTAGACCAATTTTCTTCTGTTTAACTCTAACTACTGCAATACATTTGGAAGGCTGTACTAATAAGTAATTTAAAAAAATGGGTTCCCTTCACCGACCATTTTATTTTATGAAAAATGCAAAAGAGATGTTTGATTTTCTCACATGAACAGAAAAGCTTATCAGATGTTGCAAACATTGCTCAGCCAACCACAGCCCTATTATTGTTAGCCACATCTCATACACAATTTCTATACGTGCATTTTAAGTTAATAATGTGTCTTTCGCTGAGTCTGCTGAAGTGCCTTAAGCATTCTTTGATCTTACACTGGATGTTAATGCTCTTGTTAAAAATGTAATATACAAAAATGTAGTTCAAACATGCAGTTTTTCCTCAGGATGAATTACTGTGGCTTCTGTAATCATCTAACTTTTTTCATATAGCTCCATCATGAGGTCAAAATTTAACTTGCATTGGAAAACTGACGATTTTTACTATCCCTTATGTCCCATTCAGAAAATGTTATCATGCTTTTCTGATAACAGGCATTATCAAACGTCACAGAAAACATCCCATAACTAGCATTTTCCTGATTGAACAGCTGTGTTTAAAAAGCAGCCTCACAGAGCTGTTAGAATGTTTTAACCTCATCAGTCATGTTAAAACTACATCTACAATGTATTAAACTTTTTTAACCCCATTTTACAGGAACCAGGCAGATCTGCAGTATGTGAAGAATTTTCAGCTTCAAAATGACCAAGTGACACATGTCAGAGTTTTGCTCTATGGCCCAGTCGGTGCCGGGAAGTCCAGCTTCATCAATTCTGTCAGCAATGCCTTACGGAGAAGAATAACCTGTCCAGCTTTGACCAACGCAACAAATGAGGAGGAAGGAAGTTTCACCAAAAAAGTAACTTCCTTTTAGTTACACTGACTCGATGTATGGAAATTTAACAAGTGAAACTGTGACATATGGTAAAATATTAGCCTACACACCATGTTAAAGATTTAATAAGTAATTAAAACTTTTTCATCATGTTCAAAACAAATCCTATCTCCTTCCAAGTTGTTTGTAAACTTTTGTCATTCAGTATGAAACCCACAACATTAAGAAAGACACAGGGCAGTTTTACCCATTTGTCTTCAATGACCTGATGGGTTTGGAAGAAGGGAGTGGACAAGGAGTGAGAGTGGAAGACATCAAACTGGCCATGATGGGACATGTGAAGGAGGGTTATAAGGTACAATCATCAAACTGTGAACTTTGTTTATTCTTTAAGTAAAACTCTCAAATTTTCTTCAAGTTATTTTGTGAGAGAAAAAGTAAATCATATATTGATTAATTTATTGAAGTTTTTTTTTTTTAAAAAAATACAGATTTGCACAGTCTTCTTTCATTCATGTTGTTAATGAGATTCTTGTTATACTATACAATGAGTGTGGGTTCACTGGATCTTTGTAACATATTGCAGTTAAACCCTGCTTCTCCATTGTCCACTTCTGATTCTGGCTACAACCCTTCACCTTCTCCAGAGGACAGAGTTCATGTTCTGGTTTGTGTCCACACTGGTAACGCAACAGAAATTAACAGCTCAGTGTTACAGAAGATGAAAATCATCAGAGAGGCAGCCAGCGACTTGGGTAAGAGGGGATTAAGTGTGTAACAGACTTACAGTGCATTTAAAGAACATCTTGGCTATTTATTCTAACACTTTACTTGTAAAAGAAAACAAATACATGTGCATGAAAAACACAGCTGAAGTTCTGCATTAGACTTGTTTGTCTTAAAACATCTGATAAGAGAAGTTTTATAACTATACCTGGTTAAATATGGACGGTCTCTGCTGGAAGACATTTCACTGAATGATTCACAGGCTTTTGAGTGGTATTTGTTCATATTGTATGCATAGTCAAAGTTCTTGTCAAGTTAACCCCAGACTTATCAGAAAATATCTCATATTGCAGGTATTCCCCAGTTAGCTGTTCTTACCAAATTTGATGAGGCCTGTCCTGAAACTGACAAGGACCTGAAGAATGTGTACAAAAGCAAGCTCGTGAAGAGAAAGGTGAATTTTGGCTGGAAAAAATTAACATTACAACAATACTGGCTGGGTAAATGAAACATTGCAAACCTGAACTCAGATCTTACAGTAATTCATTTGTTTCTGTAAAAACCAGATGGGAGATCTGAGCTCAAAACTGGGGATCCCGCTTAACTTCATCCTTCCTGTGAAGAACTACAGTGAAGAAACAGAACTGAATGACGATGTTGACACTTTGATCCTGAGCGCAGTGAGAATGATGATTGACCTGGGAGAAGACTTCATTGACTCTAAATTATAAACTGACATACACAGTGATGTAATACACTCGATGAATAATACATAATCCCAGTAGAATAAGAGTCACTTTTTCCACACAGGGTGACGTTAATTACCAGATAAAATAAAAATCATGAAAGTTGTTACGGAAAGCTGATATGATTGAGTGTGATTAATATGAAAAGAAACACAAGTTTCATCTCTCTCTTTTCCTTTTTTTAATATCGACTAACATCACAGAAATATATCGAAGAACATCTATAATCAAATAAAATAAAGCTGTCATTATCTTTGCAGATGAATTTCACACATGCACTCCAGCAATGAGCTTGTGTAGCCATCACCCAGCTCTGCATGTTAGAATGCAAATGTGCACTGAAGAATAAATAAATGTCCCATACATTTGCATTAAACCTTGAAAAAGTACAGGCCAGGGTTCGGGCAGGGCTCTGGCTGAGGGCCCTGCCCAAAGGGACACCCTTAGGTTAACCTAAGGGTGTCTTAACTTAACACTTAATCCCTTAGGCGCCCGTACTTGACCTGGGCGCATGGGAAAGTTGGTTTTTTTTTTCTTTTTTTTTTTGCCTGTCCCGTTTGGCTCTTTTGCCATCAGAATTATTGTCTAAAGGCAAAGAAAGATGCCCAACGGATTTACTTTACCAAATGGACCATCCCAGCCTTGCCGTAATGGTCTATTTGATTCAACTTTTATTGTTTATTTTATTTTTCATCTTCACTTGTTAAATACTGGACAGACTTGAATGAGGAAAAGAAAAGAAGGGAGAAAGAAAGAGGGAAAAAAACAGCTGAGAAGAGGGATGGTGTGAGTAATGTGAATGTCTAAGTTGTGAGATAAAACTGAGGCACAGGCAGCCAGAAGGGGACAGGGGGTGGGGGGGGGGGGGGGGGGATGCCCGGCCCGAAGACGGAGCACCCCCACAACCCCACGCCCGTACGGACCCACCACGGGGCAGCCAGGCTACCAGGTCAGTAACCCACGTCAGTCAGCACAGACCGTCCCCTAGCCCCGCTGCACGCAGCCACGAGGAAACCGTCACCTAAGAGCCAACAGAGCCCTTAATAGGCCATGACTGCTACCCCAGGTTGAGCCCTCCAAGGAAGATGCCTCCGGGGAACCCCCCGATGCCCTAAGCCTGTCCCTACCCCCACACCAATCACAACAGTGAAGGCGGGACCAAACTATGACCCCCACCCCCACTAGGTGATGGAGCTGATCAAAGGAGCCCAGAGCAATTGATCTGATGTGGTGGCAGAGGCTGTATCAAGACTAATGTAATCTAATAGATAATTTCTATATTGGTTTGAATTAAGATTATTTTTACGTTTGGTGGCTATATTGGTCGCTGATTTGTTTTTGTTTTGTTTTTGAATGTCAGAAATGTATATTTGTGAATGTGGAGATGTTATATTGGTTTCACTGGTAAAAATAAATAATTGAATGGGTATATATTTGTTTTTTGTTAAGTTGCCTAATAATTATGCACAGTAATAGTCACCTGCACACAGATATCCCCCTAAAATAGCTAAAACTAAAAACAAACTAAAAACTACTTCCAAAAACATTCAGCTTTGATATTAATGAGTTTTTTGGGTTCATTGAGAACATGGTTGTTGTTCAATAATAAAATTATTCCTCAAAAATACAACTTGCCTAATAATTCTGCACTCCCTGTATACTGAGACTAAGTCGAAGTTAAAAGACAAAAAATACAAAAAATGATAAATAAATATGTTCCATCTATCTGTTTGCTTCCTCTTATCCTCTTCAGGGTAGTGGAGGTCGCTGGAGCCTATCCCAGCTGTCATAGGGCGAGAGGCGTGGTACACCCTGGACAGGTCGCCAGTCTGTTGCTAAGAAATAGAGAAATATTTTTAATGCGTATCCGCTCATTAGATTGTTTTATGTATAAAAGAAGGCCAGCTTTGAGACTAGGTCACAGGCTGACAGGAAACTGCATGTTTTTTGTAGAGTTATTGCAAGTTATTACAAGCTGCACAGGAAGTTTTAGTGCACAGGCATATTAATAGATAAGACGCAGAAAAGAGGACCTTTGCCATATAAGCAATGTTGGTATCGAAACTGCGTGACGTGTAAAGTACAGAAATAACACCATATAAGACACATGTTGAGCTTGTAATGTTAGAGATCCTGCAACTGGCGTTTGGGCTGTGCAGGGGTGTCTCTCTTCCGGAAGATGATTGAATAAAAAGAAATAGAAATGCTTTAACACACTGAGTCAGTTTTCTCTGTTCTATCATGGGGACAAAAGAATCGGGGTTAATACTAACACACAGCGTCAGACAACATTGCGTACTCACATTTACTTCTTCATTCACGCCTATGGGCAATGTAGATTGATCAGTTAACGTATCCCCACTAAGTGCAAGTCTTTGGACTGCGGGAGGAAGCCGAGTACCAGAGGAGACGGGGAGAACATGCAAAGTGTTTTCATAGACAGTCAGTCATAAAGCGCTATACACAGTGACACATGATACACAGTAATATGGGTTTGAATGCAGCCTGTCCTGTACAGATGTGTTCATGTGTTCTGATTTAACGGCAGATTTCTCCACATGCAGGACAAAAAAATTCCTGCTTCTGTAACAAAAAATTAACCACATATTGAATTTGAATTCTCGAACCTTTCCGTCGCGTTCGGGTGAAATCATTACAACTTAAAAATCATAAATACTGTGTTTTACATCTGATTGCCTCAAGGCCTTATGATATCATCCACACTATGCACTTAAACATATAAAAGTGATGATCACCTGTTTTTGAGTGTTTTAATCAACTTTCACGGGGTTTGGGCAGGTAAGGGCAGCAGAGAATTGAGCTGATCATCCACAGAAGCACAGAAATCCAAGGAAGAATGTTGAGTCATTTTTCCAGGAAATAACAGGCTTTGTTATGGTAAAAAATATTTTGTACTTATAAATCAAATGCGTTGTTGTGAACTTTTTTAACCTTGCAAACCAAAATGTCCGAAGGTTTTATGTTTGTGCATCTATAGATAAAAAGAAGTTACATTTTGTTTTCTTAAGGCCTGATTAAATATACAAAGCAAAACCCTACCTGTAAAACTCCGCAATCAAATTGCCTGGCTGTGTGTGAGTTTCAACTTGCCAGTACGACCCAATTGTTTTTTTGTTTTGGTTTTTGTTACCCAATTTTTTCTTCCTTTCAGCTGATGGTTCATGTCAATCCCAAATGTAAAACTCCAAAAACAAGATTCAGGCATATCTAGTACACACAGAGCTGCCACACAAAGAAATGACAGAGCATAGAGCGTAGCCAGCACTACAAATTTTGGATCCTCAGCTCTTAGTGGTGAGCGCAGTGCATGCTACGTCCGCTGTGAAAGGGCCTTTACCCTGCGTAGTGTGACTCACAGCAATGGTCCTGGGTCAGTCCTGACTTTGTGTTAAACTAACCCTAAAGCAATAATAGCATTTCTAACCACTGATATACCACAACTTCAACAGCTAGCAAAAGTTAGGGACCTAGCTTGTAAGAGCCATGTGTGACCAACAAGAGAAAGATGGTTCACAACTTCACCTGAGAGTAAAAAGATAGAAAGAGTGAAGAGGTGGAGAGAGACAGAAAGAAGGAAGAACACTCCAGGCCAGCCAGGACTATGACACTATTAGATTTAAAGGTCCAAGATTCAGCTGCTTAGCCTTTTTCTTCTGTGACACCAGGAAATAATCATCTTTTGAAAACCACAGCTGTTACTTCTCCACCTTCTACTCAGGTTGTTACTTAAGAATGTTTTAACTGGGCTGGTTCTTTTCTATCTGAGCCTTCACAACACTTTATATAACATACCTTGTTCAGTTTTATTTTTTTTTAAATGCTTTCTGTGTAACATTCACACTCTAAACAAGTTTCTTGTTGTTCATTTAATAATGTCTTGATTAGATCTTTAAGAAGTTATTACCTTATTACTTACTACTACTGCTACATTGAAAGTGCTTTATAAAACTATCATTATTATTGTCATTATTATTGTTATAAATTAGGATTTGTTCATACTAAATGAAACTGTTTGTTTAATCTGCAAAATTAGTGGCTGAAAGTTTAGATAAATGAAATGAATCGACAAACAGCAGCATTTTTTGCTGCAGCAGGAAAACTGAACAGAATGTATGTAAGAGGTCAGAGTGAGGATGACGTCACTTAATACAGGAAATACATGTTTGTCTGTTTTGATGATGAAGGACTTCTTCAGCTCTGTAAACAGCTACACTTGAGAGGACAGAGGTGATTTCATGGATCAATAACAATGTGTTTATCAGCTTTCATCATCGCAGTGCAGACATGACGTCAGATCTATCAGAGTGAAGGCCGTCTCTCTGATGACGTCACAGAGCAGAGTCCTTCTGTCCAATAAAGGATCTCAGATCAGCTGCTGCCATCTTGTGGCCACAGTTGGTTACTGTCTCTGAAAGTTGTCTCATGTTTCCTGTTGTCCTGCTAACAAAGGCTGGAGCTCATCATGCTGAGAGGGCAGCAGCATTTTGTGGCTCTTCACACATGTTCATTATATTCTGATGATCCTGGATGGAGACAAACTACAGATAAGTGTGTTCAGCCCAACTAGTTTATCTCATTACAGCAGTTTGATGTTTCCCTTTGAATCCCCCTGAAGATCCTGACAGTGAAGCACGTACATAATACTCCAGCCTTTCAACTCTGAGCTTATTTAGTTCTATTAATACACTGAAATCTCATTTGTGTCATGAAGAAAGTCTTTAATCAAACAGAATTCAAAGATCAGAAACATTTCATATATGGAGTTAAACATGAATCATTGTTTCAACAACATATTTATTGTTGTCATAAACAGACAAGAAGACAACAACAAACTGCTCCTCCCATTAACACATGTCAGTCCATAGCCCAGCAAACTAAATCATCTCCATTTACACATCAAATAGAAACATGAATCACTTGTAATGATCAGTGTTGGGGAGTAACGGAATACATGTACCGCCGTTACGTATTTAAAATACAAAATATGAGTAACTGTATTCCGTTACAGTTACCGTTTAAAAAGCTGGTATTCAGAATACAGTTACTTTGTTGAAATAAATGGATTACACTGCGGTACTTTCCTGTTTCATTTTGTCGCGGGTCAGGACTGTTTGGGTTTTGTTTGACAGCTACGTTCTGTTGTTCCAGGCGGCAGCGTTACGGTTGCCATGGTTACGACGCTCTCTCTCTCTCTCTCTCTCTGCGACTGTGTGTTTCCTGGGTGAGAGAGCGCCTTTTCGTTGTTGTTGTTGTTGTTGTGCTAAGCTAACAGGCAGAATGCTACAAGCATAGCTCTAAAGAATGTAGCATCATGGGCAGTGTAGTCAGTGCTGCAGGGAGAATGGACTGCCATACACGTTATGGGTCTGTGAGCTCGAGGAGGGAGAAAAAGGGGAGTGGAAAGGTACGAGTTGTCGTCGAGGAAAAATGGGAGCTAGAAGCATGTAAATATAATAATAACCACTTCAGCCAAGAAGAGTGCCTGACGAGCCCAGTTGTAAGTAAGCTATTAAGACTCGACTGTACACCGTGTTCGTGTTTTCCTCCGAAAACAATAAGTTCCGTTGGAGCAGTCTTTCAACGCCTCTCTCTGTCTCTCGCAAGAAAAGTTGACCCACACAACAAAGTAAAGCTATTTTTCGGCTACGAGCCGACAGGGACCCCGCCGTATTAGTCAGAGGTCCCTTTACTACAGTTCAGAGTCGCGGACCTTCAGTAATAGTAATAAATCACACAGCAATAGTACATTCACGTTGTTGTAAAAAGCATGATAATATATTAAGTAATCCAAAGTATTCAGAATACGTTACTGTCATTGAGTAACATAACGGAATACGTTACAGAATCCGGTTGTTCAGTGATGACGCGATGAATCCTACTTCCGGGTCTAAAGTAGTCTGCGTTTAATATGGCTTTTGTGTTATTAACATGCTTAATGTTATGTATTTTCTTCTATTTGATCTCAAAAACCTCCTAAAACAGTCAATGATCACTGTTGACCTCCCTCGGCTTTTATTACCGCTAATCATTTATTTAAGCTCAGTTTTTAAAACCTTAGGATGTAACTACAGCCCAGCCTATGCAGCAGTATATGAATGACTAACCTCGTATTGTGGATGGATTATCTCAGTTGTTCTCCTGGCTGAAGTTTGGTCCTTTTACAGCGATTACATTTGTTCCTGACCACCGAGAACACTCACGTTAACTTTTATCGAGTGGAAAAAAAGTTAGCTTGTTTATATTATGCTAACATAGATGTGTCGCTAGCGGTCATGTAGCACATCATTATATACCAGCTAGCCCAACTTCAGTAACTCTAAAAACGTCACTGCTGTTTAATTTTCTGTCTTCATTTATGCTGGAAGTGATAACAGAGCTGTACGTTTTAATTTGTTTCCAAAACCCCGCAGTCAGGACATGCTATATTGTATTTAGATAGAAGCTAGCGAGCTAACTCCCTGCTAACTTCTAACTCCGTTAAATGTCATAAATTCCGTTTTCATGGATGCCTGGATGTTAAACTCAATTGTTACACCTGGTAGAGCAGAACGCTGATCATTTTATTAAAGATGAAAGACTTTAGACAGTTTTTCAACTCTCAGTAATGCCATAGTGATCGTTTGATATATGGACCTGCAGCAGAGTTTAGACCCAGACACGGCTAGTGACGTCAGACTGAACAACCGGATACATTTTGGGGCATGCATTCTGTATTCTATAATGGAATACATTTTAAAAGTAACCTTCCCAACACTGGTAATGATTAGAAACTTGATAGAATTTCAAATCTAGTTTGGGGAGTCATTCAGTGAGAAACAGTGAAATGATTTTCCATGTGAAAAGGTGGACAGCAGAAACAGAAAGAAACAGTGAAAACTAAAAGAGAAACAAAGAGCTTTGGAACAACGAGGCAGCAGGAGGACAGCTGCAGTTTAACAGCTTCAACTCACTGACAGGAAACAACATTAGAAACATCATCATCCTCAACTCATCTGCTGCACTGACACTGACACCTTCAACGGCAACACCTTCACTTTATCACCAGTGTTAATGATTGGAAACATCCTGTGAGTGAAAGTGTGTGTGAAGGTGTGTATGTGTGTGTTAGTATCAGGATCAGAGAACGACAGCTTTCCTCTGTTCCAGTCCAGATTCACTCTGATCCTCTGGAGCTTCTTCTCTACTGAGAGAGCAGTTTCACATGATGGTGAGCGTGCTGAGTATTTACCTGTAGAAAACCATAATCTCCATAATCCAGACTCAATGTATCCCTTCCTCTGCACAGACTCTGCTAGCACCCCCAGAGCCCACCATGTACTGTCTCCAACCTCGACATCCCAGCTGTGAGTCCCTGAGTTAAAGCCCTCAGAGCCCAGGACACAGCAGGAATAATCAAACCTCTCTGGATTATCAGGAAGCTGCTGTTCATCTCCTCGTCTCACACTGGTCAGATCTTCAGACAGGATGAGTTTTGGATGAGCAGTGTTTGGGTCCAGAATGAGAGGAGTGTAGGAGACCATGTCCTTCATGTTGTTCCAGATGTTGAAGGTCAGGTTGCCCAGGTGTTTGGCCTGGTCTATCAGAGCTCCTGAGGGCAGCTGTGGATCATCCAGCAGGGGGCAGCGCTGGACTCTTTCCACTGCAGCCTTGTAGTTGTGCAGGAATGAGATGTCTTCAGCTCTCAGCTCCTCCTCTGTGGCTCTGACTGTGTCTGAAAGAGCTGCTATCTCTCTGCTCAGAGCCTCCATCTTCTCCTTCATCATCCCACTCTTCTGCTCCTCTTCCTCCCTCAGTGCAGCCAGCCTGGCCTCCTCTTCCTCTGCTAGAAACTGGTGAAGCTTCTTAAACTGCTCCTTAATCTGCCTCTCTGTGTGTCGGGCCTGGACCTTAATGTGTTCTGCTGTTTGATCAAACTTCACTTGAACTTCTTCACAAACCTTTAACTTCTTCTTTAAGGGCTCCAGAGTTTCCTGAAGTTCCTTCTTGTGTTGTTGTGCAGCTTCATCGATGGGTCTGAATCTGTGATTGGTGTGTTTTTCTGAGTCTCTGCAGATGACACACACTGGCTGCTGATGGTCCAGACAGAAGAGTCTGAGTTTCTCAGAGTGCAGACTGCAGAGAGCCTCTGAAGCTCTCTGATCTCTCTCCTGTAAGAACGACTCACACAGGTTCTTTAAAGCCAGATTTGAAGGTGGTTTTGACCGTGAAGATCTTCTCTTACAAACTGGACACTCGCGTGTTGGTGTCTCTTTCCACTGTCTCTTCAGACAGACTTTACAGAAGCTGTGGCTACATGACAGAAGAACAGGATCTCTGAAGACCTCCTGACAGACCGGACAGCAGAGATCCTCCTCTGATCTGGAAGCCATTGAGTCTGTGAGTGAAGCTGAAAGCAGCAGACAGGAAGTACAGTCAGTCCTGGCTCCCCTCCCTCCTCTACCACCTTCACTGAAACTTGCTTTGAGTCGTGTTTTTGCTCAAACTCACATTCAGTGTGTGGAGCGTCAGCAGCTTGAAGCAGCAGCGTTGGAGTTTTCCACTTTTCTCTCCTGTAGCTGGACTCACTCAGAGGAAGCTGCTAGTTTGGTCTGAGTTCAGTCTGATCGTCTGTGCGTCTCTCTGCACTGAAGAAGAACAACATCCTGTTTCCTGGTTTGTAGCATTTCAGTGACATAGAGGCCGGAACATCATTCAGCGTGAGTGTGACAGCAGAGTGCAGACGTTTGTTGCAGATCAGAAACGAAACCTTTTCTTAAGCGTAGAAAATAAACTGTGACTCAGTGGTGCAGCTGCTTGGCAGTTTTTATTTCAGACTTTGTTCTGGTTATTGTTCAGGTACCCTAGCAGTGGGAGTGTAATGCAGTCACACAAACACAGTTGGATTTACTCTGGAGAACTTCAAGACATGGTGAGGAGGTAATTTAGCCATGTAAATCAGCTGTATTGGATCAAGGACGCATCTAAAATCTACAGGACACCGGCCCTCAAGGCCTGGAGTTTCCCCATGCCCGAGTTACTGTAACAGCAGCTACTTTTCCATCAGACCAACACCAACATCAAATTCTGTCTGATACAAACAACACTTCTAGATGGAATTTATCCTTTGATTTTAAGTCCTCCTCTTTATTCTCTGAAACACACTTTCATTCATTCATTGATTATTTTAGTCAGAAATGTTGTTTGTTACTATTAAACATGAAATATTAACATTAAAGAAGATGTGATGAAGGAATATTTGGAATATCTGGAGCTCTATTAAGTCATGTAATAACAACATGTGCATCATAGTGCAAAAGTAACATAACAAAGCTTTGTTCAGACAGTTACCTTTCAGTCGATTCACTCGGTATAACACATAAATAATAGAGATGGACCGATCCGATATTACGTATCGGTCCGATACTAACCTAAATTACTGGATCGGATATCAGAGAAAAAAAAAAAAGTAATCCGATCCATTAAATATCATGAAAGCACCTCACAAAACTTGCAACACGCCGTAACTCGCCTCAGAATGTTAGCAGGTCGGAGCAATATGCATCACGTGATAGAGCGGCTGTGGCCTGTCGGTGGTCTGGATAGTTTTGGAGCTTCGTTAGCAAACCGGCATTTCATCTCCGACAAAATCATACCCGAGAGAAGTAAAGCAAGTGTGTAAGTCCATCTCTGAATGTTTGTAAAGCATTCCTGCGTTAAGCTTAACAAGCACTACCTCTTCTTGCTGCTACTTCAATCATGAAACTGCTTAATGATCAGCTGATCGGCTGTCCGTCTCTCTTGTTGGTTTTTGGTCCACTTTGCACCAGAAAGAGGAAACCAGTGGATAAAAAAACAGCAGCACGTTTAAGCTTGATAAGCTGTTGTTAGAATGTATTTAATATTACTTTCTACACCAGGATCTTTTTCTACATAGCTGACGCTGGTAACTGTGCAGGGGCGGATCTAGCAAAGTTTAGCCAGGGGGGCCGATAGATATTAACAGGGAAAAGGGGGCACAAAGACATACTTTTATTTCCTATTCTCATTTAAAATGTCGAGCTTTTAATAAATAATTATCTGACACCCAAAGTTTTAATTTGATGTAAAATGAATAGAAGTCAATTACTGTATATAGTAACTATTAAGTCTAATATATATACTAGGGAGGATGGTTTAAGTTTATTAGATTGATCAGTATTGCTGAACTATGAAATATATTTTTTTGCATACAGGTATAACAGAATAGCTTTAGTGTAGTGTTGTTGTTTTAAACTTATACAACTTATACAAAATGCAGCAAGATATTTAAAAAAACAGTTTTGTTGATTAAAAAACACTACATCGGATTCATATCGGTATTGGAAGCAGATATCCAAATTTATGATATCGGTATCGGACATAAAAAGTGGTATCGTGCCATCTCTAATATATATGGGATATCACGCTCCTTCACGTGTCCTGGCTGAAGAAACCTTTATTCACGCCTTTAAGGCAGATGACGTGTGATGACACATATAGCCACTGTCATCACAGTCATCCCTCAGTTCTTACGCTCTTCAACTCGCCGAGAACACCTCTGCTGAGTTGGGCTAGCTAACTGCTGCTAGTTAGCTCCGTTGTCTGCAGACTTGAACTTTGCTTAACTGCCCCTGTTGGTGTTAGCCTCCACCGCGCAGTTGGTGTGTAGGCTGCCCGTGGAGCGCTTATTTCAAGTTTTTCCCGTGCAGTGTTTTGCTTTGTGTTTTGTTATGGACTTCAAACCGAAGCGAGCAAAGCAGAAATCTTCTGATCGCCCCTGTCCTCAGGGATGCCCTTTCTCTTTGCACGACAGCAACTAGCACAATGCCTGCCCTGTCTGCCTGGGGATCGTCAATGCTCGGAGAGCGTTGACGGAGCCCGAAGCCTGTGCGTTTTGTCGCCAGTTCCGGCGCTCGACCCTGGAAAGACGGGTGACATTTGTGGAAAAAGTGCAGGGACGCTCGGCTGTCGCAAGGCAAGACCCTCACCTTTCCGAGTCTGGAGCCCCAGCTTTCTCTGAGTCCAAAGACGAGGATTTTCCGGTCGATGTCCCTGCAATTAGCTGGGCTGACCACATGGAATATGTTGACGGGTTAGCCGATGACGAGCCGGAACCATGCAGGAGCGCTGACGGGCTTCAGCAGATGGAAGCTCTGCGCGACATCATCCCCAGACGTCAGCCCAAGCCCGCAGCCAGCTCTCACAGGCCCGCCACTCCTCTAATGACTGGCAAGAGACCAGCGCCCACTGCTGAAGTGGGTGTGCCACCAGCGAGAGCACATCCTCCGGCCCGAGCTCCACGCCAGTCAGCCTGGAGCAAAGGCCCACCCTCGGGCCCCCGGCGGGACCTGTCGTCCAGGAGGAAGAAGCTTCAGCCCTCCTAGCTGTGGCTTAGAGTGGAGAGGGGGTCTAGCAGCAGGGAGACGCTGTTTTTACCCCTCTGTTGCCGCACAAGAGGTGCCGCTTAAGTTCTGTTCAGGTTGTCAGCCCCAGAAGGTGTTGCACTTTCCTAACAATGTCTCCCAAGCACAAAACATCTGCACACAAAATGCCTCAGGTAACCCTCTGTTCAGGTGTGCTAAATGTTCAGGTGACCACATCGAGTGTTCCCGCTGTTTTTCATTGTTGTGTCCCAGAAAAGGTGCCTCCAACAAAATGTATGAATGTACATGTGTCATGGTCCGTGGTCCTGTGCCTGCGGAATGCGTGATGCTCGGGTAGCCACACCCCCGGGCTGGGCCATCACCGACACATCTGCTCTCCATCGCGGTGATTACATGAAGAGCTGCTTAACCCGGCGCTGACGGATGCTCCACGCCAGTCCGTTACTCACCTCACAGTGGTAACTAGACTTCCCCGAAAGCGTGCGTTCACTTCTGGTTGGAACTGTGTTTAATCCGCCTACTTGTGCCCAGGTTTCGACCCGGCATCCGGCGTCTGCCACCTGCCTGTCCTCCGGCTCAACTGGATCACTCGGTGCATCATCTGGCCCATTCGCTATTCCCACGGACTTCCTGCTCACGGACTGCCACACTTCCCTCCCGAGCTCCCACTGTCCTGCTCTATCGTAAGCCCCCCTACTCTGACTCAGTCCTGATGTGTTTTCCCCGCTTCCCGGCTCCCTACTAATCCTCTCCCCTTTCTATTGCAGCCTCCCACGGTCCCGATCCCGGCTTCCTCGTGTCATTTTTTTCCCCGGGTTTTTAGTTCCTCGTTTTGCTCCCTAGTTTTCCCGGGTCGCCTTTCGTTATTATAATAAAGTGTCTTTTTCTGTTAGCACTGAGTCTGCGACTGGATCCTTTTGTGCACGCGCGGTGCGGCGCATGACAGTACGGACTGGCCAGAATGGATCCAGCAGACCCAATACGTTCAGCTATTAATAAGCAGGGTGCCATGCTCGGCCAACACGATCAGTTGCTTCTCTTACTTCAGGATCAGTATCAAGAGCTTAGCGGGAAACGGGGAGAAATGCACGCTAAACAGCCCGACCCCGGCATACCGTTGTGTGACGTTGTGTTTCCACGGCGAATTGGACCAGTGTGGGGTTTCCTTTTTCAGTGTACCCTTTTCTTCAGTCGCTCGCCACTCGCCTTCCCCACTGACGCGGCCAAGATTTCCCACTTTGTGGGACTGCTGGGTGGAAGGGCGTTGGCGTGGGCTGAAGCCTATGTATCTTTTAACCCGATACAGAGTTGCGACTTCGATGACTTCCTCGAAGAATTCAAAGCAACTTTCTCCCCGCCAGTTTCCGAGGATGATGCTGCTCAAAAGCTAGTGGCGCTCTGCCAGGGCCGGTGTAGTGTTGCGGAGTATTTAGTGGAGTTTCGCACAGTGGCAGCCGCTGTTGGCTGGCCCGATTCGGCCCTAAGGGGCATTTTCCTACGCTCCCTGAACGATCAGATGAAAGATCAGCTCGCGTTTCACGAGGCAGCTAAATCATTCAAGGATTTGGTGTCACTCGCCCGTAGAATTGATAAGCGTCTACGGGAGAGAGAGGCTGAACGGCAGTCCAAGCCACCGAAACCCGTATTGTACCCAGAACTTCGCGTGTCACCCCCCCCTGCCCCCATTTAGCTCTCCAGCGGCGTGCGCTCGCTCACTGTCTCCGCCGGAGCCGATGCAGATCGGGCGCTCTCAGCTCTCGCCGGAGGAAAGGGAACGCCGTTTTCGGGCCGGGGACTGCTTATACTGTGGGAAGCCGGGACACCGCATCGCCAGCTGCCCGGTTCGCCCAAATGGACCAGCTCACCGGTAGGTTCGGGGATACGGGTGGGCAGCACATTAAATGCTATTAGACCCCGATTAGTTGTGTCCGTTGCCATAGTAACCAACAAAAAGACTGTTACATGCAGCGCATTAGTGGATTCTGGGGCGGAGCAAAATCTCATAGATGAGAAGCTGGCTAAAGAGCTGGAAGTACCACTCACTCTGTTGGAACCTCCCCTCCCTGCGTCAGCGCTGAATAAACAAGTGTTTGCTTACATCACCCATCAGACTGCGCCTGTGAAAGTAATCACTTCCAGGAATCATAACGAATCACTTTCATTCTTTACCTTCCCGTCTCCCGACACCGCGCTCGTGTTAGGTTACCCGTGGCTGCAAAGACATAATCCCCACATTGATTGGGCAGGGAGCAAGATCGCCAGTTGGAGTTTGTTCTGCCTAGCTAATTGCCTGAGATCAGCAGTTCCTGCTGCACCAGCTAACCTGACCCCACTTGTTACACAAGCACATGACCTTTCCTCCATCCCACCCGAGTACCATGACTTACAGGAAGTGTTTAACAAGGACAAGGCTTGCTCTCTGCCACCTCACCGCCCCTATGACTGCGCCATTGACCTGCTACCTGGTGCCCCGCTGCCCTCCAGCCGGTTGTACAACCTGTCTCGCCCTGAGAGGGTGTCGATGGAAAACTATATCCAATTATCACTCGCGGCCAGTATTATTCGACCCTCTTCTTCCCCTGTAACTGCAGGCTTCTTCTTCGTGGGGAAAAAGGACGGTTCGTTGCGGCCATGCATTGATTACCGGGGCTTAAATGACATCACTGTAAAGAACAAATACCCTCTTCCGCTGATTAACTCTGCTTTTGGATCTCTCCAGGAAGCCACCGTTTTCACGAAACTGGATCTGCGAAACGCGTACCATCTGGTCCGGATAAGGGAGGGGAACGAGTGGAAGACCGCTTTTAACACACCACTGGGCCACTTTGAGTATTTGGTTATGCCATTCGGCTTAACAAATGCCCCTGCAGTTTTTCAAACTCTAGTGTGCTCCGAGACTTCCTGAACGTGTTTGTTTTTGTATACTTGGATGACATCCTCGTTTTTTCCAGGACCATGGAGGAGCATCGCATTCACGTCCGGAGCGTCCTGCAACGGTTACTGGAGAACAGACTGTTTGCCAAAGCAGAGAAATGCGACTTCCAAGCCTCATCAGTTTCCTTTTTGGGCTATATCTTAGCAGGAGGGCAGGTGAAGACGGACCCAGCTAAGATCAAGGCAGTTCTGGAGTGGCCAGTCCCGGATTCGCGGAAGAAGCTTCAAGGCTTTCTCAGGTTTGCAAACTTCTACCGACGCTTCATCCGAAACTACAGCCACGTCGCCGCGCCCCTCACTCGCCTCACTTCTTCTAAGGTAACTTTCACCTGGCCCCCAGAGGCCCACACAGCATTCACTAAATTAAAAGAATTGTTTACTTCGGCACCCATTCTACTCCACCCCGACACCACCAAACAATTCATCGTTGAGGTGGACGCGTCCGACATGAGAGTCGAGGCTGTTCTCTCTCAGCGGTCTGGGCCTCAAGGTAAGCTCCAGCCGTGCGCCTACTTCTCTCGCCGGCTCACTCCTACTGAAAGAAATCGTGACAAAGGCAATAGGGAGCTCTTGGCCATAAAACTTGCTTTGGAGGAGTGGCGCCACTGGCTGGAGGGAGCCTTTTCTCATATGGACGAACCATAAGAATCTGATTTTTCTGAGGACTGCTAAAAGGTTAAACTTCCGACAAGCCCGCTGGTCTCTGTTTTTTACCCGCTTTAACTTCACTCTCTCGTATCGCCCAGGTTCACGGAATGTCAAGCCAGATGCGCTCTCCCGTCAGTACTCCCCAGACACGGAAACATCGTCACCAACCACCATTCTCCCCCCAACCTGTGTGGTGGGCGCCCTCTCCTGGGATGTTGAGGAGGTTATCCCCCAGGTCCTCCCGGGCGACCATGACCCAGGTACCGGACCGCCTGGATGGCGTTTTGTCCCCGTTGCCGCCCGTGGAGCGGTAATTCATTGGATCCACACTGCACGATTTTCATGTCACCCTGGCGTGAGTAGAACCATTGATCTCCTCAAACGATATTTCTGGTGGAAGACTTTAAGAAAAGCTGCGAGGGAGTACGTGGCTGCCTGCGCTGTTTGCGCCCGCAATAAACTATCCACTAAGCACCCAGCGGGCCTGCTCCACCCGCTCAGCACTCCTCACCGGCCTTGGTCTCATATTTCATTAGATTTCGTTACGTGTCTTCCTCGTTCCTCGGGAAAGAGCGTCATCCTCACCATCATCGACCGGTTCTCCAAAGCCGCTCACTTCGTCCCGCTAACAAAACTACCCTCCGCCTCTGACACAGCCCAAGCCCTAATTGAGAACGTGTTCCGGCTCCATGGTATTCCCCTTGACATCGTCTCAGACCGAGGCCCGCAGTTTACTTCACAAGTATGGAGGACCTTTTGTTCCATTCTGGGCGCAAGAGTTAGTTTAAGCTCGGGTTTCCATCCGCAATCTAATGGCCAGACTGAGCGGCTTAACCAGGAGCTTGAGGCTGCGCTACGCTGCGTAGCGTCCCAAAACCCCACCTCCTGGGTCACCTATCTACCCTGGGTGGAATACGCACATAACTCACTTACCTCGTCTGCCACTGGTTTGTCCCCGTTCGAAGCTTCCCTCGGTTACCAGCCTCCACTTTTCCCTGAAAATGAACTCGATCTTGCAGTCCCCTCTGCATGGCATCATCTCCGGCGCTGCCAGCGGGTCTGGCTCAGGGTCCGCCAAGCTCTCCTGCGGACGAAGGAACAGCACACACGCCATGCCAACCGCTGTCGAACCCCCACCCCCCGAATATCGGTCGGGGCAGAGGGTCTGGCTAGCTGCCAAAAACGTTTCGCTGCGCGTGACATCCCGAAAACTGGCCCCCCGCTTCATCGGCCCATATGAAGTTGATGCGGTTGTTAACTCAGCGGCAGTTCGGCTCAAGCTCCCTGTTTCCTGGCGCATACATCCCACGTTCCACGTTTCCCAGGTCAAACCTGTCCGCCGCAGCCCGTTGTGCCCTCCGTCCGAGTCCCCTCCTCCCGCCCGGCTTATCGCCGGTCACCCGGCCTATACGGTCCGGCGGATCATGGCTGAGCGCCGGCGTGGGCGGGGGTGGCAGTTCCTAGTGGACTGGGAGGGGTACGGTCCTGAGTACCGCCTCTGGGTTCCGCGTTCCTTCATTCTGGATCCGTCCCTCGTCGCTGACTTCCGTGCTTCTCTCTGCAGGCCGCAGTCCGGTCGGTCGCCTGGGGGCGACCCTTGAGGGGGGGCCACTGTCATGGTCCGTGGTCCTGTGCCTGTGGAATGCATGATGCTCGGGTAGCCACACCCCCGGGCTGGGCCATAAACCTGCTCTCCATCGCGGTGGTTACATGAAGAGCTACTTGACCCGGCGCTGACGGATGCTCCACGCCAGTCCGTTACTCACCTCACAGTGGTAACTAGACTTCCACGAAAGCGTGCGTTCACTTCTGGTTGGAACTGTGTTTAATCCGCCTACTTGTGTCCAGGTTTCGACCTGGCGTCCGGCGTCTGCCACCTGCCTGTCCTCCGGCTCAACTGGATCACTCGGTGCATCATCTGGCCCATTCGCTATTCCCACGGACTTCCTGCTCACGGACTGCCACACTTCCCTCCCGAGCTCCCACGGTCCTGCTCTATCGTAAGCCCCCCTACTCTGACTCAGTCCTGATGTGTTTTCCCCACTTCCCGACTCTCTAGTAATCCTCTCCCCTTTCTATTGCAGCCTCTCACGGTCCCGATCCCGGCTTCCTCATGTCATTGTTTCCCCGGGTTTTTAGTTCCTCGTTTTGCTCCCTAGTTGGTCGCCTTTCGTTATTATAATAAAATGTCTTTTTCTGTTAGCGCTGAGTCTGCGTCTGGATCCTTTTGTGCACGCGCGGCACGGCGCATGACAACATGTTTCCATGTTACAATCGATAAAGAGTGTTTTTTATTCTCAAACAGTCACAAATGCTCAGGCTGCAGGCAGAATGAGTTAGGTCAGGCAGGTGATGCTGTCCCCTGCAGACACACTGGAGGGAGACAACGCCCCGCCGACGGTGCTGCAGGTCAGCCGGCACGCTGCTCACTTCCCTCAGTGGTGCACTCGCGCACCCTCTCCGTGTGTGCTGCGAACCATTGCCATGGGTCACTGGTTGCAGTTCCAGGTCAATCCACCTCGTTTCCAAAGAGTCGTAAAGACGACTTTCAACACCGAGGTGGCCATGATACTCAGAGAGGAAATAAAGGCGCTATTGCAGAAAAGAGCAATACGAGTGGTCCCCGCTTCGGAGACAGACAAAGGTTGGTACAGCCGTTATTTTGTTGTTCCGAAAAAAGGGGCAGGGCATCGTCCCGTCCTCGACCTGCGAGTCTTGAACACGTATCTACGAACGTACAGGTTCATGATGCTAACACTCAGACAGCTCTTGAATGCGGTCAGCCCGGGAGATTGGTTTGCAACAATCGATCTTGCAGATGCTTATTTTCATGTAGCTATACACCCGAAACACAGGCAGTTTCTGAGGTTTGCATTCGAGGGCGTAGCCTACGAATACCTAGTGCTGCCGTTCAGGCTGTCGCTCGCTCCTCACCTTTACGATATGTACCAAGGCAGCGCTAGCACCCCTGAGAGAGACAGGCATCCGCATCTTACCCTACCTAGATGACTGGGCTCTTGTAGCTTGCTCCAGAGAGCAGGTGGAGACACAGCTGTCACTGGTTCTGTCACATATTCAGACACTGGGGTTCAGTGCGCATGTGCCAACCAGCATGCAGCCTGTTGCAGTCGCTCCTGCTTTTTCTCTTAGATTAACTCTGTTTTCTTACGTATTCTTTATTTTCTGACTTGTATTTAATGGAGCACAGTAAAAAAAAAAAAATTTCCCCTAGGGATCAATAAAGTATTCTGATTCTGATCAGATTCTCTGTGAACTTTCAAAAGAGCTCGCTAATTTATTTGAAGCGTCCACACTCGCAAAAGGGGGAGGAGGGTAATCCCAAGGGAGCAGATTACTTTTCTCGGTTTGGAAATATGCTCGCTTTCCAGCCGCGCACGTTTGTCAGAGCACAGAGTGGCTGCATTTCATCGCTCCCTCGCTCAGTTTCAGCTGGAACGCAGACTGCGTTTCCAGACGATATGAAGCTTGTTGGGCTTGATTTCATCTATGATCGCTGTAGTACCACTTGGACTGTTAGAAATGAGAGTGTTTCAACGCTGGACTCTCTCTCACCGTTTGTGTGCATCCAAATCGGTATCGGATCAGTATCGTCGATACCACCATGAATATTACTTGGTGTAGCGGCGGCACTCCGTTCCTATTTCACTCTTCTGTACCGCCGT
Organism: Copadichromis virginalis; assembly: GCF_057382275.1. NCBI lineage: Eukaryota > Metazoa > Chordata > Actinopteri > Cichliformes > Cichlidae > Copadichromis > Copadichromis virginalis. The sequence continues at coordinate 10,945,878 of NC_140620.1, forward strand.
TAGGAGTCAGTCCGGCAACATGCATTGAAACGCGAGCAAGTCCAAGTATCCTTCTTGCAAACAATATGTTTATTGACACTTTTACATGGCAAGACTCGGTCAAAAAACTGTGTCGCTTCCAGCTTATCCAACTCCTCAACTACGTAACTACAGTGCGCCGGAAGCTCAAAATACTAAAAAGCGCTTTAGAATATTGCACTTCTCTATTCTATACATTTAACAAACAGTATTTTAAAATCAACTAGAATTATATTCTTAACATCAAACATATATATTTCTCCTCTAATCATTTTACCAGTACCAATAAAATTAACCTTTAATTGGCTCTTACATCATCCGGCCCCTAATTGGTTAGGCGAGAGAACTAAACAATTACTAACTTACACATCAATCATTAAGAGCCAACCTAATCGTAATGTCCATGAACAAACATTCCTTCTCTTCATCGCTCAGATGAAGCCTCCTCCAAAAGACACAACTTGTTAACAGGTCTTTCCAGGATGTTGCTTTTAGTTTTTACTTTCAATCTTCGGACTGTTCCACTTGAGTCTGGCAACGTCTCAACCACTCTCCCCATGAGCCAGGAGTTGCGTGGAGAAGAACTGTCCACCAGCAGCACAAGATCTCTGACCACGAAGTTTCTTCTTAGTTTCAGCCACTTCTGGCGCTCTTGCAGAAGTGGAAGATATTCACGAGTCCATCTGGTCCAAAACAAATCTGCTAGATATTGAACCTGTCTCCATCTTTTTCTGGTGTATGCATCATTTTTGTTAAAGACACCTGGAGGCATGAGGGGCTGTGACTTAAGCAGCAACAGATGGCTCGGCGTTAAAGCTTCAACGTCATTTATGTCATCTGAGACGCTTGTGAGAGGTCTGCCATTAATGATGCTTTCAATCTCACACATTATTGTATGAAGACAATCTTCATTTGGCACTTGTTCCTTCAAGAGAGCGCTGAGAATTCGACGCACTGTTCGAATTTGTCTCTCCCAAACTCCACCTTGATGTGAAGCAGCCGGGCTGTTAAAAATCCACTTTATACCTTTTGGTTGTAGGACTCTTTCTATTTTGTCGTTATCCAGTCTTTGAATGGCTTCCCTCAACTCCCTTTCCGCTGCCACAAAGTTTGTGCCATTATCTGACCTCATGATGGTAACTTGACCTCTTCTGCAGATGAAACGTCGAATCGCGTTGATACAGGAGTCTGTGTCAAGACTGTCTGCAACTTCAATATGCACAGCTCTGAGAATGAGGCAGGTAAACATGACACCATATCTTTTGACAGTACCCCGGCCCCGCTTGACATCAAATGGGCCAAAGTAGTTGACACCAGTGTTTGTAAACGGAGGTTTGTCTGGTAGAAGACGGTCTTCAGGTAAGTCTGCCATCTTCTGCTCACCAACCCTTCCAGAAATCCTACGGCAAGTTTGACATTTGTTGATTATCTTTCTAACTGCCGAATTGGCTTGAGGAATCCAATATCTGCATCGCAATTGCGCCAGCACATAATTGCGACCGCAGTGACCAGTTCGTTGATGGATGTCTCTCAAAATGATTTCAGAGATTTTGCTGTGTTTAGAAAGAATTGCTGGTTGTTTAGCATTTTCTGGCAAGCCTGATTTATTGAGTCTGCCGCCAACTCTCAGCATCCCATCCCGAAGAACTGGGTCTAATTTGAACAGCTGGCTGCTACAACTGAGCTGTCCTCCCTCCTGTAGGATTTTGATCTCCTCTCCATGATGCTGTTTCTGGCTGAAACGAACGATTACTGATTCGGCAGCCTCAAGATCCTCCAAAGCAAGCGCTTTCTTTCCCATTGCAGATTTAAATGTCCTCATGTGCACTTGCAACTTTAACTTTTGCTTTTCAGAATCATTTTCATTTTTCTGTACTATTTTTGAGTACTGTTTTCTTTCTTCTTTTAACATCCACAGCACCTTCCTTAGCTTCATTATCCAGGCTACTGCTCTTTTCAGTTTATTCCAGTCTGAATAGTAGTCTATCACACGTTTCATTGGTTCCATGCCTTCCTCAACTGTCAGTATATTAACCGTTGCTGAAGTCTTGACTTCTGGATCATTTTGAAGGTTTTCCTTCTTTCTCACTGGCTGTTCTGGCCATTCGTTTTCATCTAGAAGATAGTTCGGCCCGTGAATCCATGAACCTCCTTCCAACAGATCTTTTGCCTTTAAGCCTCTGCTTGCTTGATCTGCAGGATTTTCTGCCGATGTCACATACTTCCATTGCGATGGCTTGGTTGCTTCTCGAATCAGTGAAACTCTATTTGCAACAAATGTTTTGAAGCGAGATGTTTCGCTATCAATGTATCTAAGCACAGTTGTGCTGTCCGTCCAAAAGACTGATTGTTGCAGAGGAACTTGAAGTTCTTGTCGCAGTAATCTGTCCATCCTCACTGAAATCACTGCTGCAGTCAGCTCAAGCCTAGGAATTGTGACTTGCTTGAGCGGAGAAACTCTGGATTTCCCAATGAGAAAGGCACAATGTCTCTTGCCTTGTCTATTTTCCATCAACAGGTAAGAGACAGTTCCATATGCGTAATCTGAAGCATCGGAAAAATGGTGCAACTGCGCAACAACAGTGCATCCGAAACCTGTAGGCTTTAGGCATCTACTCACATGGAAGTTGGAGAGGAGTACAATGTCTTCTTTCCATTTTTTCCAAATTTTTGCATGCTTTTCATTGATCTCTTTGTCCCAACCATGCTGCTCTTTACAGGGATCTTTCAACAAAAGCTTTGCAGGCAAGATGACTGGTGCTAGAAAGCCAAGAGGGTCATAAATTGAATTAATGACTGACAAAATGCCTCTTCGTGTCATTGGCTTGTCTTGCAACCTTATAGTGTAAGTGAAGTTATCTGTTTCTGTGTTCCACTGTACACCTAGAGTTCTCTCAACTGGCAAAGTGTCATGCCTAAGATCCAGATCTTTCACCTCGTTGGCTCTGTGTTCTTCAGGAATTGACATCAACACTTTCCTACTGTTACTTGTCCGTTTTGTTAATGTAAACCCTCCACTGGTACACAGAGCACAAAGATCACTGACTAATTTCACTGCAGCCTCTTCTGTAGCTACACTTTTAAGACAGTCATCTACGTAGAAGTTGCACAGGACTGTCTGAACAGCTTCTGGCGATGCTTCTTCCTTGTGATCTTCTGCCGTTCTTCTTAGCGCATATGAGGCGACACTTGGTGAGGAAGTAGCTCCAAAGAGGTGCACCATCATCCTATATTCCTTCATGGGCTCATCCAGCTTGCCATCTGGCCACCAGAGAAAACGAAGAAGATCAGCATCTCTTTCTGGTACGTTGACTTGGTAAAACATTGATTCAATGTCTGCTATCAGCGCTACTAGCTCTTCGCGGAATCTTAAAAGAACACCCACCAGTGTGTTAGTCAGATCCGGTCCCTGCAGTAACTCCTTGTTTAGAGACATATCCTGGTATGAAGCCGTACAGTCGAACACGACCCGTAACTTTCTCTTCTTCGGGTGATACACCCCATGGTGTGGTATATAGAACACTCTGTTGTCGTCACGGCTCAACTGGTGGTCTGGCACTGGAACTGCATAGCCCTTGGTGATGATGTTTTCCATGAAGCACTTATAATCTTCAAAAAACTGAGGATTCTTCTTAAACTTTCTGAACAAACATGCTATCCGCTGCTCCGCAACACAATGGTTGTTTGGCATTTGAAGATTCTCATTCTTAAGTGGCAATCCAATGTTATAGTGTCCATTTTCGAAGGTCGTTGTCTTTTCTACCGCTCGTAGAAACTGTTTGTCTTCTTGTGACATTTCCTCTTTGTCATCATAATTACGTTCTGAAAAATCGATGTTATACTGTTGGACCAGTAGCTTCTCAACTTCCACTAAGGAGATTCGGCTCACTGAGAAATGCGGTTCTTTGTTTTCTGAGTCATTTAGTTCTTTTCTTATGGGTCCATTCACAACCCAACCAATGGTGGTCTTCACTGCATAAGGACCTCCATTTTGTCCATTAATGACACGCCATGGCTCCATTGCTTTTGCACAGTTGGCTCCTATAAGCAGGTCTACATTAGCCTCTATCTCTGGTAGCCTCACTTCATGTAGATAAGGCCACTTCTGGATGTCTGACTGCTTGGGTATGTTTCCACTACTCACAGGTATACTAGTGTGAGTGAACACCTTGGGTAAGTCAACGAACTTGGAATCTTCCAACCCACACACTTCCAGGTCTGATATAACAAAACTGTTCATGAGTTTCTGTTCTCCTGGTTTTTCTTGACTCATGGTACTTAGAAGTATCCGTGTAGGCTTTCCTTTAACATTCAGTTTCCTTTGTAGATCTTCCGTGCAGAATGTTGCCGTGCTTCCCGGGTCCAAAAAGGCATATGTCTCTATATATTTATCACTCATTTTAGATTTGATCCTGACTGGTACTATAGAGAGCACACACTCCTCTTCTCCGGCCCCTGTAAGCCCACAAGTCTCTTGACTGACAGGAACTTGAGCAAAAGGTGCCTCATTACCATCAGTAACATCCTCCCTTTCTGTTTCCACAGAACTTTCTTTTTTCCCCATGTGCAGAATGTCTGGGTGCTTTAGTGAACACTCTTTACATTCCATTCTGCGCTTGCAGAACTTGCTGAGATGCCCATAAACTAAACATCCAAAACAGAGTCCCTTTGACTTCAAGAAATCCACACGTTCTTTGTGTGGTTGATTCTTAATCTTTCCACAAGAAGCAAGAGTGTGAGGCTGCTGACAATACAAACATGGCTTCTCAAAGGCACTTGCTGTCTTGATTGAATTTTCAGTTTTAACGTTTGTTTTTTGCAGTCTTTTGTTCTCGGCGGAAATGTTGGTGGCAAAACTGCTTCCTCGAAACTCCTTCTTTGCTGGATATTTTTCCTTTTGGTCAGTCTTTCCACTTGTCGCTGCACGGTTGTCTGGGATATTACCAAAGAGTGGATCCATAGCTATTTTAGCCTGGCGGTCTATAAAGTTCACCAAATCTGCAAATCTTGCTCTTTTGCCCCTCTTTTCTTGGAGTTCAAATGCTTCTACGCGCCAACGTTCTCTGGTTTTGTAGGGCAGCTTGGATATCACTGTGCGTAGATTGGTTGGATTATCCATCTCTTCCAAAAATTCAACATCCTCCATGGTGTTGCGACAGCCAGTCAGGAACATAGCATAGGCATTTAATGCCTTTGCATCGTCATTTTTCACTTGCGGCCATTTGAGTGCTTTCTCAATGAATGCGCTTGCGATCCTTAGCTCATCTCCATAGTGCTTATGTAGCAACCGTCTGGCCTCACGGTAACCTTTGCTAGGAGTCATGTGTACACAACTGCGAATTAGCTCCTGTGGTTCGCCAGCAGTGAACTGTTCCAAAAAATACAGCTTATCTTGCTCGTTATCAGTCTTTTGCTCTACTGCATGTTCGAAGGCTCTTATGAAGGCCTTATACTGTAGTGCATCACCTTTAAAAACCGGAATGTCTCGGCCTGGGGCTCGGTCACTCAGGCACAGCTGGGGGCCGGCGGAGCTCACGGGCGCGTCACTGCAACTCCCCCTGACTTCTGCTCCGCGGCTGCTGGGCGAGCCCTCATCTGGGACTCTCCTCAGCTCTTACTGGAACAGTGGCGCGGCTGCCCCTCTGTTGGTCTTCCATGGTCTCTTGTGTTCTGGGGGCATCTGGATGTCTGGAGTTTTGATCTCCTCCATACCCGCTTCACACCCTGGAGGACGGGGCTGTGGCCCCCCCACACTCCCTAGCAGATCATTACATGGAGAAACCTTTGGAATGCAAGCATGCTGATCCACACAGGTATGCACACATGGGTATTCACAGACGCGGACTAAAGCTTTCTTGGCTGCTGCCTCAAAGCACACTGTGCGCTGTCTATCTTGCGTGCTGCACAATATCGTTTATTATTTAGTAAATATTGATATCTATGACTAGCTAGTTTATTGTGATGGTGCTTTGTTTTCTCTATTATTATGTTGCTCTTTGTTGTTTGCTGTCTCCTCTGTTTGTTTTTTTTTTTTTTTTTTTTTTCTCCATACAGGTGACCCAGGAGTTCTTTTTTTTTTTTTTTTCTCTCTTTTCCCCCCCCCCCCTCTCACCGTCTCTTCTCCCCTTTGGTTTTCTTTCTTTCTCTCCCCCTCTTTCTCTCATTCATTCCCCCTGTCCTATTTATAAAAAAAAAAAAAACAAAACAAAAAAAAAAAACGGAATGTCCTTTGATGGCAACTGAGCCAACTGCTGCTGTTTCACAAGTAACTCAGTGATTACATTCTGTTTCTGCATGACTGACAATAGATCATCACTTCTGTCAACGTGAGCATTAAGCCCATGAGTGGAGACTGGATGAGACAGTTGTGGTACCTGTGAGTTTTGCACTTGTGAATTAGCGTGACTACTCACATCAGCTTGTTGTGGGAGCATTATGCCAACTCTTTCCTTTTTAACTTCTCGACCTTGCGATCTTTGTATTGACACATAACTGCTCAGACCATCTTCAGATCTTTCATATTCTTTGAGCACCTTTAATTTTGCTTGACTTTCCGCTAGTGCAGTCTCCAACTCTAACTCTTCCTTTTCCGCTTTGACTCTTGCTGTTTCCAGCTCAAGATGTTGCCTAATCCTGGCCAACTCCAACTCAAGTTCTTGCCTTTTCTTCAATGCTGCGGCTCGTTCCAGCAAGGCTGCGTGTTCTGCCTCCTGAGTGGAGGAAACTCTAGATGTTGTAGATGCTCGGCTGACTTGAGACCCACGCGAGCTATGAACTGCATCCTTTCTAGCTCCAACCTGTGATGCGCTGTCATCTGGGTTAACAGCTTCTTCCAAGTCATCTGTAATGTGCTCCTGCTGCTCAGCTTCATTTGGAATCATATGCTTATGATCCTCTGCGATCCATTTCTTTGTTGTTTGCATAAACTCTCTTATAGATGCCATTTTGGGCTCAAACCAATTGTCCTGGTCAAATATTTTTTCTTCTTCAGACAAAAGGCTCATAACCTGGTTATTGTGACTGTGAAACTCATTCAGAGCCAATGCAAAGTCACTTTCCATTATTTCTTTCACATTTTGAAGGTTCTGAGCATCACTCATCATTATCTTTATCTCCTTTATTTTGCCTGTGATTGTTCCTAATGTTCGTCTTCTTAAGGCAATCCATCTGTGTAATTTTTCTTCCAAAGCTTTCTCTGTTAACTTGCATGTTCTTCCCACCTCTCTTTCCTCCGCCATCTTATAAGTTGCAGGGGTTTATTGGCTCAATTAGCATGCACTATTTGTCTTCTGCTTAGAATCTTTAATAGACATAGTGTAAACCATCTTCATAACATGCCAAAAACTCCGCATAGACCGCATCAAATCTTGTTTTACAACATGCAGTCCCACAGACAAAGAAAGAAAAAAGAGATCGGGTTTGACGATAGCACGCAGTTAAGTTTCACTTTCGTTTTCCACCAGACTTAACAAGCCTCCAAAAAACGTCTTTTTCTTCTTACTGCACGAAGTACTAAGAGAGTTTGTTACCTTCTTCTACAGAATAATCCAAAGAATTATCCGGTTCGGTGCCAGCATCCTTAAGCAGTGCCTCTTACTTTCCGTTAGGTTGCTCCCTTCCGTCCGAGCGCCGTGCAGCCGATCCTCCACATGTCGGTGAAGCTCAGTTTTTTGACTTATGTAGCGGCAGCACTCCGTCCCTATTTCACTCTTCTGTACCGCCGTTAGGAGTCAGTCCGGCAACATGCATTGAAACGCGAGCAAGTCCAAGTATCCTTCTTGCAAACAATATGTTTATTGACACTTTTAGTTTACATGGCAAGACTCGGTCAAAAAACTGTGTCGCTTCCAGCTTATCCAACTCCTCAACTACGTAACTACAGTGCCCTGGAAGCTCAAAATACTAAAAAGCGCTTTAGAATGTTGCACTTCTCTATTCTATACATTTAACAAACAGTATTTTAAAATCAACTAGAATTATATTCTTAACATCAAACATATATATTTCTCCTCTAATCATTTTACCAGTACCAATAAAATTAACCTTTAATTGGCTCTTACACTTGGTATAGGATCGGAAAGGAAATCAGTGGTATCGCACATCACTACTGGCTGCTCCCGTATGGGATTAGAACGATGCCACCTTATCCCATAGTCCAGCCAATGAAGCGATTCACATTCGTATATACGCAGCTAATCAACGTAGCCGACAGGCTATAGCTGTGTCCCAAAACGTCAGCTGCATCCTTCAGAGGACCCGGCCTTCGCGCTCTACGTGGGCCGGGTTCTTCAAAGACAGAGAAGGCCGGAAGTGCGACGCTGTGAAATGGGATGGTCTAGCCTTCAGATTTGCGTCACCGCTGTCTCGGTTGAGTTTAATAAACACGGCCATCTGCTCCTTGCTATCTAAAATATAACAGGACACTGGCGTAAATTATCGACCATCTCACACTTCGGTTTAATCAGTTTTCTGTTTGACGTTTATTCAGCTGTGTGAAAATCCCGGAGGAACCCACCCGATGGATTAATAAAGTTTTATTTAATCTGATAATCTAATAACTCCGATCTCAGCCAAACCGATTTACTCCGGAACAAATAAAACACAGAAAATAGGCAAACAATTAAAATTTTAAGTGAGTTATATATCATGTTTAACCTGAGTAGCGAAAGCGGGGGTCTGAAAATGATGAAGCCGGGAGTCCACTGCTCTCGCCGGCTGGAGTGACCATTGAACCCCCCCCCCCCCGGCTTGCTATCGAGCGGGTGGGTAACAGACATCTCCGAAAATGTCGGCGCACTTTTGCAAATATGCGATGTCTTGATAAACCAAGCAGATATTTGATGTTTACACAGATACTTTCTCGCCTGAAAATATGTTAAAAGTTTATTTTGTGACCCAGAAAGATTAATAAGACTAATTTTAAAACTTAGTAGCAGTTGTTGGCAGCTGAAATTTGGCTGGGCCGCGCTATGAATTCTGGGATATGGTGGGCCACGAAGGACACACCCAACCCATCCTTCAAATTCGGGGAAATGAAGGACGCATTTGTCGGCCGCATTTGAAGGAGTCGATGAATTGGGACAGCCTTCGTCGCATGGCTGTGACATAATCGGCTTTCAAATGCGGCCTGCGGAGGATGCAGCCGACGTTTTAGGACACAGCAGCTGACAGTGTCCTTATGTGCCGACACCGGTGTTTTAGCTAGCAAAGCAGTGTGGCTGATGTGGAGTGAAGTGAGTTAATGACAACGTGTACAACCATTGGAGATGTGAGCAATTGACGGAAACAGTGTGGACTTTATACCAGTTTTTAAATTGTGTTGATAGGCCACGTAAAACCAGAGTTGTGATAAAAATATATGCAATGTTTGGGTTTCTTCCTGAATACTGTCGTTGTTTATATTTACTGCGGAAAGAAACGGTAAAAACGGCGTTTTATGAGGAAAGCGCTCAAAAGCACCCTCCGCCTGTGAGCAAAAACAGAACCAAAACCCCCCCCACCCTTTCCTATTGGTGGAAAAATGTACCATGTCGACCAATCAAAAATGATATGGCAACGTGGCATCTAGTTGTTAAGAAACTGAAGTTTTAGGAATGATAGCGTTGTTCTGAGATGTGAGAGATTTGCAACATTTAGCGCAAATCTTGTGTAGTTAGTGTGTAGTGTAGTCAATATAGTTTTGTTGTGCGTGTCAGAAGAATGAGGCGACTGCTGAATGTTACAGGGGTTACAGCAGTGATACGTCTCCTGTTGTCAGGCCTGCAGGTATTAGGCTGTTGTTCTCCTTTATTTCATAGTGGACAGAAATAATTTTTTGGAGTGGCACAAATAATTTGTGTGGCATCAGATTTCATGCAGAGCAGCTGATTGTTCTGTAAATAGTTTGAAATGTTTATTTTAAAAAAAACGACTTGGCTCTATTTTTAGATAAACAGCTGCAAAAAACTTTGTTGTTTGCATAACTCAGTAACTTTTTTGAAGAAGTAACTATATAATTAATTGCTCAACATTGGACATTATTTACTGTATTTTTCAGACAGAGAGTTACAGGACTCTCTCCCAGACCGCAGACTCATACTCATAATACAAGTCAGCTTTAAAAAGAAAGAAAGTTGTGTTTTCAAAATTGGAGTTCAAGTTAATTTTACTTCCAATAGTGTTAACATACTACACAGGTCATGAACAAGATTTTTTTTACATTTTCATCGTAAGTGGGCTTAAGCAGTTAAGTAGTGTAACATAAATCTAAATGCTGTAATTTGATTATTTTAATAAACCATGTAACTTTGATGGATTCGATTCTGGCGTGACCACAGTGCACTCTCTGTGCTCTCCTGTGATTTTTGTGTTTTTGACTTTAATTGAAATCGGGAAGCTGTAATCCACCTACTGCTAATCTGAAGAATTACTCTCCATTGTGACAACCACAAGACTCTCTCTTCAAGAGAGAGTTAGATCAACAGCTGCCATCTTGCAAACATACCGTCTGGCGCTACTTCCTCCCATTTTTGACCAGGACATGTCCTTCAACGCACATATTAAACAAATATGTAAGACTGCTTTCTTCCATTTGCGCAACATCTCTAAAATTAGAAATATCCTGTCTCAGAGTGACGCTGAAAAACTAGTTCATGCATTTATTACTTCCAGGCTGGACGACTGTCATTATTAGGCAAGTTGTATTTTTGAGGAATTATTGTTGAATTATTATTGAACAACAACCATGTGCTCTGGGGCAGGGATAGCTCAGTAGGTAGAGTGGTTGCCCCATGATCGGAAGGTCGGGGGTTCGATTCCCCTTAACAGCTACCCTGAGGTACCCCTGAGCAAGGTACCGTCCCTACACACTGCTCCCCGGGCGCCCAATGGCTGCCCACTGCTTCACTAAGTGAATGGGTTAAATGCAGAGAGCAATTTCCCCACGGGGCACAATAAAGTACACACTTTCTATTACTTCCAGGCTGGACGACTGTAATTCTTTATTATCAGGATGTCCAAAAAACTCCCTGAAAAGCCTTCAGCTGATCCAAAATGCTGCAGCAAGAGTCCTGACAGGGACTAGAAAGAGAGAGCAGATTTCTCCTGTTTTGGCTTCCCTTCATTGGCTTCCTGTTAAATCCAGAATTGAATTCAAAATCCTGCTCCTCACATACAAGGTCTTAAATAATCAGTCTTATCTTAATGACCTTGTAGTACCATATCACCCTATTAGAGCGCTCCGCTCTCGCTCTGCAGGCCTACTTGTTGTTCCTAGAGTATTTAAAAGTAGAATGGGAGGCAGAGCCTTCAGTTTCCAGGCCCCTCTTCTGTGGAACCAGCTTCCAGTTTGGATTCGGGAGACAGACACTATCTCTACTTTTAAGATTAGGCTTCAAACTTTCCTTTTTGCTAAAGCATATAGTTAGGGCTGGACCAGGTGACCCTGGATCCTCCCTTAGTTATGCTGCAATAGATGTAGGCTGCCGGGGGATTCCCATGATGCATTGAGTTTTTCCTTTCCAGTCACCTTTCTCACTCACTATGTATTAACAGACCTCTCTGCATTGAATCATATCTGTTATTAACCTCTGTCTCTCTTCCACAGCATGTCTTTATCCTGTCTTCCTTCTCTCACCCCAACCGGTCGCAGCAGATGGCCCCGCCCCTCCCTGAGTCTGGTTCTGCCGAAGGTTTCTTCCTGTTAAAAGGGAGTTTTTCCTTCCCACTGTCGCCAAAGTGCTTGCTCATAGGGGGTCATATGATTGTTGGCTGTGGTCAAGCTATTTATTACTGTGCGCAGGAAAAGGGATACACACATCAAAACATCACAGGTCTAAGTTATTAGCACTCTGACCTGGGGCATCGCAGTACACCTTTTATAACATCGCACAAACTCTGTGTATCTTTCAGTTACAACAGTCTTTTTTCCAACCCGCGCTGTTGCTGAACAGACTCCCACTATCTTTTCCCAGGGCAGCACCTGGCGCTGGCTCTGAGCTTCATCCTTCTGAGCAAAGCGGCTAGCAGATAACAAAGTGAAACATTGTTAGGCCTAGCTAAGCTGTTTTTTATTTCACGAGGTCATACTGACACATACACATACCTTATCTAAGCATGAAAAGGTTACACAAAAAACATACAGTGAAATTCTATCCACATAAATCTAAATGTGAGGGCTAAGTCGAATTTCCCATCAGACGTGACGGGCTGGGAAAACATGGAATGAAACGCAAGGAGGACAGAAAATGGAGACAAGACACAAAGACGTAACTGGGAAAAACAAAGGAGAGGGAGACTTTAACACAGGGGGAATGACAGGCTGACACACTGAAGACCCAACACTATACTATACTCAAAATACTGAGTCCGTTGACCCTGAACCATGACAGTTTCATCTTCATTGTGTCTGGATACAGTGGCTCATACAGGCACTGTGGAAAAAGTAAAGGTGTGTAAGTTCTCTTAAAGTGTTTTGTGAACACTTTTCCAAGTATGTTATGTGTTTTCAAATATGACAAATGTAATATGATCATCAAAGAACAGGAACATGTTAATGTTTTTCTTACACTGGGTGTAATTTTTATAGAAGCCTTGCTTATTGTATGAATGTGTAATCATGTATCTTTGATTGAGTGAAAGCAACCCCCTCCCCCCCAAAAAAAGAAAAAGAAAAGAAAAACCACAGAGAGATTATGAACAAAATGCATGGAAATCACTTTAGAGTGAAATTCACTTCAGATGACTCATACAGCACTGACTGTGTTTGACCTTCCACAGCGCTGGAGGCAATAAAACCTTTAGATAGATAGAAGAAGATGGTTAGAGCAAGAGATTATCATATTTGGTAATTAATAAAGAGGAAGGAAGGAGAGGAAGCTTGAACCCAGGCTCCGTCCATTTTAATGACAAGTGACAGCACAAACATCTGTTAACGAGAGAACCTGTTTTTCTATCGTAAAGATTTAATGTACATCAGCAGTACATTAAAGTGTCACTTCAGTGATGCTGTTGGTGGTGTTGGGAAGGTTACTTTTAAAACGTATTCCACTACAGATTACAGAATACATGCCCCAAAATGTATTTTGCAACGTATTCCATTACGTTACTCAATGAGAGTAACATGTTCTGAATACATTGGATTACTTAATATATTATCATGCTTTTTACAACTACATGAATGTACTATTGCTGTTTAAGTTATTACAATTACTAAAGGTCTGCGGCTCCGAACCGTAGTAAAGTGACCTCTGGCTAATACGTCGGGTTCGTGTCGGGCTGGTAGTCAAAAAATAGCTTTACTTTGTTGTCTGGGTCAATTTTGCTTGTCAGAGACAGAGACAGGCGTTGAAAGGCTGCTCCAACGGAACAAATTTTTTCCGGAGGAAAAAAATAACACAGTGCACAGTTGAGTCTTAATAGCTTACTTACAACTGGGCTCGTCAGGCTCTCTTCTTGGCTGCAGTGGCTATTATTATATTTACATGCTTCCAGCTCACAATGATGTTGGAGTTGTTAGTGGCCGTTGTAGAAATGTTTAGCTTATTTTAGAGTTTAGAAATGTGTTAACATAGAATCTAGAATTATTGTGGAGACACTGACACTGCCCTCAAAAGTAAAGGCCTGATAGTGTCACGAACTTTGGAGTAGATTGTAGGAGACCCCTCCCCCACTTGTACTGTGAAAGTAAAACAGAGAGGAGTTAATGCTAAGTGGAAATTCCCCAGCGGATGTTTTGGGTGGGGGTCTCAACATTGTAATTGGATAACTGTGATCTGGAAGGGAGATGGACTTTTATGACCTCTAGGGAGTCACCTACCCCCACAGTGTTTTAACTGTCACGCACACACATCCACACGCACACTCACTCATGTGCACTCACACATACACACAGCTATGTGTACACAGTCACACACGAGCACTCGCATAGACACGCAGGAACGCGCACATGTAGGCATTCACAGGCTCGCACACACACAAGTGAAAGTAGGTAAACATAGTACTTAGTTTTATGGCACCTTGTAGAGGGTTTAGAAGGGGGTCACTGATACAAAACTGCATGTAACAGACAAAGGAGTTGAGATCTGCAGAGGAATTCCGGGGTCCTGTACATCTCCCTTCTAGAAGGTGTAATCGATAAGTGTGATCAATGAGTGTAGATTAATAAAAGTGTTGTGAATTGACTACTGAGTCCCCGGTGTTCTTTCTGGAGGCCTGAGGAATCTACGAACCGGGAGAAACTGTTCAGAGGTAACACCGTGCAGTCGTAGGTGTAGAGTGAGTATAGGAGAGGGCTCAGTACACACCCCTGTGGAGCACCAGTGTTCAGTGTGACGGGGGATGAGATGATGCTGCCCAGTCTGACCACTTGGCGTCTGTCAGACAGGAAGCTAAGGATCCAGCTGCAGAGGGAGCTGCTCAGTCCTAGATCCTGCAGTTTCCTGTCCAGCTTCGAGGGAACGATGGTATTGAATGCTGAGCTGTAATCTACAAACAGCATTCTCACATACGTGTCTCTCTTCTCCAGGTGTGACAGGGCAGTATGTAGTGTCATGGCTATGGCGTCATCAGTGGACCTGTTGTGGCGGTATGCGAACTGTAGAGGGTCCAGTGAGTCGGGTAGTGCAGAGCAGATGTAGTCCCTGATCAGCTTTTCGAAGCATTTGCTGTGGATGGGGTTCAGGGCTACAGGTCGCCAGTCGTTCAATGAGGAGATGGTGGAGGATTTGGGTACAGGGACGATGGTGGCCATTTTGAAGCAGGCTGGGACTACAGACAGAGAGAGGGAAAGGTTGAAGATGTGCGTGAACACTCAAGCCAGCTGAGCCGCGCATGACTTGAGGACGCGGCCGGGAATCCCGTCCGGACCAGTAGCTTTGCGTGTGTTCACCTTCCTGAAGCACTTCCACACATCCTCCTCAGACACTCCTGCGCACACTGTCCGGTCTCATGGTGTTCGCTGTCTCGAATCTAGCGTAGTCAAAGAAGCAGGATGTGGACGGTAGCTGCAAAACTGAAGTCTGACTGGACTGAACCACTTCATGTGTGAAGTTAATAACATGCTGTGCTGAGCTGTCTCATCCTTTAAATCTTTCAATATTTCAGAGTGTAAAGTTCCACCAACAGCTCATTTGTTCAGCTGCAGTTGTAGTTTGGTAGAAATTCTTTAATCAGAGGTCCACTCACTAGTTTTCCTGATAGGCTCTAGTCCCTTGTTTTGTTTTTCACTGTGTCTTTCAACACTTTCAGCACTGTCCTTCTGTGGACGTCACTGCACAGGCTTCGTCTGTGTGCAGTTTATTAGGATCCATAGTTCTGTTTCATCTGACAGCAGCCTCTGCTGACTTACACAAATGATGGAGAAGAAAGTGAGGAGAGCCAGAGATCTGCTTGAGGAGGTCAGGGGGGACAACAAAACATTGTACTGTTTATGTCCTGTTTCTACTTCTACTGTTTAATAACTGTAACAGCCATGAATTCAGTTCAATTCAATTCAAGTCAATTAAATTTTACTTATATAGCACCAAAACACAACAGCAGTCACCTCAAGGTGCTTTATATTGTAAGGTAGACCCTACAATAATAAATTCAGAGAAAAAAAACCCAACAAACATATGACCCCCTATGAGCAAGCACTTTGGCGACAGTGGGAAGGAAAAACTCCCTTTTAACAATAAGAAACCTCCGGTAGAACCAGGCTCAGGGAGGGGCGGAGCCTCATGCTGCGACCGGTTGGGGTGAGAGAATGAAAATGGGATAAAGACATGCTGTGGAAGAGAGAAAGAATTAAACAACTGATTGAACAATTAACAGCTATCAATGAGACCATAACAGTCCCAAACCTTACCTGATATAAATGTGGATCATCGTTTTCAATGGAGTGCAGCTGCAAAGCATGCTGGATGTCCTCGTATCTGACACTTTAACTTGTCTGTTACTTTGGAGGAGCAGACAAAGTCACAGAGACCTAACTGTAGTAAGCAGAGCAGTTGGTGGGTAACGTTTGTGCTGGTGTTGCCATAGTTACTGTTGTGATCTTAGTTTTTAACTTGTATTTTCTCCTTTGTTGTCATTTTTTTCTATTTTTGTTTTTGTAGCTTTCAGCTTTCTTCAATGTTATATATTAAAGGGTTTTCATGTTTTCTGTGGTTTAAGTCATGTGTAACCACGGTAACTTCTGACCCCACTTCCGCCAGTCCCTTTATTGTGGCGGGAATGAATCCTATATAAGTTCCGGGTCAATCAGTTGCATGTCCCTGCTCCTCTGGCTGCTGTTGTCCCTGTGGTTGGCGTATTTGTCAGATATCGACAAATTTTACACTACAGACCAGTTGACAGCGTGCAATAACCCAGCCGATTCATTCATCTTTACACTACCTCACAATCGACTCAACGGTGAGTTATTTGTTTGTTTTGTTTTGTCACAATTAATGTAAATGCGGAGCCGCGATTGCACATCCTAAAACGCCGGTAAGCTAATGCTAGGCTAGCGACAGTAAGTGCAATTACTAGTTTTATTTATTGAATATTGTTGTTTTTATTTTTATTCCATTATGGCCGAATGGTGACTTAATGTATCTAGAGTTGAGCAAGTGATTTGATTTTTGTAGTTTTGTCCGTTTTGGATGTTTTTTGTTACTTTTCTGATGAAATGCCAAAACGGCCTATGAGATTTTGTATTGAGTAAAATTTCATTTAGATTATTGAATCTGTTGCGCAAACACCTGTGATTAAAGGAGTTTTGTAAATATATTTGATTAACTTTGGATAATGGTTATTAGCTTTATGGCTGATATACTTTACTTTGATGGGACCCATGAGAATGTTTTTCTATAATAGTATGTTGAATGAAATTCATTATAAGAAATGATGGTTTGTTGATTATTGTATGAAACATGGCATTAATTACTTGTCTTTGTTATTTATGTATTTATTTTGTCACAGCAGTAGAATGCTGTTTCATTTTCTTTTGTGAATGATAATTTATGTTTTTGACCTTGTTTAGGTCAGGTTTTTTTTTTTTTTTTTTTTTTTTTTTTTTTTTTTTTTCTCTCTCCCGCGATCAACGCCCTGATCGGCGCGAGATGGCGAGCCACCCGACCACCGCTACGTTGCGGTAGGAATTGTGAACCTATGGACTGAATCACAAACTGTTGACGCATGACCTATCACAGGTCCATGGAACTAAACTAAATCACATACTGGACTACACCTCATCCCATCTCCTTTTGGAACCTAATAAGCTGTTTTGTATTGTCAACATTATTTTTGTTTGTGATATATATGCATATGTTTTTATTTCTTTTGTACATCCGTCTATACACTTCTCATAACAAACATAATATATATATTTTGAGCTCTACTTTTGTTTCCTGTGTTTTATTCACACCCTCAGGCTCCATAGGCGAATCTTATTCTGATAGCTCATTGTCTATGAAGCTGCAGTCAGGTGCCCTGGTCCTTTAACCGCGTTAAACATGTTTTTGTGTGCTACAAGTAATAGAAAAGCTATTGTTTATTGAAAACTAACACACAAGGTGAAAATGGCAAATATGTTAGCTAGTTGACTTAAATGACATCACCTAGGTTTTAGTAGATTGCAGTAACTGACTACTTACCTCTCCCAATACAAATGCATAATCCTACATTGGTTGGATTATGTTACCAGTGATGGACACGCAATGCTGATGGTGGCTATAGGAGAGTAACAGAGAAAGAACAGGCCACTGATGGAGAGCAGCGATATCAAAGAGTAGAAAACATATTCCATATGGACATGAGAAGTCATAAACAATACACATATAACTGCCTTAGAGATGATATATGTATTATTCACTGAGCTGTAATGCATCACAGCCACAGTCCTTCAACAATGTCACAGGTTGGAGACTATGTAGATGTTCATTTGGATTATCAGTCAATTACTCATGAAATCATTGTAGTGCTACAGGGGATTAATGAGAGACCAACAGTGGGATGTTAAGATGTGGAAAACTCTACCAAAACTTCATGTGTTTGTAGATTCAGAGGCTTATAGACTTTCAGCCACTGATTTCTCAGGTTAAACAAATCCTTCATTATGCAAAAATCCAGTGGTGGGAGTTAAACATTATAGCATGGGATACTTCTTCATGTCTTCCACATTTGCAATACAAATAATAATTGTATTATCAAATGCTTTCAGAGTGCTGAACTGCTATTTGAAGGTAAAGAGGATAAATAAATAAAAACAATACAGTTTAAAAACAGATAAAACAACAACAAACAGAACCAGTAAAAACTTTAGGCATGGAATAAAGACACGTCGGATAGGATGAACAAGTGGGGTTTTAATTTAGCTTTGAAAACCTCCACGGAGCATGTCTGCCTAATATTTTGAGGGAGGTTGTTCCACAAAGACGGGGCATTAAAAGAAAAGGGACGCTTCAATAGTTTTGTTCTGGTTTTAGGAACTTTCAGAAGGCCAGTATCCTGAGATCAGAGCATGGAGTGAAACATAGAGGTGGAAAAGGTAAGAGAGATATGAAGGTGTCAGACCATTTAAAGCCTTGTAGGTAGGGGTGAGTTTAAAAAATCAATTTCACCTATTAAATTTTAGTTTAAATAATGTGATGTTGGTTCATTAAATCCTGAATCAACATTTAAATATAAATTTATTTTGCCAGAAACGCAAGAATCTCAGGTTAAACATCATCTTTTGTATTTTTGAAGTTGATGAATAATGAGTTAGACTCATGATGTGCAACCAGCAAAGAGCTCAGTATTTCAGGTGTAAAACATGCACTGTGATAAATGCCACAGTTTTGTAGTCAGACACTTAGTGAGTTGAGACTCCTTCAGTGGGTAATGAAAACTGATTTCAGGCTGCTCTATATGTTTTATCTGCTGTTGTGAGCACCGTCTTCTTCGCTGTGGCGTGCTGGGGTGCAAGCATCAAAGCAAAGGACGCAAACAGACTGAACAAGCTCATCAGGAAGGCTGAGTCTGTTGTCTGCATAAAGCTCAGCACCCTGGAGGAGGTGATCAGTGACAGAATGCTGGTAATCATGGACAATGCCTCCCACCCACTCCATAACACACTGGACAATCTGAAGAGCAGTTTCAGCTGCAGATTCCTTCCACCTCGCTGTCTGAGGGAATGTTACAGGAGGTCGTTCCTTCCAGCTGCTATTAGACTCTTTAATTTATCCTTTTGGGTCAAGTCCACACATGTGGAAGAGAATTAATCACCTCAATGCATCCTGTCACTTTTGTACACCACAACACATGTTTGCACACATACTTGTCCTTTTGTATTAATATTTATATTTATATTTAAACCTACATTATTGCACTTCTGTCAGTCTGCCCCAGGGCAGCTGTGGCTACAACTGTAGCTGCCTCCACCAGTGTGTGAATGCGAGAGTGAATGAATAGTGGCATTGTAAAGCGCTTTGGGTGCCTTGAAAAGAACTATATAAATCCTTTTTTTTTTTGCCTGTCTCGTTTGTTTCTTTTGCCATCAGAATTATTGTCCAAAGGTGAGGAAAGATGCCCAACGGATTTACTTTACCAAATTGACCATCCCAGCCTTGCCGTAGTGGTCTATTTGATTCACCTTTTATTGTTTATTTTATTTTATTTTATTTTATTTTCACTTGCTAGATACGGGACATGAATGAGGAAAAGAAAAGGCAGAAAGGAAGAGGGGGAAAAAACAGCGGAGACGAGGGATGAGGATAAAGGGCAAAAAACCAAAAACCAACTAAATAAGCAGACAAAAAAAATACATATATCTTCGATAGGGTACATCGCCTCGGCCCCATGCAGGCTGCGACCAGGAGACCTATTGTGGCCAAATTCAGCCACTTCAAACAAAAGGAACAAGTGAAAAGCCGCGGCAGGGAATTAAAAGGAACGGACTTCAGCGTGAACGACCAGTTCCCCATAGAGATCCTCGCGCTATATGAATCCAATCCATTATTATTATTAAACATTTTAGGCAGGTTTAAAAAAATTGTTGTAAAGAAAGAATATAAATATATAAATGATTGTTTATTGGCACCAAATGTATTCAGCAGCAGGACAACAACCCAAAACCCAAAGCCAAAGTCATTAAGAACTATCTTCAGTGTAAAGAAGAACAAGAAGTACAGGAAGTAATGGTATAACCCCCACATGTCTATAACTGAGGCTCTAGAAACTATCAAACCAGTAAATGAATTAAATACATTTATATGGTGCCAGTTTACAAGAGCAGTCATGTTGAGTTGCTTCGATTATTAAAGCTTTAATCTTACCCATGTAGTACTAATAAGTAATAAGGTGGACCATCTTTCCCTTGCTGCTCCCCCTTTGGGGCAAATTTTCCTGGTTCAATCCTAACAACCATTTCTTATTCCAGTCACCAGCTCGTGCCTCTGATTCTTTTCACCTTCGTGATCATGATCAAGCTCCCTGTTTCTTACTCCATTTTCTTGCATCCTGCTCTGTTAGTTTCTCGGCCTTCTCGTCGGTCTCCAGGTGAATCTCCTGGAAAAATGACTGGAAATTCTTCCCTAGATTCCTGTCCTCCTGTGGATTATCAACTCCATTCTCTGTTGCCCTTACCTGAGTACTCAACATGATCAGGCCATTAATGCACCAAAACAGGAAACAAAGCAACAGCTTCAAATGTTCTATGACTTTTCTTACTTGCATGTTTCCATAAAATTAATGATAGGACAGAACGAGACTAGCAGGTGACTATCAATGATGTCAGTACATTCCCCCTTTCATAGTTTAAAGATGAAAAATTCAAAATCAAAATAAGTATATGGTTCACCCAAATCTTACTGAAAAGCACAGAGTCGCTGCTTTCAGTTTTTCAGGTTTTACAGATGTTGTTTCCTGTCTAAAGCCAGCGACTGGTTAGGATTTAGAGGCCTAAGCATTCCCATCCCTTAGGTTCACTAACAAACTGAATCATGGAGACACAGACTCCATAATCCTTCCCCACTTGTTCCTCCTAACAACTATGTCTGTTCCGAGAATGACGTCTGAGCATATTTGCTTTTTTTCATATTTAACAGCTTGATTTTCCTAATGGTTTGCATGTTGGTGAAGCAGAATCATTTTAGCGTAACCTTGCGTATGTTTCTTTAATCACTGAGGTACGTCATTTACAGAATTCCTGGTTTTAAAAAAGCACAGGTATGGTCACATGGCCAAAAATACCATAATATTTAGTTTTGGGAGTGACACCACTTCCAGCTGCATGTAGTTGTTTTATTGTCAATAAACGTCTTTGAAACATGAGCATTATAAAATGCCTTGAAACATGTTAAATAAAAGTGTAACACTTTGGTGCCACTGCAAAAACATTTGATGACTGTATAGACTGTACAGAAAACTTGTTGCCTCAAAGGTTTTATAGAACATACCTGCATGTCCACGTGTTACCTTTCTGAAAATTACAGATAGGCCCACTTGAAGATATCAAACATTTACATATACAGTATTCAGTTTGAAGCATTAAATTGAAACATTTTCATGTTTAACAATTTTTCGTAAGATCTCCAATTAGAGAAGCTAAGGGGATAATCAATAAAGTGGTCAGAGCTCAGAACATACAATAATAGTTTAGATAAAAGTGTGTTTCTACAGAGAGGTCACTCCCTTCTGCTTTCCTCATTTGACAGTAAAATATATGAAAAGAACAAACAAAGACCTTCTTAAAAGTCAGCTTCAGTCAACAGAGGAGAAGATAAGCTGTCAGGTAAGATATGCATCATTAATCCTAAAGTTATATTCTTGGATATGTTTATATTATATCCATTATTCTAAAACTTAGAAATGATGATTTAAACCGTTTTTAAGACATGATAGTTTTGAAATATTTAAAAATCATTGAATAGAATTATTTTGGATATGCATATAAACTATATACTTATTAGACTGGAGAAGAGAAACCTTAAATGATAAACACTTGATAATAATTACAGTACAATAATAATCATGATGAGTATCTATTAAACAGAAGAATGGAAGAAACCTGTTTACTGCTCATCCTGCTGCTCTCAGGTCAGTAATATTAATATCTTAAACATTTGAAATGTAGCCTATAAACACACAGAGGCAGACTGATGTCATTTGGGTAATCAGATTACATGTACAGTTTTTTTTTTATTAACACATCAACCACAAGAACAGTCAGAAAATCTTTATCTCCTCCTACCACAACACCTGCATTAATGTAAAATTATCTTCCTTTGTTAATATTTTGTTGTTTTGTTGTTATTTATAATGATATCTATTGAACCAAATAGATTTTTAAGCTTTGGCTGTTGATTCGTGGCAATTCTACAGCTTTGGGAATAAATATTTTTTCTCTTCACTTCTTTTCCTCCTCATTCTTATTATTACTGTTATTAACAACAAGCCAGCGTAAACCTATAGTTTGTCCCAAGCCCAGACAAAATGCTGAGAGTTGCATCATTATCGACACCTGACGTCAAATCACTGCCAAATCAAATGTGGATAAGAATTGAATTTCCATACTGGATGTGCCCTGAGTTAACACTTGCTAATAGCAGCGCCATTACAAACTGCTGGGCTTAGACAAAGGAGGAGGACAGGGAAATATGTGTAAATAGAGAGAGGTAAAGGCAGTGTGGTGTGTAAGAGTAAGGATTTTAAATATAGGGACTATGACTGTAAAGGGAAAGAACTGGCTGATATGCTTCAGAGAATGAAGATACATAAATTGGTACTGGTACTAAATAAGTTAGGTATGTAAACTTAATTTAAAAAGACAGTGCTGCTAAATTAAATTGTTTAAGTTCATCTAACATTTTCTTTTATTTGGATTAGTTTCTGATCAACTTAATGATGTGTTTGACTTATTTATTTCTATTGTCTGGTTGTCATCTTTGAAAGGTTTTGATTTCTGGGGTCTTTGATTTCTGGGACCAGCTTTAAAGGCTTAAAAAGACTCAACTAACTACTTTTATAAGTTCAATATGAAGGTTCTCAGTCATCCAGGTCATCGTAGTCTAAGGAGCTTGGAATGAACTTGAGCTTCTTTAAGTTGCTTGAAGATGTTTCACCTCTCATCCGACAAGCTTCTTCAGTTCTAGGGTCAAATGGTGGACCTAAGGAAATCACATAATAATAATAATGGATTGGATTTATATAGTGCTTTTCAAGGCACCCAAAGCGCTTTGCAATGCCACTATTCATTCATTCTCACATTCACACACTGGTGGAGGCAAGTTGTAGCCACAGCTGCCCTGGGGCAGACTGACAGAAGTGAGGCTGCCATATCGCGCCATCGGCTCCTCTGGCCAACACCAGTAGGCGGTAGGGTAAAGTGTCTTGCCCAAGGACACAACGACCAACACAGATCCCGGGGATCGAACCGGCGAGCTTCCGGTTACAGATGCGCTTCCCACACCCGTTTTCATGCCTTGGCTCCTGTGATTAGGTAGAGGATTGTCAAGGGGTCCTTTTGTCCCTCTTTGGGGGGACACTCCCACGGGGTTTAAATCTGGGACTCTCCACCACTTGACCCTAGAACTGAAGAAACTTCTCGGATGAGAGGTGAAACGTGTTCAAGCTACTTAAAGAAGTCCAGACGCTTTTCTTTCCAAGGTCCTTAGACTACGATGACATGGATGACTGAGAACCTTCACAGACATATTGAACTTATAAAAGCAGTTATTGATATAATACAGGAACAGGACCAAAATGAAAAACCAGGGTTGTCAGATGGAAAAGAGGAGAGTAGTGGAGACTGAACAGAGGCAAAAGTTGTTGAAGACAAAAAACTGCCTGAAATGGGAGAAATCAAGCAATCGCCTAAAAACAGAACTGAACCGAGCAGGATACATTCAACATACAACCCCTTGGAAATCCCTTAAGTGATTCATTCCCCTTAAAAAAAGAAAAAAGAACAAAAAAAAAAGTCTTGACCAGGTTCTTTCACATGTCCTTGACTCAGACCCTTCCCCATGTGTTAGCTGCTGACTGCTGAGTTCATGCCAATTTTGGGGGGATGGGGGGTTCTGACATCATTAGCCGCATCTGGGCCCAAACTCTGCTGCGGGTTCCTAAGTCAAACGATCACTGCAGCATCACTGAAAGTTGAAAAACTGTCTAAATTTTTTCATCTGTAATAATTTATCAGCGTTGCTGCTATACCAGGTGTAACAATTAAGTTTAACATCCAGGCATCCATGAAAACAGAATTTATGACATTTAACGGAGTTATAAGTTAGTAGGGCGTTGGCTCGCTAGCTTCCATCTAAACATGATCAGTGTTGGTCAAGTTACTTGAAAAAAGTAATCAGTAACTAATTACTGATTACTTCCCCCAAAAAGTAATCATTGTTACTTTACCGATTACTTATTTTCAAAAGTAATTAATAACTTAGTTACTTTTTAAAAAGATGATTTACACCCTGAATAGGTGATAAAGCAAAAGATCCTTCAGCCCAATTCTACTTTTTCTGCATAATCCATCATACAAAATGTAATCAAATGAAAAAGTCTCTTTTTAAAACTTGTTTTATTAGTTTTAATCTTTTAACTTTATGCATCAAGCAAAAATTAAATTATATGCAACATTCACTGACTGGAAGAACTTTGTTTAACATTTAAACCTATTTTCTGCACATTCCAGCACATAGAATTAAATATTTTTTGTGTTTACACTCAGTCTTTCAAGTAAACGCAAGTGAAACATAGCAGAAAATAAATAAAATCAAAGACTAGCGGTCCTTTTGCTCTATTTTCACTTGTATAGTAGGAGTGGCCTAGGCGGAGGTGTGCCCGGGTGCAGGTGTGCCGCAGCGTTCAGTTGAAGAATCCGCGAGTTTCTCTGAATTTCACATTATGTGGTAGCGCGCTCGGTGCTTGCTCGGAAGTTACGGGGTTTTTTTCACTGTAAAAAGAAGTTTTCTTCCCACGCAGTGAACAGCGGGTGCTAATGTTTTTGTCACTTTTTATCAGTGTTGCAGTCTGGTGTTGCCTACATCTTCCTATTCAGAAGGCAGAATTTCCGAGTTCTGAGTACAATCGAAAGCACCACGACTGCAGTTTTTGTGTTGGATGTAAAAAGCGCACATGACGCTTTGACGTAGGCTAGAATCATGGCAGCAGTCAACAACGGTCCAGGCATGGGATTTCTCTCGTGGAAATATGCACATCATTTTTTTCTTTTTATTGGTAGGTGGCACAGTGCACTTGTGGCAAGTAAGCAAGCTAGAAGACTGGTAAAGTTATGGAAGAAACACATTAACAAGAGAATTCTGAGTAAAAACAAAGTTACTTTCCCTAGAAACTAGTTACTTTGAAAGTAACGAGTAACTTGAAGTAACTGAGTTACTTTTGATAGAAGTAACTAGTAATGTAACTAAGTTACAAATTTAAGTAACTTACCCAACACTGCGTTTTATGGAATCAAACTCAAAGTAAGGTCAGTACTTCCACGCTTTAAACGCTGCACGCTCATACTCACTCCCGCACTCGATATATTATCCATTGTTGATCTACACATAGCTGCTGTCACGAACGTTGCACTCGCTTACGTCATTGTCATGAGACACTTTCACAAGAAAATCACGGTTTTAGCAACGCAGTAACGCAGCGTGCTTACGGGAAAGTAACAGTAATCTAATTACGTTTTTGCAATAGTAATCCCTTACTTTACTCGTTACTCGAAAAAAGCAATCGTAACGCGTTACTGCCCATCTCTGGTCCTGATTACAGTTTTTCTCAGTTGGTTTGGTGCTTTTCTCACATAACTATTAACATTTGCACAGCAGTTAGTGTATTTCTCAAAACAATTGGTGCAAACTGCAAAACCCAGTGGATAACCTGTAAAAACAGGTCACTTGCTCAAAATCTTTAATCCATTCCTCAAAAGCAAGTATTCATGTCAACAAAACTGCCAGTGTCTTCAAAATGATAAGTTTTGAAATCTTTATGAAAAAGATAGTCAAATGGCTTTGTCATTTTTTCATTATGACAGTTCACAGTATTCTCTCAGTGTTTTCCAATGCAAAAAGGTCATCACCTGAAAATGCTCAAGACAGAAATGTAAACTTTTTGTACAGCTAATTACAGTAAAATTCACAGTACAGTTAGATATTCCTGTAGTTAGTGGAGTAAGTGAGTTTAAGACAGTGAATACGCATGTTTCACATTTTTACTGTGTAGGCTGTTTGTAATTCTACAACATTGTGCAAAAGAAAAATACTCTACAGTCACTTATTTAGAATAATCATAAAAAACACCCTTTTGGTAGAGCTGTGCACAAATGTGAACAATATAACAGTACATATTGTAACTGAATATACGCAAATCATTCTGGCACATCCAGACGTTCCTTTTTGTCTGGCCACATAATTTCATCTACATTAAAACAGATATCATCCCTTGCAATGCAACGAGGAAAGTATCTCCCGGGGTGGCGAATCCACCCTCTGCATGACTCTGTGATGTCGTCTCATGCTGCATCCATGGCTGCTAGCAGGGCCATTTATGAATGTGAATGTCGGTCATAAACCTTCCACCTCCAGGCAGAGAAAAACTCCTCTATTGGATTAAGAAACGGGGAGCAGGGAGGGAGATGTTAAACCAGCATTATGTCATGCACTGCAAACCAATGTCTGACTAGATGTGGCTGGTGAAATTGGACATTATCCCACACAACAATGTACTTGTTGAGTTGGCCTCCACCCCTCTCATTCTCAGGGACTACAGGGAGTGCAGAATTATTAGGCAAGTTGTATTTTTGAGGAATAATTTTATTATTGAACAACAACCATGTTCTCAATGAACCCACAAAACTCATTGTGGAATACACCAGGCACAAATATACGCACACGCAGGTATGTACTGCCAATTTCCACATTTATTTATTGGTTTGTTTTGACAGCTGACTCAGTCGCACAGCCTGACAGCTCACGAGCCCAGCTGATCTTCCTCGCCGCTCCTCCCCGTCTCACTATAAACACAGCGGAGGGAGACCATCATCAGTACATAAACACCATCAGCTGTTCTTACCGGCCTCGCAGCGCCGCCCTGTTGAGCCTTCCGCTCCACTCCTCCCCTGCAGCTGCGCCCAGGGCCACACCCCCGCCACATACCCCCACCGCCCGTTCGAGGCCGGGGAGCCGTCCGGCCGAGCCAACTCCCCCCCTCGCGAGCGAGAGAGGAAATCGGCCACCGCCATCTGTGCCCCCGGCCTATGGATCACCTTGAACTTAAAGGGCTGCAATGCCAGATACCACCGGGTGATCCGGGCGTTGGCATCCTTCATGCGGTGGAGCCACTGCAGCGGGGCGTGGTCCGAACAGAGGGTGAATGAGCGTCCCAGGAGGTAATAGCGCAGGGAGCCGACTGCCCACCAGATGACCAGGCACTCCTTCTCCACGGTGCTGTACCGGCGCTCGCGCTCCGCTAGCTTCCGGCTGATGTATAGGACAGGGCGGTCAGCCCCCCTCACCTGCTGGGACAAAACGGCTCCCAGCCCTCTGTCCGAGGCGTCAGTCTGCAGAACAAAAGGGAGGGAAAAGTTAGGAGTGTGAAGCAGCGGCTCCCCACAGAGAGCGTTTTTCACTCGCACAAACGCCGCCTGGCACGGCCCCGTCCACTGGACCAGATCTGGGGCACCCTTTCGAGTGAGATCGGTCAGGGGGCTGGTTAGCTGCGCAAACCCCGGCACGAAGCGACGATAGTAACCCGCCAACCCCAAGAACCGTCTCACCTCCTTTTTCGTCCTGGGGCGCGGGCAGGATGCGATAGCCGCCGTCTTCTCCACCTGTGGACGCACCTGCCCGCCCCCCAGGTGGTACCCCAGATACTGCACCTCCCTCCGCCCCCCTCAGGGACTCCAGGACCGCGGCCACCCGCAGCACATGCTCCGCCCAGGTGTTGCTGTGGATGATCACGTCATCCAGGTAGGCGGCAGCATACGCCGCGTGCGGACGCAATACCCGGTCCATGAGACGCTGGAAAGTGGCCGGGGCCCCGAACAGGCCGAACGGGAGTGTCACGAAGTGGTACAAACCGTACGGAGTGGAGAAGGCCGTTTTCTCCCTGGCCTCGGCAGACAAGGGAATCTGCCAATAGCCCTTGGTTAAGTCCAGTGTCGTGAAAAAGCGGGCCGTGCCTAACCGGTCCAGGAGCTCGTCGACCCGGGGCATGGGGTAGGCATCAAAGCGTGACACTTCGTTCACCCTGCGATAGTCGACACAGAACCGTATAGACCCATCCTTCTTCGCCACCAGAACGATGGGGCTACACCAGGCGCTGTGCGACTCTTCTATTACTCCCATCCTCAGCATTTCCGCCAATTCCCTCTGCACGATTTTTCGCTTATGCTCCGGGAGCCTGTAGGGCCGTGAACGCACCGTCACGCCGGGCTGCGTCACGAAATGGTGCTCGATGAGGGACGTCCGGCCGGGCAGGGGGGAGAACACGTCCGCAAAACGCTGTTGCAACGCGACAACATCCGCTCTCTGGGCCTGTGTGAGATGGTCATCACAAGGGAGGGAGGCGGGGATGATGGAATTTGGCACCTCAGGCCCCAACTCATCTCTCTCCTTCACCAAGCTCACCAGAGAAGCGGTTTTGACCTCTCGCCACTGTTTGAGGAGATTGAGGTGATAAATCTGCGTGGCTCCTCCCCTGTCCGACCGAGCGACCTCATAGTCCACGTCCCCGACTCGCCGTGTGACCACAAAGGGACCTTGCCACTTGGCGAGCAACTTCGAGCTGGAAGAAGGGAGTAACACAAGCACTTTATCTCCCGGTGAAAATTGCCTGAGCCTAGCCCCTCTGTCATACAGGCGTTGCTGACGCTGCTGAGCCTGGAGCAAATTCTCCCGTGACAACCTCCCCAAAGTGTGGAGTTTTGCTCTCAGGTCCAACACGTACTGAATCTCATTTTTGGCGGGGCTCGGACCGTCCTCCCAGCTTTCTTTAATCAGGTCGAGCACCCCACGTGGCCTCCTGCCGAACAGCAGCTCAAAGGGAGAAAATCCCGTGGAGGCCTGGGGCACCTCCCGCACTGCGAATAACAGAGGGTCTAGCCAGTGATCCCAATTGCGTTCATCCTCGTTAATGAACTTCCGAATCATGGACTTTAAGGTCTTATTCAGCCGCTCCACCAGCCCGTCAGTCTGAGGGTGGTAGACGCTGGTCCGAATAGATTTAATGCCCAGTAATTCATACAGTTCCCGCAGTGTACGAGACATAAACGATGTGCCCTGGTCAGTCAGTATCTCTTTCGGAATTCCGACTCGGGAGATGACCTGAAACAGTGCCTGCGCCACACTCTTTGCAGAGATGGTGCGCAGCGGAACTGCTTCCGGGTACTGCGTTGTGTAATCCACCAGGACTAACACAAAGCGGTAACCGCGTGCACTCCGGTGAAACGGCCCGATGAGGTCCATGCCGATGCGCTCAAACGGGACCTCAATGAGGGGGAGAGGGCGCAGAGGCGCTTTCGGTATGGCCGGCTGGTTAACAAGTTGGCAGTCCGGGCAGGACGCGCACCAGCGGCGCACATCCGCTCGGATGCCTGGCCAATAAAATCGGGCCGTTATTCGCTCCAGAGTTTTCTCGTAGCCCATATGCCCTGCCATGGGGTTATAGTGGGCCGCCTGGAAAAGTGTTTCCCGGCGGCCCTGCGGCACCAACAACTGGGTGTGTGTTTCCTCTGTCTGAGTGTCACGACTCACTCGATATAATCGGTCATTTAATAAGACGAAACGCGGGTAGGTCTGCGCGGCCTCAGGGCGCACCACGTGACCATCAATAGCCATCACTTGGTCAAAGGCTGAGCGTAGGGTGCCGTCACGAGACTGCTCCAGTGGGAAATCACCCATGGGGGACACTTCCGGGGCCGGCGGGACGTCCCGTGAGGGACCCGCCGGCTCCTCCCCCCGGAGTCGGTGTCGGACGACCCCGCGTCACCGCTGAATGCCGCGCACACGCTACACCCCGCTTCCGGTCGTGATCGCACCCCCGCGTACTGCCCCAGTAGCTGATGAAACCCCGGCCAATTGGTACCCAGAATCAGGGGGTGCGACAGGCGCGGGCTAACCGCCGCCGTTACCCTATGTGTATGGCCCTTGTATTTCAGCAGCAGCGGCACTATGGGGTACCGGTGCACATCACCATGAACACACCTCACCTCCACCCATTCTGCCTCCAATAATGCCCCGGGGCGAACCAAGCCTTGGTGCACGAGGGTCTGTGTGCAGCCCGTGTCCACCAACGCTCGGCGTATACCCCCTCGAGTCCTTACTGGAATACTGTATGTCCCTCCTGGACCGGGGGAGGGTGCTGGGGCGCCAGCAACGCGGAACACCTGCCCCACTTCCATAAGCGGACAATCCCTCCTCAGGTGTCCCAGCTGCCCACACTTCCAACACTCCGGCCCCGGCGTTTGTGCTGCCCTCCGTGGCTCGGGGGCGGCTCCACTCGGCTCGGTTCCCCGGGACGGCACCATCGCCGCGAAAGGGTTGGTGGGGCTCAGCGCCGGCAGCCGCTCTGCCTGCTCTGGTGCCGGCACACGGCGCCTCGGGGCCGGCACTGGGGCCTGTTTGGTCGGCCTCCGTCCGGCGTCCACGGACTCCCCTGCTCCAGCGGCAAGGTGGTCCTCCGCCAGCGTCACCGCCACCTCCAAGCTTGCGGGCCGGTGGCACCGGACCCATCTCGCCGTCTCCGCTGGTAATCCTTCCGTGAACTGCTCCAGCACCACCTTGTCCACCAGCTTCGTCTCGCCCTCCGATGTTCCCGGCTGCAGCCAGCGCACCGCCGCCTCGCGCAGCTGTCGGGCCCAGGCGAATGGTCGGTCCATTGTAGCCAGCCGAGCCCGGACGAGCCCCCTTAAAATCACAAGCTCTTAGCTTCATGGAATTCTTTGCAAAGACACATTCCTTCTGGGGCATTGTAAATGTGTTGTGTGCCAAACGACTCAATGTAGCCAGCCGACAGGCTCGGAACCGCCGGCGATGGTCTTCGGCGGTGAGCCCCAGCCTGTCCACCACCGCCCGGCTCACATCCGGGAAGCTGCTCCTTGACGCCGGAGGCAGACTCAGTGCCGCTGTTTGTGCCTCCCCAGACAGCAGGGGGAGCAGCCGCGGAGCCCACTCCTCCCGCGGCCATTGGCAAGCCTCCGCCGTGGCACGGAAGGTCTCCAAAGAAATCTGTGGGTCGTCCCCGTCCCCCATCCGGGGCACCGTCACCGACAGTGGCGAGGGCTTCGGCGTGGCAGCGGCCCCGACCAGCCGCTCCAGAACTTGTGTCTGTCGGTCCGTTTGCTCCCGCAGCGCGGCCAGGTGGGCACGCTGGTCGGCCGCCTGATCCCGGCTCATTGCCGCCATCTCCGCCAGCATCTGCGCCAAGTATTGCAGGGGCTGGGCGGGTGGCGCGGCCTGTGGGTCGGACATTTCCCCACCGGCACTTTCCTGGGTTTCGGCACCACTTGTGGAATACACCAGGCACAAATATACGCACACGCAGGTATGTACTGCCAATTTCCACATTTATTTATTGGTTTGTTTTGACAGCTGACTCAGTCGCACAGCCTGACAGCTCACGAGCCCAGCTGATCTTCCTCGCCGCTCCTCCCCGTCTCACTATAAACACAGCGGAGGGAGACCATCATCAGTACATAAACACCATCAGCTGTTCTTACCGGCCTCGCAGCGCCGCCCTGTTGAGCCTTCCGCTCCACTCCTCCCCTGCAGCTGCGCCCGGGGCCACGCCCCCGCCACACTCATTAATATCAAAGCTGAATGTTTTTGGAAGTAGTTTTTAGTTTGGTTTTAGTTTTACCTATTTTAGGGGGATATCTGTGTGTGCAGGTGACTATTACTGTGCATAATTATTAGGCAACTTAACAAAAAACAAATATATACCCATTTCAATTATTTATTTTTACCAGTGAAACCAATATAACATCTCCACATTCACAAATATACATTTCTGACATTCAAAAACAAAACAAAAACAAATCAGCGACCAATATAGCCACCTTTCTTTGCAAGGACACTCAAAAGCCTGCCATCCATGGATTCTGTCAGTGTTTTGATCTGTTCACCATCAACATTGCGTGCAGCAGCAACCACAGCCTCCCAGACACTGTTCAGAGAGGTGTACTGTTTTCCCTCCTTGTAAATCTCACATTTGATGATGGACCACAGGTTCTCAATGGGGTTCAGATCAGGTGAACAAGGAGGCCATGTCATTAGTTTTTCTTCTTTCATACCCTTTCTTGCCAGCCACGCTGTGGAGTACTTGACGCGTGTGATGGAGCATTGTCCTGCATGAAAATCATGTTTTTCTTGAAGGATGCAGACTTCTTTCTGTACCACTGCTTGAAGAAGGTGTCTTCCAGGAACTGGCAGTAGGACTGGGAGTTGAGCTTGACTCCATCCTCAACCCGAAAAGGCCCCACAAGCTCATCTTTGATGATACCAGCCCAAACCAGTACTCCACCTCCACCTTGCTGGTGTCTGAGTCGGACTGGAGCTCTCTGCCCTTTACCAATCCAGCCACGGGCCCATCCATCTGGCCCATCAAGACTCACTCTCATTTCATCAGTCCATAAAACCTTAGAAAAATCAGTCTTGAGATATTTCTTGGCCCAGTCTTGACGTTTCAGCTTGTGTGTCTTGTTCAGTGGTGGTCGTCTTTCAGCCTTTCTTACCTTGGCCATGTCTCTGAGTATTGCACACCTTGTGCTTTTGGGCACTCCAGTGATGTTGCAGCTCTGAAATATGGCCAAACTGGTGGCAAGTGGCATCTTGGCAGCTGCACGCTTGACTTTTCTCAGTTCATGGGCAGTTATTTTGCGCCTTGGTTTTTCCACACGCTTCTTGCGACCCTGTTGACTATTTTGAATGAAACACTTGATTGTTCGATGATCATACTTCAGAAGCTTTGCAATTTTGAGACTGCTGCATCCCTCTGCAAGATATCTCACTATTTTTGACTTTTCTGTGCCTGTCAAGTCCTTCTTTTGACCCATTTTGCCAAAGGAAAGGACGTTGCCTAATAATTATGCACACCTGATATAGGGTGTTGATGTCATTAGACCACACCCCTTCTCATTACAGAGATGCACATCACCTAATATGCTTAATTGGTAGTAGGCTTTCGAGCCTATACAGCTTGGAGTAAGACAACATGCATGAAGAGGATGATGTGGACGAAATACTCATTTGCCTAATAATTCTGCACTCCCTGTATGTCCCTGTAAAGAGTGTCTAAAAAAGTCAGGAGATGCTGTGTATTGTATGGACCAAAAAGGGGAACATCGGTGAGGATGCCATTGTCTGAGATGGCTGCATACATTGTAACATTCCCACCGCACCGGTCTGGGACATCAGTGGTTGCTCTTCGTCCAATGTGATTTTTTCCACGACTTCTGCCTTTGGCCAGGTTGAAACCCACCTCATCAACATATATGAATGTGTGCAGTGGTTCCCTGGCTTCCAGCTACTTTTACACATTTTAGAGAGAGAGAGAGAGAGAGAGAGAGAGAGAGAGAGAGAGAGAGAGAGAAATGTAACAACCTTTCCTGTGTATGTTTTGTATGTTCTGTGAATATATGTACAGAATTGCTAGTCTATTGCTAGGCATAAAACTACACAAAGTAAAACAGTTTACAGTGTTGAACATTAGAGTATACATAGAAGACATGTTTTACCTGTACATACTGGTGACTGATCTCCTTCACTCTTTAACTTTTCCGTTCAAATGGCACTTTGTACAATTGTTTCATGCACATTTCTTTTTTCTTGAGAACTCTGTCCATTGTTGCAATTGACACAGATGCAGTATTGCCAAATACACCATTATCCTCTATCCTCTTTGAATTTCTTTCAACTTTATTGCATTGTTTGCAATCACCATTGCACAAATGGCTTCCTCTTGCTGCGGGGTAAAAGGGGGCCGTCTTCCACCTCTGCAAGGCTGCTGTTCGATCCTTTGTGGTGCAGATTACAGTAAAATT
The DNA here is from genome assembly GCF_057382275.1 of Copadichromis virginalis. Taxonomy (NCBI): domain Eukaryota; kingdom Metazoa; phylum Chordata; class Actinopteri; order Cichliformes; family Cichlidae; genus Copadichromis; species Copadichromis virginalis. The sequence continues at coordinate 10,979,866 of NC_140620.1, forward strand.
ACAGTAATACACACTAAACATGAGATATTATGAGATGTTGGATTACTGTCCCATACTATACATACCCGTTCTCCCTATGAAATGTTTGAATGATTGAATTCACAGTGGTTCTTCCAACATTTGGTTGCGCCCTCTGACCAGCCTCATCCATTGTGAGGCTGTGATTGACAACATGGTCAACAAATGTTGCCCTAATTTTATTAGGAATCTGCCTAATGTATTTGGCGTCTTCTCCCTCTTTCCCTGTTTTGTCCCCCCGCATCCTCACCCCTCTTCCACGATGCTGAACTTCCATTTCTGCATCACAGAATTCTAGAAATGGTACACACTATGTCCTGCTTGGTTCAGATATGCTCGCCAATTGAGGGTCATGGGATTGATCCATGAGTGACTGTGAACAAGTGGCTTGTCATTGGTTACAACTAATACTTCACACACCTCCTCATCAGGAGTATCTGTTCACCAAGTTAGAGACTCAAGAGCCTGGATTAGTGTATCGGAGCACAGTGTCCTGTTTAATTTTTTGCTGTTTAGTTTCACTTTTGTTGCAATAACTGGACTACATCAAGTTTCTCATTGTTATTGTTTTAGATGTGAATGTTAACCAACCAGGTATTGGAACAATAAGAAAAGATTGGACCCAGAAGCAGACTTCACGGAGGCGAAAGCGTAAACTCAAAAGCAGCTTTATTGCTGCCTCAAAGGAAAAACAATATAAAAATGATACTGAGATAATATGAACTAAACTCATGGAGAGGCACGCAGGGAAGCACACAGCATGAGGGATGACACAACAACAAGCAGGGGATGACAGAGGACTAAAATACGTGACTTGGTAATCAGGAAATGGGAGACAGAAGGGAAACTCAGCTGGCATTAATTAGAGATGAGATGGGGAACAGAGGCTGAGCATAGAGCAGAAATGTCAAAATAAAACAGGAAGTACACGACTGACAGAGACCCACACTAGACAAATGGTTTGAACCAAGAAATGTAATAAACCAAACATCATACAAATGAAAGAACAGAAATCCATTAAAATGTAATTAGTAAAAGTAAAATACTTGAAAAAAATCTATGGAAGTACTAAATAAAGCATTTATACATTGTTTTTTCTTTCCTCTGGTTAGGTTGCAAACAGTATAACTATTTAAAGGGGCTAAATTTTTAAGTCTTTTTCCAATGATTCTTCTAACATTTTCCATTTTCCACAATAAAACATTTAAATTTTTTTCAGGAGGACTTTCCACTCTTCCTCCCCACTCCAGAGAATACCACTTTGTGAACCAGCTGAAGACCTGGACCGAAGCTCAGAGCTACTGCAGAGAACACTTCACTGACTTGGTCACCATCTACAACAGCAACATCAACCAACTGCTTTTCTCAATTTCACCAAGGATCAATACTTGGGCTTGGATAGGGCTCTATGATGATCGTTACAGCTGGAAGTGGTCCATGGAGGGAAAACTTTTTTATGTTGGCAGTACACATGAATTTCTGATCTGGGCTAACGGCCAACCAAACTGTGCATATGCAAAGGAATACTGTGTGGCTCTTCAGGGACAAACACAGATGGATGATAGACCCTGTGGAGATTCTTACCCTTTCCTGTGTTACAATGGTAGGAAAATGACTTGTTGGCATAGTTGTCCTACAATTTTATAAGATTCATAATGTGTGTCTCAAAATGAATCCTTTGTTGAATCTTTTACAGCCAGCAGTACAAGTTACATCTTAGTGAAGGAGAGCCGCTCCTGGTCAGCGGCTCAGTCGTACTGCAGGACATACCACACAGACCTGACCAGTATAAGAACCAAAGAGGAGAAATCCAACATCACGCTCACTTTGAATGGATCAGGGGTTCAGTATGTGTGGATTGGCCTCTACAGGGATCCCTGGGCCTTCTGGTCTGACAACACAACCTCCACATTCACTAACTGGATGCCTTCTGAGCCTAATAACTACGGTTCAGTTGAATACTGTGGAAATTTGAATTTAATGTCAGGGAAATTGAATGATGGCAACTGTGGTGCTAGAATCTATTTTTTCTGTTTCACAGGTGAGGTCCAGAATGCAAACACTGTAAGATCCTGTCATCATGTAAAACACTAATGTTTGTGTTGTTATATGTGGTTCATTTTTAGCAGTGACAAAGCAAACAGTGGTGAAAATGAAGCTTCAGTCAGAGGCAGACATGCACAGCACAGAGATCCAGCAGCAGGTTTCACAGCAGGTCAGCAGTTCAGTCACCAACACAAACTTGACACAAGTTCAAACTATGCTTCATGTTTTTCATCATCTGCACATTTTGTCCAGCTGTCAGGCCTCATGCTGTCAGAAGGACTGACAGACTTCAGGATTCGTTGGAGGAAAGTCCAGAGTTACCGTGACGACCAGTCAAAGAAGCAGGATGTGGACGGTGGCTGCAAAACTGAAGTCTGACTGGACTGAACCACTTCATGTGTGAAGTTAATAACATGCTGTGCTGAGCTGTCTCATCCTTTGAATCTTTCAATATTTCAAAGTGTAAAGTTCCACCAACAGCTCATTTGTTCAGCTGCAGTTGTAGTTTGGTAGAAAGTCTTTAATCAGAGGTCCACTCACTAGTTTTCCTGACAGGCTCTAGTCTCTTGATTTGATTTGCAGCGTCTCTTTCAACACTTTAGACTCTGTCCTTCTGTGGACGTCACTGCACAGGCTTTGTCTTTGTGCAGTTTATTAGGATCCATAGTTCTGTTTCATCTGACAACAACCTCTAATGACAACAAAACATTGTATTGTTTATGTCCTGTTTCTACTTCTACTGTTTGAAAACTGTAACAGCCATGAATTCAGTTCAATTCAATTCAATTCATCCATCCATCCATCCATCCATCCATCCATTCGCTTCCGCTTATCCTTTTCAGGGTCGCGGGGGGCGCTGGAGCCTATCCCAGCTGTCATAGGGCGAAAGGCGGGGTACACCCTGGACAGGTCGCCAGTCTGTCGCAGGGCTAACACATAGGGACAGACAACCATTCACACTCACATTCACTCGCACATTCACACCTAGTGACAATTTGGATTAATCAATTAACCTATCCCCACAAGCTGCATGTCTTTGGACGGTGGGAGGAAGCCGGAGTACCCGGAGGGAACCCACAATTCAATTTTACTTATTTAGCACCAAAACACAACAACAGTCACCTCAACTTGCTTTATATTGTAAGGTAGACCCTACAATAATAAATTCAGAGAAAAAAACCCAACAAACATATGACCCCCTATGAGCAAGCACTTTGGCAACAGTGGGAAGGAAAAACTCCCTTTTAAGAGGAAGAAACCTCCGGTAGAACCAGGCTCAGGGAGGGGCGGGGCCATCTGCTGCGACCGGTTGGGGTGTGAGAAAGAAAACAGGATAAAGACATGCTGTGGAAGAGAGGCAGAGATTAAACAACTGATTGAACAATTAACAGCTATGAATGAGACCATAACAGTCCCAAACCTTACCTGATATAAATGTGGATCATCGTTTTCAATGGAGTGCAGTTGCAAAACATGCTGGATGTCCTCGTATCTGACACTTTAATTTGACTGTCACTTTGGAGGCACAGACAAAGTCACAGTCACTCTAGTAAGAACTACAGGTGGTGGGTAAAGTTTGTGTTGGTGTTGCCATAGTTACTGTTGTGATCTTAGTTTTGACTTGTATTTTCACCTGTATTAACATGTTTGTCTACCTTTGTTTTTGTAGCTTTCAGCTTTCTTCATTATATATTTGAAAGGGTTTTAATGTGTTCTGTGGTTTCATTCATGTTTTTGTGTGTTTGAAAACGATAAATCCATGTAGACAGGTATAGAAAAAGTAATACAAAATGAGAGAGATATATTAAAATAGTAAGTGAACAGAACAGAACATTATTTATTGCCTTTTATAGATTAATTTCTTATTTAATAATATAATTTGACTTCAACAAATTTATATTTTGCCAATATTGACATCTTTGTTTGTTTCATTAGCTTAGCTGGAGTGAACCCATGAAAATAATTTCATTTTATTCATTTGAACTTAATTTGTGGTGTATGTAATTTGATTGTACTTTTCTGTTAATAAATGAATGAGTCATTTGTGTGTTTTGACTCTGAGTGATAAATCAGGTGAAATTGCTACAAATCCATGAAAGTAAAGTTAGTTTGACACTGAAGTTTTTTTGTTTCTTTAGTTTTGTATGCGTATGTGTAAGTTTGAGGTCCATGTCAAAATCACAGGCATTCAAATGTAAAGGGCCTTAAGTTATATGTTAGTAATGAGAATATTCATCAGTGTTGCACTTATGCTTTATAGTGGAGTTTTGTGTTATAGATCACTTTTCACCAATGGTAGTAAAAGTTCCAATCTCAGCGTCCCTGCTCAGACATGAATTACGTATTTACACCCAGGAGAAAGACCTGGGTGTAATTAGCTAACTTGTACTACTTGTTTTTTTTTTTTTGTGTGTTTTTTTTAGTTGTTGTTTTTTTCGCACTTTTACCTGAATGTGGCTTTTTTTGAAAAAACTTCCTTTATATCCATTATGAACCTGGCTGTCTGTCTGTACACAAACACACACACACAACAGGAGTTATAAGGTTAATGGGCATTCAGTCAGTTAGCTAGTAAGTATCCATTTCAAACAGGACAGTGGTAACAACAGCAGGCTACGGACAATTTTAAGTTTTAGATTTTAAATAGGCTGTATACATTTCAATGGGAGCAACAGGACGGCCAAATGTCGCTGATTTTTTTTTTTTTTTTTTTCCTTTTTCCCTGTCCCGTTTGGCTCTTTTGCCATCAGAATTGTTGTCTAAAGGCAAAGAAAGATGCCCAACGGATTTACTTTACCAAACTGACCATCCCAGCCTTGCCATAATGGTCCATTTGATTCACCTTTTATTGTTTATTTTATTTTCACTTACTGAATACGGGACAGACTTGACTGGGGGAAAGAAGGGGAGAAAGAAAGAGGGAAAGAGAAACAGCTGAGAAGAGAGACGGGGGAGAAGGGCAAAAGACAAAAACCAACAGAACGGGCAGAAAAAAAAATGCATATATCGATCACCTGGATCACCTGCTGAGAAAGAAAAAAGAAAACAAGCAGAAGAGAACAAGAGTAATAGAATAAACAACATCACAATGATATATGGGAATATGACAGTAAATACTAAATATTAAACATTATTGTGCAGCACGTAAGATCAACAGAACACAGTGTGCTTTGAGGTAGGAGCCAAAAAGGGTGTAGTTTGTGGGTGTGATCACCCGTGTGTACACCTGTGAGCATGGACGCGCTTGTTTTTTTAAAAGGTTCCTTCATGTAATGATCTGCTAGAGGGTGTGGGGGGGCCACAGCCCCGTCCTCCAGGGCATGAAGCAGGTATGGAGGAGATCAAAACTCCAGACATCCAAAGGCCCCCAGAACACAAGAGACCAAGGAAGACCAACAGAGGGGCAGCCGTGCCACTGTCCCAGAAAGAGCTGAGGAGAGTCCCAGATGAGGGCTCACTCAGCAGCCGCGGAGCAGAAGCCAGGGGGGGTTGCAGTGACGCGCCCGTGAGCTCCGCCGGCAGCCAGCCGTGCCTGAGTGACCGAGCCCCAGGCCGAGAGGCCGGGGGCACCCCACCTCCGAAGTGGCCCGAGCGAGCCCCAGGCTCCAGGCCCCGATAAGCGGCCGCCAAGGAGTGAGCCGGTGTGTACCTGGACGCCCATCCCCGGACACAAAAAACCACCAACGCACCGATGTCTGAGGGAGTCCGCCACTGGCAGGGGAAGTGGTGGTAGGGGGAGATAGGCCTCCAAACCTTGGAGGGCCTGAGGTGTCCCCAGAGAGGTGGCGCCTGACACCCAACCTGACATATAGACACAGAAATACAGGCACACACATATACAAACATCCATTCCCACCCTCATGCTCTCATATGCACTTACTCCACACTCAACCAACGTGGAGACAGACATAAAGAGACGCTGTACACATGATCACACTCCCCAAGCGTACTCTACGAACCGGGTCTAGGTACCCTTGCCCCTGGAGGGGGGAACTGCACCCAGACCCAGGTGGTGTTACCCTTTTCCCTGCGGTGGGGGGAGGCAGACCGCCCCGACTCCGCAGCAGCAGGGAGGCCCCACACTCCAGACCGCAGTCGGACGGCCAACTCCTCCTCCTAGCCCCCCCCCGCTCCAGCAGACCGCAGAGAATGGGGGTGAGAGAAGACTCCAAACCTCCCTCCACCCACTCATTGTAGTGTTGATGCATGTATGTTCTAAGGTTCATTTAAAACCCAGGAGGGCATGGAGCTACCTGCCAGAGAGCAGCAGGTAAGCGCATAGTCCCTCCTGCTAGCCCTCAATGTCTACGTGTATTTAAAATTGAGAGCTGGGCAACGACGGCAGGGGTGAGGTGTACACCCTGATGGTGATTTGGATTCCGTGTATCGTGCCCACCCCCAAGATCCTATATGTATGTGTAATGAGAGTGTGAGTAATGTGAGTTGTGGGATAAAATTGAGGCAGAGGCAGCCAGAAGGGGACAGAGGGGGGGGGAGGGGGGTAGCCTCCTCTGCACCCTGGTGACATACCCCTACTCCAAGGTCCTGCATGTGTGGGTGGTTGTGGTGGAGCGGGAAGGGGGAGGCAGCTGGAGATGGGGAGGGAAGGAAGGGAGGGGCAAGTGACCCCTCCCTGGGGCCAGCTCCCCCGCTGACCCCAGTAGGCACCCCCATACTCCGCGACCCGCCAGGGAAAGGGGGCCCAGGCCTATCCAGACCGGGGCCCAGTGCAGCAGCGCCTCCCGGCCCCACAGAGCCCGGGACAGTCCACCCAAACCCACCACAGAGAAAACTGCACCCACCCCACCATCCACTCATCTTCCAGACTACATAAGACTTATTAGGGGCAGGGATAGCTCAGTAGGGGCAGGGATAGCTCAGTAGGTAGAGTGGTGGCCCCATGATCGGAAGGTCGGGGGTTCGACTCCACTGAACGGCTACCCTGAGGTACCCCTGAGCAAGGTACCGTCCCTACACACTGCTCCCCGGGCGCTGCACTGGTGGCTGCCCACTGCTTCACTGAGTGAATGGGTTAAATGCAGAGGAACTATTTCCCTCTGGGGACTAACACGCACACTTTACACTTTTACACCCAGGCTGAGATCTTCCTCCACCTCTCCTGTATCTCCCCCTCCTGCAGAGAGAGCTCCTGAGGAAAGTTCCTGCAAGATGTGACAATCTCCCCCACCAGTTGAAGAGTCCCCCAGGTGGCTCGATGCACCGGCGGCAATCTGCTCCAGGGCTGGGCCCCCATGCACCCACCCGCCCACAACCCCGGCAACACCCCAACCAGGACCCAAGCCCCTGAGGCCCGGCCCGGGCCCCAGCCCAGAGACGGAGTGCCCCCAGAACCTCACGCCCATCCCGGACCCAACCAGGGGCAGCCAGGCTACCAGGTCAGTAACCCACGTCCGTCAGCACAGACCCTCCCCTAGCCCCGCTGCACGCAGCCGCGAGGAAACAGTCACCTGAGAGCCAACAGAGCCCCTAACCGGACATGACCGCTACCCCGGGTTGAGCCCCCCAAGGAAGATGCCTCTGGGGAACCCCCCGCCGCCCTAAGCCTGTCCCTAAGCCTGTGATGTTGATTCATCTGTTTTAGAAAGCATTCTGTATACTTTGGATAGTAATTTGGGGGTTTTAAGAGTAAGAAATTGAACCACACTTGGTGGTGTTTGTAGTTCAACTTGACCCGGTTTAAATTTCTTTTTTACTATGGATTTAATTTGTTGATATTCTAAAAATCCTTTCTTGTTGATCCCATATTGTGTAACTAGTCCATCAAATGAAATAAATTCTGTTCCTTCTAGTATATGTTCTAAATATTTGATTCCTTTACCACTCCAATCTGAAAAGTTTATCATATTATTGTTTTGTAATATGTCAGGGTTGTTCCAGATAGGTGTACGTTTGCATGGGATTAATGAAGACGCCGTCAATTTTAGAAACTCCCACCATGCTGTCAGCTGATGTTGATGCTTTTAAAGCATTCATGTCGTTGGATGTTTGAGCTGATAAATGGTAGGTCTGAGATCTCTAGATTATTGCAAAGTGCTTGTTCTACATCTAGCCAAGGTTCATCTAAGAGGGTGTGTTTTAGCCATCCTGAGATAAACTGAAGCCTGTTGGCTAAGAAGTAGTGCTGAAAGTTAGGCAGTTCTAGTCCTCCTTTATCCTTGGTCTTTTGTAGTGTTTTTAAGCTTATACGTGGGGGTTTATTTTTCCAAAGGAATTTGGACATACATGAATCTAGAGATCTGAACCAATCTTGTGGCGGTTTAGTTGGGATCATTGAGAATAAATAATTTATTTTTGGTAAGACCATCATTTTTATAGTGGCAACCCTTCCCATGAGTGATATGGGTAGACATTTCCATCTAGCCAGATCATCTTCTACCTTCTTTAAAAGTGGGATATGGTTTAATTTAGTTAGATCTGCAAGCTTGGGAGAAACATTAATACCTAAATATTTTATATTTCCCGATTGCAGTGGTGTAGAAGAGGAATTATGGAGGGAGCAATTAATCGGTAGGACTGTAGATTTTGACCAATTGAGTAATCTGATATTCTTGCAAAAGAGTTTATCAATTCAATCACCCCAGAGATATTGGTTTGTGAATTTTGGAGAAAGAGTAACACATCATCCGCATAAAGGCTGATTTTATGTTCCACGTTCTTGCATTTTATGCCCTTAATTACTGAATTCTGTCTAATTGCTGCTGCTAGTGGTTCAATAAAAATTGCAAACAGTGAAGGGGAGAGTGGGCATCCCTGCCTGGTGCCCCTCAAGAGACAGAAGCTGGAGGATGTCTGGTCATTTGTTCTAACACAAGCTGTTGGGAAATTGTATAATATTTTTAACCAGTTTATGAAAGAGGATCCAAAACCAAATTTGTGTAAAGTTGCAAATAGAAATTTCCAGTTAACTCTGTCAAATGCTTTTTCTGCGTCTAAAGAGAATATTGTAGTTTCTAGGTTTTTACTGTATGAGTAGTCTATCAAATTAAGTAATCTACGTGTATTTGTTGATGAGTGCCTACCTTTTATGAAACCAGTTTGGTCAGGATGAATTAAGAGGGGCGTTATTTTCTCCAGTCTCTTTGAGAGAGCTTTGCAGATTATTTTAAGGTCTACGTTTATAAGGGATATTGGACGATAGCTTGAGGGATATACAGGGTCTTTGCCTGGTTTTAGCAGGAGATTAATGTTTGCAGAATTCATATTTGATGGAAGTCTGCCATTTTCTTTAATTTCCAACAACGTTCTGTAGAAAACTGGTGCTAGAATCGACCAGAATTCTTTGTAGAATTCTGCAGGAAAGCCGTCTGAACCTGGAGCCTTATTATTGGGCATACTTATCAGGGCTTCCTGGAGTTCACCTGGTGTCAGTGGTGAATCCAGTGCCATTGCTTGAGTGTCCAATAATTTTGGAAGAGTTGAGTTGTCCAAAAACTGATCAATTTCTTTTTTAGATGGGTTTATTTGTGGTGAATACAATGTTTTATAGAAATCCCTGAAAATGTTTTTTATTTGTATCGGTTCATATATTGTGTTCCCAGATGAATCTTGAACAGCACATATGGTTGTTTTTTCTTTATTTATTTTTAGCTGGTTTGCTAGAAATTGACCGGATTTATTACCATGTTCATAATTTTGTAAGCGTAGTCTTTGTACTAAGAATTTTGTTTTTTTATCAATTATCTCATTTAATTCTAGTTTTGTTTTGCGTATTTTGTTCAATGTTTCCTGATCTTGGTGGGACGCGTAGGCTTCTTCTAGTGATTTGATGTTTTTTTCTAATTCCTGAATATTTTTGTTTTCTTTTTCTTTTTATGTGATGAGAAAGAAATTACTTTACCTCTCATCACAGCTTTCCCTGCTTCCCATAGAACAGAAGCTGATGTTTCGGGAGTGTCATTATAGTCTAAATATGAAGTCCACTCTTTTTTAAAATATTTAATAAAGTCTTCATCTTTAAGTAGTGATATATTAAATCTCCAGTTTTTTCTTGGCGTAGTATTATTCATGTGCATTAGTGTTAAAGATACAGGACCATGATCGCTGACAGCTATAGGGTGAATCTCAGTGTCTGAAATGTCGTTCAGCAGTGAGCTGCTGACCAAAAAATAATCCAGACGAGAGTAGGAGTGATGGACATGTGAGAAAAAAGTATATTCCTTACTGGTGGGGTGAAGGGAGCGCCATGCATCGCAAAGACCAAAGTCGCTCATATACTGTTTGATTATATTTGTGGACTGCCAATTACGCTGAGTTCCCGCTGTATTGAGCCTATCCATGTCTTCATTTAGTCCAAGGTTGAGGTCGCCTCCAAGAACAAGTGTGCCATCTAAGTGTTCAGAGAGTGCACTGAAAAAACCGTGAAAGAATGAGAACTTGTACTACTTGTTAAGTTACTTTGATGTTACTTTGTAAAATGATCTGAAACACGCTGTCTCATAATAAAAACCTGAGGCTACAGCCCTACACACCAACAAATCCCTCTCCTAATGAGGACACGTGATCTTTCTCTGTTAGGTATGAATACAAAGCAAAGAAGGTGTGGCTGGAGTGTATCCCAGGTTCCATGGGACGAGATGCATGGTACACACTGGAAAGGGCGCCATCCTGTCATTGGTTTAACACAGGGGTGTCGAACTCCAGGCCTCAGGGGCCAGTGTCCGGCACGTTTTAGATAACACCCTGGGTCAACACACCTGCAGGAGGCGTGGATGATGAGCAGCGATAAACTTGCGGAAAGCAAGTTATGCTCAACTCCACCGGTGGATTCTGACAGCGTGGAAAAGTGTGAAAACATCCACGATCACCAACGGATTTCGAAGGGCTGGACTGCAGCATGATGGAGAGGAGGACACCGCCACGGCCCTTCTGAGGGTGTTCGACTCTGACACTGACAACGAGGATTTCTTTGGTTTTGAAAGTGACAACGAAGGAAAGAAGCTGAGAGTGGATGACGAAGCCATCCTGAGCCTGTTCGTATCCGACACTGGAGAAGAGGACTTTGGTGGTTTTAGTGCGCAGGAAGAAGAGAAAGATGGTGAATGACTGACTTTTCTTCTTGTTAAAGCCGTGTCACTGCACCTGAGCCTAAAAGGTAGTCCGAATCTATTTTTCTGGTGTGCTGTAGGTTACTGTTATGTACTACATGTGCAAATATGTACCCATAACTTGTTTTTCAAAATATTAATAAAAGGGGTGTGTCTCCAAACAGCCATCTCTTTCCTGACAATTCGCTTTGTGCATAATCTCTTACATATGATAAGTCAACATTGAAACACCTGCGGCTTTTAGTCAGGTGCGGCTAATGTATGTACAAAACAGGATTTTCCCCTGATTTTAGCTTGCGCGGCTAATATTCAGGTGCGCTTTGTAGTCCGGGAAATACGGTAGTTGCAACACTGTCACAGTGATAATATATACAGAATATGCAATATTAAGGTGTATATGTAGAGATGTACAAAATTGCAAATTTACAGTTATGGATAAACAGTTTGACATAGTCAGTGATTCAGTAGCCTGATGGCCCGTGGATAGAAACTGCTTTTTAGTTAATCCAAATTTTCTCAGCTTTCTTAGATTCATCGTTGAGCCTTCTTGATGAGCTGCCGTGTGTTATGGGTCCAGTTGAGTTCCTCACTGATGTGGGTGGTGAGGAACTTGAAGGTCTTCACCCTCTCCACCTGAGTCCCGTTGGTGTGTGTTGGGGCGTGCTGGTCTTTCCTCATCCCAGGTCAATAATCAAATCTTTAGTCTACTCAGCATTTAAGGAGAGATCATTTTCCAGGACACCAGCTGAGCCACCTATTCCCTTTAGGCCGTCTCCTTTCCACCAGTGATCAGGCCAACGATGGTTGTGTTGTCAGCGAACTTAATGATGGAGGTGTTCCTCCTGGAGGGGACACAGTCATGAGTGAAGAGGGTGTACAGGAGTGGACTGAGCACACAGTCTTGGGGAGTCCCTGTGCTCACTATCTTTGTACCTGATGTCCTGGTACCAACTCTGCCTGTGAGGAAGTCTAGGACCCAGCGACAGAGGAGGGGTGTCAGTCCAAGAGGAGAGAGCTTTTCCACCAGTCTGTTTGGGATGGTGGTGTTAGATTCTGAGCTGTAGTCTAAACAGCATTTGAATGTAGATGTACTTATTTTTGAGGTGTGAGAGGGCTGTGTAGATGGCTGTATTAACGGCATCTTCAGTAGAACGATTCTTCCAATATGTCCAAGGAGCTTGCAAAGAAAAGCGTCTGGACTTCTTTAAGTTACTTGAAGACGTTTCACCTCTCATCCGAGAAGCTTCTTCAGTTCTAAGGTCAAATGGTGGAGACTCTCAGGTGGGGACTCTACACCATTTGACCTTAGAACTGAAGGTCATCTGGTAGCGTTTTGCAGCTGACTGTGACTCTGCTGCTACTCTGCTGGAAATCAGCGATGTGTTGCAGGCCCTGCCACATGCGTCGGGATCTGGTGCTGATACCAGAGCTTGATGAATGGCCCCCTCCATATCCTCGGTAAAGTAACTGATTTTACAGGTGGGTGGAAGGATGGTAATGGGCTCAGTTGTATCTGTGTTGGTGATGAATTGATGTGACAATCCATCTAGTTTGGTGTTGCAGGGATCTGGTAGAGTAAAGAACAACAACAACAAAAAAACAGTAAAAAAAAAAAAGAAAGAAAGAAAAGTAAAAAGAAACAGGGACCCAAAGGCATGACAGGCTGCAAGCCATTTGATAGTTCTTAAGTACGTTAAGTTTTGATGGTTGGTCCAAATGATGAAAGATTGTTCTGTCCACTCTAACAGAAGACACCATTCCTCAAGGGCCAACAGTTCTCGCTCACCAACATCATAATTTCACTCAGTAGGGGTTGAACCATGGGAAAAAAGGCACAGGCTTGTAGCATCAGTTAAGGCATCAGCCTCAGCATTGAATGGTTTGCTAGTGTCTGGATGAGTCAGGATGTACAGAAGTGAACAGATGTTTTAGTTGCCTAAAGGCTGAGTCTGCCTCAGGTGACCAAGTGAAAAGGATGTCCGAGAAGTGGGCGAGCTGCAGGCAGAGCGACTGGTGGATATAGAGAAAGGTGACAAACTGGCAAAAAGGAGATGTGGATGCTGGTCTTAAATAATGCTATTACATCAACCATGATCTTCAACAGGTAAGCGTTGCAGGTGCACTCATGAATGAATTGTAAATGTGTAATTCTTAAACATATTTAATGGTAATAAACGAAATTTCTGAGTAAAATAATCAATGAATTAATGTAATTGTGCTTTAGGGAATAAACAGCAGGACTTAAACTCAAAGATTAATTTCCATCTAGAGCTGTAGTTTTTCCCAAAGACAATTTGATGTTGGTGTTGGTCTGATGGAAATGTAGCTGCTGTTACAGTAACAGCTGGTTCTTCAGTGAGAGGAGCAAAAAACGCACATCTATGATCCATTTGAATTTTTTGGTCTGCAAAAAAGTGAATACACCTTAACAAAACCTGTGTTTGTGTGACTGCATTACACTCCCACTGCTAGGGAACCTGAACAATAACCAGAACAAAGTCTGAAATAAAAGCTGCCAAACAACTGCACGACTGAGCCACGCTTTATTTTATAGAATTAACAAAAGGTTTTATGTTGTGACATGTGAAGGTGAAAATGATGCAAAACCTGTTTAATAGCTTTTGACCTGAAGGCAGGATTACAGTTTAACTCTGGAATGAAACACACCTCAGTCACAGGTGAAACAGCAACATTTTACTCCTCCCCTTACGTCACTCAAATGCAACAAACCAGGAAACAGGAAGTTCTTTGTCCTCAGTAAAGAGAGACGCACAGACGATCAGACTGAGCTAAGACCAAACTAGCAGCTTCCTCTGAGTGAGTCCAGCTACAGGAGAGAAAAGTGGAAAACTCCAACACTGCTGCTTCAAGCTGCTGACGCTCCACACACTGAATGTGAGTTTGAGCAAAAACACGACTCAAAGCAAGTTTCAGTGAAGGTGGTAGAGGAGGGAGGGGAGCCAGGACTGACTGTACTTCCTGTCTGCTGTTTTCAGCTTCACTCACAGACTCAATGGCTTCCAGATCAGAGGAGGATCTCTGCTGTCCGGTCTGTCAGGAGGTCTTCAGAGATCCTGTTCTTCTGTCATGTAGCCACAGCTTTTGTAAAGACTGTCTGAAGAGATGGTGGAAAGAGAGACCAACACACGAGTGTCCAGTTTGTAACAGAAGATCTTCAAGGGAGGATCCACCTTTTAATCTGGCTTTAAAGAACCTGCGTGAGTCGTTCTTACAGGAGAGAGATCAGAGAGCTTCAGAGGCTCTCTGCAGTCTGCACTCTGAGAAACTCAAACTCTTCTGTCTGGACCATCAGCAGCCAGTGTGTGTCGTCTGCAGAGACTCAGAAAAACACACCAATCACAGATTCAGACCCATCGATGAAGCTGCACGACAACACAAGAAGGAACTTCAGGAAACTCTGGAGCCCTTAAAGAAGAAGTTAAAGGTTTGCAAACGAGTTCAAGTGAAGTTTGATCAAACAGCAGAACACATTAAGGTCCAGGCCCGACACACAGAGAGGCAGATTAAGGAGCAGTTTAAGGAGCTTCACCAGTTTCTAGCAGAGGAAGAGGAGGCCAGGCTGGCTGCACTGAGGGAGGAAGAGGAGCAGAAGAGTGGGATGATGAAGGAGAAGATGGAGGCTCTGAGCAGAGAGATAGCAGCTCTTTCAGACACAGTCAGAGCCACAGAGGAGGAGCTGAGAGCTGAAGACGTCTCATTCCTGCACAACTACAAGGCTGCAGTGGAAAGAGTCCAGCGCTGCCCCCTGCTGGATGATCCACAGCTGCCCTCAGGAGCTCTGATAGACCAGGCCAAACACCTGGGCAACCTGACCTTCAACATCTGGAACAACATGAAGGACATGGTCTCCTACACTCCTCTCATCCTGGACCCAAACACTGCTCATCCAGAACTCATCCTGTCTGAAGATCTGACCAGTGTGAGATATGGAGGAGAGAAGCAGCAGCTTCCTGATAATCCAGAGAGGTTTGATTTGTTCTACTCTGTCCTGGGCTCTGAGGGCTTTAACTCAGGGACTCACAGCTGGGATGTTGAAGTTGGAGACAGTAAAGGGTGGGAACTGGGTGTGTTAGCAGAGTCTGTGCAGAGGAAGGGACTGATACAGTCTGGATTATGGAGAATATGGTTCTATGAAGGTAAATACTCAGCACGCTCACCATCAGCTCCATCCACTGCTCTCTCAGTCCAGAAGAAGCTCCAGAGGATCAGAGTGAATCTGGACTGGAACAGAGGAAAGCTGTCGTTCTCTGATCCTGATACTAACACACACATACACACCTTCACACACACTTTCACTCACAGGATGTTTCCATACATTCAAACTTTGCGTAAAGTGAAGGTGTGTCCGTTGAAGGTGTCAGTGCACTAAAAAAAGAGCATGTTGGATTTACTTAATTCATTAGTGGACTTTTGGTTGCACACATTTTTTTTTGCTTTGGCAGAAACTTACACAACTTATTTAAATCAACACACCTGATTCATATTCAATAATACGGAATATTTTAGTCCTTCACAATTTTGTCATTTTATTGCAACACTATTCAATAACTGTTACCCCAATACTACTTGGTGACTTAAATACTACATGTTGTCTTCATATTACATATGACATGTTCAACAAAGTCTAGAGTCTGGCTAACATAAAAATTGAATGGATTTACAACAACTACCATTCTCCTATCTTTATCCGGGTTGTAGGGCTTACGTTGCGATAGGTTAAGCCGCAGGGTACACCCTGGACAGCTCTATCACATAGAGATAAACAACCATTTGCACTCACATTCATAGGCAATTTGGAATAACCAACACACCCAACTCCAATTGTGTGACTGTTAACTGTGGGAGAAAACCAGAATACCCAGAGGGAACCCACTGCAAACTAGCCAGACTGTGGATTTGAACTTAGGACCTTCTTGCGGTGAGGTAACTGCCCTAAACACAATGCCACCATTCCAGACTTAATGAGAGCAGGAAAGCTATAATTACAAGGCTTGATGCAGCTTTTTCTGTAGGTTTTTGTCCTGCAGTTTGAAATCTTGTGCGATCTTGTTGATTTCATGAGTCCAGCAACTAACCACTCTTCTCGTTTGGCTCTTGGCGAAGGCAGTCGCACTTTTCTCCTCTCCTCCTCTCCCTTATCTTCCCTGCTTAGCCTCTTGTGTCCTTGTCTTGTCTCGTATGTATTACTTTCTCTGGAACACTCTCTCACAGTCTGTGTCTAAAAACCTAAAAGAGAATTAAGGATTTGATCAACTGGTCTCTGAATGCTATTGACACCCTTTTCTCAACAAGAAGTCTGGGCTTGGGAGAGCCCGAGTGCCCTGGAGGGACTTTCCCTGCTGAGTACACGATGTCTCCATGCAGACATGGAGGGTCGTGTGCCTGGCGGGACTGTCGATCGAGGACGCTGAAGATATCTACCTATTCGGAACCATGCAGGGCATCCTGCGTGTGGCGAATAAAATTTGAACTTGAACTTACTACATTGTATCATGTCATCTCAACAAGAACAAATTAAGTTGATGAATTTCATACAGATCCTACATGATTTCATTACGTTCACCACAAAAACATGAAATTATTTTGTTCAAATTATAAGTTCGATTTTTGTAAATGTAAGAACCAACCAATTTCCTTTTTGGTATACCAACAAAAGTAGAGGTGACTGCTTGACTTGACTGAGATGGATACCTTCCTCAAACCACAATCTGAAGCTCACGAGTGGAAATTGCATGCGGTGTTGGGAGATTTAGCATTGTTACATTACTGACTTATTTCCCTCAAACATGATATGAACAATTTTATATACCCTCTCTGCATATCATGTAATTTCTACACTATATAGTTACACTTAACTTTAACCCTTCAAAGCCGGTCGGAGCGGACACGCTCCATTTTGCGTAACTATTTTAAAATACCGGTAGGACTGCAACCACGTGAGCTAGCGCAATAATTTTTTTTGCATATGAAACCGGAGGAGTTGTACTTACATCTTATGCCATCAGCTTGTCCTAGGTCACAGTTTCCTTCCACATATAGCTTTGCAAAAACTGCATAAAAAGCACTTGCAGCAACGAAAACATAATATTCCAGAAACACACTTTGCCGATCCGATCAGCTGTTCATAACACTTCCTACGTCCATCAGCGTGAACTGTCGCATGTCCGCCATGACCTGGCCGAAACTGGAAGTGACGTAATTTTGCGGAAATGTAGTTTTTTACCATCAGGGCCTCAGGGCCTATACTGGTGTTTTTAAAAGTTATGTTTGACTTTATGACTTTCTGTGTCGTTTCTGGGATGCTTAGGACTCATATTGCACTGCTGGAAATAGTTTATTTTGATGCATTTGCTGCTTTTTTGCAAATTTGCATTATAATATTTATTTTGGTTTTTCCTGCAGTATATGAAAATTGGTGTATTTCAAAAATAAAACTATAAAGACACTCAAAATAAGTTTCCTGTGGTGGGAAACAATTTTGTGCAACTTTTTTGTATTTACAGTTTTGAGGGATAAGCCTCTTAAATTTCTCTAACTACAAATATATGTTAAAAAACCAAAAACGATTTTCAATTTTTTTGTAGTTTATTGCACTTTTTTGCAATTTATGTAAGTACTATGCACTTAATGCATGCATATTATTAAAATTTGGGCTATAATGGTTGTATTGATGTACAGCAACTTGAAATGCTCCCAAAAATGGTTCCACAGCATGTAAAAATATAATATAAGCTCTGGCGGACTTGGTTCTATGGTAGGTCTTAAAGGGTTAAAGTATAAGGCAATTGTGTTGAATTCAGGCAAGATGCTTACATAAATTCAAGAGATGGCCAATCCCTTTTTTGAGGATGATGATGTTTCTAATGTTGTTTCCTGTCAGTGAGTTGAAGCTGTTAAACTGCAGCTGTCCTCCTGCTGCCTCGTTGTTCCAAAGCTCTTTGTTTCTCTTTTAGTTTCACTGTTTCTTTCTGTTTCTGCTGTCCACCTTTTCACATGGAAAATCATTTCACTGTTTCTCACTGAATTACTCCCCAAACTAGATTTGAAATTCTATCAAGTTTCTAATCATTACAAGTGATTCATGTTTCTATTTGATGTGTAAATGGAGATGATTTAGTTTGCTGGGATATGGACTGACATGTGTTGAATGGGAGGAGCAGTTTGTTGTTGTCTTCTTGTCTGTTTATGACAACAATAAATATGTTGTTGAAACAATGATTCATGTTTAACTCCATATATGAAATGTTTCTGCTCTTTGAATTCTGTTTGATTAAAGACTTTCTTCATGACACAAATGAGATTTCAGTGTATTAATAGAACTAAATAAGCTCAGAGTTGAAAGGCTGGAGTATTATGTACGTGCTTCACTGTCAGGATCTTCAGGGGGATTCAAAGGGAAACATCAAACTGCTGTAATGAGATAAACTTGTATAAAAGGCCCCAAAGTTCATAGAATAGTTTTATTGGTGTTTATAAGTTTATATAAGTTCATTTAATGTTCAGTCTTCTGTCAGTTTGGGCCAGCCCACCTTCTAGTGACGATTAATAAGGTGGGCAGTTTAATGTCGGATGAGCAGTGTTGGTCCGGAGGGGGTGCACTGAATGGGGAATGTTATGTGTGCGTAAATGACAAGTAAGTATTGGCCTGTGTTGTATTTTGCCATTGTGTCAGTACTGTAGTATGTTACCATTTAGGAGCTAATGTAGTCCATAGTTGGAGTGGTAGGCCACGCATGCAACGCGTGAGTTCACCCTCATTGCATATGCTAATTCATGTTGTTAGCTTACCCCGGTTTAGCTTTGTTGACGCATGACGGTCGCTCGTATGTCCATAACGTCATTCCTGTGTTATCAGACCTTCTCTGTATGTTGTATGTGATGCTTGTGATTGTTTACTTTAAAGTAGCGGAGTTTGTAGCGAACAATTAGGTACGAGGATTAATAAAATAGCAAACATAGTTCGACCGGAAGTATGGCGTTCCTGCTTGCCCTTCGCAATAAGAGCATTACAGCTGATTATAATGCGGACGCTTTACTTTTTTTTATATTATAACTACCGGAAGTTCCTGTGTCCCCACGGTAACTTAACCTCGCACTAATGCCGTTTAGTTGCATAGTGTGAGCAGTTTGAAGTGTACTATAGTTTTTGTGATCTTTATATTTAATTATGTTAACTATATTGTATTATGTCTGTATTTGAGTGTTTTACTTGTCTATTCTCTTTATTTATCGTTATTTCCATTGTTTATTTCCTTTGTAGAAAACCACACACACACACCTATGTACACCCGCTGTGTTTACAGCCCCAGAAATTGAGTGGTGACAATAAAGTGCCTCAAACCTCAAGCTCCCTTCTTCTCTCATACACTGGGACAATTTGGCCTTCAGTGGTGATCTGGCCGACACACCGGGGTGACCGTAGTGCTCAAAGACTGAATCAGTGCCACAGCCGTGCCTATCTTTGATATCTCCACTACAAAACTAGTTGTGCTGAACACACTTATCACACTTTGTCTCCATCCCGGATCATCAGAATATAATGAACATGTGTGAAGAGCCGACAAATGCTGCTCCCCTCTCAGCATGATGAGCTCCAACCTTTGTTAACAGGAAAACAGGAAACATGAGGCAGCTTTCAGAGACAGTAACCAACTGTGGCCACAAGATGGCAGCAGCTGATCTGAGATCCTTTATTGGACAGAATGATTCTGCTCTGTGACGTCATCAGATATATATATATATATATATATATATATATATATATATATATATATATATATATATATATATATATATATATATATATATATATATATATATATATATATATATATATATATGCATGCATTTATTACTTCCAGGCTGGACGACTGTAATTCATTATTATCAGGATGTCCAAAAAACTCATTGAAAAGCCTTCAGCTAATTCAAAATGCTGCAGCAAGAGTCCTGACAGGGACTAGAAAGAGAGAGCATATTTCTCCTGTTTTGGCTTCCCTTCATTGGCTTCCTGTTAAATCCAGAATTGAATTCAAAATCCTGCTCCTCACATACAAGGTCTTAAATAATCAGGCCCCATCTTATCTTAATGACCTTGTGGTACCATATCACCCTATTAGAGCACTCCGCTCTCGCTCTGCAGGCCTACTTGTTGTTCCTAGAGTATTTAAAAGTAGAATGGGAGGCAGAGCCTTCAGTTTTCAGGCCCCTCTTCTGTGGAATCCGACGGAGTCCGGCACAGTGGGGGTCAGCCATGTCTCCGTGAAGCACAGAATGTTGCAGTCCCTCATGTCACGTTGGAAGGTGACTCTTGCTCTTAGGTCATCGAGCTTGTTCTCCATGGATTGTATGTTGGCCAGTAGGATACTGGGCAGTGGTGCGCAATGCGCCTGCTGTCTCAGTCTGTTCCTAATGCCAGCGCGTTTCCCCCGGCGCTTCTTTGTTCTACGCCTCGGATGAGCGCCCCGTCCTTTGTTGTTCTCCGCGCCGCGTAGAATCTCTGGCGGCCAGGATGGGTCGGGTTTAAAATTGTCCAAGATTAGATGTGCAACCTTGTCACCGATGTTTACAAGTGATCTGCTGTCGTATACTATAAGATTAGAGGATTTTGGGATGTCAACCAGGGCAAAAAAAAAGTAAAAAACAAGAAAAGTGGATAGTCGGAGCAGAGCGGTCAGGAAGGCGTCTGGACATGGCCGCGCCATCTTGAAAAGTTTGTTAAGTTTCCCCCTGTCCCTCTCTGCCATTCCACCACTCCAACATAAAAGAGAGCAGAAAACCCAGGTATTTATACTCCTCCACCATTTCAATTGCCAAATCCTGGATGTTCACTGGTGTAATAGGGGGTGGCCTCTTGCTGAAGTCACTCACTAGCTCCTTCATTTTGCTGGCATTGATGCGATTACTGTGTATCAGGTGTCACTGCATGGTTATTTTTAATTTATATTTTAGGTTTTTAACAGATTTCTGTTCATTCACACATAAACATATTTATTTTATGTATTTTTGTATTTTAACTTCCACTTAGTCTCAGTAATAAATTAATGATGTAAATCTCTAATAAACAACACTGTAAAGTTCCAAAATAATGGGCTTGTTCATATGCAGCATCTTTTCTACTCTCCCTCAGCACTCAACATGCCTCATTCCACACATCTATACAATCATTTCACAACTACAACATTTCTTCTATCATAAATTGACACAGAAGGATCCATCAGAGACAGAGCAGCCAGGGATTGAACCACCAACTTCCTGAGCTACAGCCACGCCCAATGTACTGAGCAGACAACTCAGGAATATTTTGCTGGTTGTTTGAATGATGATCATGATTTAGGTTTAGGACGACTTAAAATTTATATTTTAGTGAATACAAAAATTATTTTTAGCTGACCCTGAAGACCCTGGAGTGGTTGTTTCTGGCTCAATTTCGGCGCCTGGTGAGCTCATCAGTGGACCCACTTCAGTTTGCCTACCAACCTAGCATTGGAGCAGATGATGCTGACCCAATGCTTTGTGGACTGGTGCCAGCTGAACTACCTCCAGATTAACACCAGTAAAACCAAGGAGCTGGTGGTAGACTTCCGCAGGCACAAACAACCTCCACTGCAACCACTGAACATCCAAGGTATGAATACTGAGGCTGTGGACAGCTACAGGTACCTTGGTGTTCATCTGAACAACAAACTGGACTGGACTCCTAATTCAGACGCCCTTTACAGGAAAGGGCAGAGTCTCTACCTGCTGTGGAGACTCAGGTCTTTTGGAGTGGAGGGCCCACTCCTGAAGAGCTTCTATGACTCTGTGGTGGCCTCAGCTATCTTTTGTGGTGTGGTCTACTGGGGTTTCCAACATCTCAACCGGGGACAGGAAGAGACTGAACAGGCTGATCAGAAGGGTCAGCTCTGTTCTAGGATGCCCTCTGGACCCAGTGGAGGTGGTGAGTGACAGGAGAACGGCGGCTAAGCTGTCATCCCTGTTGGACAACATCTCCCACCCCATGCAGCAGACTGTGACAGCACTGAGCAGCTCCTTCAGTGGCTGCGGCACCCACGGTGTGGGACGGAGAGATTTCACAGGTCTTTCCTCCCCACTGCTGTCAGACTCCATAACAAAGACTTCAACTGATCAAACACACACATCCACACATGTGCAATAAGACTAAGTGCAATACTCTTTTTCTGACAAAGTTGTATTTTTACTCAGTTACATATAGAATTTGTATTGTATTTTTATCCTGTTGTATATTTTATTCTACTGTATATAGTATTTTATTTTATTCTGTACAGTTTTGTATTCTTATTGTATTCTATTTTTTGCTATATAACCTTTGCACTGTAAATTGGCCTGCATTTGTATAGCGCTTTTCTAGTCCCTAAGGACCCCAAAGAGCTTCACACTACATTCAGGCATTCACCCACACACATTCACACACTGGCGATGGCAAGCTACATCAAGCTACATTGTAGCCACAGCTGCCCTGGGGCGCACTGACAGAGGCGAGGCTGCCGGACACTGGCGCCACCGGGCCCTCTGACCACCACCAGTAGGCAAACATGGGGTTAGAAACTTGCCCAAGGATATTTGGCATGCAGCCAGGAGGCAGCCTGGGATCGAACCACCGACCTTCTGATTAGTGGCTGACCTGCTCTGCCACCTGAGCTACAGACACCCACTTCCTGCTGTGGCAAAACAAATTTCCCACATGTAGGACAAATAATGCTTATCTTATCTTATCTTATCTTAGAAGCTTAAGCGTTCCCATCCCTGAGATTCAGTGACAAACTCTACAGTGTCCTTAACGCATGGAGACAAATGACGAGCACAGACTCAACAATCCTTCCCCACTTAATCCTACTAACAACTGCGCCTGTTCCTAGAACCACGCCTGAGTTAATTTGCTTTGTTTTTTTTAAACTTATTAACAGCTTGATTTTCCTAATGGTTTGCATGTTGGTGAAGCAGAATCATTTTAGCGTAACCTTGCGTGTGTTTCTTTAAGCATCGAGGCACACCATTTACAGAATTCCTGGTTTTTAAAAAGCACAGGTATGGTCACATGGCCAAAAATACCATAATATTTAGTTTTGGGAGTGACACCACTTCCAGCTACATGTAGTTGTTTTATTGTCAATAAAAGTCTTTGAAACGTGTTAAATAAAAGTTTAACACTTTGATGCCACTGCAAAAACGTTTCATGACTGTATAGAAAAAACCTGTTGCCTCACAGGTTCTGTAGAACATATCTGCAAGTCCACTTGCTACCTTTTTGTAAATTACAAATAGGAACACTTGACGACATTTACATATACAGTATTCAGTTTGAAGCATTAAATTGAAACATTTTCCTGCTCAACAATTTTTCTTAAGATCTCCAATCAGAGAAGCTAAGGGGATAATCAATAAACTGGTCAGAGCTCAGAACATACAATAATAGTTTAGATAAAAGTGTGTTTCTACAGCGAGGTCACTCCCTTCTGCTTTCCTCATTTGACAGTAAAATATATGAAAAGAACAAACAAAGACCTTCTTAAAAGTCAGCTTCATGCCTGTCTGAGAAAAGTGTATAAAGCATGTAGTGAGGGGTTTTACAGTCTTAAAACATCTATAATAAATGTAAAAAAAAATCAAGTTGGTTACTTCATGGATTTCACCTACCCCGGGTTATTTTTAAAGCGTAACTCCTGCGATAAATGAGGGACTGCTGTATTATTAATAGTAGAGTCCGGGACATCTACTTGATCAACATCAACATTGATTATTATGCACTGTTATTTTTAACAACACTTTTTTCCACTACTCATGATGGGGCCTTCATCTGGGTCGAAATTTTTTTCTTTTTAAATGTTTATTTATTGCTATTTCACACATATTACGACTAATATGTAATTTCTTCTACGTCTTCTTCTGTTTTTCCGGCAGTTGGCAACCAATTTAATTACAGCTGGTAGTTGTACTCCCCTCTAGTGGTAGAGATTGTAATTGTTCTGCCCGTTACTAGCCCGTACTTTGAGTACTAATCAGGTGGAACCAGATAATTTTCCAGGCATACCTGATAATTTCTTGTGGCACAGTGGTTTGGAAACACTGGTATAGATCATATTTTAATAATAAACTGCTTAAATGGCATTTGAATGTGGTTAGGTTCTTGTTGTTGACTTATGTATGTATGTATGTATGTATGTATGTATGTATGTATGTATGTATGTATGTATGTATGTATGTATGTATTGTACTATTCTTAGTTAGTGTATTGTCTGTCTTGTCTTAATGTTGGTTTATAATGGAGCACTGTAACAAAAAATAATTTCCCCCAGGGATCAATAAAGTATTCTGATTCTGATTAAATGCATTGATGTATAGTTAGTGGTCTTTTGGCCTCACATGTATTATGTCTGATGTATTATAATTTGGTGCTATATAAATAAAATTGAATTGAATTATTGGAAAATTATTAATGATAGATCTGCATCGAGCATCGAGGCACACCTTGAAACATGTTAAATAAAAGTTTAACACTTTGGTGCCACTGCAAAAACGTTTCATGACTGTATAGACTCAGAAAACTTGTTGCCTCAAAGGTTTTATAGAACATACCTGCATGTCCACGTGTTACCTTTCTGAAAATCACAGATAGGCCCACTTGAAGATATCAAACATTTACATATACAGTATTCAGTTTGAAACATTTTCATGTTTAACAAGTTTTCGTAAGATCTCCAATTAGAGAAGCTAAGGGGATAATCAATAAAGTGGTCAGAGCTCAGAACATACAATAATAGTTTAGATAAAAGTGTGTTTCTACAGAGAGGTCACTCCCTTCTGCTTTCCTCATTTGACAGTAAAATATATGAAAAGAACAAACAAAGACCTTCTTAAAAGTCAGCTTCAGTCAACAGAGGAGAAGATAAGCTGTCAGGTAAGTTATGCATCATTAATCCTAAAGTTATATTCTTGGATATGTTTATATTATATCCATTATTCTAAAACTTAGAAATGATGATTTAAACCGTTTTTAAGACATGATAGTTTTGAAATATTTAAAAATCATTGAATAGAATTATTTTGGATATGCATATAAACTATATACTTATTAGACTGGAGAAGAGAAACCTTAAATGATAAACACTTGATAATAATTACAGTACAATAATAATCATGATGAGTATCTATTAAACAGAAGAATGGAAGAAACCTGTTTACTGCTCATCCTGCTGCTCTCAGGTCAGTAATATTAATATCTTAAACATTTGAAATGTAGCCTATAAACACACAGAGGCAGACTGATGACATTTGGGTAATCAGATTACATGTACAGTTTTTTTTTATTAACACATCAACCACAAGAACAGTCAGAAAATCTTTATCTCCTCCTACCACAACACCTGCATTAATGTAAAATTATCTTCCTTTGTTAATATTTTGTTGTTTTGTTGTTATTTATAATGATATCTATTGAACCAAATAGATTTTTAAGCTTTGGCTGTTGATTCGTGGCAATTCTACAGCTTTGGGAATAAATATTTTTTCTCTTCACTTCTTTTCCTCCTCATTCTTATTATTACTGTTATTAACAACAAGCCAGCGTAAACCTATAGTTTGTCCCAAGCCCAGACAAAATGCTGTGAGTTGCATCATTATCGACACTGACGTCAAATCACTGCCAAATCAAATGTGGATAAGTATTGAATTTCCATACTGGATGTGCCCTGAGTTAACACTTGCTAATAGCAGCGCCATTACAAACTGCTGGGCTTAGACAAAGGAGGAGGACAGGGAAATATGTGTAAATAGAGAGAGGTAAAGGCAGTGTGGTGTGTAAGAGTAAGGGTTTTAAATATAGGGACTATGACTGTAAAGGGAAAGGACTGGCTGCAGATAATGAATGTACATACATTGGTATTGATATTAAATAAATTAGGAATTGTAAGTGTAATTAAAAGAAAATAGTGCTGCTAAATTAAATTAAGTTCATCTAACATTTTCTTTTATTTGACTTAGTTTAATGTATTATTTCTGATCAACTTAGTAGTAATCTGCTACTTAAAAATATAATTAAGTTTGACTTATTTATTTCTATTATATGGAGGTCATCTTTGAAAGGTTTCGATTCCTGGGGTCAATTTGACCACAAACATAAAAGACTTTTCTGAGCAAAGGAACTCGAGTAAAAGTAAAATGTCCTTGTCTTTTATCAATTGCTCTCAGGTTCTTGCATTAACATTATGCACAAAGTTTAACAAATAGTTTTTGATGTCGTTGTTTTTACTTCTGTTTTGAAACATGGCATAATGATTTTAAAAACAATTCATGAAAAAAAAAATGAATTTACTGGAGCATTAAAATGAAGCATGTATCAACTGCAATCTTTAAAAAGACTCAACTGACTTTTCTTTATTTAGCTTTTCAATGCTTTAAATGCATTTCTCTAATAAAAAGCTAGTGAGGAAATTTTCGGTCACAGTAAAGATTTAAAAAAATGCAATTGTTAGATAAGAGTCACAAGATGGTTAAAGCAAAGAAAAGAGAAATGTACAAATATACAAACCAGTTTTAAAAAGTAATATCCAATAAATAGGGTTTTATATATATACAGTTGGGTTGAGAGTGATGTTGCACTTCAAAACTATAGTGGAAAAAGTTCCTCAAATGACTTACCAGTGAACAAAACAGGGGTTCTTATTAATTCATCATTCATCTTTACACAGTTCATGTGCCGATATAGCTCCAGTTACAGGAAATGATACTTAACTTATTAAAGGAGCTTGGAAAGAAAATCGTCTGCACTTCTTTAAGTTGCTTGAAGGCACTTCACCTCTCATCTAAGAAGCTTCTTCAGTTCTAGGGTTTTGTGGCACATCCAGACATTCCTGTCTGTCTGGCCACATAATTTCATCTACATCACAACGGATATCATCCCTTGTGATGCAACGAGGAAAGTATCTCCTGGAGTGGCGAATCCACCCTCTGCATGACTCTGTAATGTCGTCTCATGCTGCATCCATGGCTGCTAGCAGGGCCTTCCACCTCCAGGCAGAGAAAATCTCCTCTTTTGGATTAAGGAATGGGGAGCAGGGAGGGAGAAGTTAAACCAGCATTGTGTCATGTGCTGCAAACCACTTTATGAGATGTGAGTGGTGAAAACGGACATTATCCCACACAACAACATTCATGTTGAGTTGGCCTCCACCCCTCTCATTCTCAGGGACTATGTCCCTGTAAAGAGTGTCTGAAAAGTCAGGAGATGTTGTGTTTATATGGAACAAAAAGGGAATATGGGTGAGGATGCCATTGTCTGAGTTGGCTGCACATATTGTAACATTCCCTCCGTGCCAACCTGGGACATCAGTGGTTGCTGTCTGTCCAAAGCGATCTCTTCCACGCCTTCTGCCTTTGGCCAGATTGAAACCCGCCTCATCAACATATATGAATGTGTGCAGTGGTTCCCTATCCAGTGTAACATAATGCATTTTGCATGTTCTGTGAATATAGAAACAGAATTGCTAGTCTACTACATGAAACTACACAAAGTAAAAGAGTTTACAGTGCTAAACATTAGAGTATACGAGACATGTTTTACCTGTACATACTGGTGACCGATCTCCTTCACTCTTTAACTTTTCCGTTCAAATGGCACTTTGTACAATTGTTTCATGCACATTACTTTTCTCTTGAGCACTCTGTCCATTATTGCAATTGACACAGATCCAATATTACCAAATACACCGTTATCCTCTATGACAGCGCTTTGAATTTCTTTCAACAAAGTTGAATCACCATTGCACAAATAGTTTCCTCTTACTGCGGGGTAAAAGGGGGCTGTCTTCCACCTCTGCGAGCCTGTCTTTCAATCCTTTGTGGTGCAAATTACAGTAAAACTACAGTAATGCACACTAAACATGAGATATTATGAGATGTTGGATTACTGTCCCATACTATACATACCTGTTCTGCCTATGAAATGTTTGAATGATTGAATTCACAGTGGTTCTTCCAACATTTGGTTGCGCCCTCCGACAAGCCTCATCCACTTTGAGGCCGCGATTGACAACATGGACAACAAGTGTTGCCCCAATTTCATTAGGAATCTGCCTATGTATGTGGCGTCTTCCCCTGTTTTGTTCCCCCCGCATCCTCACCCCTCTTCCATGATGCTGACCTTCCATTTCTGTGTCACAGAACTGTAGAAATGGTACACACTATGTCCTACTCAGTTCATATATGCTTGCCAGTTGAGAGTTCATGGTATTAATCCATGAGTGACTGTAAACAAGAGGCTTGTCATTGGTTACAACTAGAGATGGCATGATACCACTTTTTTATGTCCGGTACCAATATCATAAATTGGTGTATTTCAAAAATAAGTCTATGAAGGCACTCAAAATAAATTTCCTGTGGTGGGAAACTATTTTGTGCAACTTTTTGGTATTTACAGTTTTGAGGGATAAACCTCTTAAATTTCTCTAAGTAGAAATATATGTAAAAAACAAAACAAAAATTATTTTCAGTTTTTTTGTAGTTTATTATTCTTTTTTTTTGCAATTTATGTAGTTACTATGCACTTAATGCATACATATTTTTTAAAAATGGGCTATAACGGTTGTATTGATGTGTAGAAACTTGAAATGTTCTGTTAAATATCCCAATTCTTTGATCTTTGGGCTGAAGGAAGAACAACACTCGGTGTATAAAAATGCTCAATCAACAATCTGTCTAAAGAGCTTGTAAAGAAAAGCGTCTGGACTTCTTTAGGTTGCTTGAAGACGTTTCACCTGTCACCTGAGAAGCTTCTTCAGTTCTAAGGTCAAATGGTGGAGAGTCCCAGATATAAACCTAGTGGGAGTTTCCCCCCACAGAGGGACAAAAGGACCCCCTGATGATCATCTACCTAATCACATGAGTCAAGGTGTGAAACTGGGTGTGGGTCACAATCAACCAGGGTTTCAGGTGAGCTCATTGTGAAACTTGGCCCCACCCTATGATGTGGGAAGGGATCTCAAAACTGGATTATAGATGGCAGACAGTTGGTGTCGTAAGCCACCGCCTCTGTTCAAAGATGGTCGCTCACAGTGGACATAAATGGCTTCTTTTACTCCTCTTTCAAACCATCTGTTCTTTCTGTCCAAAATGTGAACATTGGCATCCTCGAAAGATGCAGATGGACTGCTGAGTCTTGTCCGGTGGAGGTGGCTCTTCTGTGTTGTGCCATGCGCTTGTGAAGTGGCTGTTTGGTCTCTCCAATGTAGAGGTCTGAGCATTCCTCGCTGCACTGTACAGCATACACTATACACTACATATATAACACATTGTTAAGTTTGTATTTAGGATTAGGGAAGCACCGATACTGGTATCGGGTATCTGGGCCGATACTGTAAAATGTGTGTGTACTCATACTCGTAAAAGTTAACCGATACCAACTTATTTCATTAATCAGAGGGTGGCTTGTCATTTCTGTTGTAGTTTTTTAGATTGGCCACTAGGGGGACATCCCGCACTAAACAGGCACAGGGTTAGGGGAGTGAGACTGACGACTCCAGATAAAAAAGAGAAACTGGAGGCTGCTGTAGCTAGACTAAACAAAATGTCAGCAGTGTGGACTGGAACAGCCAACTTTAACTCAGGTTTTGGAAAAGCGATGAAAAATGTCAAGAGAAAATCCACGGGCAGCTTAAATAACAGAGGCTCTGACTCATTTTATCGCTCTGGATGACCAGCCAATGCCGGTCGTGGAAAACATAGGATTGCACCATCTTCTCAGCATACTCGAGATGCCATATGAAATTCCCAACCGCCCACATATCAGGGAGATAATGGTGCCAAAACTTTCTGAACAGGTGAAGACAAGCAGTGTGTGCGCGATGTCAGTCCTCAGTTTAACGGCACAGTGGACTGATGAGGAGTTCGTTCGTCAATGCCAAATACTTTCGTTATTTTGTTTGTTTGTTTACAATATGGACACTCTGCAATAATTTAAAAGTTTATTTTATTCTCAAACCTTATTTGTATTTATTTTATTCCAAACAGAAGTGTTTATTTATTATTCTGAAAGCTCGAGACAGTGCCAATAGTTCAGTGATATTTTGTAAAATTACAATGTGGAGACTCTGCAATAATTTAACAGAAGTGCTTATTTTTCACTTGAAATTTTTTTGTGGTCATTTTTATTAAGATTTTATTTTTTATCGGCATGGAATATAATAAAACCTGTCTTCCAATTAATTGTATTTGTGTGTGTGTGTGTGTGTGTGTGTGTGTGTGTGTGTGTGTGTGTGTGTGTGTGTGTGGTAGAAGTATCGGTTTATGTACTCTGTATCGGCAAGTACTCAGATCCAAGTATCGGTATTGTATCGGTTTGAAAAAATTGGTTTCGTTGCATCCCTATTTAGGATTGCATTTTTTATTACTCTCCGATATCCGATCCAGTAATTTGGTTCAGCATCGGACCGATACCGATTTAAAACGAGGAAAAAACAGGAAAACAAGTACTCAAAAGCAGCTTTATTGCTGACTCAAAAGAAAAACAATAAAAAAATGATACTGAGATAATATGAACTAAACTCATGGAGAGACACACAGGGAAGCACACAGCAAAAGGGATGACACAGCAACAAGCAGGGGATGAAAGAGGACTAAAATACATGACTTAGTAATCAGGAAATGGGAGACAGAAGGGAAACACAGCTGGTACTAATTACACAGAGGAGATGGGGAACAGAGGCTGAACGTAGAGCAGAACTGTCAAAATAAAACAGGAAGTACACGACTGACAGAGACCCACACTAGACACTGAACAGAGTACAGGAGCAACATGAGACATTACTGACTGGGGAACAACACAAACACGAGGACAGAACTAAACCGACACTAAACATGGGGGCACCAGAACAAAATCTAGGAACTAGGAATTAACAAAGCAAAAAAGGACTAGAGCGCTAACACAGAAACCAAAACAAAAGTAATCAAAAACCATGAAGTCACAGAATAATAATAATAATAATAATGCAACAAATCCAAAAGACTGGCTTAGTGACCCAGGACCGTGACGATACTGTTGAACTGATGAAATCTACTTAAGGTTTTAAATTAAGCAGCAATCTGTGCAACTGGGTAATCAGCTACGTTAAGATTTTTACATTTTGTCTGTGTCACGGTTTGGCGTGGCAGACCGTGGGGATGTGGGGAAGGAGGACCCAGGCGCAGTGCTCTGTGTATAAACAGTGCGTTTATTTAAAGTGTGTGGAAATAAGAACAATAAATCCCCGTGCTTTCCCCGACTTCCACTCCGTGTCTTCTCCCAGTGTTTGTGCTCCATGTGTCTGCTCCCTTGTGCCCGTGTAGACTGTGCCTGCTGCCCTCTCATCCAGCAATCCTCCTGGGAAAATAGAGGCAGTAGTTAGCACCCTTAATTACACTTGGTAAGTTCACACTCACAAACAGACCAGCTGGAGAACTGACGGGAAGTCTCACGCAATGATCCCGCGTCGGTGGGAGCTCCAAGACTCTCTTAGGTAGCTCCCCCGACGAGGCCTGATCAGCAGCAGGTGTGTGGCTTCGGGTGTGGCCAGTTCGCCAGCAGGGCCACACCCACCAGGCCTGAAGGTGCCCGCAGAAACACATATACACACACACACGTGCGCAAAGAGGGAGAAGAGGGGCAGCAACACCAAAAATACATAAAATAACACAAGTCCATGACTGCCCATGGATCCTTGGTCGCTCAGGCCCAGGACCCTGACAGTCTGACATGTTTTTTGAGATTTTAATATCCAGTTATTTGACTTTTGTGTAATTAAAAAGATTACAAAAGTAAAGAAAAAACTATTGAGTTTTGCTAAACAGAAAAAGTTACTCTGTTATACTCATTCTATTTAGGTTATGTTATAAAAATTTTGTAACATTATTAATACTATTAATAATATTAATTGTACATGATTGCGCTACACATAGTTATTGCAGTTTGAATAAAAAGAAAAGAAAAATAAACAGAATTAAAAAAATATTGCTCATTCACCAGCAGGACTTTCTTTTGTGTGTTATAGTTTTCTCCATTTAAACTCAAAGAACAGTATAACTATTTAAAGGGTTTAAATTTTTCAGTCTTTTTCAGTGATTCGTCTAACAGCCCAGTTTCCACAATAAAAACTTTTTATTTTTCTCAGGAGGACTTTCCACTCTTCCTCCCCACTCCAGAGAATACCACTTTGTGAACCAGCTGAAGACCTGGACTGAAGCTCAGAGTTACTGCAGAGAACACTTCACTGACTTGGTCACCATCTACAACAGCAACATCAACCAACTGCTTTTCTCAATTTCACCAAGGATCAATGCTTGGGCTTGGATAGGGCTCTATGATGATCGTTACAGCTGGAAGTGGTCCATGGAGGGAAAACTTTTTTATGTTGGCAGCACACATGAGTTTTTGATCTGGGCTAACGGCCAACCAGACTGTGTAAATGCAAAGGAATACTGTGTGGCTCTTCAGGGACAAACACAGATGAATGATAGACCCTGTGGAGCTTCTTACCCTTTCCTGTGTTACAATGGTAGGAAAAAGATTTGTTGGCATAGTTGTCCTACTAATTTATGAGATTCATAGTCTGTGTGTTTCAAAATTAATCCTTTTTTTTTTAATTTCACAGCCAAAAATACAAGTTACATCTTAGTGATGGAGAGCCGCTCCTGGTCAGCGGCTCAGTCGTACTGCAGGACATACCACACAGACCTGACCAGTATAAGAAGCAAAGAGGAGAAATCCAACATCACGCTCACTTTGAATGGATCAGGGGCTCAGTATGTGTGGATTGGCCTCTACAGGGATCCCTGGGCCTTCTGGTCTGACAACACCACCTCCACATTCACTAACTGGAGGTCTGGTCAGCCTGAAAACTCCGGTTCAGTTCAATACTGTGGAGCAATGGATTTAATGTTGGGGCAATTGAATGATGCCAACTGTGGTGTCAGACACTATCTTTTCTGTTTCAGAGGTGAGGTCCAGAATGCAAACACTGTAAGATCCTGTCATCATGTAAAACACTAATGTTTGTGTTGTTATATGTGGTTCATTTTTAGCAGTGACAAAGCAAACAGTGGTGAAAATGAAGCTTCAGTCAGAGGCAGACATGCACAGCACAGAGATCCAGCAGCAGGTTTCACAGCAGGTCAGCAGTTCAGTCACCAACACAAACTTGACACAAGTTCAAACTATGCTTCATGTTTTTCATCATCTGCACATTTTGTCCAGCTGTCAGGCCTCATGCTGTCAGAAGGACTGACATACTTCAGGATTCGTTGGAGGAAAGTCCAGAGTTACCGTGACGACCAGTCAAAGAAGCAGGATGTGGACGGTGACTGCAAAACTGAAGTCTGACTGGACTGAACCACTTCATGTGTGAAGTTAATAACATGCTGTGCTGAGCTGTCTCATCCTTTGAATCTTTCAATATTTCAGAGTGTAAAGTTCCACCAACAGCTCATTTGTTCAGCTGCAGTTGTAGTTTGGTAGAAATTCTTTAATCAGAGGTCCACTCACTAGTTTTCCTGATAGGCTCTAGTCTCTTGTTTTGATTTGCAGCGTCTCTTTCAACACTTTACACACTGTCCTTCTGTGGACGTCACTGCACAGGCTTTGTCTGTGTGCAGTTTATTAGGATCCATAGTTCTGTTTCATCTGACAGCAACCTCTGCTGACTTACACAAATGATAGAGAAGAAAGTGAGGAGGTCAGGGGGGAGAACAAAACATTGTACGGTTTATGTCCTGTTTCTACTTCTACTGTTTAATAACTGTAACAGCCATGAATTCAGTTCAATTCATCTCAATTCAATTTTACATATATAGCACCAAAATAAGTCACATCAAGGTGCTTTATATTGTAAAGTAGACTCTACAATAACAAATTCAGAGAAAAAAGAAAAAAACCCAACAATCATATGACCCCCTATTAGCAAGCACTTTGGCGACAGTGGGAAGGAAAAACTCCCTTTTAACAGGAATAAACCTCTGGCAGAACCAGGCTCAGGGAGGGGCGGGGCCATCTGCTGCGACCGGTTGGGGTGAGAGAAGGAAAACAGGATAAAGACATGCTGTGGAAGAGAGGCAGAGATTAAACAACTGATTGAACAATTAACAGCTATCAATGAGACCATAACAGTCCCAAACCTTACCTGATATAAATGTGGATCATCGTTTTCAATGGAGTGCAGCTGCAAAACATGCTGGATGTCCTCGTATCTGACACTTTAACTTGACTGTCACTTTGGAGGCACAGACAAAGTCACAGTCACTCTAGTAAGAACTGCAGGTGGTGGGTAAAGTTTGTGCTGGTGTTGCCATAGTTACTGTTGTGGTCTTAGTTTTGACTTGTATTTTCACCTGTGTTGACATGTTTCTCTACTTTTTGTTTTTGTAGCTTTCAGCTTTCTTCATGATATATTTGAAAGGGTTTTAATGTGTTCTGTGGTTTCATTCATGTTTTTGTGTGTTTGAAAATGATAAATCCATGTAGACAGGTATAGAAAAAGTAATACAAAACGAGAGAGATATATTAAAATAATAAGTAAACAGAATGGTTGAACCATTATTTATTGCCTTTCATAGATTAATTTCTTATTTAATATTATAATTTGACTTCAACAAATTTATATTTTGCCAATATTGACATCTTTGTTTGTTTCAACAAAGCTGGAGTGAACCCATGAAAATAATTTTATTTTATTCATGTGAACTTAATTTGTGGTGTAGGTAACTTGATTGTACTTTTCTGTTAATAAATGAATGAGTCATTTGTGTGTTTTGACTCTGAGTGATAAATCAGGTGAAATTGCTACAGATCCATGAAAGTAAAGCTAGTTTGACCCTGAAGCTTTTTTGTTTCTTTAGTTTTGTGTCCGTCTGTGTAAGTTTGAGGTCCATGTCAAAAGGCATTCAAATGTAAAGGGCCTTAAGTTATATGTTAGTTATGAGAATATTCATCAGTGTTGCGCTTTTACTACACACCAACAAATCCCTCTCGTAATGAGGACGCATGTGATCTTTCTCTTTGTGTTAGGTAAAGAAGGTGTGGCTGGAGTGTATCCCAAATCAAATCAAATCAAATCACTTTTATTGTCACATCACATGTGCAGGCACACTGGCACAGCACATGTGAGTGAAATTCTTGTGTGCGAGCCCCACAAGCAACAGAGATGTGCAAAACACAACAACACAAACGAGCAAAATACAAGAATGGCCAACCTGAAACTAATAAATATATGTACAATATATAATAGTGTATGCATTTCTGGATGTGTATACTAAATATTTTCCTACGTGTGTGTGTGTGTGTGTGTGTGTGTGTGTGTGTGTGTGTGTGTGTGTGTGTATGCACATTTTTACAAATTAAATAGTTTAAAAAAAAAAAATAATAATAATAATAATAATAATAATAATAAAATATATAAAATATACAGAGTTGAATATGTGCAAAACAAGTGGCATTTATATACAGTATGGAGTGCATAATGTTGAAGTTCCAGTAGTGAAGCTGAGGTGTCTATGACGTGTTCAGCAGTCTGATGGCCTGATGGAAGAAGCTGTCTCTCAGTCTGCTGGTTCGGGACCGGATGCTGCAGAACCTCCTTCCTGATGGAAGTAGTCTGAACAGTTTATGGCTGGGGTGACTGGAGTCCTTGATGATCCTCCCCGCTTTCCTCAGGCAGCGCTTCCTGTAGATGTCTTGGAGGGAGGGAAGCTCACCTCCAATTATCCGTTCAGAGCACCGCACTACTCGCTGGAGAGCTTTGCAGTTGTAGGCGGTGCTGTTGCCAAACCAGGTGGTGATGCATCCAGTGAGGATGCTCTCAATGGCACAGTGATAGAAGGTCCTGAGGATGCGGGGGCTCATGCCGAATCTTTTCAGTCTCCTGAGAAAGAAGAGGCGCTGCTGCGCCTTCTTCACTGTTTTATTTGTGTGTACTGACCACGTAAGATCCTCAGCCAGATGTACACCAAGGAACCGGAAGCTGCTCACTCTCTCCACAGCAGCGCCGTTGATGGTGATGGGGGTGTGTACTTCTCTGCACCTCCGGAAGTCCACTATCAACTCCTTTGTCTTTGCGACGTTGAGGGTGAGATGGTTGTCTTGACACCAGTGGGTCAGGGCGCTGACCTCCTCCCTGTAAGCCGTCTCATCACCGTTGGTGATAAGACCCACCACTGTAGTGTCCTCCGCAAACTTCACAATGATGTTGGAGCTGTTAGTGGCTGTGCAGTCGTAGGTGTAGAGTGAGTACAGGAGAGGGCTCAGTACACACCCCTGTGGAGCACCAGTGTTCAGTGTGATGGGGGATGAGGTGATGCTGCCCAGTCTGACCACCTGGCGTCTGTCAGACAGGAAGCTAAGGATCCAGCTGCAGAGGGAGCTGCTCAGTCCTAGATCCTGCAGTTTCCTGTCCAGCTTCGAGGGAACGATGGTATTGAATGCTGAGCTGTAATCTACAAACAGCATTCTCACATACGTGTCTCTCTTCTCCAGGTGTGACAGGGCAGTGTGTAGTGTCAGGGCTATGGCATCATCAGTGGACCTGTTGTGGCGGTATGCAAACTGTAGAGGGTCCAGTGAGTCGGGTAGTGCAGAGCAGATGAAGTCCCTGACCAGCTTCTCGAAGCATTTGCTTACGATGGGGGTCAGGGCTACAGGTTGCCAGTCGTTCAATGAGGAGATGGTGGAGGATTTGGGTACAGGGACGATGGTGGCCATTTTGAAGCAGGCTGGGACTACAGACAGAGAGAGGGAAAGGTTGAAGATGTGTGTGAACACTCCAGCCAGCTGAGCCGCGCATGACCTGAGGACGCGGCCGGGAATCCCGTCCGGACCAGTAGCTTTGCGTGCGTTCACCTTCCTGAAGCACCTCCGCACATCCTCCTCAGACACAGTGTGCGCACTGACGTCATCCGCGGTGCGCACACTGTCCGGTCTCATGGTGTTCGCTGTGTCAAATCTAGCGTAGAATACGTTTAGATCCTCACACAGAGAGGCCGTGGTCTGCGGTGTGCTGGTTTTCCCTCTAAAGTCTGTGATCGTGTTTAGTCCCTGCCACATACTCCGAGGGTTGTCAAACTGTTGCTCCACCCTGTCCCTGTACTCACGTTTGGCTGCTTTGATCGTCTTCCGGAGTTGGTAATGTGCGTGTTTGTAGTCCGATGTGTTCGCGGAGGCAAAGGCGGTGTTCCGTGCCGCGCGAACATCTCCGTTAATCCAGGGTTTTTGATTTGGGAAGGATTTGACTGTTCTGGATGGGACGACATCTTCCACGCATTTCCTGATAAATCCACAGACTGAGTCTGTGTACTCATCAATGTCTCTGGCGGCCACGTGAAACATTTCCCAGTCCCAGTGATCAAAACAATCCCGCAGCGCAGACTCCGATTGGTCCGTCCAACAGTGCACCGCCCTCCGGGTTGGAGCTTCCCGTTTCAGCTTCTGCCTGTAGGCGGGCAGGAGCAGGATGGAGCAGTGATCTGATTGGCCGAATGGGGCGCGGGGGAGGGCTTTGTATGCATCCCGGAAAGAGGTGTAACAGTGGTCGAGTAGCCGGTTTCCACGTGTGTTGAAAAGGATGTGTTGATGGAGTTTTGGTGAGACTTTCTTCAGGTCTCCCTTATTAAAGTCTCCGGCTGTGATAAACGCCGCCTCTGGGTGTGCGGTTTCCTCGCTGCTGATCGCGCTGTACAGTTCCCTGAGTGCACGGTCAGTGTCGGCTTGTGGGGGAATGTAAACAGCCGTAATAATCACTGCTGTAAATTCCCTCGGTAGCCAGAATGGCCGGCACTTAATCATCAGGTACTCCAGGTCCGGTGAGCAGAAGGATTTGACCGGGTGCACGTTCGCATAATCACACCAGCTGTTGTTGATCATGAAACATACACCACCGCCTCTGCTTTTCCCAGTAAGATCCTGTGACCTGTCCGCGCGGTGCACAGAGAACCCCGGCAGTTGTATTGCGGAGTCCGGTACTTTGTCCGATAGCCAGGTTTCTGTGAGGCAGATCACGCAGCAGTCCCGCATCTCTCGCTGGAATGAGATCCGTGCCCGAAGCTCGCACAGCTTGTTCTCCAGAGACTGCATATTAGCCAGTAATAAACTGGGTAACGGTGGTCTGTAAGTGCGCCGTCTCAGTCGAACCAGAACGCCAGATCTTCTCCCTCTGCGTCGGCGTTTGTGGCCTCCAGGGCCAGAGAACAAAGGCGTCTCAGGTGAGATGAATGGGGGGTCTGCAAACGGAGCGTCCGTGTTGCAAAACTTGAACTCCGGAAAGTTATTAGAAAGACCGTCTTTTATGTCCAGTAAGGTTTGTCGGTCGTACACAAGGAGACAAGTGCTGCTCGTGAAAAAATAAAGGAAAAGTAAAATAAAACACAGAAGAAAGCCGTTGCTTGGGGGAGCTCGCGACGAGGCTGCCATACTCGGCGCCATCTTGAACCGACGATGAACCCAGCTACCATGGGGTGAGATGCATGGTACACCCTGGGTCAACAGACCTGAATCAAATGATTAGTTCATTACCAGGCTTCTGGAGAACTTGAAGACATGTTGAGGTCGGTTATTTACCTTTAAATTAGCTGTATTATATCAAGGACACATCTAAAACCTGCAGGACACCGGCCCTCGAGGCCTAGAGTTCGACACCGGTGGTTTAAAACATAAAGATGAACAACCATTCACACCTATGGGCAATTTAGAATGACCAATTAACCTAACCCCAGGTTTTAGGTTTAGAAAATAACCGGTTCTGTTCCCTGTGAAATAACATCACTAAACTGGAAATAATTTAAAACGTTTGCGGAATCCCACAAAACACCCCCTCATTTCTTTTGCTTTAATGTCCCATGCGGAGATCCGTAGGATATGAGCGCCCCACGTGACCGCTTACAGCAAACCTCAGCAGAGTAGCAACTGTCACTACCGTCACTAACTGTCACTACTACACACCCGCCGCAGCTGAAGCAGCCATGTGTTCAGCTGAGTCTCTGAGAGAGTTCATACAGGAGAGGCTGGCTGCTGTCTGTCAACAAATCTTCTGCGAGGTTCAGAAAACCATCGTCCAGTATGAGGAGGAGATCCAGCGTCAGCGCAGACTGCTGGATATCAGCCGGAGACCCGACACACACTCACACGGCTCAGGTACGGACATGTGTGCTGAGCTCAGGTTCCTCTCTGTTGATGAAGACATGAAAGCTCGTCAGCGTCTCCGGGATTTCTCTGATGTTAGCTGGGAGCAGAAAGCTGTTACCTTGGTGATTAATTTAATTTCGGAGTCTAATTTGTGTAAAATATCAGACACTGGGCATCAGCTAAAGACTGCAGTCAGGTGTGTTTGGCTGTTTTTCACAGTCGTACTGAAACAATCAGTGCAGTTTGAGTTCATCTGTGAGATTATTGTTTAGCAGGAGTAAAACCCTGAAAAGAAATAAACGCCTTGATGCTGATAAAGCAGCGAGTTTAAGGCCAGCATGTAGTTCAGGTTTTTAAGTCTTGAGCTGCCCCTGATTTCCTCATATGTTGCTAAAGTTAAATAAAATATGTGACTTGAGGGAGGTATCTATTTCAATAGGATGGAGCTGTAAGTATATAGTCACTTCCCCCAACTGGGCAAAACACTATAAAAAGGAAATTCATCATTGCCGTCTCCACCCAAGCTCACCACCACGGTGCATGCAAAAGCGGCAAGAAAAAGAAACGTTTCCTTGGAGTGCCTTTGCTGTCTGCAACGATATTTTTTTTTAAAAAAAAAAGAAGAAAGTAAACCACTCTCAACTACAATCAGTACACACATTGGTGCCTACTGATACAATGAAGAAAAACAACAAACAAACAAAACAACATCGACAGCCACAGCTGTCACAATAATCTTCAGCTCTTCGCTGTCGAGTTAAACCAGTCTAAAACAAATTAAAACAAGCACTGGTGTTTCGGGACCTCGGCCTGCAGCCAAAAATCCATCCAGGCAAAGCAAAGCTGCAGCTTGACAATCTGTAAATGAAAACAGGACATCACTTACACTGAACAGTTTACCACAGCAGGAATATCCCTGTTCACAAGTTAGGGTCACACCCTAATAAGTATCGGCAAGTGGTGGCGGAGTCCACTACACATTTCTCTGTAGGAATAAAACACTGTTTCCTTCTAGAAGAGTGAAAATGACTTTAAGCATCTGCCAAACTACAGAAACTCAAGTGGGACATGTTCTGTTGCCTAAAAGGGGAAAACTACCGACAAAGGTCAGGGCCCTATTTCAGGAAGCCGGTTTAGTGGAAAAACTGAGTAAGTATACCCTGAGTTAACGAAAACTCTGGGTTTTCGGTTTCACAAAGCGAGTTCAGCTGAAGCCTGAGTGAGTCTGTAACAGCCACTATGGTGTGGTGTCCCTTTAAGACACCCAAGTCGAGGGTTGATGGTGTCATCAGTGTGTGCCACTGCTCTCTCTCTCGCTCTGGGATTATGAGGACACGTGCCTTCACGCTCGTGCTTAACGAGGGACGGACTTGTGTTTTCTTTTCCAGACCCTTTTTTTTGTTTTGTTTGCAATGCTTGGGTTGTATGAACGCTGGGCATTTTGTTGTTGAGCCGCAGCCGTTCAGCCGGGCTTTTATACGGTTGCTGAAGAATGCGTATTAAAGAACCACCGTGGATTACTGATACCAGCGTGGGTGTGTATCCTTCCGCCTAGCCTGCTAGGTGTTTTGCCGCCTCTTCTCAACCACACAACACAACCCAACGTTACAAAATGGCGCCCGAACATCTTCTCTTGGACCTCAGTATGCAGTATCTTCGAGCAGCTGATGATTGATACACTAAAAGGTACATCGCGGCAAAGTAGATCTAGTAGTAGCCCGCCATACTTCGCGGAAACAGACCAGGCTGGCCTCGACGCGGACGTCCGATTCGCCGGATCACGGAGGTGTGTTTCCACGGCAACGAGTGAAGCCGCCGCAGCGCTGTTTTCGGGATGTATT
Organism: Copadichromis virginalis; assembly: GCF_057382275.1. Classification (NCBI taxonomy): domain Eukaryota; kingdom Metazoa; phylum Chordata; class Actinopteri; order Cichliformes; family Cichlidae; genus Copadichromis; species Copadichromis virginalis. The sequence goes on from NC_140620.1 coordinate 11,021,007, forward strand.
ATCGTCATCTGCTGAACGCCTTTACTGGGACATTTTTGGATTAACGTGGATTCACGCTACTTGGACGCGAGACGGATGCCGCTTCTTCATAGTTTCTGTAGTGCATGTATGCGAAGTGAAGAGCACCGGATTTTTCTTCCTCACCAGCTGAGCTCACGCTGCAGACTTTGCTTCGTTCGTACGGTCTCTGCAAGTGGGAACTTTTCCACGGGACAAACCTCTATGCCGTGTCAGGACTGGACAAGTTTGGAGTCCTCTGGAAAATCGTCGGACTGATGTTGTGAGTGTATATTTAAAAAAAAAAAAAAAACGCTGCCTATATTTCAAACTGATTTGCTATTGATTCTCAGTGGCTTAACTGTTCTTATTGAGATGCTGTTTTAAGTGCATTTGACTTGAAAAAGTGTTACTCATACACAGCTACTCGTAAGTTTGGATCTATTTTACACCTAAATGCTTTTGATCCGGGGTGTTTACTCCTTCTACTTCCACGTTTCAAAGTCAGCTGTGTAGCTAAACTTCAGAATTCACGTTTCATATATTTTTGTGTGACCAGAACTGAAGTTGATTTCTGCTTAACTGCTACCTTGTATAGATTTGGGTCTTTGATAAGTGTGTATTATGGCTACTCATCCTGACTTGAATGACATGTGTGATGATATAGACTTTATATTACACCCCAACCGACTTACTGCCAGACATAGTACTGCTGACCTTGGGCATAAAGTGCAAAGTCTGCAAGCAGAGGTTGATATGCTTCAGCAGTGTCTTCATGACTCTTTGGACCTCCAGAGGAATATTCTGGAGCAGTGGACTCAACAAAAACGACCAGTCCCAAAAGTGCCAGCTGCCCAGATTACTCACCCTTTTCCTCAGGCCTCCTCTACCCCATATGTGCCAGGCCTGCCAACCAGGGAAACGCAGCAATCTATCTCAACACCTGGCCCCACACAGCCCGCCAGAGCCTTGTCACAATCTCACTCAGATTCACTGGAGCTAATTAATACAACCAGAGTCCTTGCTGCGGCATTGCACCAAGCTAAATTGGAGCCCAAGGTGTTCGCTAATGATGGCAGCCTTCACCCAGAAGAATGGCTGCAGTCTGTTGCTGCTTATAAAACCTCCTTAGACCTAACAGACGCCCAAATCCTCAGAGAGCTGCCACACTTCCTAGCTAAGGAACCAAGAAAGTGGTCTAATGTGCTCATTCCTCACGTATCTACATGGGCTAAGTTTTGTGAACTTTTCAGAACCGTCTTCTTGCCTGCTGACAACCAGGAGCAGATTTTGAGAGGCATCCTGGACTGTTTCCAGCACCCCGAAGAACCTCTGCCAACGTTTGTTGCCCACATGCTCAGTGAATTTAGGAGACTGAGGAACCCACCATCTGAACTGGAGCAAATTGAGCTCATCTGTAAACACGCAGTGGAGAAGTACAGAGTAGAATTGTACGGAACGCCTGTAAAGTCAGTAATTGATCTAGTGCTGCGTGCCCACGAGCTGCATTCTGTTCTTGGCACTAACCTTTCACGGCCCTCCCGAGCTCAGCCGAAAAACAGAGCTGAGGGAGGACCCCGCTGTTTCAAATATGCCATGCCTGGTGTTACCTCTCGTTCGTGCCCTAACTGTTCCACTGATTTTCAGGGAGCTCGACACTCTCCCAGGATGGCTCCGGAGCTTCCCCAAACGCTGTCTCCTGACCAACATCCAGTAACTCAGCCTGCGGATCCAGATGAAACTGGCGGGGTCAGGGAGACGAGAGCAACGGGCAGGAGGCCGGGAAACTTCAGGGGGGGGAGAGTGTTTCACAGGGGCAACCCTCCCCCCAACCAATAACTCAGCCCTCATCGCCTTTGTCAAATCAAAGTGTGCCACCAGTGCTCAATCACGTTGAAGATGGAACTTCGCAAGCATCGTGGAACACCCCTCTCAGAGTTAAAGTGAACTTTAATGGGGTGGCTCTGGATGCCACACTAGATACAGGAGCATCTCTTTCAGCAGTAAATGCAGACCTGTTATCTAAGAGACACCGAAACCAGTCATTAGAGAATCCGTGGGATTCTCCCCCAATAAGACTGGCCAATGGCACCAACTGCAGTCCATTAGGAATAACCTGGCTGACCATTGGATTTATGGGCAAGCGAGTCTATCAGCGGTTTGTGATAGTGCAGGACCTGTCATCCCCCTTTGTTCTTGGGATGGACTTCATGACTCGCACTTCACTGACAATACATGTCCCAACAAGAACTGTAATTATGGAGGATAATCCCCCATGTCTTGATGAACTCTTTGAAAATGGCTTTGTGGAAGCTGATCTTGAGTGTGGAACTATGACCCTGCAGAACACCCCGCAGCTCCATGATAAGGCTGGAGAAGCTAACTTGGATTCTGAGGAACGGGAAGATCTGTTGGAGTTATTAAATAGTTTTGGTGACCTGTTTGATGGCCACCTTGGTCGCACTTCTCTGGCAGAACATGTCATTGTAACTGGGGATGCAAAGCCTGTTAACTTGCCACCATACCGCACCTCACCAGCTAAAAAGCAAATCATAGAAGAGCAAGTGGAAAAAATGCTACAGGATAACATCATCGAACCTGCATCAGGACCATGGGCAGCCCCCGTGGTCATTGTGAACAAACCCCCCCGCGAACCACGGTTCTGTGTTGACTTCCGTGGTCTGAATCAGCTGACCGTGAAGGATTCTTACCCACTCCCGCGAGTGGATGAATCACTGGACTTTCTGTCGAGAGGGAAGTTTCTCACAACACTAGACCTCGCTCGAGGTTACTGGCAGGTCCCCATTGCTGAAGAAGCTAAACCAAAGACTGCTTTTATCACGCACTGTGGCCTGTTTCAGTTCAGAGTCCTTCCTTTCGGCCTGTGTAACGCCCCTGCGACTTTTCAGCGGCTTATGAACAATGTTCTAGCTGGCCTGATTTATAAGTCCTGCGCGGTGTATCTAGATGACATTGTTGTCGCATCACCGACCTTTGAGCAACACCTGCTTGACTTAAAAGAGGTCCTTGGTAGGCTTCAGTCCGCTGGCCTCTCTTTAAAGCTGAGCAAATGCCAATTCTGCCTTTCAGAACTCACCTTCCTTGGTTATCGGGTTACGCCGGCTGGCATTCATCCTGACCCTGACAAGGTGAGAGTTGTGACTGACTTCAGAGTGCCGACCACAACAAAGCAGGTGCGACAGTTCCTTGGCCTGACTGGCTACTATCGCCGCTTTGTGCAGGACTATGCCCGCCATGCAGAGCCACTCTTCGCCCTCACTAAAAAGGACGTGCAGTTTCACTGGGATGACAAGTGCCAGGCAGCTGTGGACTTTCTGAAACATTCAATAACCTCAGCGCCGGTCCTCAGGTTCCCAGATTTTTCGTGTCCATTCTTCATTCACACTGATGCATGCGATGCTGGTCTTGGGGCAGCATTAATGCAAAAAGATGAGGATGACAAAGACGTTGCTGTAGCATTTGCTAGCCGGGCTATGCACAAATCGGAAAAGCCCTACTCAACTCCAGAGAAGGAGTGTCTGGCCGTGATCTGGGCCTTGGAACATTTCCGACCCTATGTCGAAGGCTTGCATGTAACCATTTACACCGACCACAGCAGCCTCAAGTGGTTGATGTCTCGACCGAATCCCTCTGGCAGGCTTGCTCGGTGGTCTCTGCGCCTTCAAGACTTTGACTTCAGCATCATCCACAAACCTGGAGAACGTAATAAGGTGCCCGATGCCCTTTCCCGTAATCCTCTACCTGATGTGGATGCCCCCATTGATCTTCTCCCTCCCTATGCCGTGATTGGGAGCATGGACCTTCGTGCTCTACCTTCTGTGATTGTTTCGGACCGCCTGCATGTTCGTCAGCTGCAGCTTGAGGACCCGGTCACAGGCCCGTTGCTCAATCAACTGGAAACTGACCAACAAACGGGGGAGAATAATCAAGATCTGGAACAGTACGTTGTCCATGACAGTCTCCTCTATTTCCTCGACCCAAAGACAAAGTGTGGTCTCCACCCACTCAAGCAGCTTAAACTGTTTGCTCCTACTGCCCTCCGTGGTTATCTGCTCAAATATTACCACGATCATCCCACAGCTGGACACCTGGGCATTGCAAAAACGCTGGCACGCTTGCGTCTCAGATTCTTCTGGCCACACATGAACTCTGACGTGAAAAAGTATGTGGTCTCATGTTGTTCATGTCAAACCACTAAGCCGAGTCAAAGAAAAACAGCAGGCCTTATGGTCCCTATCCAGCCACAAAGACCATGGGAGTACGCAGGGGTGGACTATGTTGGCCCGCTGCCCCGCACACAAAGAGGGAATGCTTATATCCTTGTTTTTGTGGACTATTTCTCAAAATGGGTCGAGGTGAGTGCTGTGAGAGAAGCCACTGCTCAAGTTGCTGCGAACAAGTTCATTACTGACATTTTTGCCCGACATGGTTCTCCCTCCCACCTTATTTCTGATAGGGGAACGCCTTTCGTCAGTGAACTCTTTGAGCATGTTTTGTTGACTCTTGGGACTGAACACAGACTAACAACTGCATACCATCCTCAAACGAATGCAACTGAGCGTGTAAATCGCACTTTGAAAACGGCCATTCGAGCCTATGTTGGGGATAAACACACCTCTTGGGACAAGTATCTTCCCCAGATCTGTTTTGCACTGCGCACTGCGCCTCACGAGAGCACAGGCCTGAGCCCGTCCATGATGCTGTATGGGCGAGAGTTGGACACGCCCTTGGACCTTGTCACTCAACCCTCCTGGGAGGGACTGAGCGACCCGGAAACGTCCCACTCAGATAACCTGAGAGCTTCGCTTCGGGATGCTCACGAACATGCTCGCTTGGTGCTCGGAGAGAGTCATGAAAGGCAAAAGCGCTACTATGATCTGAGACGTCGCACGGTTTCTTATGAAGTTGGGGACCTCGTCAGGGTAAAGTCACACCCAAAATCAGATGCATCGTCCAACTTCTCTGCTAAGTTGGCCCCGCTTTACACGGGTCCCTACCGCATCTCCAAGAGGATGTCGGATGTGAATTACTCTCTCACCACAGTGGACACTGGGGAGAGAGTGGGAGTTTTTCATGTTGCGAACATGCAACCATTCCATACCTGGGACTCAGCTTTGTCTAGCCAGCGTGCGAAGCTAAATGTTACAGCAGCTTTGGATCTCAGTGTCCCGGACAGCAGTTTGCCTCCTGCTCTTTCAGTCCCGGGCCGCATTGACTGTGACGCGGTTGACGCAACTCCCGCGGTCTTTAGCAACGCCCCTGCTGAGACTGACTTTGACTGTGCTGACGCTGCCCCGCTTGTCATGGACCAGAACTCTTTCCAAGAGACTGCTGATGTTGCTCTGGAGACAGAGGTTAACAGTTCACCTCCTGCTGCCGATGGGTGTGCTGTTAGAGGTTCTTATGACCTCAGACCAAGACGAGTTCCTAGGGTCACCGCTGACTGGTCAGTCAATAGGTGGACCAACCCTTTTCATACTGACAGATTTGACATAAAGTGACCTTGTTTGCTTTCTGATGTGTTTCATGTGGTCTACTGTTGTCACAGGACCGTTGTTTGAGTTTTCTACGATTCATGTTGGCACTGTTTTCATGTTGTGGTGATTTGTTCATGCTTACTGTTGCAATTTTTGGGAAAACGGTGGAAACGCAATGTACCAATAAGAGGGAATTTCATTCTGTCATTGTCCTGGCTATCCTAAGTTTATTTTCTTTCTTTGACATTTATTTGAATGGGCATTCACCATGTGGGACACTGTCATGTATGCCAGTTTGTCAATTTTGGACTGTACATTCCCCTATTTTGGTTTTAACGTCTTATCCTGCTGACCATGTATGGAGGCTGGTTAAGTTTGAACTGTACCTTTGCTGTGTTCGGCTGGGGACAGCCTTTGTTTAACCCGGGGGGAATATGTAACAGCCACTATGGTGTGGTGTCCCTTTAAGACACCCAAGTCGAGGGTTGATGGTGTCATCAGTGTGTGCCACTGCTCTCTCTCTCGCTCTGGGATTATGAGGACACGTGCCTTCACGCTCGTGCTTAACGAGGGACGGACTTATGTTTTCTTTTCCAGACCCTTTTTTTTGTTTTGTTTGCAACGCTTGGGTTGTATGAACGCTGGGCATTTTGTTGTTGAGCCGCAGCCGTTCAGCCGGGCTTTTATACGGTTGCTGAAGAATGCGTATTAAAGAACCACCGTGGATTACTGATACCAGCGTGGGTGTGTATCCTTCCGCCTAGCCTGCTAGGTGTTTTGCCGCCTCTTCTCAACCACACAACACAACCCAACGTTACAAGTCACTATGACGACACACGCCGTGAAGCTAACCTGCCCCCTAGCAGGTTTACTACAACTAACCCTGACTGTCCCCGCCTCTTTGTCGGAAACCTGACAGTAGGAAGTGTCGGACATGGCGTGCCACTTCCTTGAAGACCCAGTAGATCGTGAAGCCCAAATTCTCCGCAGAGCTCACCGCCGGGAGAGAGTGATTAGAGCGCGTTTGGACATTTTATCATTTCCTGATGATTTTCTGTGCGAACGTTACCGTTTCTCAGCACAATCTATAAGTTATGTGAATAACATCCTCAGGCCTAATATTGCTCATGTGACACATCGCGGACATCCTCTCAGTTCTGTACATATTATTTGTATTGCACTTTGGTTTTTTGCAAACGGGAGCTTTCTGTATAATATTGGTGACGCTGAGCACGTTTCCAAGGCTACCGTCTGTCGGGCAGTCAGGAATGTTACAGTTGCACTGAAACGTCTCCTGTACTCGTTTGTGGTGTTCCCCGGTCATAGACCCACAAGATTTATCAAAGAGGGATTCCACAAAATTGCAGGTATCAGGATGACCAAAACTTAATTTATGATGTGGTGATACTTGAACTACTACTTAAATTTTACATTTATTTTCACGGTTCCCAGGCGTGATTGGCTGTACAGATGGCACTCACATTCCAATCATTGCTCCTTCAGTAAATGAAGGAGACTATGTGAACAGGAAGTCTTTCCACAGCATTAATGTACAGGTACATAGTTCCCTGTAGCATTTCAAACTAACAAATTATTCCATTATAGTAATGGATGCTAATTTGTGTTCTCTGCACTGTGAAGATCATATGTGATGCTGCCAACATTATCACAAATGTGGAAGCCAAGCGGCCAGGCTCTGTCCATGACTCACAAATATTCCGTGAATGTACACTCAGCACAAAATTTGGACATGGTGAGTTGAGAATACTTTAAAATATATAAAGACCAATTGCTTCAGGGACATTTGAACTGAAGTGTATCCTTCTGTCTTAGGAGAGTTCACTGGCTACTTGCTTGGTGATAGGGGGTATCCATGTTTACCCTATTTGCTTACCCCTTACCCTGACCCTGAACCGGGCCCACAGCAGCGATATAATCTGGCTAATTGCAGGACAAGAGCCAGAGTTGAAATGACTATCGGAATGCTTAAGGCCCGGTTCCAGTGCCTGCAAAGACTCAGGGTCACCCCAGAAAGGGCATGTGACATTATTGTGGCATGTGTGATTCTTCACAACATTGCCACAATTAGAGGAGAACACTGTCCTTCTGAACCAAACATCAGCAGTGATCCAAACCATGAACATCCTGACCCTCCCACGGACATACAAGATGGAAGCGCAGTCAGAGACACCATATGTCACAATCATTTCTTTTGACCCATCACCTCAACATGTTGAAAGAAGGATAAACAGATTTTTTGTTCAACTGGCTTTATTGGTCGCCTGTATTTCCTGTACACAAAGTATTAAAAGATGTACACCTCATAAGTGTCTCTGTTGCTTCCTCCTCCGTAACAGCTGTCAATGTTTCTTCATTATTTTCCTGTAGTAAAGAAATAAACAACATTGCTGTTCTACTGTAAACTCATATAATCTGTGGAGTATTACTCACAACTGCATGTTGGTCTGGCTCAACAGGAGGCTGCACCAGATGCAGTACACCATCACCATCAACTGATAGAATATGAGGTTTATACAGGTCACTTATAACTTACAAGGGACCAAATGGCAATTAACAAACATACCAATCACCTTACACTTCATTGTCATTATGCTCTCAAAGACAACCAAGACTGAGGCAAGGCAAAATCAGTAGGAAAATAACTTCACTACAAAATAATCCATTATGGTAAAGAGTTTATCAGATGAATGAGTAGCACTGCAAAGGTGACTGTGAAGAAAGGATGTATGCACATCATGTATTATTTTGAATTTACCCCTTATGTAGGCACTTGTGTCTTGCGGGGTTATTGACTCAGAGGATGTCCCCGCAGAGATGCCTTCGGCCACAGGGCGCCCACTGTTTTGGCTGAGGGCCAACTGCTCAGCCTCTGTGAGTGGTGGTGGTGGAGGACCCCCACCTGTTTTTCAGGCCTCCGCTTTTTTTCTGTTGGCTATAACGGACCACATTTGAGCATACAGAGTAAGCAAATATGTACTTGTAATGTGCTCAGATCATTTCAATAAGTGCTTACAGAAAGAAAATTAATGTAGCCTCTAACTGCAATTGATTTACATCGGACAAACAGACCAAGCACTATGGCTCATAATACAATTACACCTTACCTGTTTGGACTATATTTTTATATTTCATTTTTACTTGCTGCCAGGCACGTTTGGGGCCTGTTGGGTTGCACCTGCGCTCACATCACATCACAAAATAAAATGTATAAAATAACAAATAAAATAACATATGATAAAATAACGTGTTAAATGGGTGGAAATCCCTAGATCAATGTTTAAATTAACACTCACGCATTGACTCTGTCGGCTATGTTTTGCCATGCATGCTCCCTTTCTTTTGCAGCTGTGGCTGTGTTACTTTTTTCCGCGGAATTTGCATGTTATCGGCATATGCTGCCATCAGAATTTCGGCCTCAAGCGCTGTGACATACGTTGACCGCGCCTTCTTTCCCTCCGTCTCCATGGTGACTCGCTTAATCTGTGCTCCACTAATCAGGGCTTTATGTATCCTCGTCCGCGCGCTTCACTTGGGGTTAAAGCAACTCCGCGTTGACTGAACTAATTGTTATCAGCCTTTCTGAAACCGAATATTCCGAGTTGGACAGTTCGGGGTTACTCAACCCTGAGTATCGTTTTTCACTCTGAGTTTTCTAAACCGGCTTCCTGAAATAGGGCCCAGGTCTCACCTGTCACACATAAAAAGAAGAATTTGAAGCAGCTATTCCAGAGAGTTTAGACTTTCAGTCAATTTTTTTCTTTATGCTTTTGTGGAATCAGATTAAGAATAGGCAAGGGAAGGCAAGGCAAATTTATTTGTATAGCACAATTCAACAACAAGGTGATTCAAAGTGCTTTACAGAGACATTAGAAACAAAAACAAATAAAAAGCATGATTTAAAATTGATTAAAACAAGCAAACAAACAAACTAACTAAACACACACATTTCACACCTGTTCGCGCACAGTCCTTCTGTGGACGAGCTACTTTCTATTTTAAATTCCCTGAATTTAAAATACTCTCTAGACCCAGTCTAGACCCAGCTGGGGAGCTACCCAGAGCTCTAACACACTTAACAAACAAACAAACAAACAAACAAACAAACAAACAAACAAACAAACAAACAAACAAAACAGTATGTAAAATTAAAACAGAAAAAATCAGAACAGTAGATAAAATCAGTAGTTAATGTAAGTTTTGAAATTTAAGCTTAACTAATTAACAAACAAACAAAACAGTATGTAAAATCAAAACAGATAAAATCAGAACAATAGATAAAATCAGTAGTTAAATGTAAGTTTTGAAATTTAAGCTTAAAAGTGTGGATTTGGTGCTTTATTCAAATGCAGCTGAGAATAGGTGAGTCTTCAACCTGGATTTAAATAAACTGAGTGTTTCAGCTGATCTGAGGCTTTCTGGGAGTTTGTTCCAGATATAAGGAGCATAAAAGCTGAATGCAGCTTCTCCGTGTCTGGTTCTGACTCTGGGAACTGATAAAAGACCGGATCCAGATGACCTGAGGGATCTGGAAGGTTCATACTGGGTCAGGAGGTCACTGATGTATTTTGGTCCTAAACCATTCAGAGCTTTATAGACCAGCATTAGAACTTTAAAGTCTATCCTCTGACGGACAGGCAACCAGTGTAAAGACCTCAGAGCTGGACTGATGTGGTCCACTTTTTTGGTCTTAGTGAGGACTCGAGCAGCAGAGTTCTGAATGAGCTGTAGTTGTCTGACTGATTTTTTAGGTAGACCTGTAAAGATGCTGTTACAGTAATCAAGCCTACTAAAGATGAATGCATGGACTAGTTTTTCCAGGTCCTGTTGAGACATCAGATCTTTTATCCTTGAAATATTCTTGAGGTGATAGTAAGCTGATTTTGTTATTGTCTTAATGTGTTTCTCTAAGTTTAGGTCTGCATCCATCACTACACCCAAATTTCTCGCCTGGTTTGTGGTTTTTAGATGTATAGATTGAAGTTCTCTGGTGACCTGTAATCGTTTTTCTTTGGCGCCAAAGACTATTACTTCAGTTTTGTCTTTGTTTAGTTGGAGAAAATTGTGGCACAACCAGTCATTAATTTCCTCAATGCATTTACCAAGAGCCTGTACAGGGCCTCGGTCTCCTGGTGACATTGTGATATATATTTGTGTGTCATCTGCATAGCTGTGGTAGTTTATTTTGTTGTTCTTTATAATCTGTGCCAGTGGGAGTATGTAAATGTTAAACAGAGGGGGTCCCAAGATGGAACCTTGGGGAACTCCACATGTGATACTTGTCTGCTCGGATGTGAAGTTACCTATTGATACAAAGTATTTCCTGTTTTCTAAGTATGTTTTGAACCAGTTTAGTACAGTTCCTGAAAGACCTGCCCAGTTCTCCAGTCGTTTGAGTAATATGTTGTGGTCAACTGTATCAAATGCTGCACTGAGATCCAGTAAAACTAAGACTGACATTTTTCCACTGTCTGTATTCAGACATATGTCATTAAACACTTTGGTCAGAGCGGTTTCAGTGCTGTGGTTCTGTCTAAAACCTGACTGGAAGGCATCGTAGCAGTTATTCTGTTTTAAGAAGTAACTGAGCTGTTGAGAAACTGCTTTTTCAATGATCTTACTTAAAAATGGGAGATTTGAAATCGGCCTGTAGTTTTTCATTTGTGTCTTGTCAAGATTGTCCTTTTTCAGTATAGGTTTGATTACAGCAGTTTTTAGTGGTTCTGGAAACACACCTGACATTAACCCTTTAAGACTTACCATAGAACCAAGTCCGCCAGAGCTTATATTATATTTTTACATGCTGTGGAGCCATTTTTGGGAGCATTTCAAGTTGCTATACATCAATACAACCATTATAGCCCAAACTTTAATAATATGTCTGCATTAGGTGCATAGTAATTACATAAATTGCAAAAAAGTGCAATAAACTACAAAAAAAATTGAAAATCGTTTTTGTTTTTTTAACATATATTTCTAGTTAGAGAAATTTAAGAGGCTTATCCCTCAAAACTGTAAATACAAAAAAGTTGCACAAACTAGTTTCCCACCACAGGAAATTTATTTTGAGTGTCTTCATAGTTTTATTTTTGAAATACACCAATTTTTATACACTGCAGGAAAAACGAAAATAAATATTATACTGCAAATTTGCAAAATAACAGCATATGCATCAAATATGAGTCCTAAGCATCCCAGAAACGACACAGAAAGTCATAAACTCAAACATAACTTTTTAAAACACAAGTATAGGCTCATAAGGCCCCGATCGTAAAAAACTACATTTCCGCAAAATGACGTCACTTCCGGTTTCGGGCAGGTCATGCGGTCATGTGATAGTTCGTGCTGATGGACGTAGGAAGTGTTACAAACAGCTGATCGGATCGGCGAAGCGTGTTTCTGGAATATTATGTTTTTGTTGCTGCAAGTGATTTTTATGCAGTTTTTGCAAAGATATATGTGGAAGGAAACTGAGACCTAGGACAAGCTGATGGCATAAGATGTAAGTACATCTCCTCCGGTTTCATATGCAAAAAAAATGATTGCGCTAGCTCACGTGGTTGCAGAGCTACCGGGATTTAAAAATAGTTACGCAAAACAGAGCGTGCCCGCTCCGATCGGCTGTAAAGGGTTAAGGAAAAGTTGACGATCTGTAACAGGTCTGGCTCTAAAGTCTTTAAGACCTTTTTGAAAAAACTTGTTGGCAGGACATCTAAACAGCAAGAGGCGGAGTTCAGTTGACCTAAGATGTCCTCCAGGTCTTTGCTGTTAATCGGGTGAAACTGTTTGATGGTGTTTAAACAGTTTTTCGGTGGACACAGTACATATCCCGGATCTGCTGTTGATGTACCAACTGCTTGTCTAATCTTTTGGATTTTGTCTGTGAAGAATTTGGCAAAGTCATTGCAGGCCATGGTTGAATGAAGTTCAGCTGCCACTGGCACAGGAGGGTTTGTTAGCCTGTCAACTGTAGAAAATAAGACCCGAGCATTATGGCTGTTTTTAGTGATGATGTCAGAGAAGTAGGACCTTCTTGCATTCCTCAGTTGTAAATTATAATTGTGAAGTTTCTCTTTATAGATGTCATAATGAACCTGGAGGTTTGGACCCTCTGTCTCTCATACTGGCCCTCCCCAGGCGGCGATTAATATCCAAGAATAATAGGAGATTCCACTGTGTTCTCATCTATGCGGCAAGGAAGAATATACTACTCCAATGGATTTATGAAAAAGCACCAACTATTAAAGGTTGGCAAAGAGTAGTGTTGGATCTAGTACCATTGGAATATCTTACATGTATACTGCATTCAAAAACAGATCAATTCTTTAAGGTGTGGGAACCATACTTGAATTATGTGGAACCTGATGTTTCTAATATTATGTTACAAGGATTCTCTTGAGTGTTCAAACTGCAACGTACTATTGGGACCACAGGTTTTGTACTGTATTGTATTCTCTCTTTATTTATTTATTTATTTATTTATTTTTAGATGGAACTGAGCTGGTGTTCTGTGCTTAGTTATCAGTCTGTTTTTGTTTTGTTTATTTATTTTTATTTTTTGTTAGTTTTTATTTATTTATTTATTTTTGGTTCTGAATTGTACACTTTATTATGTTATGTAATTATGTACTATTTGTGAAAACAGAAAAACTAATAAAAAAATATATTTAAAAAAAAACACCAAATAATTTTTAATGATTTCATTTGTTGCAGCTTTAAGGCAGGGATGACTCCGGGAGTTGCTTTCTCACTGCATACGCTTTATTTCAAAATCAGATCGATGACAAAAACATACAGCAACTCCTCTTCAACTCCTAGCCCTTGGCTGCAGTGGAAAAAGAGAACGACTCCAATCCCCTTCAAGGAACCTACGTACAAAAGAGTTTTCCTGACACACCAATGGGGCGTTCAATGCCATATTGTAAATATGAGTACTCTGGCACAATAACAGTTCAAATGAAAAATACACCAGAACAAACAAGCAAGAAAAAAAAGAAGTGTGGGGTACCTTTCAACCAATGAACAAAGTATAACAATTTATACTTTTTAACATAACCCGACCCCGTCAATATGTGTATCTCTCACACTCTCCCCGACTCGAGAAATGTCGTCCCGACATAAATGTGCCTTTCAATCTACAATCCATAGAGAACAATAGAATGGCATGGACTATTTACCAGGTTACATTACACCATTTTTTTAAAAGTTACCCAAACTACCGTGCACTGTAGTTGTGTATACAGGGAGTGCAGAATTATTAGGCAAATGAGTATTTTGTCCACATCATCCTCTTCATGCATGTTGTCTTACTCCAAGCTGTATAGGCTCGAAAGCCTAGTACCAATTAAGCATATTAGGTGATGTGCATCTCTGTAATGAGAAGGGGTGTGGTCTAATGACATCAACACCCTATATCAGGTGTGCATAATTATTAGGCAACGTCCTTTCCTTTGGCAAAATGGGTCAGAAGAAGGACTTGACAGGCTCAGAAAAGTCAAAAATAGTGAGATATGCAGCAGTCTCAAAATTGCAAAGCTTCTGAAGCGTGATCATCGAACAATCAAGCGTTTCATTCAAAATAGTCAACAGGGTCGCAAGAAGCGTGTGGAAAAACCAAGGCGCAAAATAACTGCCCATGAACTGAGAAAAGTCAAGCATGCAGCTGCCAAGATGCCACTTGCCACCAGTTTGGCCATATTTCAGAGCTGCAACATCACTGGAGTGCCCAAAAGCACAAGGTGTGCAATACTCAGAGACATGGCCAAGGTAAGAAAGGCTGAAAGACGACCACCACTGAACAAGACACACAAGCTGAAACGTCAAGACTGGGCCAAGAAATATCTCAAGACTGGTTTTTCTAAGGTTTTATGGACTGATGAAATGAGAGGGAGTCTTGATGGGCCAGATGGATGGGCCCGTGGCTGGATTGGTAAAGGGCAGAGAGCTCCAGTCCAACTCAGACGCCAGCAAGGTGGAGGTGGAGTACTGGTTTGGGCTGGTATCATCAAAGATGAGCTTATGGGGCCTTTTCGGGTTGAGGATGGAGTCAAGCTCAACTCCCAGTCCTACTGCCAGTTTCTGGAAGACACCTTCTTCAAGCAGTGGTACAGGAAGAAGTCTGCATCCTTCAAGAAAAACATGATTTTCATGCAGGACAATGCTCCATCACACGTGTCCAAGTACTCCACAGCGTGGCTGGCAAGAAAGGGTATAAAAGAAGAAAAACTAATGACATGGCCTCCTTGTTCACCTGATCTGAACCCCATTGAGAACCTGTGGTCCATCATCAAATGTGAGATTTACAAGGAGGGAAAACAGTACACCTCTCTGAACAGTGTCTGGGAGGCTGTGGTTGCTGCTGCACGCAATGTTGATGGTGAACAGATCAAAACACTGACAGAATCCATGGATGGCAGGCTTTTGAGTGTCCTTGCAAAGAAAGGTGGCTATATTGGTCGCTGATTTGTTTTTGTTTTGTTTTTGAATGTCAGAAATGTATATTTGTGAATGTGGAGATGTTATATTGGTTTCACTGGTAAAAATAAATAATTGAAATGGGTATATATTTGTTTTTTGTTAAGTTGCCTAATAATTATGCACAGTAATAGTCACCTGCACACACAGATATCCCCCTAAAATAGCTAAAACTAAAAACAAACTAAAAACTACTTCCAAAAACATTCAGCTTTGATATTAATGAGTTTTTTGGGTTTATTGAGAACATGGTTGTTGTTCAATAATAATATTATTCCTCAAAAATACAACTTGCCTAATAATTCTGCACTCCCTGTACTCCTTTTGTATCAGTTTAGGTTTTTTTTTTTTAGTCCAAATTTCAATCTATCAAATTACCATGCTATTTTACTGTAAGGGCGTTAACTTTGTCCACATCTCATGTGAACACTGAGCATCTTCCCTTTACTCATACACATGTTCGGCCTGCAATCCATGTGTCACGATATCTCAATCAACATAGGTACATTTGTTACCATCTGAAATAGGGGTACAAAGTGTAAATATTATATCTTCCTCTTTTACCAAGGTTGCCAGTAACCCTGAACATTCACACATTTAGTGGCCACTATTCTTTCTTCAAGACTTGGTTGTCCAAGTTTACTATAGGTCAAAGTCTGTGGTCTCCTCCTTTCTCTCTTTGGGTATGGACTTGGCTGGTCTGTTTCCAAAGCCTCTTCGACATCAGAGCTGCTGTCCACCTCCCCTGCACCCACAATAGCCACATCCTCTGGTTCCATATTGTCCATCTTCTCCTCATCAGTTTGGCTGGGGTCCCCCTGGCCATCTCCTGACATGTGAGGAAACTCATCTGGCTCACCCCCGTCCCTTAGTGGCATAAACTCTGCCGCTGTGGGGTCCAATGTGGGTGAACACTGAGGCTCAGGATAAGGCCAGGTGAAAACCGCATCAGAAAACTCATCTGTGTCCTCCTCCTCCTCCTCACTCCCCACTTGTATGCATGCTTGTTTCCGTTTGTTATAATGTTTTTTCCTTGTTCTAGTACTAGTTACAGTTGCCTCCTTATCTGCTGGGAGCGGAAGAAAATCGCAAGGCAACAACATATTCCTGTGCAAAATCCTTGTCCTGCCTTTACCATTCTCTGGCTCTAACTCAAACACAGGACTGTCCTCTCCCTTTTGTCTTTTAATGATGTAGATGTTGTCTTCCCAATAGGAGCGGATTTTACCTGGCACACCCCTCTCCACAACATTTCTAACAAGGACACGACTCCCTATTTAAAGTGGTGGACCATGCACACTTTTGTTGTACTGCTTTTTACCTCGGCCAGCCGACTTAGCTGCATTTTTGGAGGCGACAGTGCAAGCTTCAGCCATTCTCCTTCTCCATCTGTCCACATAGTCCTGGTAGGAGCCTGAACTGTCCTCCTGCTCAATGCCAAAGAGAAGGTCAACTGGTAACCGTGGTGACCTACCAAACATTAGGAGAAAAGGAGGGTAGCCAGTGGCCTCATTAACAGTACAATTGTAGGCATGTACAACTTTATGGAGGTGGCTTTTCCAGTCTCTTTTCTGTTCCTCTGTTAGTGTTCTTAACATTGAGAGCAGGGTCCTGTTGAATCTTTCGGTCTGCCCATTTCCTTGTGGGTGATAAGGAGTAGTGTGTGACCCTTTAACACCAGCCAGTTCTTTTAAATGGTTCAATAGTCTATTCTCAAACTCTCGCCCCAAATCGTGGTGTAGTTTTTCTGGAAAACCAAACCTGAGACAATAATCATTGAATAGTTTTTCTGCTACAGTCTTAGCTGACTTATTTGTAGTTGCATAGGCCTGAGCGAAGCGGGTGTAGTGGTCCATAACTACAAGTATGTATTCACACACCCCTTGCATTGCTCCAGGTGCAAAAAGTCAACTGAAACCAACTGAAATGGATGAGTGGTCTCTATGCTCAACATAGGTGCCCGTGCCTGCCTGTTTGGCTTCCTCTGTTTGAGACACTCACAAACATTACTGACAAAGTGTTCAATGTCTCTTTGCATCTTAGGCCAAAAGAAAGGGTCCTTTCTGATCCCAAGTGACCCATTTGTTGGTGTAGTTCATTGAGCACTAGCGGGTGGTAAGCTGAGGGGAGAACTAGTTATTTTGTGTCGAGTCTCTCTGAACATAGTTCCATCCTCTCTGATTTTTAGTTTGCTCCACTCTCTAGCTAATGCTTTAAACTCAGTGCTCTCAGTTTTAATTTCCTGTGTGGTGGGCCTTTTGTTTTGCACTACAGACTCATACATTATACCTATCACGGGGTCTTGCCGCTGTGCTGCACAGATTTCCTCTCTCGGTATTGGCTGAATCATGTCCAGGGGGGAAAAATTGAAAAATGAAACAACAAAAAAATAAAATAAAATATTGCTCATCAGATTATAACAGCTAAAAACATGAAATTTGCATTAATTCGATGACCTATATCAAATATATTCGAACCCAACAATAACACCTCTCACTATTGCCAATATTGATAAAACTAAAAAGAGTAGGCCAACTTATGAAAAAGGCAATGTGGCAAAATGTTGTAATAAAACTATTACAACAACTAACATCTGAGTAGAAAAGGGGTTTTTTTTACTGTAAAAAACATATTTAACAAATTATTTTCATAACTTTTCTTAAAGCATGCTCAATCACCCAGGTAAGTAAAAACCCAAAAGTCTTGATCAAAGACCACTGATCGATCGTTTTTGATTGATGGCTGTGACAATTTGAATATTAATGATCACAAAGCTGAGGTTACAGCCTATTGTTAGTCTGTGGGCGAGTTTTAGTTATTGTGCAAATGTACTGTTTATAAGATTTAGGGAAACCTCCAGTCAGTTGATACTGAAGAAGTCACTTGGATGAGTGACGAAACATTTCTCTGACTAAAAACGCTACGTCCAGATGAACAGATCCAACCTTTTTGTAATTTTCTGAACTGAATGACTGAGTTTTTATCGAGGTATTCTTCTGTTTTAATTGCACGTGATTCACGATGAAATGCTTTGCTTACTTTGCAACAAAAACAACACTATCAAAGCTGCCCAAAGAGGCTATTCATACAATGAATTATATAATGTACTTTGTTCATGCCTCTATACTGTAAATTATCCACCAAAGCAGAAAAAAGCAACATCATGTTTTCATGCTCCTGCAGCACATTGATGCTAAACGTTCTCAAACAGCTGATTTCATGCACTGACCTGTGCAAGTGAAATGAGATAAACGCTGTTAATCAATAACTTTTGCAGCTTCTGGCAGTCTGAACTTTGGAATAAAACACTCTGAGTTGTAAGGGCTGTAACAACAACACTGGAATCACACTCACATTTGGTCCAAACTAGCAGCTTCCTCTGAGTGAGTCCAGCTACAGGAGAGAAAAGTGGAAAACTCCAACACTGCTGCTTCAAGCTGCTGACGCTCCACACACTGAATGTGAGTTTGAGCAAAAACACGACTCAAAGGAAGTTTCAGTGAAGGTGGTAGAGGAGGGAGGGGAACCAGGACTGACTGTACTTCCTGTCTGCTGTTTTCAGCTTCACTCGCAGACTCAATGGCTTCCAGATCAGAGGAGGATCTCTGCTGTCCGGTCTGTCAGGAGGTCTTCAGAGAGCAGAGCATAGTGCCAGTGTGTCACATCTGCAGAGAAACAGAAAAACACACCAATCACAGATTCAGACCCATCGATGAAGCTGCACAACAACACAAGAAGGAACTTCAGGAAACTCTGGAGCCCTTAAAGAAGAAGTTAAAGGTTTGCAAACGAGTTCAAGTGAAGTTTGATCAAACAGCAGAACACATTAAGGTCCAGGCCCGACACACAGAGAGGCAGATTAAGGAGCAGTTTAAGAAGCTTCACCAGTTTCTAGCAGAGGAAGAGGAGGCCAGGCTGGCTGCACTGAGGGAGGAAGAGGAGCAGAAGAGTGGGATGATGAAGGAGAAGATGGAGGCTCTGAGCAGAGAGATAGCAGCTCTTTCAGACACAGTCAGAGCCACAGAGGAGGAGCTGAGAGCTGAAGACGTCTCATTCCTGCACAACTACAAGGCTGCAGTGGAAAGAGTCCAGCGCTGCCCCCTGCTGGATGATCCACAGCTGCCCTCAGGAGCTCTGATAGACCAGGCCAAACACCTGGGCAACCTGACCTTCAACATCTGGAACAACATGAAGGACATGGTCTCCTACACTCCTCTCATTCTGGACCCAAACACTGCTCATCCAAAACTCATCCTGTCTGAAGATTTGACCAGTGTGAGACGACGAGGAGAGAGGCAGCAGCTTCCTGATAATCCAGAGAGATTTGATTATTACAGCTCTGTCCTGGGCTCTGAGGGCTTTAACTCAGGGACTCACAGCTGGGATATTGAAGTTGGAGACAGTACATGGTGGGGACTGGGTGTTCTAGCAGAGTCTGTGCAGAGGAAGGGAAGCATACTGTCTGGATTATGGATAATATGGTTTGAGGAAGATAAATACTCAGCATGGTCTCCATTAGCAGGATCCACTGCTCTCGCAGCACAGATGATCCAGAGGATCAGAGTGAATCTGGACTGGAACAGAGGAAAGCTGTCGTTCTCTGATCTTGATACTAACACACACATACACACCTTCACACACACTTTCACTGACAGGATGTTCCCATACATTAGCACTGATGATGAAGTGAAAGTGTTGCCGTTGAAGGTGTCAGTGTCAGTGGAGCAGAGTTGAGGATGATGATATTTCTGTTTTTCCTTTTTTTCTTTTTAAAAATCCAGTTCTGTCTGGCAGCCTTTGCAATCAGAATTATGATATGAATGCACTGTTGTGCCAAACACATTTTGCTTTTCCAAATCAGCTCTGTATATTCTCTATGGGCTCCCCTTGTTTAAGGTTTAACTGTTTATTTTGTCTTCTCTGTCCCAAGTAAAAGATTAAAAATGGTTCATAATAATATAGTGATAAAAATGTAATATTTCAACTGTGGTAATTTATGTTAAAAAAGAGAGTCATTTAGTTAAAAATATATTCTATACAGTCAGCATTAGTTTTTCTGTATCTTATTTTGAAGGAGTAATCTGTGATCGCAATGCATTGTGGAAAGCAGGAGCTGCAGTCAGTTGGGAAAAAAGCATTGTACAGAAAACCTGCCTATCTGTGTTTAAATTTCATCTCCTGTGGCCTGAATCTTTATATACATCATCAAAAGCAATGGCTGTAAGTTTATTACATGTTCTGGTTTGTTTTATATGTTTTATATGCTGATTTAGAGATCGTTGTGTGAATGTGTTTGTACCAGAAATTAGCCTTATCCCAGAATCGGTTTTTGCTTAGAGCATGGTCTATTAACATAGCAATGATGCTAGCAATCGAATATGCATATCAGAGGATTGTTAAAACTACTGTTTATCATTACTTAGCAGCTAAGACTAACTTTGATACATGTTTTCTATTACTAACTATTTCTTTTCTGCATTTATTTCACAATGTTAAAGAGCTAAAGGATATTTTATTTTCTGGTTTATTTTTTAGTTTCACTCAGAACTTTCATCGAGCTATTCAACCCACAGTTGTAAAAGTTGTAAGCCGTCGAGAAGACTGTAATAAAGGAGCAAGATGCTCAGTTTCCTGGCTCATGAAAATTGAGTTTGGCTTGCTGTTGACCTGCGTTAACATACACAGTGTATCCAACACGTAGCGATAACAGTATATCGTCTATGCATGCTATTTTGGTTATTACAATATATGTTGTATAGAGTATGATCCTGTCTACGGCAGGGCAAGAAGGAAAAAGGGAAGAGGCCCTAGATGGGCACCTATGGCCAAAGAGTGACAGCCCCAGAGGGCCAGTCGATGAGCAGCAGATCCCACTATAGGTGAGAGCCGAGACCAGGGTCCCAGTGCTCCATGTGCTGAAGAACTGCCCAGTACACAAGACAGTTACCTCCTGACATGGAAGAGCTCAAAGCCACCCCTGGCCACCAAGGAAGCCGGTGAACTACCACACCACAATGTCCAACCACCGGCCCTGGAACCAACAAGTAAAAATGCCCAAGGTGAAGCGGTCAAAAGTCTGGCTGTACTTCACAACAAAAGATGCAAACTCAGCAGCCTGCAACAAGTGCTTTAAGGTGATACTGTGCAAAGGAGGTAACACCTTGAATCTGATGACGAACCTGGTGATGTATAGTGCTTTTTTTTTTAAAGCCGAGAAATGCGCCGTATTTGATAGCTTGCTGCGAGACCTCACACCGTGCACATCTACTGCGGGTGTGGTGCCTGTTATCGGACCCAGAGTTAGCAACATCTCCTAAGAACCCGAAGAGGAGAGTCCTGGCCCCTAGCCCTGCCAGTGTAGCAGAAATGATGATGGATGATGATGGCAGCAGCAGCCGTTCTTCTCTGGGCGAGTAGCTTAATGTTGTTTGTGTGTAATTTACGTTGAGTAGGCTAATCACGTTATTAAATTAATGCATGTAAGGTGAACTAGCAAACACCGTCGTAGTTACATGCAGCTGTCTTCTTGTTTGATGGCAGATACTCCCTTCACCCTGGTCCAAAAGCCTAAAATGACCATAGAAAAAGTGGAAAACAGCTAAACATGAGACATTTTTGGACAAAGTTAGTGTTTTTTCCATTGTTTAAGCACTGCGTCCATCAAAGATTGATACCATATATGCCCTATAGCTGCAGAAAAGGCTAACATTGTTTGTTAACTATTTCTTTTTACAAAAAACAGCTAAACATGGAGAGCCAGGAAATAACTCCTCCCACCACAGAGAGTAGACTATAGTGTGTAGATGAGTCCCGCGTCTTAGGGCTGTGACTGTGTCACAACACCAGAAAGGAACAAGACACACTAGTCTGGGTCTGGGACAAGCTGCACTCAGCACTGGTTACTCCCTCACATGGACACCCCATCCCATCTCACACAATGGGCCTGCAGGCACCCATAAGTCCCCAAGGTACAGGCCTGAAATCCTAGCATGGCACAACCACCCTACACAGTGAGGCAGCCAAAAGGGGTGCAGACTAACCGAGCACAAAAAGATACCAAGCTAGAGAACAGGCGACCAGGGCGCCAGGGCCCGATGCCCCACACCCAAACCTACCTAGAAGAGGTCAGCCACCCAACTAGAGAAAAGAAAAGGAGAAAAGGACCCATGACCACAAGCACTTCAGGCCCCACACACCAAGATCGCTAGGCAGCACCCACCCCAGTCCCCCACCACCACGAACTGAGGCAGAAACCCAGACCCTCCAAAACTACAACCACAGCTCTTTAGGGCCCAGGAAGCCGCCAGACCTATAAGTTTCAGAGAATGCCTTCATTCACTATTAAGGAACCCAGGCAAATGAGACCACCCCTACATGTTGTTCCTAGAGTATTTAAAAGTAGAATGGGAGGGAGAGTCTTCAGTTTTCAGGCCCCTCTTCTGTGGAACCAGCTTCCAGTTTGGATTCGGGAGACAGACACTATCTCTACTTTTAAGATTAGGCTTAAAACTTTTCTTTTTGCTAAAGCATTTAGTTAGGGCTGGACCAGGTGACCCTGAATCCTCCCTTAGTTATGCTGCAATAGACGTAGGCTGCCGGGGGATTCCCATGATGCACTGAGTTTTTCCTTTCCAGTCACCTTTCTCACTCACTATGTGTTCACAGACCTCTCTGCATTGAATCATATCTGTTATTAACCTCTGTCTCTCTTCCACAGCATGTCTTTATCCTGTCTTCCTTCTCTCACCCCAACCGGTTGCAGCAGATGGCCCCGCCCCTCCCTGAGCCTGGTTCTGCCGGAGGTTTCTTCCTGTTAAAAGGGAGTTTTTCCTTCCCACTGTCGCCAAAGTGCTTGCTCATAGGGGGTCATATGATTGTTGGGTTTTTCTCTGTATCTATGAAGCGCCTTGAGGCGCCTTTTGTTGTGATTTGGCGCTATATAAATAAAATTGAATTGAATTGAATTAAATAATGGTATGAATCAGTGGGGACCAGAGAGAAACTAATAAACGCAGTTCGTCTTTTGAGGAGGAAAACACTATCTACAGACTGATGTGATCTAGAAATAAGATAAGATAAAACTTTATTAATCCATCGGGTGGGTTCCTCTGGGAAATTCGGTTTCCAAAAAGCACAGCACCGACAGAAGTTACAGAGTTACAGAATATTATATATATATATATACACATATATAAATACAGAGACAATATAAATAAAATATACAAAGGGGATAAATAGAATAAATAGGAATAAAAATAAAAATACAAGTGAATTGTACATTTCAAGTATTGAGGTCTATTGCACCGTTGACTATTAACAAAGGTATTGCACAGTGAAGTGAAGAGACACTACAGCTTAGTTGTTCCCCCCTCCTTTGTCCTCCTGTTTCCCCTCCCTCTCCCCTCCAGAGAGGAGTTCAACAGTCTGATGGCGTGTGGGACAAAGGAGTTTTTAAGTCTGTTGGTTCTTGTCTTTGGGAGAAGCAACCTGTCACTGAACAGACTCTTCTGGTTGTTTATGGCCGTGTGCAGAGGATGCCCAGCATTGTCCATAATGTCCATCAGTTTCTTTAATGTCCTTTTCTCTGCCACTGTCACCAGAGTGTCCAGCTTCATGCCGACCACAGAGCTAGCCTTCCTGATCAGTTTTTCCAACCTGGATGAGTCCTTCTTTGCTGTGCTGCTCCCCCAGCACACCACAGCATAGAAAAGTACTCCAGCAACCACCGACTGGTAAAACATCCTCAGGAGCTTCCTGCAGATGTTAAAAGACCTCAGCCTCCTGAGGAAGTACAGTCGGCTTTGGGCTTTTTTATACAGGTGCTCTGTGTTGCATGACCAGTCCAGTTTATTGTCCACCCACAGCCCGAGGTACTTGTACTTGTTGACCACCTCCACTAGGGCTGGGCGATATGACCCAAAATTCATATCTCGATGTTTTTAGCTGGATGGCGATATAAGATATATATCTCGATATTTTTTTTTTAAAGCCATAAGTTAAGAACAAAAACAGAGTTCTTAGTCACACTGTGTCCCAGATGTCACACCGGGCACTTTTATTTACATACAGCGTAGATGTACATGAAGAAATTACTCAAAAATAAATTATCAGCATTTATTAAATAATCATGGTCCATAAATAAAAGAAAACAATGTTGTTTTTGTGCATAACAAAAAGCTCACAATTGTGCAGTCAAAATGTAAACTAATACATACATAATACGTCGGCCCTCCCTCCAAGGGCCGACGCAACAACTGCCTGTGAGAAAATACACACAGTCACAGCAAGACTTCAGACACAAAACCCCGAGGCTTTCATTATTATATCTGGAGACTTTAACCATGCCACACTGGACTCTACTCTGGCTGCTTTTCACCAGTTTGTGAATTGTCCCACAAGGAGCAACAGGACAATTGACCTACTGTATGCTAATGTGAGAGATGCATACAGAGCCACCCCCCTCCCCCCACTAGGGAAGTCAGACCACAACCTGGTTTACCTACAGCCACAATACACACCCCTCGTCCAAAGGCAGCCTGTCACAACGCGCTCCATCCGGAGATGGACCCCAGAAAAGGAGGATGCTCTGAGAGACTGCTATGACACCACAGACTGGGATGTGCTCCTGAGCCCACATTGTGAGGACATAGAAGGGGCGACACACTGTCTTACAGACTACCTCAACTTTTGTGTGGACACAGTCGCCCCTGCTAAGACGGTACGGTGTTATCCTAATAACAAACCGTGGGTAACACAGGAAGTCAAAGCTGTCCTCAACATGAAGAAGAAGGCTTTCAGGAGCAAAGTGAAGGAGGAGATGAAAGCAGCACAGCGGGAGGTGAAACGCTGCCTGAGGGAAGCAAAGGACACCTACAGGAGGAAGGTGGAGCAGAAGTTGGAGAGGAACAATATGAGGGAGGTCTGGAATGGTGTGAAAACCATCACAGGCCACAACACCAAGAAAAGCACAGTGGGGGGGACTGTGGAGAAGGCAAACGAACTCAACAACTTCTTCAACAGGTTTGACCAGCCCACAACCCCCCCACCCTCACCCTCACCTTCACTACAGAGTCCTCTCCCCACTCTCCTACCTCCCTCGCTTCCCCCCCTTCCTGACACCATGACACCCCCCTCCTCCAATCCCTCTCTCAGCAGCAAGACATCTCCCCCCCTCCCCTCCTCCCAAACATCTCCCAGTGTCACAGTGGATCAGGTCAGGAGACAACTGAGGAAGCTTCGCCCCAGAAAGGCAGCAGGCCCAGACAAGGTGTGTCCTAGGATGCTAAAGGCGTGTGCTGTTGAACTTGGGGAGCCGCTACAACGAGTCTTCAACCTCAGTCTGCGACTGGGGAGAGTGCCCGCCCTATGGAAGACATCCTGCATCGTCCCGGTCCCCAAAAAGAACCGGCCTAATGAGCTGAATGACTTCCGACCGGTGGCACTGACGTCACATCTTATGAAGACTCTAGAGCGGCTCTTCCTCAACCTCCTCCGACCACAGGTACAACATGCCCAGGACCCACTACAGTTTGCATACAAGGCGGGTGTCGGAGTGGAGGATGCCATCCTGTACCTCCTGCATAGAGCCCACTCACACCTGGATGGGGGAAAAGGCACGGTCAGGATACTGTTTCTTGACTTTTCCAGTGCCTTTAATACCATCCGGCCCTGTATGCTTCAGGAAAAACTGAACAGGATGGAGGTGGACCCCTGCCTGGTGGCTTGGATCTCCGACTACCTCACCGACAGACCACAGTACGTCAGGCTGAAGGACATCACGTCTGACACTGTGGTCAGCAGCACAGGAGCACCACAGGGAACTGTGCTGTCCCCTCTTCTCGTCACCCTGTACACCTCTGACTTCTGCTACAACTCTGAATTATGCCACATTCAGAAGTTTGCAGACGACACGGCCATCATGGGGTGTATCTGGGATGATCAGGAAGAGGAGTACAGAAGTCTGGTGAGGAACTTTGTCGCATGGAGTCACACAAACCACCTGCAACTCAACACCTCAAAGACCAAGGAACTGGTTGTGGACTTCGGGAGGTCCAGAGAAGGTCCACTGCCGGTTCAGATAGAAAGGAACATTTCTAAACTGGGACATATGGTCTCCTCGGCTGAACTGGAAAAAACTGTTCATACATTTGTGTCATCGTGTTTAGATTATTGTAATGTCCTGTTTACCAGCCTGAACAAATCCCGTCGTTCTCACCTCCAAGCAAGCTCACATTACTGCTATTTAATTTTCTTTATATTGGCTCCTAATAAATTTTAGGATTTGTTTCAAAATTCTTGTTTTAACACACAGAACACTAAATGATCACGTCCTAGATTATTTATCTCAGCTTCTTACAAAGTAAACTGCTGCTCGTTGTCTCCGTTCAGACTCATGATGTGTTAGTTGTTCCCTGTACACGACTAAAGACTAAGTGTGACAGAGCCTTTCAGTCTGTGGCGCCAAGGCTGTGGATCAGTCTGCCTCCACAACTACGTTTAGTCGACTCTGTGGATTCTTTAAAAAGCAGTTCAAATGTTTCTGTTTTACAGGCTTTCTAATGACAAACATTTTATTGAATTATTATTAATTTATTTTAAAACTACCTGTTTATTTTACTGTCTTACTGAATCTTTATTTTCACCTAATGTTCATGTTTATTTGAGCCTTTTGTGTGAAGCTCTTTGTGACCGCTGTGAAAAGAGCTTAATAAATAAACTTTAATTACTTATCTCTGAAAATCAATCAATCAATAATCAATCAGTGAGTTTGTGCGTTTGAGTTTGTGTGTTGATGGAGGCCACGCTGCTCTCAGAGGACTGTGTGTGGTTGTGGTAAACGTGTGAGCTGCTGCTGCTTCTTCACATGTTTGATAGGTTTCATATTTCCAGCTGATGCTGATCACCCTAACCTTAACATCACAGACCATCCTTTGGTTCTTCTTCTGTTCCTCTGAAACTTCCTGTGTGGTGCCTTTCAAATTAAAAGCCCTCCCTGACTGTAAAGACTGGACTGTGCTGCAGCTGGTGGAAACAGTGTGTAGGTGTGTTGTGTTTGATGGAGGACTGAAGTGTGTCCAGCTGAGCTCTCTGTGTGCTCATATATACAGATGCTGATAAACAAATGTTTGTCTTTGGACCCTGTTACTGATCAGGACCTGCTGTGTGTTTCCTGTCCACAGGTCTACAAAGAGTCGCACTTCCTGCTGTGGTTCAGATGTTCAGCGTGTTGCTTTGTTTCTCACATGTTGGCTCCACGGTCTCTGCTGCTGTGGGCTGATGTCATGCAGCAATACAGCTGCTCAACATCTGGCCTTGTTTTCATCAGCAGATATTTGGCTTTTAGATCACATGATATTTGCATGCAACCTTCAAAGACGTGTGGAGAATTCATTATTTCTTTGAGAGATTTTTTAGTAAATAACAGAAAAAAGAAAGTAAGAGAAATTTTTTTCTATAAAACGTGAAAAATTCCACAAACATGTAACTCACCACTGTGTGAACATCACAGGGGAGAAATAGTTTCTCTGAGTCAGAGATGAGTGTCAGTAACACAAAAGTAACACTCAGTGTCATGCAGTGACTTTTACACAACCAGATCAGATGAACCAACTCACACTAAAACATGCATTTTGCTGCACTCTTTACACTTATTTCTTTTCTTTCTGCTCTTTTATATATTTTGTAAAACCACAAAAAATATTTTATATCAGCAGCAATTTTTCTCAAACTGCTGCATCACAGCTTTCATGCTCTGACCTGCATGTGAAATGAGATAAAAGCTCTTTATCAGTAACTTATACAACTTCTGGCAGGTTAATCTCTGAACTTTGGAGTGAAACACACCCTTAGTTACAGGAAATAACACCACTGATTCTTCTGAGACTCACACTTATCTTTGGACCAAACTAGCAGCTTCCTCTGAGTGAGTCCAGCTACAGGAGAGAAAAGTGGAAAACTCCAACACTGCTGCTTCAAGCTGCTGACGCTCCACACACTGAATGTGAGTTTGAGCAAAAACACGACTCAAAGGAAGTTTCAGTGAAGGTGGTAGAGGAGGGAGGGGAGCCAGGACTGACTGTACTTCCTGTCTGCTGTTTTCAGCTTCACTCACAGACTCAATGGCTTCCAGATCAGAGGAGGATCTCTGCTGTCCGGTCTGTCAGGAGGTCTTCAGAGATCCTGTTATTCTGTCATGTAGCCACAGCTTCTGTAAAGACTGTCTGAAGAGATGGTGAAGAGAGAGACCAACACACGAGTGTCCAGTTTGTAAGGAAATATCAGTGTATGATCCACCTTTTAATCTGGCTTTAAGGAACTTGTGTGAGTCGTTCTTACAGGAGAGAGATCAGAGAGCTTCAGAGGCTCTCTGCAGTCTGCACTCTGAGAAACTCAAACTCTTCTGTCTGGACCATCAGCAGCCAGTCTGTGTCGTCTGCAGAGACTCAGAAAAACACACCAATCACAGATTCAGACCCATCGATGAAGCTGCACAACAACACAAGAAGGAACTTCAGGAAACTCTGGAGCCCTTAAAGAAGAAGTTAAAGGTTTGTGAAGAAGTTCAAGTGAAGTTTGATCAAACAGCAGAACACATTAAGGTCCAGGCCCGACACACAGAGAGGCAGATTAAGGAGCAGTTTAAGAAGCTTCACCAGTTTCTAGCAGAGGAAGAGGAGGCCAGGCTGGCTGCACTGAGGGAGGAAGAGGAGCAGAAGAGTGGGATGATGAAGGAGAAGATGGAGGCTCTGAGCAGAGAGATAGCAGCTCTTTCAGACACAGTCAGAGCCACAGAGGAGGAGCTGAGAGCTGAAGACGTCTCATTCCTGCACAACTACAAGGCTGCAGTGGAAAGAGTCCAGCGCTGCCCCCTGCTGGATGATCCACAGCTGCCCTCAGGAGCTCTGATAGACCAGGCCAAACACCTGGGCAGCCTGACTTAACTTAAAGAAGTCCAGACGCTTTTCTTTGCAAGCTCCTTTGACAACACACATACACACCTTCACACACACTTTCACTCACAGGATGTTTCCAATCATTAACACTGGTGATAAAGTGAAGGTGTGTCCGTTGAAGGTGTCAGTGTCAGTGCAGCAGATGAGTTGAGGATGATGATGTTTCTAATGTTGTTTCCTGTCAGTGAGTTGAAGCTGTTAAACTGCAGCTGTCCTCCTGCTGCCTCGTTGTTCCAAAGCTCTTTGTTTCTCTTTTAGTTTCACTCTTTCTTTCTGTTTCTGCTGTCCACCTTTTCACATGGAAAATCATTTCACTGTTTCTCACTGAATGACTCCCCAAACTAGATTTGAAATTCTATCAAGTTTCTAATCATTACAAGTGATTCATGTTTCTATTTGATGTGTAAATGGAGATGATTTAGTTTGCTGGGATATGGACTGACATGTGTTGAATGGGAGGAGCAGTTTGTTGTTGTCTTCTTGTCTGTTTATGACAACAATAAACTAGTGCTGTCAAAATAAATGCCTTAACACAGATCATCACAATTAAGGCGAAACAAAAAAATTAACGTTATTAACGCTGGAGTGCAGAATGACTCAAATTTCCTGAAATGTTTATGTCAACACATTTCGGGCAGTTTGTCCAAGTGGAGTTACCTTTGCACATGCACAAATGGCAGTTGATCTGGTAGTGACGGGCAGCTGAACCAATAAACTTTGGGAAGACGATAAACGCACATTGGCCCTCTCGATGGGAAATTTGAGTATTGAAAAATAAAACAAGAAGGAACAGTCGACCGACATAATGTATTATGCACATTTTGCAAGAAGATATTTTATTTTCACTGAAGCATTTCCAGCTTAAAATATCACATTGACTAGACATATACGTTAGCCGGGGATGCTGCTAGGACTTTGGCTAATGGTAAATGGTAAATGGCCTGTATTTATATAGCGCTTTACTAGTCCCTAAGGACCCCAAAGCGCTTTACATATCCAGTCACCCACCCATTCACACACTGGTGATGGCAAGCTACATTGTAGCCACAGCCACCCTGGGGCGCACTGACAGAGGCGAGGCTGCCGGACACTGGCGCCACCGGGCCCTCTGACCACCACCAGTAGGCAACGGGTGAAGTGTCTTGCCCAAGGACACAACGACCGAGACTGTCCAAGCCGGGGCTCGAACCGGCAACCTTCCGATTACAAGGCGAACTCCCAACTCTTAAGCCACGATCGCACCACCGAGCTTGAGACAAGCCACTCACGGAGCATCAGGGACTCAGTAAGTCTACCTCGGACATATTGACCGACACAATTGATAAGTGGACTGCAACAAACTGCAGACCGATTAATGTTGTTGAGGACACGCACTTTACATAGCTTTGGTTCCTCGTTTCAAGGACTTGAAGTGCCTCCCCAAGAGTGACAGAGAGAGAGAGTGGACAAATGTTTACAGAGTTTTTTGTTAACATAAATGTTCAAGATGTTTAATAAACATGTTAAGTGTCTACATTTGACCTTTTTTCATAGTCTGTTTGCTCATACAAAATGAACTGCGATTAATATAGATTAAAAATGAATATTTAATCGTGATTAACCAAAATTAATCCACAGTAACCCTGTGATGAATCTGATTAAACATTTTAATTGTTTGACAGCACTAATATATATTATATATTAGTGTATACTTACCTATTAGTATATAGGTTTTTTTTTTTTAAAGTTGCATTTCACAGGAGAGAACCTGTGCTAAAAGATTTAAGAAAACTATTCAAATTCTCTTTGAATTTAAGCATACAGTCTTTGTTTATTCTCCATTTATTTCATTATATTGCATAAATGTCTGTTACAAGCTTAAATATAAAGTTGAAAAAGTGTAATTGCAGCCAGGCTATTCATCAAGTAATTGCGATTAATCGTGATTAATGACAGAAAATTGTGAGATTAATTAGTTATTTTTCCCTAATGTTTGGCTCCTGACCCAATCTCTGATCTGTAGGTATTTACAAATATTATATTTCAGACCATAGAATTGAGATAGTTGACTGAAGCTAGCAAACATATAGTCCTACTACTATTATTCCTGTTGCACGTACTCACAGTACGTGCAACAGGAATAACTGCTAATGGTATTAACTTTAATTCCTTTTGCGCTATTGAGACTGTAACTAACTTTTGCAAAAATCCACATCCACAGTACGTGAAACTGGGAAGCTAAACAATAGATTCTAAAATTTCTTGGGTTGGCCACTTGAGACTGGATTTAAAAAGTAGTTTTTTAAATATGATTTTTGTAATTTTATTATAAAAAAAACCAAAGAAAGAGACTAAACAAATATGTATTTCTGATTTGGGGGTTGAATCGTGAATGATGTTGATGTGTGCTTAAAAATGTGAAATTAATTTTTGGTCTTCAAAAGAATGCTTTACAAAATTGTTTTTGTCAAGAAGTCAAGTGAACCTTTATTTGTCACATGCAAGTTGCCCTGCACTGAAATGGGACCACATGTGAGAGTATTGTTGCAGTTTTGTTTGTTAATCTTAATTTTCTCTAGTTGGAAGGTAGGGTACCTTTAGTGATAAAAAATATAGGCCAGGCATAAATGTAAACAATGCTTCAGCCTGTGCCTTTTCATTCAGTATTTGTAAAAAAGGCAGAATGTTTTATCACTCATAGATCTTTAACACTGTACTTATTAGTGCCCTGAGGTAAAGGGTGTTGTGATTGGCCCATATTTAGGTTAAAGCAGTGTGTTTTACCCAACATTTGTGAGTCAGGTGATGATTAAATGGAATCTGTTATGCAAGTTTAGCTTCAAAGTTTGAATAGTTTCTACAAAAGTAATTAACAAATGAGCTGGTGCTAATTATGTGTGGTACAACTAATGTTTGCTTTATGTTAGTTTGTACACCTAGTCACAAATAACCAAGCTGCGGCAACATCATGTGAAATCCCTGAAAAGTCACAGAAAGACAGGGGATGAGCGAAATGCTGAGGAAAAACATTACACCATGAGTTTAATGAAATGTGCAAAGCTGGCACAGGAACTAACAAAACTGGATGCTCTTGCGAGTAATGTACTTGGGTATTTAGTAAGTGCATATGTAACATATGTTACGCTACAGTCAAGGGGTAGAGGAACATAGCATAAGGGGTAAAAAGGAAGTGACCCCGCCCTGGTCCCCAAAATCATACACAGAAAAAACAATTTCTTAAGTGAAAGGTGGTTTAATGTCTACAATGAAAACTAAGCTCTGGAGTGAACAAAGACCAAAATAACAAACAAAACAAGCTAAGTCAGGAGAGGAGGTGCCATCTAAAACCCTATGTGAAACAAAAACCAAACAAAAGACAGATGCTACATCTAACTCCCTAACTGAAATAAAGAGGAGAAAACAGTACAAGAAAATAATAAGGCAGCTCACCCCTTCTGTTTCATTTTCTATTCACAATGTACTATTTACAAGTGAAAATGTATCTACACGCTATGTACAAAGCTCAGGGGGTCTTCTGTTGCTGCTGTCAGTTGCTGCTGCTGACATCTGCTGGGCAGGGATCTTTTAGAAACAGCCACCTGATGAGGGGACCAATCAGCCGCCGCTAGCTCCCCAACCAGGAAGGACCTGTAGAGTCATAAAAGACACAGCACAACAAAAATACACAGCCGGTCCAGGGCCGTAACAACATAGTTAAATAAGGTTCAAGTTAAATTCTGCTAAATGGGACATTGGCACCACCTACTGTTGTAAATGTCACCCTGCAATAACCACGAAGGGGCAAGGAATTCTGGGTAATCCTCAGAGTAATGGAGGATGTCCGTAGAGATAAGGATGTGCAAATGTCATGAACAAAAAAAGTCATGTTGCTAGCTGTAAGGGTAATACAAGTTGACCCAGTTATTTTTGGTTAAACGTTCTTTCCCGTGGGTTATTTCTCCCATCCTTATGTTGGGTTTAACCAGGGGTGCGCAACTCCAGGGCTCAAGGGCCAGTGTTCTGCAGGTTTTAGATGTGTCCTTGATTAAACACAGCTGATTTAAATGGCTGAATTACGCCTCAACATCTCCTGCAGTTCTCCAGAGACCTGGTAATGAACTAATCATTTGATTCAGGTGTGCTGACCCAGGGTGAAATCTAAAACCTGCAGGACACCAGCCCTTGAGGCCTGGAGTTGCCCACCCCTTGGTTAAACTTTCGTGTATGTGAGACGTCTTTATCAGTAAAAAGACCCGGGAGTATAGTTAGTGTTAAGGGTTCAAATATTGAGGAGGAAGTACACAATAACACTAAGTCCAGACAGGGCCGGGCCAAACGATGATTTTAATGAAACACACGTGTGGGAGATGAATACTGTACGCAGACAGCATCGATCTCTGTCTAACAACACACAAGCAGTTGTTTTTATACCATCGGGGAAATTTATAACGCCCCCTCATGCGTTAAGCAGATACAATATATGTATACGTCAAATCAAAGCCACAATGACTTTTAACACAGTTTGAAAACGCAACATCGTCTCGTCTCCATCCCAGGTGTCTTCTTGTCGCTGCCGGACGCTTGATTATCATCTGGAACATCAGGCACACATTCTGCAACAAACTGTTCTTTTGCAAACACAATTTTGCAGTTACAAGCTTTTACAAAATATTATTTGAACCTTCACCTACCCCTGAGTCTAACTGCTGTGCAAGTGTGTGTATGTGTACGTGTGTGTGTGTGTGTGTGTGTGTGTGTGTGTGGCTCGACCTCACACGAACTTTGTCTTATTAGGAGAGAGGCCAATTCTCATGTGCATAATAACCTAACTGAAACTATATCTGTAATATGTTGAATAAATGTTTTAATCAAGAACCTACTAAAAGCTTAATCAAAGAATATAAAAGTATAAAAGATAATAATGAATAACCTGGTTATTCAAATAGCATCATCCAAACAGCTCCTCAAAATGACAACCAAAATGCACACTTTACAGAGGGAACAAAGACATTTTAGAAGTATACTTCCTGACTTATTCTCAGTCATCTGTTACCAAGCAAACTCAAACACAGCAGGTTGCTGAATACACTCAGGCCTCTGCTCAGCTACTATTTTTGCTGTAAGATTAACCTTCTAAGCTCCACGTCACTCACGCTCTGCTTAGTTTCATTTCCTGGATGCAAAGCATGCTCTGCAAACCTACAGTTTCCTGTCAAGACTTTTAGGCCCAGACTATACTCAGAGTTTCTTTTATAATGCAATGTAATCTGCATATAAACATTTAAAATTATAAAAAGCATTCAAAAGCATTTAAGATTATAGATTCAACTCAACAGTTTAAAGTGGTTATCACTGCACCTGTAATAAAGGCTAATTGGGTACCAATATGTTTAAACATCTGAATGCAATATCAATACTGCAGATTGTATTATTAATGCAATGGTAATGAGGATGATTATGAACAATAGCAGCAAAATATCTCTCCAATCTCAATATTAGCGAACACTGATGTCGCATTTCCACACAGGTCTCACGCTGATTGTCCGCAACAATAAAAAAAAGCATTCTTTGTTGCCCTTTGTTGTGAATGCAGATGCAGATACTGAATAAAAGAGGCTGTTACTACAAAATCTACCTGACCCCATTCGTTCATTTAAAGGCCTGAGAAGACATAACCCAGAGGTCACACATACAAAGTCTTGTATCCAAATTTATTTGATAGATGATAACATTTTTATGTTAAGTGTACTGGATATGCAACACTCTGGCCATACACTGTGTGAGGAGGATTAAGATTTAAAGTTCCTGCTTAATTTTCTCTTCTGAAAACTAGCATCCCATTTATCACTCTTGCTCACAACTAAAATCCCAGCCAGGAAATACCCCTGACATGAATTTTCAACATGACATTCAGATACACCTACAATTTGCAGCTTAGAAAAGGAAATTCAGATAATATTTGATCAATGTCACAAGTACTGTATAATTTAAGATGTAATGGCACTCACAAAGATGGTTTATTTATTGTTGAATATCTGTCTACTAGTGATGTGCGGATCGATCCTGAAATATCGATTCCTCCGATACCAATCATTTATGTTCTAGAATCGATTCTCACATTAAAATATCGATATTTTAGTACTTTAGGGTAAATTTGTAGTTTTTCATTAACAGGAACACAGTGGAAAGAAACTACATGTCTCGCAGCCGCTGGCGTGCGCACTCACAACAATGGCTGAGCGCAGTTGATGTCATGTACAGACGTATTTTACCTCCACAAACAGCTGAGACGTGGTTTGCGATACATGTGGCAAAAAAGTGAGGTGTTGTGGCCATACTTGCCAACCTTGAGACCTCAGAATTAGGGAGACATTCAAAATACATTTTACAGTGTTTATTTATCGGGTAAAATACGTTAAATGTCACCGTTATTATTGGCCGGCCTGGAAACAGCGGGGGTGTCCAAATTCAGAGGCTGCTTCCACCTGAGGACCCGGCCTTCGCGGTCTAAAGAAAGCCGGGTAGTACGTCACGAGCTCCCTCGGTGGAGTGAAACTCTGCCGTCTGCTCCTTGCTATCTAAAATATAACCGGGCACTGCCGTAAACTCTCGACCGTCTCACACTTCTGTTTAATTAGTTTTCTGTTTGACGTTTATTCAGCTGTGTGAAAACCCCGGAGGAACCCACTCGATGGATTAATAAAGTTAAATTTAATTTAATCTAATCTAATAACTTTAATCTCAGCCAAACCGATTTACTCACAAACTAATAAAACACTGAAAAAGCCAAACAATAACATTTTTAAGTTATCAAAGTGACTCATATATCATGTTTAACCCGAGTAGCAAAAGACCGCGGGGGTTTGAAGACGATGTGTCGGTCGGCTCAGATATTTGAAGTTTACACAGCTACATTCTCACCTGAAAATATGTTAAAAGTTTTTTTGCGACCCAGAAAGAGAAATAAGAGTAATATTAAAACTAAGCAGCTGCCGCCATTGTTGGAAACTGGAATTGGCTGGGCCGCGCTATGAATTCTGCGATATGGTTTTTCAATTTTGTTGTCCTGGAAAATTGGAGAAATTCGGGAGAATGGTGGCTCCGGGAGATTTTTGGAA
Organism: Copadichromis virginalis; assembly: GCF_057382275.1. Taxonomy (NCBI): domain Eukaryota; kingdom Metazoa; phylum Chordata; class Actinopteri; order Cichliformes; family Cichlidae; genus Copadichromis; species Copadichromis virginalis. The sequence continues at coordinate 11,057,043 of NC_140620.1, forward strand.
GGGGCACTGAAATTCGGGATTGGATTCGGGAGGGTTGGCATGTATGGTTGTGGCAACATCACTAACCTTGTCAAACACCTCAGAGTAAATCATATCACAGAATATGACGAGCGTATGTTGAGACGAACTGAAGAGGAGGACAGGGACAGGTGCTGCTGGGGCGAGACAGACGTCTCTCACGGAGTCCTTTAGTGCTGCAGGCAGGCAAGGTGTTCAAATAGCACAACTTCAGTTTTTTTATTTCTATATGATGAACCCTGCATTATTAAGTGATAAGAACAAGTAATCTGATGTCCTGTAATCATTATGATGCTATAATTTGAGATACAATTAATAAAATAAGTTTTTGTACAAAGTATTGGTATCGGATCAGTATCGTCGATACCACCCTGAATATTACTTGGTATCAGATTGGAAAGGAAATCAGTGGTATCGCACATCACTACTGTGCCGCTACGCTTATCAGATAATTTCCCCTTGGAGATGTGGACCAGGGAAACACTGGAAGATGTGCAGCAGGTAGCCGAACTATTGATAACAAGTCTTTGAATTTAAACAAGTGCATTGCTGTGCAGTTTAGGTTAGTTTTAATGTTCATTTTCATGTCCCTCTTAAAAAATGCCCTACATAAGCTAATTTTCTAAATTACATATTTTTTCAAACGTATATCCTCAAACCAGTGATTCCAGATTTGAATTTTATGCTGTAACCAGTATTACTTTTGCAGTTTAATATTTCCTTATTTGGTTTCATACATATCAGGGTACCCCATGACCTCATACGGCACTCCCTAAGATCGCATGGTGTCCCTGAGGCGTACATCAAATGGATACAGCTCCTCTACGACAACGCCACCAGTTCAGTCCGATGCGCCGCTTGACTATCACCTCCCTTCCCAGTTAGTGTTGGGGTCCACCAAGGGTCAGCTCTGTCACTCCCCCTCTTCATTCTATGTACGGATACCATCACGGCCGACCTCCAGTTACCTCATCCATGGTCTCTCCTCTTTGCCGACGACGTATTCTTCGCCAGCAAAGACAGAGAAGAGACCCAAACGACGACGCAACTCTGGAAGACCCGGCTCAGTGAATATGGTATGCGGCTCTATACGAAAAAGACCGAATACCTGGAAGGAGGCCCCCAAACTGATGGCACCATCATAATTGACAACGAAGAGTTGAAGAAGACATAAGAGTTCCGCTACTTGGGCTGAATCATCAGCTACGATGGAAACATAACCCCCTTTGTCCGAGCACGAATAAATGCAGCCTGGTTAAAATGGCAACAGGTCACTGGTGTCCTTTGCGACAGAAGAATGCCAGATCGACTCAAGGGAAAAATCTACAAAGCGGTGGTCCGCCCAGTAGCCCTGTATGGTTCCGCATGTTGGCCCGCATTGACCACACATGAACAGGGCCTAAACACCATGGAGACGCGCATGCTCCGATGGAGCCTGGGAATTACAAGATGGGACCGTGTTACGAACAAAGACATACGGAAGCGACTAGGTGTAGCCCCAATTCAGGAAAAGATGCTCGAGTCCCGCCTGAGGTGGTATGGACACGTGATTCGAAGCGATGAGAACTCTGTAGCAAAAATGGCAATGATGATCGACCCAGAAGGATGCCGGCCTTGAGGCAGACCGAAGAAACAGTGGATGGACAAAATTAAGGAGGACATTAAGACCATCAACGCATCACCTGAGGATGCCTCGGACAGAACCAAATGGAGAAACCTTTGCCGAAGAGCGAAGACCCTGCACCAGCGGGATCCAGGATGAAGAAGGTTTCATACATATCAAAAATACATTATAATAACATGGTATTTTTAGACGCATGGAGTTTTTATTTTTTGTCCATCCTTAAAAGGCTGCAGGTCCTCATATAATTGCCACAACATCATCACTTCAACCAGCATTTGAGGATTGCTTTGTTGAATACTGAAAAAAAGAGGTCATAGGTAGAAAATTTGTAATATACATGTTTTATTTATCTTTAAATGGCTTTAACTTTTAATCTGTCACAACCCAACTACTTCAGTCATGCCTTAAATCTTAAAGAGATGTTTTTTTTTTTTTTTACCAAGGTCTCAACATATGCAGAAACGTCTTTTGATGAATCCGATAACCCAGACTGTAGTGATGCTGATTATGTTCCAGACCAAGTTCCTGTCATCTAGATGAAGATGGACCTCTTTATCCAACTGCACAGAAGCCTCTGCCTTCTGTGTGATACCCCAATTTATCTCCACAAAAACTAGATAATTCTTCAGAAATTTTAAATAAAGTCAATGTTGCCATAACTCCTAAGAAGAGGATCTCAGAATACTAAAAGTACACCAAAGAGAAGCAGAATTGAACAGATTGCGGAATCAATCAAATTGTTACCACCTTCAAAGTTTGGAAGTCACCATGTGTATGATAAGAGAAACTACTGTTTGTTTAGACACCAACCTACATCAAAAATTGCACGACACCTGGAGGCTGTAGATAAAAATGTAGAAGAGATTGCTCTTGCATTTCAATATCCCAAAAATTCAAGAGTGTGACACAATAGGTTGAACATCCTTAGAAGATGTGGAAATTTTGCCCATAAGCCAGTGTGTTGAAGAGGGGAGCTGATGAGCTACAGCAAATCCACAGAGGGCATTGATTTCATTCATTGAAAACACTGTGGAAGTACATGAGAAGATGCCCAGCAAAGAAAGAAGGTGACTCCCAGGGTGGGAAACAGAGGGTTCGATCCAAATGTGCACTGAAAACTGCTGTTGCTCGTGACAATGGAGAGGGCTTATGTGATGGCATCAGCCACACATGGGTAAATCAGTCCATTTGTTCACTTTATTAGTTTGGTTTGCAGTTTTCTTCATTAATATAATTCATTAATCATTTTATTTAAACCTAACACTGATATTATGAGGCGCGCGCATAAAGGCATTGTGTGTTTTCTAAAAATGTTTTCTGTTATATTAATTGTGTTTCTCTTTTTTTGAGTTACTTGGTTTTGGGTGGTGGCTGTTTCCTGTCTGGGTAAAAGGTGTGGCTGAGGATTCTGAGAACATAATGCCTGCTCAGCAGGACCAACCATGTGCTTATCAGGAAAAAGGGGTGTTTTAGGTTTGCCTATGTTAGTTAATATTAGTGTGAGTTTTTGTTTTCCCCCTATTGTGTGTAAATGGTTTGGCCAAACCACTGTAAAAGCTACCCTTAGGTCACTATGAGTAGTTTTATGTTTAAGAATTTTGTCTTTTGAACCTTTTTGAGGGTTAAAATAAAGAAAACCCTTTCTTGAAGACATTTGTTTTCATGTGTCCTCTATGCCTCTCAGCTTGAAAAGTGTGATTCCTGCATGAAATATGACAAAGTTACTCAATCCAAAATGGCCAACTTCTTCTGCAGTTTGGACAGAACTTGTGTGATCTAAATGGTTCAAGAAAGAACAGACATGACTACATAAGGCAAAGTCTTAGGGAATTTGGGGGCCAGCTGCTTATACTTCAGAAAAATAGCCCCATTCAAAAGGCAGAGGAACTGATTTATCCTGCAAACTTCAACCATTTGATATGTGCAGTGAAAGAGTTGGCACAATCCTGAGAGCACAATCCAGAGAGAAATACGTTCCAGAGACCTGCCTACTCCTGCTTGGATCACCATATGGAGACTATTCAAGGTGATGCTGAAAGAATGCTGAGATTGTCTCCCCCGCCATGTAGCCATGCAAGCTTGCCAAAGTGACACTTGCTCAAGTGATCATTTTTAACAGAAGAAAAGAAGGAGAAGTATCAAGAATGGAAGTGTCCACCTTTAAAGACAGAAGAAATCCAGAAATCTATACGGACATGGCTGCTTGCCTGACCTTACTTGAAAAAAAAAAGTGATTTCTTCACCAGAGTAGAAACCTGTGGAAAACGAGGGAGAGGAGTTCCTATTCTCTTAAAACTATCAACGGTCTCTGCAATGGAGCTTGTTGTGGAAACTCGTGAATCTTGTGGTGTCTCTAAAGAGAACATCTCCATGTTTGCTAGACCAAGAGCTTTATCTGCCTATCGAAGAGGAGACTGTATCCAAATGTTTGCAAAGGAGAGTGGGCCAAACACCCTGAAATCTGAACATCAAGAAGACTTCGAAAACATATACCAACAATGTTGTGGTTGTTTAATCTTAAAGAAAATGAAGCAGACCAACTAGCAGACTTTCTGGGCCATGACATACGTGTCCACGGGCAGTATACCAATTGCCTCAGGGAACACTTCAGCTTGCTAAGATGAGCACAAGATGAGCTTTTGACACTGGAGAACGGAACTTTTTCACACTACAAAGGCCAAACACCTGATGATATTGACACTGACCCTGAAGGTAAGACTAATTTTTATTAGGATGCTCTGAAATATAATAATAGGATTTAAGCTGGACTGCACTCAATGCATCAATGGAGATCCCTATGCAGTGAAAGACAGAAACTGTACTGGGGTAAGAAATTATGTCAGAAATCACATTAATGCCTTAAAAAGAAAAGCTTGTGCAATAGACTGAGGGATGCTTGTGTCAAACTACTGTATTGAGAAATATTGCTTAAAATGAAAATCTCTGGTGACTTTTGTTTTCATTGGACTTGGAGGTGTAAAATTCAGTTGTGAGCCTGCTTCTAAACCATACAGAAACCGGTGTCCCCAAAGGGTGGGAGTTAAAAACTGCAACCTCAAATTTACTCAAGTGAGTCTGTGTGTGTTCCTGTTTATTTATATATTATTTCCTAAGGTGGTTTGTTTTATTTTGCTTTAGTGTGACCACCTGTTATGGGGACTAGACATGTGTGGTGGAAATCTCTCTGATGCATGTGAGTGTGCACACCGGGAAACAGGTATAACGCGCCATTTAAGTTGCAGTTAGACTGGCAATGAGGATTGCAGAGACTGCACGGGTGAGTAATTCATGGCACTCCCTGTAGGTTGAGTCCCCAAGAGGCCGGTACTTAAAGCAGTACTCTGAGCTGTTATTTTAACTAGGGTAGCATTGTGGCAGCAAACCTTGTTCTTTTAAGTAATGTTTGTTAATGAAGTGTCTTAATTAAGGATTCAGTATTGCCAGCCCTGCTACTTAAGATGTTTTCTTTTCTGCAGTTGTATATTTGCTGTTGTTTTGTCCAATAACCTTTGTCTTGTGAAATTGACTTACCTCACCTCTGCTTGTAATAATGAAGCTGTATGCCTTTTATAACTGTTACAACGTTTGCACTGGCTATTGTAATCTCTCCTGGGGTGTAAGTACCTCCCCATGTGGCTTTGTCAACACCGCTCAGGCACCTTTACCAGTTTTTCTCCTTCACGATGCCACACCGGTCACCTAGTAAAACATAATCTGCCCTGCCATTTTGAAAGCAGTAAAAAGAATACAACTCATGAACCTTTATTGTTTAGTACACATGGTTAGTTTTATTAGTAAATGTGCCTCACATGTACAGAGGTTTTGATGTGATTAACAAGTAACTGAAGCTGCCCATTCACACCAGTCTTGCACTGAGACCTCTGCATTTTGCTGAATTCTGCAGCAACATGTGGAAGAGGTGTTCTTGGAGAGGAAAATACATAGTGAATCCTTTCCATTGTTGGTGGCTTGAGTCTCTTGGCTGTGTAGCCCTGTGATCCCTGAGACACTACAGAAAAACTTATGTCTGCTACCACCTAGAATTTCAAACAAGAGGACCACAAGAGCCACACAATTAAAAATAAAGAATTCTATGCTTTAAAAGTTAATTGTAGAATCAATTCTGCATTTGTAAATTCCTTTTCAAATTCATTTAAAATCACTTAATTTATTAAAACATTTCTAAATAAAATGAAATTCACAAAAAAACTCTGAACAGAACCACTTTTGGATTCTAAATTAAAAAACGTTTTTAAAACACAACTTAAAAAACAGAAACAAGTAAATAGTTTCAAAAATCAACGATTTATTTCTGGCATTTAAATTGTTAATTTAAAATCTATTTAACTTTTCTGTTAACTCACGGATTAACTATTGGATTAGTTGCTGAATTAACAATTTCATTTTTTAAATCCTGAAGCAATGCAAATTAGTCATTCTGTGGGACATAAGAAGCTCTCTGATTGGTTGGACAGACACGGGCTGGCTGCCTGGATTTCTCTGTACTGCTGTTCATAGCATTGCCTTGCAAATTCAAAGCCTTAAAAAAAAAAAAAAAAAAAAAAAACCACCCACAAATGCAGGTGTTACATATGGTTAAAATCATTCAAATGCAGGAAGTATAAACGTTTGACATAAATATAATTTGTGGCTATGTTCACACGTACATGGGTATTTTTGAAAACAGTTTTTTCCATGCATTTGAACCTTTTGTCCACACGTAAACGGCGTTTTCGATCATTGAAAACCGAGATTTTTCAAAACTCCTGCCAGAGACTTAGTGTGGCTGCAGCTTGTTGCTATGTCAGCGTAAATCAGTCATGTGAATTGGAGGCGTAACAATATTTTCAGTTTTAGAATTTATATTCAGACTACGTACACGGGTGTCTTTGAAAACTGAGATTTTGTGGGGTTTTTTTGTTTTTTTTTAAATATATCCTGTTTACTCGTACACTTTTGAAGAAATATCTCCGTCCACATGTAAACACCAAGAACGAAGTCAAGCGCTGTCAAGAACATGCCAATCCTAACCATGTAGAAATGTTGGTCAATCAGAAGTCTAGATGGCTGGGAGAGAAAAACCTTAAGTACTTCTAAAAACTTTTTTTGGAAAGGCAGCTAATTTTGTGTTACTTTTTAAGTGCCTGCGTCATTTCAAATGTTAATGACTAAAGACAGTATTTTGGCTGGTGTAGACTCACAACTTAAAAACGAACAAAATGCATACAGCATACATAAATTTAAAAAAAAATATTCAAAACCGACGTCGGGATTAGGGTTGTGAGAGTGTCTGTGTTGAATGGAGAAGTTCACTCTGATGCTTCTGTCTTTGTAAATGAACAGACAGTAAGTGTGTCTGTATGCAAGCGTGTAAAAAACTAAAAAAAAAAACGTTGACGTGTGGACGAAAGGTGCAAACGCATAGAAAAAGCTGCGTTTTCAAAAATACCCGTGTACGTGTGGACGTAGCCTCAGAGTAATAGCTGAATGCACAATGAAGACAAATGCTGGGTGCAGTATTTTAGTTTTGTGCCTCCCGGGTTAGTGTAATTCGGTAATACTCTGTTTGTGTCCCCGGGACCATTTTCTGCCACTTGCTTTTTTTTATTTCAAGCCATTTCCTGTTGAATGAAATATAGCCAAATTTGCCAAAGGATATAATTTTTTTTTAAATTTAGCTTCTTTAAGCTTCGGTCTGAGTTTCTTAAATTAGCTTAAAATGCCTAAGCAGCAAAAATACTCACACACATTATCCTAATGGCCGTTTTCTGGCCCATTGACAACAATTCTAAATACTATTTTTCATTCCAAAACTATGATAACATAATGTAAGGAATCATTTTATGTTATGATTTCCTTTTAGAATCCTGGCCTTAAACTTGCAATTTTTTTATTTGTCCACCAGGTATTGGAAATGGTCCTGGACTCTAAGTGCGAGGATGGCTTCTCGTCTTCCTCCTCCGAGGATTATAGAGATGAGACGGATTATTCTGTAGAAACAGAGTAGCTGGAGTCCAATTTTCTGTGAAATATCCTCTGAAAATGAGAGCGAAGGGGAGATGGATGAATGAAGCAGCATCGGGATGGACTTCAAAAAACGGGAAAATCGTTTGGTTGCCCACAAATTTGGAGATGCTCCACTATGTCCCAGCAGCCACAAGTGTCACCCCGGGACCTACACACTATGCTGCTGCCTAAATCAGTGACCCGACATCCAGCTTTGCACTCTTCCTCACTGATGAAATTGTGCAGCACACCGTGGCCATGACAAATGTGCACGGGAGACGCGCAGTCGCCGACTTGCGAGAAATGGACTCAGATGAATTTTGTGCTTATGTTGGGCCGCTCATTTTGGCTGGTGTCTACCGAATCGACCCTCAGCCTCTGGAGTGAAAAATCCGGACGGGACATTTTCCAGGCTATCATGTCCCACAAGTGATTTCATCAAATCAGCAGGGTGCTGCGTTTTGATGACAAACTTTCCCGACCCCGACAAGCTGTCTGCCTTCCGCAAGGTATGGGATTGTTGGACACATCTTCTGGAGCTGCTGTTCAGAGACATTTGTGTCGATGAACAGCTCGTCGCATTCAGAGACAGGTGCAACTTCAAGCAGTACATGCCAACAGTCGGCCAAATATGATCTAAAAATATGGGTTGTGTGTGATGTGAAAAACATCCAACGCCTGACTGCAGGTATACACGGGCAAAGAAGATGGCGATCGTGCCGAGGTCAACCAGGGGATTAGGGTGGTCCTGGAACTAACAGAGGGGCTCCAGGGACGCGCCATCACCTGTGACAATATTTTTACTTCATTACACCCTGGCAGAAAAGCTACTCAGGAGGCAGCTGGCCCTGGTTGGCACAATTTGCTAAATCAAGCCTGACGTTCCGCCTTATTTGTATATATTCATAGGTTTTATGTTTCAGGTTTTGTTTTTTTTGTTAGGTTCTTGACACCTATTCCTGCAGGAGGAGAACAAATCGCTGGCCAGTGGCCCTCTTCCACAACCGGCTGGACATCTCACTATACAATGCCTACGTGCTGTGGACACCAATGACCCATCCTGGAAGCAGAGGAAAACACACAGGAGGTGGCTGTATGTTGAAGAGGTGGGTGAAATGTTGGTAAACCCACACATATTGAAGCGAGGGCACCTTCCCCGCTCATCAGCTTCTGCAGACTTTGTGACAAGAGCGCAGGGTGCTGCTGCAGGCCCCTCTCCAATCCTTAAACCGAAGGGCATGAGGCAGTGCGAGTTTACGCCGAAAAAAGACAAATCGTCAGCACCTGCTGCAAATGCGGAAGGCTCGCATGTAAGGACCACAGTCTGTCCATTTGCAGCCTCTGCTTCAACTGAGCAGGACTCTGACACACCTCCACATACGCTCTCTCTCTCTCTCAACCTCTTACTCGCTCTTTTTTCATACCTTTTCCTGTTCCCAAAAAACATAAATGTTTATTGTTCTAAAATAAATGTTTTTTTCTGGTTTAAACTGTTCCTGTATTTTTGTTTACATAATTTTTCATTTTACTTTAGAACACAACAAGGTAATAATCATTTAGCATTTATACTGAATTTGCTGTGCCACTGCAAAAAAAAAAAATGATGGATCAAAATGAATGTTGGTGCCAATCTTTGATCCATCTAAAGGCCTAATTATAATAAAAAAAAAACATGTCTTTAAATGTATTTTATGAAAAAAAATTTAATTTTCTAGTTTTTTCTGTAAAAAAAAAAAAAGTAATGTAAAGATACTGGGATTTAAAGGAGTAGTTTTAAAAAACTGACTCATTTAAAGTGGAAAAAATACTAATATACAACATTTTTATAGCACTTTTTGGAGTGTGGCCGTTATGTGGCTTTAGGGGCACGAACGTAAGAACCCTAAAAAAAGGCAGAGATCCCTGTTCATTTTTAAGCTCAGTTTTTAAAAACTTACAATGCAACTACAGCCCAGCCCATGCAACAGCAAATTAATGACTAACCTCGTATTGTGGATGGATTATCTCAGACTGAAGTTTCGTCCGTTTACAGCATCCTGCCATACAATCGCCTTTGTCCCTAACCATCGGGAACCCTCACTTTAACTTTTATCGAATGGAAAAAGGTTATCGTTCATCCTCCAGCTTCACTGTGCTAATGTTTTTATATCATGCTAACCATAGCTCTGTAGTGAGCCACCATGTAGTGTATCATAATATACCAGCTACGCCAGCTTCAGTAACCCTAAAAACGTTACTACTGTTTAGTTTTCTGTCTTCATTTATGTTTGAAGTGATAGCAGAGCTGTAGACTTTAATTTTTTCAGAAATCTCTCAGTCAGAACATGGTATATCATGTTTAGGTGGAAGCTAGCAAGCTAACTTCCTGCTAACATCTAACTCCTGTAGAGACTGGAGCTTTCCACCGTTTCTCGTCAACTCACCAACAACAGCATTCAGGACACTTGTGGGAATAATTTAGACAGCAATCCAATGTGCAGACATTGATTGAACTGGCTCTGCTTACCTTGACAGCACTAGTGGGAACACAATGAATGTGACTGCACATTTACTCCGACATCATCCTAGTGCAAAGACAAGTGGAAGCAGACAAAAACAACAAGCATGCATGTTACAAACTTTAGCCGAGTCATTTAGACAGCCGTTAGCACATGATTCTCCTTATGGGGACCTGATATGTTTAATATGCTGCTGAGAATATAGCCCAGAAGAACCGTATAGTATAGCTTTTATTTTGGAAAGAGACATTTCTCTGTAATAAACTCTCTTTTCCAAAGATGAGAGATTTCTCGATCAGATAGATTTATTTTTTTATTACTAAATTTAAAAACTGTACTTTTGAGTTAAAATATATATTTATAATTTTAGTAAATGACAAATTAAAAAGGCATGAACATTCTTTTGTATTGAAAAAATATTGAACCGTGACACCAAAGTATCGAACCGAACCGTGAATTTTGTGTATTGTTGCACCCCTATATATATATATATATATATATATATATATATATATGTGTGTGTGTGTGTGTGTGTGTGTGTGTGTGTGTGTGTAGTCGGATGGTAACAAAGAGAGGGAAGGTAGTCAGAACTGAGGGGACTGAACTACCAGAAGGCAACATTGCAGACATAGAGGACAGTTACAAGTACCTGGGGATCCCGCAGGCGAATGGGAATAATGAAGAGGCCGCTAGAAAAGTACCTGCAGAGGGTCAGGCAAGTCCTGAGGAGTCAGCTGAATGGTAAGAACAAGATCCGGGCCATCAACACGTACGCCCTGCCCGTGATCAGGTACCCTGCTGGAGTAATAGGCTGGCCAAAGGAGGAGATAGAAGCCACTGACATAAAGACAAGAAAGCTCCTTACCATGCATGGAGGGTTTCACCCCAAGTCCAGCACCCTGAGGCTGTACGCTAAGCGGAAAGAAGGGGGCCGGGGACTGGTGAGTGTCAACACCACAGTCCAGGATGAGACAACGAACATCCAAGAATACATTGGGAAGATGGCCCCAACTGACCGAGTGCTCAGTGAATACCTCAGGCAGCAGAAACCCAAGAAAGAGGAGGGAGACGAGGAACCATCATGGAAGGACAGGCCCCTGCACGGTATGTACCACCGGCAGATAGAGGAGGTGGCTGATATGCAGAAATCCTACCAGTGGCTGGACAAAGCTGGACTGAAAGACAGCACAGAGGCACTAATCATGGCAGCACAAGAACAAGCTCTGAGCACAAGATCCATAGAGGCTGGGGTCTATCACACCAGGCAAGACCCCAGGTGCAGGCTGTGTAAAGATGCCCCAGAGACAATCCAGCACATAACAGCAGGGTGCAAGAGGCATACATGGAACGCCATAACCAAGTGGCCGGCATAGTGTACAGGAACATCTGTGCCGAGTATAACCTGGAAGTCCCGAGGTCAAAGTGGGAGATGCCCCAAGGGTGGTGGAGAATGACCGAGCTAAGATCCTGTGGGACTTCCAGATAGAGACGGACAAAATGGTGGTGGCTAACCAACCGGACATAGTGGTGGTAGACAAACAGAAGAAGACGGCCGTAGTGATCGATGTAGCGGTTCCGAATGACAGCAATATCAGGAAGAAGCAACACGAGAAGCTGGAGAAATACCAAGGGCTCAGAGAAGAGCTCGAGAGGATGTGGAGGGTGAAGGTAACGGTGGTCCCCGTGGTAATCGGAGCACTAGATGCGGTGACTCCCAAGCTAGGCGAGTGGCTCCAGCAGATCCCAGGAACAACATCGGAGATCTCTGTCCAGAAGAGCGCAGTCCTGGGAACAGCTAAGATACTGCGCAGGACCCTCAAGCTCCCAGGCCTCTGTTAGAGGACCTGAGCTTGAAGGATAAACCGCCCGCAGGGGCGTGCTGGGTGTTTTTTTTTTATAAAAAGCAACAAAAACATAATATTCCAGAAACACGCTTTGCCGATCCGATCATCTGTTCGTAACACTTCCTAGGTTCATCAGGGTGAACTATCAAATGTCCGACATGACCTGCCCGAAACCGGACGTGACGTCATTTTGCAGAATTTTAGTTTTTTACCTTCAGGGCCTTATGAGCCTATACTGGTGTTTTTAAAAGTTATGTTTGACTTTATGACTTTCTGTGTCGTTTCTGGGATGCTTAGGACTCAAATTGCACTGCTGGGAATAGTTTATTTTGATGCATATGCTGTTTTTTTTGCAAATTTGCATCATAGTATTTATTTTCGTTTTTCCTGCAGTATATAAAAATTGGTGTATTTCAAAAATAAAACTATAGAGACACTCAAAATAAGTTTCCTGTGGTGGGAAACTATTTTGTGCAACTTTTTTGTATTTGCAGTCTTGAGGGATAAGCTTCTTAAATTTCTCTTAAATTTCAGAAATATATGTTAAAAACACAATAGCCTTCTCCATTGTGCTCTTTGGCTCTGTTAAAAATGTGTTTTATCAAACATCTGCATCTTCATTTAAAATTTAATATTTTTTTATAGCATAAATGTTATTCATAGAATAAAATATATATAAAAAAAAAAAAAACAGAATCCATAAGAATATCATCCTAAATAAAGAGCATTTTGGGGTTTGTACAGTGAAATTTAAAAAAACAACGCAGCTGAATTCTCATCTACAAATGTTGAATTTAAAAACAGCTACCTAGATCACTTAAATTACACAATTGAAAGCATACGTGTATTGTTTATGTATTTATAGACCAGCACTCATATATATTCTGTCAGGGCTCTGTGTGCGGGCAGGTGGAAATGTGGATCCAAATGCAGGACTCCGAGACGAAATGTAACTGAAAACCACAGCTTTTATTGCTGGCATGAAACAAAAACAGAAGCCAAACCAAACCATGAAACCAAGCAGGAACACACAGGCAAGATCTGAGGGTACAACGCAACACCGAGCATGGGAAAACACAGGGCTTAAATACACAGGGTAGTAATGACGGAATGGGCAACAGAAGGGAGACACAGCTGGGGGAGATCAGGGCTAACGAGACGGGGGAGCTAAGCTGCACACACTAACATAAGACAAAGACTTTCACATTAAGACAGGAAACAAGAATTACTAAACCAGATGCAGACATGACACTGACACTGAACAGAAACTGCAACTCACATGAGAACCCAAAACCTAAGAACTGATCCCTCACCAAGAATAACAGAAACAGATCCATAATGATCATAATAAACAAAGCACTAGAACATCAGAAAACAATCCATAATGCAAAAATAAACCAAAACATAATAAACTCAAAATACTGGGTCCAACGGACCCAGAACCGTGACATATTCAGATAATTAAACAAAATAGTTCTAGCATCCTGGAGCACTTCTGTTGTGTTTTGTACATGTTTCTTAGTTTGTATGTGCTTCTGAGTTTTTACGTGTTTTGGAGTTTGTACGTGCTTCGGAGTTTTTACGTGTTTTGAAGTTTATATGTGCTTTGTCTGTAGGGGCCACCATAAATATACTTTTATTTATTCACTCCACATAAAATGTAATAAATAAACCATATAATACAAAAAACAACTATTCACAATTCAACTTTTAACTATTCAAATTTTCAGCTTTTTTCTTTTAAACAAATTTAAAGTGAAACAACACAAAACAGTGCAAACCACTAATGTGATGTTGTTGTCCCTGGCTCTCTTTGTCTGTCTCCCCCTCCCGCTCTGTTCCTGTGCTACTGAGAGTGTAACTGCCGCCCCTCCCCCTTCTTCCCAGCGCAAAGCACAAGGCTCGCATGCAGAGTGAAGCGGAAAAAAGTGCAAGAGAGAGGGTGAGAGAAAGAAAAAAACTCCACGGCTCGCAACAACGAGCCGGCTCGCGTCGTTCACGTCAAAGATCCAGCTCTACCATTAACCCTTTAAAGCCGGTCGGAGCGGGCACGCTCCGTTTTGCGTAACTATTTTTAAATCCCGGTAGAACTGGAACCACGTAAGCTAGCGCAATAAATTTTTTTGCATATGAAACCGGAGGAGTTGTACTTAAATCTTATGCCATCAGCTTGTCCTCGGTCACAGTTTCCTTCCACATATAGCTTTGCAAAAATTGTATAAAAAGCGCTTGCAGCAACAAAAACATAATATTCCAGAAACACGCTTTGCCGATCCGATCAGCTGTTTGTAACACTTCCTACGTTGGATTAGAAGTCAGCACGAACTGTCGCATGTCCGGCATGACCGGCCCGAAACAGGAAATGACGTCATTTTCGCGGAAATGTAGTTTTTTTTTTACTTCAGGGCCTCATAAGCCTATACTGGTATTTTTAAAAGTTATGTTTGACTTTATGACTTTCTGTATCATATCTGAGATACTTAGAACTCAAATTGCACTGCTGGGAATAGTTTATTTTGATGCATATGCCTTTTTTTTTTTTTTTTTTTGCAAATTTGCATTACAATATTTATTTTGGTTTTTCCTGCAGTGTATAAAAGTTGGTTTATTTCAAAAATAAAATTATGAAGACACTCAAAATAAATTTCCTGTGGTGGGAAACTGTTTTGTGCAACTTTTTTGTATTTACAGTTTTGCGGGATCAGCTTCTTAAATTTCTCCAACTAGAAATATATGTTAAAAAGACAAAAACGATTTTTCATTTTTTTGTAGTTTATTGCTCTTTTTTGCAATTTATGAAAGTACTATGCACTTAATGAATACATATTATTAACATCTGGGCTATAATGGTTGTATTGATGTATAGCAACTTGAAATGCTCCCAAAAATGGCACTACAGCATGTAAAAATATAATATAAGCTCTGGCAGACTTGGGCTACGTCCACACGTACACGGTTTTTTTGAAAACGGAGATTTTCTGTTTTCGTTTTAAAAAATAATCCCGTCCACACGTAAAGGCAGAAATGGAATGGAATGGAATGGAATGGGTTTATTGCCAGATGTTGAGGTTTACAACATTAGGAAATTGCTGCGGTGCTTCAGTGCAGACAATAAGAATTAAAGTGCTATGTAGAAAGAAAGATATGTGCATGAGATATACATGAGATATATACATGAGAATAAGAATTATGAGTTCTACGTAGAAAGATATATACATGAGTGCAGGTGGTGATCAGTGCCAGACATGAAATGATGCAGTGACACAGCGTAGGGTCATGTGTTAGTGGCGGGGACAGTCATGTGGTTATTGTTCATGTGTCCAACAGCAGAGGGGAAGAAACTGTTCTTGTGGCGAGAGGTTCTGGTGCGAATGGACCGGAGCCTCCTGCCTGAGGGGAGCAGGTCAAACAGACTGTGTCCAGGGTGAGAAGGGTCAGCTGAGATCCGGGCTGCACGCCGCAGTGTCCTGGAGGTGTACAGGTCCTGCAGAGATGGGAGTCTGCAGCCAATCACCTTCTCAGCAGAGTGCACAACACGCTGCAGTCTCTGTTTGTCCCTGATAGTGGCTCCAGCGTACCACACGGTGATGGAGGAGGTGAGGATGGACTCAATGATTGCAGTGTAGAATTGCATCATCGTCCGTGTTGGCAGGTTGAATTTCTTCAGCTGCCTCAGGAAGTACATCCTCTGCTGGGCTTTCTTGATGACGGAGGTGATGGTGGGCTCCCACTTCAGGTCCTGGGTGATGGTGGTACCCAGGAAGCGGAATGAGTCCACAGAGGTGATGGGGGTGTCAGTCAGGATGATGGGGGGGAGTGGGGCTGTGTGCTTCCTGAAGTCCACAATAATCTCCACTGTCTTCTGGGCATTCAGCACCAGGTTGTTGTGGCTGCACCAAGACACCAGACGTTCAACCTCCCTCCTGTAGGCAGACTCATCCCCGTCAGAGATGAGCCCAATGACGGTGGTGTCATCTGCGAACTTGATTAGCTTGACAGACTGGTGGGTGGAGGTGCAGCAGTTGGTGTACAGGGAGAAGAGCAGAGGAGAAAGAACACAGCCCTGAGGGGAGCCGGTGCTGATGGTCTGGGAGTCCGAGACATTCTTCCCCAGCCTCACGTGCTGCTTCCTGTCCGTCAGGAAGTCAGTGATCCACCGGCAGATGGGATCAGGCACATTCATCTGGGAAAGCTTGCCTCGGAGATGGTCTGGAAGGATGGTGTTGAAGGCAGAGCTGAAGTCCACAAACAGGATCCTGGCGTAGGTTCCTGGGGAGTCCAGATGCTGCAGGATGAAGTGTAGGGCCATGTTGATGGCGTCGTCTACAGACCTGTTGGCTCTATATGCAAACTGCAGGGGGTCCAGGAGGGGGGCCGTGAGGGTCTTGAGATGGGAGAGAACTAGGCGCTCAAATGACTTCATGACCACAGATGTCAGAGCCACGGGTCTGTAGTCATTTAGTCCAGTGATCCTAGGTTTCTTGGGGACAGGGATTATGGTAGAGGACTTGAAGCAGGCAGGCACATGACATGCCTGCAGTGAGGAGTTGAAGATGCCAGAAAACACTGGGGCCAGCTCGTTTGCACAGTGTCTGAGGGTGGCAGGAGACACACCGTCTGGGCCGGGAGCTTTCCGAGCATTCAGACACTTAAACTGCTTCCTCACATCTGCTTCATGAATATGAAGAGTTGTGGTCGGAGGTGGTGTGAAATCCTCTTTTGTGTGGGGTGAGGGGGCGGGTGTTGCAGGTGAACAGTTTGAAGGTGGTGATGGCTCTATGGAGGGGGGAGAGGTGGGGGAATGAGTGTCCAAAGTGCCTCTATTGTTGGGGTCGTTGGAGGTGTGAAGGCTGCCTGATGGCTCGTCAAAACGACAGTAGAAGTCGTTAAGGGTGTTGGCTAAGAGCAAGTCATCAGTGGAGTGGGGGGTTTTAGGCTTGTAGTTAAACCTTTAAACCTAAAACCTTTCCACACAGAGGCCGAGTCATTCTCTGAGATCTGCTGCTGCATCTTCTCAGAGTGCTGATGTTTGGCAATGTCCACTTCCTTAGTGAACCTGTACTTGGCCTCTCTGTAGCAGTCCCTGTCTCCGCTTCTGAACGCCTTACTCTTTTCCAGCCACAGCTTTTTGAGTTTAGGGGTAAACCAGGGTTTGTCATTGTTATAACTCACCCTGGTGCATGATGGCACAATGCTGTCCTCACAGAAGTGGATATAGGAGGTGACAGTGTCCGTAAACTCGTCCAAGCTGTTAGAAGCAGCCTTCATTGTGTCCCAGTCTGTGGTCTCCAAACACGTGCGAAGCTCCTCCACAGCCTCGTTGCTCCACAGTTTTTTGGTCCTCACGACAGGTTTGGAGAGCTTCAGCCTCTGTCTGTACGCGGGGATTAGGTGGATCATGACGTGATCAGAAAGTCCGAGTGAAGCGCGCGGCACCGCGCGATAGGCCCCGCTGATCGTGCTGTAGCAGTGGTCCAATGTCCTCTCCTCTCTGGTCGGGCATTTAATATACTGCTTGTATTTCGGAAGCTCATGGCTCAGATTGGCTTTGTTAAAGTCCCCAAGAGCAATGATGAGAGAGTCCGGGTACGTCCGCTCCGTGTGGAGAATCTGCTCTGCGAGTGCGCACTGAGCTGCTTGCGCATCCGCGTCTGGCGGGATGTAAACAGCGGCCAGGATGAATGAAGCAAACTCCCGCGGAGAATAAAACGGTTTGCAGTGAATAAAAAGATATTCCAGAGAGGGAGAGCAGTGCTGAGCAATCACTGTTACATCTGTGCACCAGCCACTATTGATGTAGAAGCAGACACCTCCACCTTTGGTTTTACCGGAGAGAGCGGCCTGCCGGTCCGCGCGCAGCAGATGAAAGCCCTCCAGCTTGAGCGCGCAGTCCGGGATGTCCTCACTGAGCCACGACTCCGTAAAACATAAGACACAGGAGGAGGCAAAGTCTCTGTTCATGCTTCTCATCAGGGCCAGTTCGTCTATCTTATTCCAGAGTGAGCGTACATTAGAAAGGAAGATCCCAGGAAGGGCCGTTCTCAGTCCGCGTTTCCTCAAACGCACGAGTACGCCGGCTCACTTACCTCTCTTTCGACGTCTCACTTTCCTGATCAGAGTCAGCAGTAAATCTGCCGCAGATGCGACAAATATTGGAAATAAATCCACAGGCGTTGTAGTCCTGCAGTTAAGGAGCTCTTCTCTGGTGTAAGAGTATCCAGAGGAGTGCCCAGACACAGAAGAAATGCACAAAAACAAGACAAAAGTAACGCACTGAAGCACCAGGGCATCCATACGCGGCGCCATCTTGGACGCCGCGTATGGAATGAAGGAAAACGCTGCTAGGAACATGCCAAAGCATTTTTAAAAATCTCCATTTTCAGTGACCAAAAACGCTGTTTACGTGTGGACGAAAGGTGCAAATGCATAGAAAAATCTGCGTTTTCAAAAATACCCGGGTACGTGTGAACGTAGCCTTACACAGATGGTAAAGAAAACAATGTGTCATGTTAGCAGGTATACAAGAAGTAATATGTAATGAATGAGTCCTTTGTTTGGTTTTTACACTGAGTGATAAATCAGGTGACATTGCTACAGATCCATAAAATTAAAGCTAGTTTGACACTGACGTTTTTTTGTTTCTTAAGTTTTTTTTTCTCTCTGTGTAAGTTTGAGGTCCATGTTAAAATCAGAGGCATTCAAATGTAAAAGGCCTGAATGTCATTTATACAGTCTATGAAAGAGGAGCTGTAGTGGAAACAGAAAGGTTGACAAAAAAAAAGACATGACTGAAAACTCCTGAGAAACGTATCCATCTGTCATGGTGGGGATGTGGGGAAGTAGGACCCAAATGCTGGACTTCGTGCGATGAAAGCAGTGTATTTGTTTACGTGAAGTAAGTCATATGTCACACAGTGGAAATTTGTGTTTTTATGTTTTATCAATCTGTGTATTGGTACATAGTGTTGATTTTATTTGCATGATTTTATTGTGATATTTATATTGCATGTTTGTTTATTTATATTTATACAGCATGGTTTTATCCTCATATTTATATTATGTGTGTTAATGTTGTACCATGTTCCTTTAATCCACTGTGGACTAAACAGACAATTGTAGGCACCTGTGAGGTGGGGGCGTTCCCCAAGGTGGCCTATCAGCCGCCAGGTTGACCTGTTAAAGGGGATAGTGAGCGCAGAGTAGTGATGGGATTTTTAGAGATCCGGCTCTTTCGGTTCGGCTCACTAAAAAGAGCCGGCTCTTTCGGCTCCGAACCGGCTCTTCAGATTGTTTTGTTGCTTTAATTAATTTATTATTAACAATAATATAAAATTATGCACAAAAGGAATTACTAACGTAAAAAATTTGGTTTTATTTATATATGTTTATATATAAATATATGCGGTGGCACCTAGAGACAAAACACGTACGAACTCCAAAACACATTTCTAGCATGAACTGAACTTCCAAAGCAGAGCTACTAGATCACTTAAATTACACAATTGAAAGCATGTGTCTATTGTTTGTGTATTCATACACAAGCACTCATATATATATTCAAATAATTTAAAAAAAAGTTCATTTACCTGTTACTACCACACACCAAAGCCGGTCGTTGGTACTTGCTGGCTTGTGTAGCCACAAGATAACAAAAGCTCAACACTGCGCCCAGCATCTTGGAGCACTTCTGTTGTCTTTTGTACGTGCTTCTGAGTTTTTACGTGTTTTTGAGTTTTTACGTGTTTTGGAGTTTGTAAGTGTTTTTACATGTTTTGGAGTTTGTACATGCTTCAGAGTTCGTACGTGATTTGAAGTTTATATGTGCTTCGTCTCTAGGGGCCACCGTAAATACACTTTTATTTATTCATTCCACATAAAATGTAATAAATAAATCATATAATACAAAAATCAACTATTCACATTTCAACTTTTAACTATTTAAATTTTCAGCTTTTTCCTTTTACAAATTTAAAGTGAAACAACACAAAACACTGCAAACCACAACACAATTAAATATAAATTATAATATGAAAACATAAAGAAGATGCATATTCTCTGTCATATGGGCCCGCATAAATAAACTTTCTGAATCCTTTATCATCTGCAACTGAAAATAGTTGTGGATGATTACTATACCTTTCTAATGTGACATTGTTGTCCCTGGCTCTCTTTCTCTCTCTCTCTCTCTCTCTCCCTCTGGCTCTGTTCCTGTGCTACTGAGTATAACTACCGCCCCTCCCCCCTCTGCCCATCTAAAGCACAAGGCTCACGTGCAGAGTGAAGCGGAAAAAAAGTGCGAGAGAGAGGGTGAGAGAAAAAAAAAAAACATGTGACGGCTTGCGATAAGGAGCCGGCTTGCGTCGTTCACTTCAAAGAGTCGGCTCTAAGAGCCATTTCGTTCGCGAACAACACATCACTAGCGCAGAGACAGAGAGAGGAGTGACGCACGAAAGGTGAGCAGGAGAAAAAGGAACGCGTGCAAGCCCGCACGTGTGTGGAAGGAACTGCTGCCTGACTGTGGGGTGCCGCGAGTCGTTCGGCGATCCAGTCCCAACGCAGGAACAGCAACAGTGGGTGGCGATGGCTGCAATGCACAACAGGGCAGGGATGCCCTTCTGCCTGCATCTGACGGTGAGACGAGGGAGGCCGTGTTCAGGTGTGGAGTGGGGCGGGACTGTGCGGCCACGCGCTGTCAGGAGGAGACAGGTCTGTGATAGGGGCCTCCTCCCTGGTCTACTGCTGATGAGTTTTATCATACCGGAAGAAAAGTTCCTCTCCTGTCTCTTTTATATAAGGACCACTCGCCCATGTGTGGCTGAACTGTGGGATTATGGGACTATGGGAGGGTAATTTTAGTATATGGAAAACATGTTTTAGCCTTGTTTTAATAGTGTATATGGAAATATACACTTTTTTTATGGAAATAAATGGTGTTTGAAGCCAGCTTAGTTTCTGTGCCCTGAGCGCTGACCCGCTCACCCCCCTTCTCGCTTGTATGTATACAGACGTGGTGGGTAAGATGTAGGTCCACCAGTCATAGCGGCTACACATACACAACAACAATAAATCCTCATGCGTCCCCGACTTCTGTGACGTGTCTTCTCCCAGTGTCCGTGCTTAGTGTCCTCACTCCCTAGTCTCCGTGCACCTCATGCTTGCGGCCCTCTCGTTTTTGCAGTCCTCCTTGGAAAATCACAGAGGGAGATGTAAGAGCACTCTCGCAGACTGACTTGCTGGGAAACTGACGGGAAGTCTCACATAACGATCCGGCTTGGAGAGAGCTCAACCTCTGACGAGGCTTTATCAGCTGCAGGTGTGTGTGATCACCCTCCCGGCTGAACACAGCCTGATGTCTGTAAACTGGTGCTCTGCATATACAAGACAGTGCATTTCTGTGTCTGTCAGGCTTTATTTTTCACAGGTTTTTGGCACAGTCCCAATGTGCATTATAACATCATTAATAAATAAACCCTCACTGACTTAAATGACATCACCTAGATTTTAGTAGATTGCAGTAACTGACTTCTTACCTCTCCCAATACAAATGCATAATCCTGTAGTTGTTGCTGTAGGACAAACAGCCAAAAGAGAATGAAAACATTAGATTTAGACTGTAATTTAGACCCATAACGACCACGTGTTTCTACACCTGTATGGACCACATCCACCAGTTTTCCTCTATCTGTGGAAGCTATCAGTCCACTGCTTCCTGTTTACACCATCAGTGTGGTTAATGGAAGTGATCCAATAATCAGGCTCAAACAAAAAGTATTGTTATCTGGGTTTTATTAATTTTAGTCTTGTACATTTCAGTCATATTTAATGTAATAACGTGATTTGCAACTGATTTGCTGACAACTTAGTATAAATCACTATGTGTAAAGTTACACATAAAAAGTAGTAATAATATTAATAATTAATATCATACTGAATATTAGAGATGGACCAATACCAATACATATCGGTCCGATCCTGAACTAAATTACTGGATCGGATATCGGGGCGAAATAAAAACTGTAATTCAATCCATTAAGTATCACAAGAGCACCTCACAAAACTTGTGACATGGCATAACCCGGCTCATGACCTTAGCACGTCGAAGCAGTGTGCGTCACGTGATAGAGTGGCTGTTGTGTGCAACACCTGTCAGCGGTCTAGAGTTACTTTACACTGAAGTCTTCTGGAGCCTCGCTATATAACCAGTGTTTCATCTCGAAGAAAGCTATCCCAGAGAAGTAAAGCAAGTGTGTAAGTTCATCAATTAATATTTGTAAAGCATTCCTAAATTAACCTTAACAACTGATTTATGGATCTCAGACGTCTGTGCTGCTATTGAAATTTTACCTTTCAACCTCCAACACCCCCAGGGAGCGTTTTGAAGTGGTTTAATAAGCACATTGCAATGTGGAGAGAAACATCACAGCTAAACACTAGGATAATCTCTGAAATTTGGCCGCTCCCTCACATGTTAAAGACACAGACAGATAAAGAAGATTCCACAACTCTTATATCTCAAGGGGCTATACCTTCAGCCCAATCCTTAAAACCTTCTCCCTCACAGAGAGAATTATGACCTTTCTTTCTGCTTGGCCGTCACCTCCCTTAAATAGGATGTCTGGAGATTTTCAAGTCTACAATGGGTCCACTGTGAAGGTGCATCTCCGAAAACATTAGAGCACTTTTGCATATGTGATGTCTTGATAAATCAAGCAGATATTTAAAGTTTACACCGCATGAAAATATCTTGAAAGTTTATATAAGATATTGCATTTCGTCATTTTGAGCTGATTGGAGACCAGAACAGCCAATCAGACTGTTCAGACCAATAAGAGCAACACATTGTGAGCAAGAGCAAATGCAAAAACTGAGCAAGAGGGGCTGCTGTTGTGTGTGTGTGTGTGTGTGTGTGTGTGGATAATAGCAAACACTGAAATATGTTTTTTGCACGCAGCAATGAATTGTGTTCACTCAAATGTAGCTTTTCTTCGCTCAAAATAAATTTCTCCTCAAAATGCAACACTTGCACCTGCTATTTTTTTTTTACATGAACTCAAATGTTTTTTTACGTGCGCTCAGAATAGTGGCACAAAAATAACTCCATACAGTTGTGGCTGCCTCCAGCACAGGGACACTTCCGGGTCGCGATTCCTAAGGTGACCCAAAACATCTGGGAGCCCACTGAGAGACGGGGCAAAAAAGGAGAGAAAACAACAAAAGACTACACACAGAAAAAATTAAACATATAGAAAAATACGTGAGCCCTGGGTCCCTAGTACCAGGCCATGACAAGTATAACAGAATAGTTTTAGTGTTTTGCTTATTAAAACTCTAGTATGAACTACAAAATGCAGCAACACATTTAAAAAAACAAAACAAAATGGATGCTGTATCCTGTATCCTAAAAATAATAATGAGAGAGACGGGATTGTTTTCTTTTACACATGCACGTGTAATAAGTTGAAGTAGTCGTATCAAAAACATTAATTCAGTGAATACAAATGACTGTGCTCCATGAAAATGTGAATCCTGCCGGCGGCAGAGTGTAGAAGCAGCAGGTACACCACCTGCCAAAACTGATGTGAAGCACACCAAAATCTGTTTTAGTCGTGGTCATGTGACCTGGGTGTTTTGTTATGCTTTGTCATCTGCGCTTCGGAAGCTCAACACAATGCCTGCCTCACACTCTGTCAGTAAACAATGTTTTAAATTAATATTTGACTAAATGTAGGAGTTTTTTTTATTTCACAGACGTGCTGCTGACAACCAAACTCCATTAAAAACTTGCAGATTTAATGCTGAGTTAAATGATTCAGCTTTAAAGGAGATGCACTCTCACTAAACATAGTGTGAAATAAAACTTATCAGAGACATCGTGACTGTGGCTAAATTAAACCAAAAAACCAAAACCTAATTCAAGACTTAAAGACTTTCTTCATGACACAAATGAGATTTCAGTGTATTAATAGAACTAAATAAGCTCAGAGTTGAAAGGCTGGAGTATTATGTACGTGCTTCACTGTCAGGATGTCACGGTTTGCCGGGGCGAGCCATGTGGAGTGGTAGAAAGGACCCAAAAGGCGGCAGCTCTGGTGCAGGTGAATATTTATTTACAAGGTGGGAACAAACAGCACTGGTGGGAAAACAAGAAACCGGAAACCTAAACTGGGTAAACTAACAACACAAACCAGAAACGAAGATGCAGGGAGGCCCGGGGAAATACATACGGAGAGACGCAGGGAGACCGAGGGGAAACAACACAGACGAACCAGCAACTACCAAGACAGAAGAGACAACTTAAATACACTCAGAGAACACAGGGAGATTACACACAGGTGGAGAACACAGCTGGGAGTGATTACGTGACGAGACTAGGGAGACAAACTGAAAACACTCACATAAGACACAGACCTTCACAATAAAACAGGAAACACATACACGCAATGACATAACACACCAACTTAACACAGACTGGGGGACATAGGACATAGGAACATGAACCATGAAACAGAAGAGTACAAACACCCAAGGTAACCAAAACCACAGAATACTAATAAACTAAACCTAAACACGGAGTCGCAGACTCCGGATCATGACACAGGATCTTCAGGGGGATTCAAAGGGAAACATCAAACTGCTGTAATGAGATAAACTAGTTGGGCTGAACACACTTATCTGTAGTTTGTCTCCATCCAGGATCATCAGAATATAATGAACATGTGTGAAGAGCCACAAAATGCTGCTGCCCTCTCAGCATGATGAGCTCCAGCCTTTGTTAGCAGGACAACAGGAAACATGAGACAACTTTCAGAGACAGTAACCAACTGTGGCCACAAGATGGCAGCAGCTGATCTGAGATCCTTTATTGGACAGAAGGACGCTGCTCTGTGACGTCATCAGAGAGACGGCCTTCACTTTGATAGGTCTGACGTCATGTCTGCACTGCCTGCCTTGTTTGTCCTGAGCACCTATATGTGAATGTAAGCAGAGAGAGCAACAGCACAGTGGATCAAAGCTGCAGATGATGATCACACACACCTCAAAGCTTTGAAAACCCACCTGAAGACTAACTGTGCTGACTGTTCTCCACGGTCACCAGACCTCAGACCCACTGAACATTTAAACTCTGAACTTATCCACCTTTTTAGCTCATGATTTAAACCTTTGACCACACATTTTAATCTAAAAATCAAGTCTTACTGTCCATTTACAGTTTGTTTTTTATGGTTATCGATCAGCCTTAATAAACACCTAGATTTAGATTTGTCTCCATGTCTCAGCATTTGGACCACTGCTTAACATGATCTGCGTCCCACAGCAGTGAAAGGTTAAGGGCCAGCCATAAGGGGTTCAGCATCCAGGGTAATGGTGACACTGAGACGGTCGATGGCGATGACAGAGACCGTGAAGGAGGCGTGAGCGGTGGGACGTGCAGGACAGCAGGGAAAGAAACGATAAAGAAGGAGAGCAAGAAGCCAACAACACATGAACTGAGGCAACAATGTCCCTATAGTAATCTTAACATTGCATTTGGGAATATTTCATGGTGCGTGGAACTTTCTGGGATGTTAGGTGACTGTGAGTGACAGAGAAAGGAGACCAAACAGAAAGGATGAGACCACACCAGTGAGTTACCAGTGATGGACATAAAGTGCTGATAGTGGCTGTAGGAGGGAAGAACAGGTCGCTGATGGAGAGCAGCAACATTAAAGAGTATAAAACAAACTCCATACGGACATGAGAAGTCATAAACGACACACCTGTAACTGCTTCAGAGATGCTATATCTGTATTATCCACGTAGCTCTAGTGCATCACAGCCACAGTCCTTCAACAATGTCACAGATATAGAGGTTGGAGAATATAGTGTAGATGCCTGTGAAGTATCATGAAGTCATTATAACCCAGGATATAGTGCAAGGATGTGCTCTGATGTCAGTACATTTCCTCCTTTATAGTTTTAAGATGAAATATTCAAATTCAAAACAAATATATGGTTCACTATTTCATTGACCTGCATGTGGAGAAATCTGTTGTTAAATCAGAACATATATCTGTACAGGACAGGCTGCGTTCAGACTCATATTACTGTGTATCATGTGTCACTGCATGGATATTTATTTATATGTTTATGTTTCTAACACATTTATCTTTATTCGCACATGAACATATTTATTTTATGTATTTTTTGTCTTTTAACTTCCACTTGTTTACACTGTAAAAACTAAATTCCAAATAGATGGTCTGTATGCAGCATCTTTTCTGCTCTACCTGAGCACACAACAGTGAATACTAAAATTATTTTTGGCTGTGTTACCACCAGTTGTTTTGCTGGTAACTCTAAGACTCCACTGACTGAAACTGGATGAGCAGACAAGATGGTGATGATCCAGAGCAGCTGGTTTCAAGAGATAAAGCCTGATCACATACTCTATGAAAACAAGGTGAGTTTAATATCACGAGTGATTTCGTTTTTCAAGGTATGGATCATATTTTAATAATGAACTGCTTATATTTCATCTGAAAGCAGTTAACTTCTTGTTAAATTCATTGATGCATAGGTAGTGTTTTTTGGGCACTTTTGAGATGAAATTATTTGCAGTGTCACAATAATGCTATGCTTTTTATTAAGGTTCAAGGGTTCTTCATTTGTCACATGCATAGTTATACAAGTATAACACACAGTGAAATGTAGCCTGACACGCTCCTCGACATGTGCAAAAATGGGGGGGTAGAGGAAGAACATTATATATATATTTATATATAGTATATATTAATAAGTGTTATAAAGTCATATAGTGTAGTATTAAGTGGACACAGCCCTGAAAAATAAAGGCATGAGACCATGTGTCCTTGGGGAGTAGAAAGCTGCAGACTCTCGCTCATGTTTGCCTGGGAAAATGTAGATAAGAGGGACCATCTCTAGTGGAAAGTTACTGAGACACTGTTGTTTAGACTAGAATGAGAGCTTCTGTAATGAGACTGTCAGGGGCACATCGCCATTTTGAGATCCGCGACAGCGTGTCATGCAGGACGCACCTCCCTTCTAGAAGTAATGTGAAAGAGAATAAAAGTGTGAAATGGTCTACTGAGCAGTGTTTTGTCTTCCATTGGATGCCTCTGAGGAATCAAAAGAACTTGGTGAAGTGTTGGTACTTAACAGCACACACATAACTCTACATGTATTATAGGAAAATTATTAATGATAATGCACAGTAGATCTGACCAAAGTCTACCTCTGTCCTTTCTTGCTGGTTTTCAGTGGTAGAAACAGTGTACACATCTATTAAAGTCATTTTTCACATTGGTTTGCTCAACATTAAACATTGTAGTTTTATTCGGGTTATTTTTAGCTTTGAAAACAACAAAAGAACATTTTTAAATTTCTCCTATCCTGTCTTGTCTGCTGGGATTTAGGAACTGTGTTCACAGGCCAAGGTTTTTGCTTGGAAAGTGACGGTGCTCTCATTTTCAAAGACTTCAGTATTATTAGGGCCATTATGGCCACATCCAAATCTTGGCAAATAATACAGAAAACAACAAAACAAAACAACAAAAAACCCTACTAAAACAACCAAGTGTCCAATAAAATGCCAGCTTTATGTAAGCTGCGTCAGACTCATTGACTATCTTTCCTCTAAACTTTCAGCTTTGTGGAGCTGCTGTCACACTGTGCCTGGGATTTCTGAGATGACCCTAATCTCATTGAAAAGCACAGAGTCGCTGCTTTCAGAAACCATTGAAAGGGTGTGGGGGGGCCACAGCCCCGTCCCCCAGGGCATGAAGCAGGTATGGAGGAGATCAAAACTCCAGACATCCAGAGGCCCCCAGAACACAAGAGACCAAGGAAGACTAACAGACTCCATAATCCTTCCTCACTTGTTCCTCCTAACAACTATGTCTGTTCCGAGAATGACGTCTGAGCTTGTTTGCTTTTTTTCATATTTGACAGCTTGATTTTCCTAATGGTTTGCATGTTGGTGAAGCAGAATCATTTTAGCGTAACCTTGCGTGTGTTTCTTTAATCACTGAGGCACGTCATTTACAGAATTCCTGGTTTTAAGAAAGCACAGGTATGGTCACATGGCCAAAAATACCATAATATTTAGTTTAGGGAGTGACACCACTTCCAGAACTACATGTAGTTGTTTTATTGTCAATAAAAGTCTTTGAAACATGAGCATTATAAAATGCCTTGAAATATGTTAAATAAAAGTGTAACACTTTGGTGCCACTGCAAAAACATTTGATGACTGTATTGACTCACAAAGCCTGTTGCCCCACAGGTTTTATAGAAAATATCTGCAAGTCCACTTGTTACCTTTTTGAAAATTACAGATACGCCTACTTGAAGATATCAAACATTTACATATACAAGGAGTGCAGAATGATTAGGCAAGTTGTATTTTTGAGGAATAATTTTATTATTGAACAACAACCATGTTCTCAATGAACCCAAAAAACTCATTAATATCAAAGCTGAATGTTTTTGGAAGTAGTTTTTAGTTTGTTTGTAGTTTTAGCTATTTTAGGGGGATATCTGTGTGTGCAGGTGACTATTACTGTGCATAATTATTAGGCAACTTAACAAAAAACAAATATATACCCATTTCAATTATTTATTTTTACCAGTGAAACCAATATAACATCTCCACATTCACAAATATACATTTCTGATATTCAAAAACAAAACAAAAACAAATCAGCGACCAATATAGCCACCTTTCTTTGCAAGGACACTCAAAAGCCTGTTACTAAAAAAAACCCTACTAAAACAACCAAGTGTCCAATAAAATGCCAGCTTTATGTAAGCTGCGTCAGACTCATTGACTATCTTTCCTCTAAACTTTCAGCTTTGTGGAGCTGCTGTCACACTATGCCTGGGATTTCTGAGATGACCCTAATCTCATTGAAAAGCACAGAGTCGCTGCTTTCAGAAACCATTGAAATTTTTTCAGGTGTTACAGACGTTTAAAGACAGTTGGATGATTCCTGTCTAAAGCCAGCGACTGGTTAGGATTTAGAGGCTTAAGCATTCCCATCCCTGAGATTTATTAACAACCTGTACAGTGCCCTGAATCATGGAGAACCATGCCTGAACTTATTTGCTTTTTTCCCTATTCAACAGCTTGATTTTCCTAATGGTTTGCATGCTGGTGAAGCAGAATCATCTTTGTGTAACCTTGCTTATGTTTCTTTAAGCATTGAGGCACGTCATTTACAGAATTCCTGGTTTTAAAGAAACAGGTATGGTCACATGGCCAAAAATACCACTATAATAAGTTTTGGTAGTGAACTACAAAGCTACATGTTGTTGTTTTTTGACTCTCTGTCTGACTTTCATCTTCTCCTGTGACACTATGCCTTGGATTTCTGAAATAACCCAAATCTTACTGAAAAGCACAGAGTTGCTGCTTTCAGTTTTTCAGGTTTTACAGATGTTGTTTCCTGTCTAAAGCCAGCGACTGGTTAGGATTTAGAGGCCTAAGCATTCCCATCCCTTAGGTTCACTAACAAACTGAATCATGGAGACACAGACTCCATAATCCTTTTTTTTTTTTTTCTTTTTTTCCCTGTCCCGTTTGGCTCTTTTGCCATCAGAATTATTGTCTAAAGGCAAAGAAAGATGCCCAACGGATTTACTTTACCAAATTGACCATCCCAGCCTTGCCATAATGGTCCATTTGATTCACCTTTTATTGTTTATTTTATTTTCACTTGCTGAATACGGGACAGACTTGACTGGAGGAAAGAAGGGGAGAAAGAAAGAGGGAAAGAGAAACAGCTGAGAAGAGGGACGGGGGAGAAGGGCAAAAAACAAAAACCAATAGAATGGGCAGAAAAAAAAAAAGAGAAAAAAAATGCATCTATCGATCACCTGGATCACCTGTTGAGAAAGAAAAAGGAAAACAAGCAGAAGAGAACAAGAGTAATAGAATAAACAACATCACGATGATATATGGGAATATGACAGTAAATACTAAATATTAAACATTATTGTGCAGCACATAAGATCAACAGAACACAGTGTGCTTTGAGGTAGGAGCCAAAAAGGGTGTAGTTTGTGGGTGTGATCACCCGTGTGTACACCTGTGAGCATGGACGCGCTTGTTTTTTTAAAAGGTTTCTTCATGTAATAATCTGCTAGAGCGTGTGGGGGGGCCACAGCCCCGTCCTCCAGGGCATGAAGCAGGTATGGAGGAGATCAAAACTCCAGACATCCAGAGGCCCCCAGAACACAAGAGACCAAGGAAGACTAACAGACTCCATAATCCTTCCTCACTTGTTCCTCCTAACAACTATGTCTGTTCCGAGAATGACGTCTGAGCTTATTTGCTTTTTTTCATATTTAACAGCTTGATTTTCCTAATGGTTTGCATGTTGGTGAAGCAGAATCATTTTAGCGTAACCTTGCGTGTGTTTCTTTAATCACTGAGGTGCCACTGCAAAAACATTTGATGACTGTTTTGACTCACAAAGCCTGTTGTCCCACAGGTTTTATAGAAAATATCTGCAAGTCCACTTGTTACCTTTTTGAAAATTACAGATACGCCTACTTGAAGATATCAAACATTTATGTATGTTTCTACAGAGACGTCACTCCCTTCTGGTTTCCTCATTTGACAGTAAAATATATGAAAAGACCAAATACAGACCTTCTTAAGAGCCAACTTCAGTCCACAGATGCAAAGATAAGCTGTCAGGTAAGTTATGCATCATTAATTATAAAATTATATTATTGTGTATTTTATATTCTAAACATTATTCTAAAACTTAGAAATGATCATTTAAACCATTTTAAAGACACGACAGATTTTACATGTTTAAAAAGTATTGGATATAATGTTTTTGGACATGCATATAAACTGTGTTTAAGGCACAGGTTAAAAACTGGTTAAGGACAAATCAAGGATGTGATCATGTACAAGTTGTATAGTTTTAATGTTTTATTTGGGAACAGAATGGTGTGTATGTGTGAGTTTGGTGATGGAGTTTTTTATTATGAATGAATTATGATTTTTTTATGAATTATGTCTATTTTTTATGTTTATGGACAACAGATGGAAATTAGCCCTTGGCTCTAATCTGGTATGTTTACATTCATGTAATTTTTTACATTTATGTTCATTAACATGCACTGTCCTAAATAAAGAAATTAAATTAAATATACTAAGAAACTTAGACTGCAGATAAGAAATCTTAAATAAACATCTTTGGTAATAAATATGGTACAATAATAATCATGATTATATCTGTTATACATAAGCAGAGAATGGAAGAAACCTGTTTACTGGTCATCCTGCTGCTCTCAGGTCAGTAATATTAATATCTTAAACATTTCAAATATATCCTATAAACACATTGAGACAGACTGATGTCATTTGGGTAATCAAATTACATGCACATTTTTAAAAAATGTATTTATTAACACATCAACCGCAAGCACCGGGAGAAATTCTTTACCTCCTAATACCACAATACCTGCATTAATTTTCAATTATGTTGGTTTTTTAAAATCATTAAATTTAGATTTTTTGAATGACTGTTTGCAGCTATTTCTATGGTAGCTATTGAACTAACTAGTTTTTAATGTTTAATGCTGATACATGGTCTGAAGAGCTTGGAATGCAAAGCATCTGGACTTCTTTGAGTTGCTTGAAGACGTTTCACATCTTATCCGAGAAGGTTCTTCAGTTCTAGGGTCAAATGATGGAGAGTCCCCAATTAAAGTCATAGGGGAGGGTCCCCCAAGGGGGTCGAGAACCCCCTATTGATCCTCTACCTAATCGCACGAGCCAAGGTGTGAAAACGGGTGTAGGTCACAATCAGCCAAGGTGAAGCCGCTGTCAAAACCTAGCCCCACCCTATCATGTAATTTCCTGAGGTCAAAAGGCCAAGGATGAGAGTGGGCGTTAAGGCATCTGGGAAAGGATCTCAAAACTGGATTATAGATGGCAGACAGTTGGTGTCTAATCTTCTTTTCTGTGACCCCCTTGGGGGACACTCCCTTAGGACTTAAATCTGGGACTCTCCCCCATTTGACTTTAGAACTGTAAGAAGCTTTTCGGATGAGAGGTGAAACGTCTTCAAGTAACTTAAAGAAGTCCAGACACTTTTCTTTCCAAGCTCCCTAAACTACGATGACCTTCACTTCTTTCCCTCCTCATTGTTGCATAAGCATTTCTTTTTTTAATTTATTACATAAAAAGCACCTTCACTAAGTTAGCTGACTGATTTCACTCTATAATTGATACAATGCTTATCCTGGACATTGACGAAGTAGGGTTCAGAACTAATAATACAAAGCTACACCAAACTTCACATACCTCTTATGTCAGTAGGTTGAACTAGCTCACCGTGTAGTCCTTGTGAACTGTGAGTGTCTATAGCGAAGGTGAACAACATTAAGGCTACATATGTTGGTCAGAGCTACTTACCGCATGTTTTTTCCTTAGTCCTGACTAAAAAGTTATGGTTGAAGATGCAGAGTTGGGTTTTACTCTTCTGCTTGTTGGTAAATGAGGACAGTGCCAATGTCCCTCCGTTCCTTCTGCTAACTGTGTTAGCATAGCAAGATAACTGTTAGCTAAATGTTACTTTTAGGTATTGCATTATCTTTTTTATTTCCTTAATTGTCAGTACTTGAAGGCAGCGGTTCTCAAACTTTTCACAATGAGTACCACCTCATAAAATATATGGCTCTTGAAGTACCACCCTTATGACTGACATTAAAGTACAGTAGTATAGGCCTATTTAACACCATATACAGTTTACATGAGACAATTTCATATCTTATATGAATGTTATCACTTGTCACATCTTCTTTATGGCAGTTAAAATAGATAATCATAAAAAGTGTACCGCATTAAAATATTCACAGCAGGTGGGATATCCGATCTTTAAGCGATGACGTGATTAAATCTTGTGAATCCTGCTTCCAGTTCCAAACTACTAAGTTTATTAAGGCTGTTGTGTTTTTAACATGTTTTAATGCCTTTTATCTTGTTCTCTTTAATCTGAACAAGACCCTAAAAAAAGCACAACATTATATACCAACTAGCCCAACTTCAGTAACCCTACAAACACCACTGCTGTTTAGTTTTCTGTCTTCACGTACGTTGTAATTTTTGCTGTGGTGGTTAAGCTCCAAGATTGTTGGCTTCATGACCCTCCTTCGTGGTTTGGGGACATCAAAGCTCAGTTTGCTCTTCGTGGCATTTCAGCTGATGACACATATTACATCGTGTGGTGGCCTCGCTGGATCCACTGTCCACTAAACTTTTCACAATGAGCACCAATGTGATAACCCTCCGTGACCCCACTGATTATCCCAGGGGCCTCCAACTCATGGATAGTGGCTGGGATCACAGCACTGCGGAAAAGGGCTCTTTTTATTTACCATCAGCATTTTGGCAGCGTTGCACAGCGTTGTCTGCCGCCTTGCAGTTTTAAGGTCCAGGGAAATGAGCCCACCAGTGCTCTGTAGCAGCTGTGACCACTTGCGGTAAGGAAAGGCTACTCTTCATAGAGCACCCGAGCTTGGGGAAATATTTTCTGGTAAACTCCAGCTCCCAGAAGAACCTCTCGTGTCATCTTTGCATAGCTCCACAATGGTATATTGTTAAATCTTAAAAAACTGATCAAAGATTTCCCCGTGTACCACTAGAGAGAGCCTAAGTACCACCAGTACTACGTGGACCACAGTTTGAGAACCACTGCTGCAAGGTAATCGGAGATGTTTTTTGTAAAGAGATAATATAAATATGAATGGTCTTTGGATCTATACACTACATATATTACTACAATTATGACCAAGGGGTTGAATGACACTGTATTCATTCAGAGTAAAGTAGCCTGGATCCTGTTCACGAACTTAAAAACTCGAGTCTGGATCAGTGTATCAGAGCATAATACTTAGTTTAATTTTTTTGTTGTTGCAAAAATTGGACTACAAGAAATTTCTCATTGTTATTGTTTTGAATATGAATGTTAACCAAGCAAGTATTGCAAATATTAAAATAAGAAACCCATAACAGTGGTATAGTATATGTACATATTAGAGTTTTAATAGTTTTCTTAGTCAAATCTACTATTCAGATATGCAGCACTACATATCGTTTTTGGCATTTGACATTTAAAAAATGGTATATTTTAATATTTTTTTAATATTAACAATGCAGTGTTGTTTATGGAAGCCTGTTTCCGGCACTAAAAAAAAAAAAAAACAAGTATCTATAACTCGAAATTTTGAGTTATTTTCTCAAAATTTTGAGTTATTTTCTCGAAATTTCGAGAAACATAACTCAAGATTTCAAAATTTTGAGTTAGCTCTGCCAATCAGTAATTTCCGAATGAAGTCACTCTCCTGTTACCCAGAAGCATATGCCACAGAGGAATGGGCACTGAAAACCGGATTGCAACAAATTGGCGCTTTTGCGAGTACGTTTGCTGATAGTAACACCATGTGATTCAGCTAATAACACAAGGATTTCATCATTTGTGAAGCCATGCTGAAAATACTCAGCAATCTGTGCATTATGACTGGATGTAATACTGGTAGCTTAGCTGTAGCATTTGTAGCTGAGGGCTTCAGTTTCCGGGTAATAGTGATGTGCGATACCACTGATTTTCTTTACGATCCGATACCAAGTAATATTCAGGGTGGTATCGACGATACTGATCCGATACCGATACTTTGTACAAAAACTTATTTTATTTATTGTATTTCAATTTATAGCATCATAATGATTACAGGACATCAGATTACGTGTTCTTATCACTTAATAATGCAGAGTTCATCATATAGAAATAAAAAAACTGAAGTTGTGCGCTATTTGAACACGTTGTCTACCTGCAGCACTAAAGGACTCCGTGAGAGACGTCTGTCTCGCCCTAGCAGCACCTGTCCCTCTCCTCCTCTTCAGTTCGTCTGAACATACGCTCGTCATATTCTGTGATATGTTTTACATTGAGGTGTTTGACAAGGTTAGTGATGTTGCCACAACCATACATGCCAACCCTCCCGATTTTTCCGGGAGAATCCCGAATTTCAGTGCCCCAACCGAAAATATCCCGGAGCCACCATTCTCCCGAATTTCTCCCGATTTTTCACCCAGACAACAAAATTGAAAAACCATATCGCAGAATTCATAGCGCGGCCGAGCCAATTCCAGTTTCCAACAATGGCGGCAGCTGCTTAGTTTTAATATTACTCTTATTTCTCTTTCTGGGTCGCAAAAAAAAAGAGTGTAGCTGTGTAAACTTCAAATATCTGAGCCGACCGACACATCGTCTTCAAACCCCCGCGGTCTTTCGCTACTCGGGTTAAACATGATATATAAGTCACTTTGATAACTTAAAAATGTAATTGTTTGGCTTTTTCAGTGTTTTACTTGTTCATGAGTAAATCGGTTTGGCTGAGATTAAAGTTATTAGATTAAATTAAATTAAATTTAACTTTATTAATCCCTCAGGAGGGTTCCTCTGGGTTTTCACACAGCTGAATAAACGTCAAACAGAAAACTAATTAGACAAAGTGTGAGCGCCCGGTTATATTTTAGATAGCAAGGAGCAGACAGCAGAGTTTCACTCCACCGAGGGAGCTCCACCCCCCCCAACAGCCCTTTTGAATGTCTCCCTATGGCCACAACACCTCACTTTTTTGTCACATGTATCGCAAACCACGTCTCAGCTTGTGGAGGTAAAATACGTCCGCACAGTTACGCTCAGCCATTGTTGTGAGTGCGCACACCAAGGGGCTGCGAGACATTTATACAGCCGTATTTTGCACGACTATGAAAGGCGGGAGAGGAGGTAGTTCCTTTGAATGCAGACAATCCGAATGTTATAGTTTCTTTCCACTGTGTTCCTGTTAATGATAAACTACAAATTTACTCTAAATGACTAAAATATCAATATTTTAATGTGAGAATCGATTCTAGAACATAAATGACTGGTATCGGAGGAATCGATATTTCAGGATCGATCCGCACATCACTACCGGGTAACAAGGAAATTACATCATTCACGTAGATTACTGATTGGCAGCGCTAACTTGAAATTTTAAGTTATTTTCTCAAAAGTTTGAGTTAATAAGTCGAAGTTTCGAGACTGATTAAATATAATGGGGTCGGCGGACGCGCCCGCGCGTCAAAATTAAGATGCAGCGCGTCAGAGTCTCCATTTCAACTTGGGTTGAAAGTGCGGACTTCAAACTATATACCATTTTTTGAATTATATGATAATAAAATGATAAAAAATACACGCAATGTTTTTTTCTGAACAAAACAGTGGTGTTTACAGCGGGAAGAACGGTAAAAACTGCGTTTTCTATGGACAGCGCTAGCAAACACTCTCCGCTTGTGAGTGAAAAAAGAAAAAGAAAAAACACCCCTTCCCCATTGGTGTTAGAGTTTACTATGTCAGCCAATCAAAAAAATGATAAGGCAACATGTGGCACTTGCTTGTTTAGGGAGAAGGGGAAGTTTTTAGGAGTGACACCGGCGACGGAAAGCGGGCGAGCGAAAGACAGAGAGAGAGAGCGAGTTTTCACATGTGAGACATTAGTGACGTTTAGCGTGTTTGGAGGCTGTAGTTAGTGTGTTGTGTAGTGCGACCGTGGCTCAGGGGGTTGGGAATCACATCTGTAACCGGAAGGTCGCCGGTTCGATCCCTGGCCTCTCTGTCCTGGTCGTTGTGTCCTTGGGCAAGACACTTTACCCTACTGGTGTTGGCCAGAGGGGCCGATGGCGCGATATGGCAGCCTCGCTTCTGTCAGTCTGCCCCAGGGCAGCTGTGGCTACAACTGTAGCTGCCTCCACCAGTGTATGAATGTGAGAGTGAATGAATAGTGGTATTGTAAAGCGCTTTGGGTGCCTTGAAAAGCGCTATATAAATCCAATCCATTATTGTGTTGTGTGTCAGTTAGACTGCTGAATTTCATATTTGCTCTAAAAAAGCCGTCAAAGGCAGATTCCAGTGTAAACTCTGATTCCACTTGGAAAACTGGACTGATGCACCTCCTGCAGTCAGACCTGCAGGGTTTAGGCCTGTGCTGTTCTCCTTTGTCTTATACTGAACACAAACTACATTTTTTGGACTTGCACAAATAATTTGTGTGCCTTCTTATTTGATGCAGCCCAGCTGATTGTTCTGGAAATAGATTTAAATGGTTATATAAAAAACTGAGGCCTTGGCTGCATTTGTAGGTCAATAGTACCAAATAACTTTGTTGTTTGCGAAACTTGTGCATAATTTTTAGAAATGTACAATTTCTATTTGCACTTCAAGTTATGCAAATGATTCGTTAAACAAGTTTGTTGGTTTTACAGTAAAAATGTAACTTTTTTCTACCTGGATTTTGAATTTTTTGTCTGAATTTAGATCAACTGTGCTAATATAGTATACCAAAATGAAAAAATAACTCAAATTTCAGATATTTGAGGTTGTGCTGAAAATACTGATACCAAACACGGCCAAAAAAACATATTTTAAAGGTGAAATATAGAGGTAAAATCAAAAGTAGTCAAAAAGTAGCCAATTATACCCTGGACCCCAGAGGGTTAAGCTGTTAAATTTACTAGTACTCAACAACTGAGGCAATCGTTTGCGTTAATATTGATATGTTGTGTGAGATGTTTTTTGAGCATTAATCTCTAGATCTTTGAATTTTGGACAATTAAGAAAGATTACAACAACTGGGAACTATTACTTACATCTTACTACACTTTTGAGAAATTGAAATTCTGTTGGATATGTTGACCAACAATGTACATGGCTATTTGATCTCTGTCCCCATGTATGTTGTAATGTTGTAAAGTTCGTTCTGCAAAATCTCTGTACATCACCAATTAAAACTATATATATATATATATATATATGTATATATATATGTATATATATATATATATATATATATTAGGGGTGCAACGGTGCACAAAATTCACGGTTCGGTTCGGTTCGATACTTTGGTGTCACGGTTCGATAATTTTTCGATACAAAAAAAAATGTTCATGCCTTTTTAATTTGTCATTTATTAAAATTATAAATATATATTTTAACACAAAAGTACAGTTTTTAAATTTAACCCTAACCCTTGTGCGTCTTTTTTATTTTGACAGCGAATACGCACCTGCTGACCACTTATGTGCAGCCCTGGTTATTTAGCTCGTCATATTGCAGCCACAGAAATTCTTTTGTCCATGAAACCATAAAGCTGCACTTTCTTTTTGCCTTATAGTCTGATTTGTCATAACTTCTCCGTTTTGTGGTAAGCTTTTCTTTGGCTGTCACTTCTTCACCCTGACCTGTCTTATTTGGCTCAGCAGAACTAAAATATATATCTGTCTGTGAAGGTTCTCAATCATCCAGGTCATCGTAGTGAAATATATATCCTGCCGCACTCACATAAGCTCAGTGATTCTCTGCGCGATCAGATTTCACTTGTCATGTTTGCATAGTAAGCTAACAATTAATAAGACGATGTCAGAGGAATTGGTGCACAAATTATCATCACTCACAGATCAGTGCTGTCGCTCTATACACAGTTTGCGCGATTGCAAAGTGAAAGCAAAAAAACAAGCGCAAATTCAAACACGATTTCAA
Source organism: Copadichromis virginalis (assembly GCF_057382275.1). Lineage (NCBI taxonomy): Eukaryota > Metazoa > Chordata > Actinopteri > Cichliformes > Cichlidae > Copadichromis > Copadichromis virginalis. The sequence goes on from NC_140620.1 coordinate 11,095,633, forward strand.
TATGTCACATATTGACAGTGGCTCACCCAATGACATAATTACCCAGCTACATTTCTGAAAGAATGCAAAAGCATTGACATATATTTTTCCTTCCTACAATAGCCCGACAGGCAGGGCAGAGATAGCCCCGGGACGTCGGGCTAGCGATATTGCGAGCCCTGTATCTGATTGAGGAATCACTCATCTTTGGAAAAGAGAGTTTATTACAGAGAAATGTCTCTTTCCAAAATAAAAGCTATACTATCCGCTTCTTCTGGGCTATATTCTCAGCAGCATATTAAACATATCAGGTCTCCATAAGGAGAATCCTGTGCTAACAGCTGTCTAAATGACTCGGCTAAAGTTTGTAGCATGCATGCTTGTTGTTTTTGTCTTTGCACTAGGATGATGTCGGTGTAAATGTGCAGTCATATTCGTTGTGTTCCCACTAGTGCTTTCAGGTTAATCTCGTTGAAATAACCTTAACGCCACAACACGGCAAATCTCCGTTAACGAGCTACCCCTGATCGCCCCGTGCATGGGGCTAGACGGCCAACACGTTAACGAGCTACCTGCGCTAACACACTAGTTCCCACCCATGTAATTGAGCATTGCATGGCACATCCAACATACTGTTTTACTTTAGTCCATGACTCGCTTACCTTCAGGGTCATACGTCACATGAAAACCAAAATAATTCCAAACGCCAGATCTGAATGAGGGTGGGGAGGTCCACTTCTGTCTCGCTAGCTTGCCCTGCGCTCTTCCTTCTGACCATGCTGTCTGTGTTGAGCGCTCAGTGAATCTGCGTTCGACTACTCCGCCTAGGCTGCACTCTCGAGCCTAGGCGGAGTAGTCAAATGCAGATTCACTGAGCGCTCAACACAGACAGCATCGTCAGAAGGAAAGTTGATAAAATAAATTACAAATTTTGTATTGTTCTTTTTTTTCTCTCCCCTTTGGTTTTCTTTCTTTCTCTCCCCCTCTTTCTTTCATTCTTTCCCCCTGTCCTATCCCACAGTCATGTCTGTCCCGTTTGCAACTGAAAATAAAATAAATTCATAATTATAATAAAGGTCAATCAAATGGACCAATATGATGATCCACTTGGTAAAATAAATCCTCTTGGCATCTTTCTTGGCCTCAAGACAACAATTCTGATGGCTATAGATCCAAACGGGACACAAAAAAAAAAAAAAAAAAAAAAAATTGAAAAAAATTGTATTGTTCGATACATATGCGTACCGAACCGAAAGCACTGTATCGAACGGTTCAATATCGATACGAATATCGTTGCACCCCTAATATATATATATATATATATATATATATATATATATATATATATATATGTGACCTCTGTGTAGTGTCCTCTCTGGTCTGCATTCACAACAAAAAGGCAATGGTTAGAATGCTCTCTTTTTAATGTCGTGGGCAATCAGCACAAAACCTCGCAGGAATCCTCCATTATTCTGAGGATTACATTTCCACTTGCAATGTGATCGTATAGTAGTAAATTTATACAACCAAAATAGAAAAACTTCAACACCATTAACATTGCATGTTAAGTTTCCCAAATGAAAGGAATATAGAAATATATTTTAAATCTGTACATGAAACAATGTAAATTCTAAACAGTGTGGCACAGTCACATACCTGCATTCACAACAAAAAGGCAATGGTTAGAATGCTCTCTTTTTAATGTCGTGGGCAATCAGCACAAAACCTAAATGGGAAAGCGACAACAGAGTTAGCTAACTATGCTCCCATTTTGTTTCCTCTCCTCCCAATAAAGAAATCTCACATAAACGTGCACTCAGTTCAACATAAAGACTGGTGAAATGACCCGCAACGAATGATGTATAAACAACAAAAATAATCGGGTCAGACTGTATTACTTTAACAGCCTGCGATATGATTTTTCCTCCCCACGACATTTGCGCATTCCTTACCTCGCAGGAATCCTCCATTGTTCTGAGGATTACCCAGAATCCCTTGCCCTTTGTGAATATTGCAGGGTGACTTTTTCGACAGTAGGTGGCGCCAATGTCCCATTTAGCGGGATTTAACTTCAACTCTATTTAACTATGTTACACACACCCCTCCTAAATCCTGCTAAATTGGGGCATGACAACAGAAAAACAGAAACTTCCAATGCATAAAACATAACAGTGTGACCGTGGGAGCACAATATAGTTCAAGTCAGTTAAAAAAACTTTCCATATGGAATAAGGCAAGCAAGAGAGGGGCCAATTCCCCTGCCAACCCAGATATGAAAGATGCCGTATACACCTCCCATGATGTGAACATTGCTCCACGCAGGTATTGCCCAAAACGTTCTGAGTAACAGCACATTTGCAAAATAGCTAGTAATCTATCCTGAAAACATATTTCGCACAAATGAAAACAAGGAGTCAACTGTCGACACTGAATCATCAACCTGTTGTTCATTGATCTCACAAATGAGACGTGTTGGAGGTTTCACAGGTCTACCTGATCTAGTACAAAGAGGTGGTGGCTGTGTACGCACTACACGGTCCTCTGCACTCAGTCGTGTGTCAGTCACAAGATCAGGGGAAACGACATGTGGAGCATCTCCCGCCAGAAGCTGCGAGGAGGCACTCTGGGACACAACAGATTCAATAGAGGGGGCAGGGGAGGGCAACCGGGAAACCAAAGGGTCACACACAGCAGGCGGGGCCACAGTCGATTCTGCCTCAGAGGTTGGGATGCTGAAAGCCGCACCAAGAGAACAACCAGGTTGACCAACCGCAGAGTCCCTGTCACTTGCTTGGTCCATCTGCATGAGCCAGCGAACCGTCTTCGTCTCACCATCCTGCACATCACCTGGAAGTTCTGGTTCACCTTGTCCACTATCCGCAACCGAGGGGCAGGTCGACACTGGTATGCACTCGTTTCCTGCAGGAATGAAACTCACAGGAAGTAGTAGGTTTCGGTGAACAACTTTTTCCTTGAGTGTCACAGGGTCTCTGATGTGGTACACATTGATGTCAGGTTTCACAGACGCCACCTCAAAAACTGTGGATTCCCATTTGTCAGCGATCTTCCTCTTTCCTCTCTCACCACGATTAGCAAGCAAGACTCTGTCACCGACTGAGAGGGGCGCACCCTTAGCCTTGCGGTCATAATTCTTCGCCTGGCGAGCCTGGGCAATACGGCTGTTCTGCCTGGCAATGCGGGCAGCCTCAGACAGGTCACGCTTCAAATGGGTGACAAATTCACCGTGGTCAACAACGGCACCATCAGGGAGAACATGCTGGAAAACAACATCAACAGGCAGACGAGGAATTCTCCCAAATAAGAGAAAAAAAGGTGCGAAACCTGTTGTTTCATGCTCAGTGCAATTGTAGCAGAACGTCAACATCTGAAGCATTTGCGGCTACCTGGCTTTGGATTGAGGGGGCAAAGCCTGTATCATGTTTCCCAAGGTCCTGTTGTATCGCTCAACAATACCATTCCCCATCGGGTGGTAAGGAGTGGTGTGTGATTTCTGGATGCCAGCCATGTCCAGGAGCTCCTTAATGAGTTGACTCTCAAAGTTGGCTCCTTGATCAGAGTGTATACGTCTGGGAAAGCCGTACACACAGAAAAAGTCATTCCACAGGCGGCGAGCAACCTGCTTGGCAGACTGATTCTTACAAGGGAATGCATGCGCTAATTTGGAAAAATGGTCTGTGACAACCAAAACATCAACGCACTTCTTGTCAGTCTGTTCAGCAGTCCAGAAGTCGATGCAGACTAGCTCCATCGGTTCAGTGGTACAAATGCTCTCCAGTGTGGCACGGTCATTCGGCTCCGGGGTTTTCCCAACCACACAACGAAAACAGCTTTTGACATGATTGACGATGTCACGCTCCATCCCTGTCCAAAAGAATCTCTGCCTTGCAAGAGACAGGGTGCGGACTTGGCCCTGATGACCCGCCGTATCATGGATGCCTCGGAGAACTTCAGTCTTCAGAGTGTCTGGGACAACAAACTGGTAAATCGTCATGTTCATGTTCCTGTCTTTCTTCACCTTATACAACATACCATCTTTAATCAAGAGCCTGGACCAATGTCTGAGTAATTTCATCACACCACGGGACTCGCCAGCACATTCACGCCTGGTGGGCCTCTTGTGACGCCGGACAAAAAAGGAAACTCTGCCCAAAACCTCATCTTGTTCCTGCAGGTTAGCGAGTTCACTTCTCGGCGTACAGGCAGGACGGGCAATAGTTGGGACCTGAGGGATATCAGATCCCACACCCCTCACATGGCTGATACCACCAGTGTCATGCGCAGCCAACACAGCAGAAACATCCTGTGACGAGAGAGAACCTCGAGGGTTAGCTAGGATAGTTGTAGCTCCTTCCTCAGACTGGTCCACAACCAACTGGCAGTTTGCAGCACACCGAAACATATCCTGCACAGTCCCATCCACCAGACCGTGCATTTGGTTCAATAGGGCAGCATAAGGTTCAGTGACTAGCCTGTGGCCTATGCATGACTGGACAAATGGCTCTCTACTCAATGCATCTGCTACAACATTTTTGGTGCCAGGGACATACTTCAGTTCAAAACTGTATGCTGCAAGCTTTGAAACCCATCGTTGCTCACATGCATCTAACCTAGGCTTGGTTAAGATGTATGTTAGCGGGTTATTGTCCGTCCACACTGTGAAGTGGCTCCCTTTCAGCCAATGGCTAAACTTGTCACAGACTGCCCATTTCAGAGCAAGCAACTCCAAACGATGCGCTGGATAGTTTAGCTGAGAGTGTGACAAGGTCTTACTGGCGAATGCCACTGGTCTGGCGATGCTACCATCAGGGGGCAACTGTGAGAGGACGGCTCCAAGGCCATCAAAGGAAGCATCAACTGCAAGGAGAAAGGGCGCAGTAAAATCTGGATGGGCTAATGTGACACTATGCACAAGTTCATGTTTTAGAGCCTTGAATGCTTCCCTGCACTCATCAGTCCAGTCAGCCGGAGACAGCTTCACGTGGCCCCTTTTAAATTTAGGCTTACGGCCTCTACCTCTCTTGCGTAGCGCAGCTGGTTCAGCCACAAGATCAAACAGTGGCTTAGCTTTTGCAGAGCACCGCTCGATAAAATGATGGTAGTAGAGAACCATCCCCAGGAAGGATCTGGTTTTCCTTGCACATGGTGTCACCCCGTCAGACTCCATCAGGTCTGCTTCCTCCACATTGTCTATAGCCTGCACTTTACTTGGGTCTGTTTTCACACCCTCACCACATATGATGTGTCCCAGGAACTTCACAGACCGCTGAAGAAAGTGGCATTTCTTTGGTGCAAGCTTCAGGTTGTTGGCAGAAAGTCGTGAGAAAACCATCTGCAGACATTCAAGAGCCACCTGTTCGGATGGGGCATAGACCATAAGGTCATCCAGATAACACAACAAACTTGTGAAGTTCTCATCACCAAAAATGGACATCATCATTCGCATAAAAGTAGCAGGACTATTTGTCAGGCCTTGAGGCATCCTGTTATATTCATGAAGGCCAAATGGGGAGGAGAATGCCGTGTATTTTTTTGTCGTCCTCGTGGAGTCTGACATTGTAAAACCCCGATGTGAGATCCATTGTAGAAAAAAAAACATTCCCACCAAGTGCTGCGAGGGCGTCTGACTGATGAGGCAATGGATGTGCATCTTTAACTGTTCTTGCATTTAACCATCTAAAGTCATTGCATATGCGCAGGTCACCATTTGGCTTAACAACTAAGACAAGGGGGGATGAGAATTCACTCTGGGACTTACGGATTATCCCTGACTCCTCCATCTCATCTAGGGCAGTGCGAAGCTTCTCGTAATGGCATGGTGGGACCCGTCTGTATGGCAGTCTGAAGGGCTTGTCATCCACCAGGCGGATTCTGTGGACAAAGTCAGCAGCCTCACCGCAGTCCATTTTGTGCCTTGAAAAGATGGACTCATACTGCTCAATGAGTCGCAGCAGCCTATCTCTCCATTCTGGGGAAACTTCACAGGATGAGAGGTCCAGGTCCTGCAGGCCCAAATCACACAAGCGCTGTGACATCTCCGCTTCTGATCTCGGTGCGGGCGACGAGTTCTGTGTGTATTGTGAACTGGATTGAATTTGAATTTGGCTGCGGCGTGCAGCCCGGATCTCAGCTGACCCTTCTCACCCTGGACACAGTCTGTTTGACCTGCTCCCCTCAGGCAGGAGGCTCCGGTCCATTCGCACCAGAACCTCTCGCCACAAGAACAGTTTCTTCCCCTCTGCTGTTGGACACATGAACAATAACCACATGACTGTCCCCGCCACTAACACATGACCCTACGCTGTGTCACTGCATCATTTCATGTCTGGCACTGATCACCACCTGCACTCATGTATATATCTTTCTACGTAGCACTCATAATTCTTATTCTCATGTATATATCTCATGTATATCTCATGCACATATCTTTCTTTCTACATAGCACTTTAATTCTTATTGTCTGCACTGAAGCACCGCAGCAATTTCCTAATGTTGTAAACCTCAACATCTGGCAATAAACCCATTCTGATTCTGATTCTGATTCTGATTCTGATCAGGAGCAGGCAGCTTAGCCCACTCTAAATGTTCAGACAAGGGCTGCAAGGTGATGCGTCTCTTAAGCTTTGCAGTGCCAAAACTTGGAGGCATTGCTCTGCCACCACAGTCATCAGAATAGGACAGCAAAGTTGCCAAATGAGGAAAAGCATCATCCTGGGTACCAACAGTCATTTTTAACTGTGAAATAAGCCACTTTATCGCATTGCTGCCCAGAATCATGTCATCAGCCTGGCCCGGAACCACCAGAACAGGAATCACCACCTTAAAGCCATATATTGACACTGTAAGATCATACATAGCAGAAGGCGTAATGAGGTGACCCCCACAACCAACAATGACAACGTCTTCAGCTGAACGTCTCTCAATAGCAGGTATCGATTGTGAAAGTTTCTCATCAACTGTCTCACTTATGGTGCACGCCATAGATCCACTGTCCACTAATGCTTTAAGAACTTGTCCACCACTAGTAGTCACTGCAGAGTAGAATAAACTATCAGTGTTTGAGAGCCTATGCAAGCCCTGTGCAATCAGTGTTTTATTTGACAGGACAATGCCACTGTAAGTGGAATACAAAGTGTCATAATCATTAATATCAGTCACATCCAAGATGGGAGGCTTACTTGCTGGGTCTGCGCTGTCCTCCCCTCCACGCAGATCGTTCAGTTTCCCTGATGACCACTGGAAGGAGTACGCTTGCCCTCTGGGCAGTTACGTCTCGAATGACCAGGTAGGTGACACAGGAAGCACAATCTGTTTTCCCGACAGTGCGTGAGTGTGGAGTGGGAGCTATCTCTGCAGATGGAACATGGTGTGTCATCTAAGCCCGGTATTCTCGGCAGTCGGGCACTCTGTCGCCTGGCATTAGCTTGAGCATAGCCTGGGCCTTGAAGCAGCACCTTCTCTAGCATGCTGATCAACCTCTCAATAGCAGAGCCATCCTGACTCACAGCTGGCCTCTGCTCATGGTCAGCCAAACAAGGAGTACCGTTTGTGCTAACCTCTGCCTTATTCACATAGACACAGTTACCCGTCTGTGGAGGAGACCGGAACCCCTTACCCAGGTGATACTCATCCAGTACCTCTTGAACTTCACGAGCGGACCATTTATCACATGTTTTGGTTCTAAAAATAAGAGCCAAGTCCCTGCAGGGGCAGTGTCTGATGAACATGCGTGCAACCTCAGCCAGGGGCACAGACGAGCACTGGGTGGAACTAAAATGTTTGTGCAGAAGTCTGTAGATAGCTTGTGGATTACGCTGGACATCAATTCCACCATTCCTCACACCAAATTTCACAACATCTTTTGCCCTGCCTCTCAGATGCATCAAAATCTCCTCAGCTTGGTTTTCTGGAAGAATGGCACTCTTCTTTATGTAGCTCTGCATGGCTTCCTGCCACTCATCAACAGACAATGAGTCCGAACTCTCCCCCCGAAACACAGGTGAATGAATGCTTTATTGGCCATATGCAGGTTGCCCCACAGAGGAATAGGACCCCCCCCCCCCCCCCCCCGACTTATACACACAACAACAAAGACATCACATGGGAATACAGTCGGAGATCGGCAGCGTTGGGAGAATAACACTGAAAAAATTACACAACAATGGGAAAAGTACAAGAGGAAAAAAAGAGACCTCTTCACACGCTGGGCAACCTATGGGAGGACAGCATGAGAACAGGAAACAAAAAAAACTCCTCTGCACAGAGAGCACATTAATGTCCACATCACAACATCAGAGCACATGACAAGCCACAGGGGATGGATAGGGTGGTGGGGGGTAATCCGAAGGAACACAGCAGTCGTCCTGCACCATGCTATCATTTCAGCACGGCACACAGACCTGCTGTCTTCCCCCGCAGGAACAAGCATCGAAGGCGTTTGGAAGGGAGGGGGATGAGTGCGTGCTTATCAGTGTAAGTGTGTGTGTGTGCGTGTCCAGAGTTCAGCTGAGACAGTGTCCTTCGGCCTATCAGGCTAAGTAAACAGTCCTCCAGCCGATCCAGGTGTCCTTCATGGGATGGGAAGAATAGTCATCACACAGTCGTTATCAGGGAGTTGTTTTGGTGGGCTCCAGCCTTGGGCCTGAGCAGCTGGCGCCATGGTGTCCAAATGTAGAATATTGTTGATTTCTCCTTTATGCGAGCAGCGAATTTAGCACTCTGACACTGGGGCCTCGATTTCCCGTTGGAGCGCTGCGAGCCTCCCCATGATGGTATCAAGCTTCTGTTCCGTGGTGTTGTCATTCTTTTGATTCTGAGACCCCACAGCTGCAGTGAGCCGTTCTGCGATGTTATCCAACTTCCGCTCAAGGGTGTTATTGTGAGCAGGCCCCTCTCTGATGTATCCCATCATACGCTCAATGGTGTTAGTTTGAGTCTTCACGGCAGCTGTAAGCGTCTCCAAGGTGTTGACCATGCTGCGTTCGGTGTGGGAGGCCGCGCCTCGTCCCATCGCTTCAATTCCAGCGGTCAGCTTAGGGGGGGTTTGAACAGCTGGTTCCGCTCTCTTATTTCTCCGATAAGTCAGGGCCAAGCCAGCTCCGATCAGCAAGAACCCCGTTATCATGGTTCCGAATAGGTAAATATCCTCAGCGTCCTCGATAGACAGTCCCGCCAGGCACAAGATCCTCCAGGTCTGCCACCCATTCATCATGTATCCGGCAGGGAAAGTCCCTCCAGGGCACTCGGGCTCTCCCGAGCCCAGACTTCTCGTTGAGAAGAGGGTGTCAATAGCATTCAGAGACCAGTTGATCAAATCCATAATTCTCTGTTAGGTTTTAGAGAACGACAGTGAGAGACTGTTCCAGGGAAAAGTAGTGCACACGAGACAAGACAGGACACAAGAGGCTAAGCAGGGAAGATAAGGGGAAGGAGGAGAGGAGAAAAAGTGCGACCGCCTTCACAGAGAGCCAAAGAGAGAGGTGGGTCTTTAACCTGCCGTGGAGCCACCAGCTGGACTTGAGAGAGATCTAGTGAGCGGCTGGAGGGGAGATCTGTTGTTTCATGTGTCACCTCAGGACATGTATATGTAGCAGATGCAGGGCTCAAAGTGTGTGGCGTAGTCAGGTGTGACAGAATGCTATCAGCCAGGCGTTGCCCAATTTCCTGCACAATGTCGCTCATTTGGTCGACTAGACTCACATCAGTTACTGGGGGGTCTGAGGTAGATAACTTAGTGCACTGTACTGACTGCGACTCAGCCACAAGCTCACAAGAACTATCTGCTGCTCTATGCCCCACCCGACGGTCACCCAGTGAAAAAGGAACAGTTGTGAACCCTCTGCCCCTACCCACAACAAGGGGAGTCACATTTGGGGTGTCATTAGAGTCACTTAGATCCATATCTAGCAGAATATTAATAGAGCTAAGGTGGACTTAATACAATATGGCAATATACAAAGCCAATATAAAAGTATGTCCAACAGTCCCCAAAGTTTGATTCCGTTACCCAACAGACTAAACAATAAGGAAGCTGATGCTCCACGATGATGCTGCGACGAGAAGACACCAGCCCGATTCAGCAGCGTCACGAACGAGTCACGGCACCAATGTGACCTCTGTGTAGTGTCCTCTCTGGTCTGCATTCACAACAAAAAGGCAATGGTTAGAATGCTCTCTTTTTAATGTCGTGGGCAATCAGCACAAAACCTCGCAGGAATCCTCCATTATTCTGAGGATTACATTTCCACTTGCAATGTGATCGTATAGTAGTAAATTTATACAACCAAAATAGAAAAACTTCAACACCATTAACATTGCATGTTAAGTTTCCCAAATGAAAGGAATATAGAAATATATTTTAAATCTGTACATGAAACAATGTAAATTCTAAACAGTGTGGCACAGTCACATACCTGCATTCACAACAAAAAGGCAATGGTTAGAATGCTCTCTTTTTAATGTCGTGGGCAATCAGCACAAAACCTAAATGGGAAAGCGACAACAGAGTTAGCTAACTATGCTCCCATTTTGTTTCCTCTCCTCCCAATAAAGAAATCTCACATAAACGTGCACTCAGTTCAACATAAAGACTGGTGAAATGACCCGCAACGAATGATGTATAAACAACAAAAATAATCGGGTCAGACTGTATTACTTTAACAGCCTGCGATATGATTTTTCCTCCCCACGACATTTGCGCATTCCTTACCTCGCAGGAATCCTCCATTGTTCTGAGGATTACCCAGAATCCCTTGCCCTTTGTGAATATTGCAGGGTGACTTTTTCGACAGTAGGTGGCGCCAATGTCCCATTTAGCGGGATTTAACTTCAACTCTATTTAACTATGTTACATATATATATATATATATATACATATACATATATATATATACATATATATATATATATATATATATATATATATATATGTATATACATATACATATATATATATACATATATATATATATATATATATATATATATATATATATATATATATATACACATATATATATATATATATATACACATATATATATATATATATATAAAAAAAAAAACACCCAGCACGCCCCTGCGGGCGGTTTATTCTTCAAGCTCGGGTCCTCTACCAGAGGCCTGGGAGCTTGAGGGTCCTGCGCAGTATCTTAGCTGTTCCCAGGACTGCGCTCTTCTGGACGGAGATCTCCGATGTTGTTCCTGGGATCTGCTGGAGCCACTCGCCTAGCTTGGGAGTCACCGCACCTAGTGCTCCGATTACCACGGGGACCACCGTTACCTTCACCCTCCACATCCTCTCGAGCTCTTCTCTGAGCCCTTGGTATTTCTCCAGCTTCTCGTGTTCCTTCTTCCTGATATTGCTGTCATTCGGAACCGCTACATCGATCACTACGGCCATCTTCTTCTGTTTGTCTACCACCACTATGTCCGGTTGGTTAGCCACCACCATTTTGTCCGTCTGTATCTGGAAGTCCCACAGGATCTTAGCTCGGTCATTCTCCACCACCCTTGGGGGCATCTCCCATTTTGACCTCGGGACTTCCAGGTTATACTCGGCACAGATGTTCCTGTACACTATGCCGGCCACTTGGTTATGGCGTTCCATGTATGCCTTGCCTGCTAGCATCTTGCACCCTGCTGTTATGTGCTGGATTGTCTCTGGGGCATCTTTACACAGCCTGCACCTGGGGTCTTGCCTGGTGTGATAGACCCCAGCCTCTATGGATCTTGTGCTCAGAGCTTGTTCTTGTGCTGCCATGATTAGTGCCTCTGTGCTGTCTTTCAGTCCAGCTTTGTCCAGCCACTGGTAGGATTTCTGGATATCAGCCACCTCCTCTATCTGCCGGCGGTACATACCGTGCAGGGGCCTGTCCTTCCATGATGGTTCCTCGTCTCCCTCCTCTTTCTTGGGTTTCTGCTGCCTGAGGTATTCACTGAGCACTCGGTCAGTTGGGGCCATCTTCCTAATGTATTCTTGGATGTTCGTTGTCTCATCCTGGACTGTGGTGCTGACACTCACCAGTCCCCGGCCCCCTTCCTTCCGCTTAGCGTACAGCCTCAGGGTGCTGGATTTGGGGTGAAACCCTCCATGCATGGTAAGGAGCTTTCTTGTCTTTATGTCAGTGGCTTCTATCTCCTCCTTTGGCCAGCCTATTACCCCAGCAGGGTACCTGATCACGGGCAGGGCGTATGTGTTGATGGCCCGGATCTTGTTCTTACCATTCAGCTGACTCCTCAAGACTTGCCTGACCCTCTGCAGGTACTTGGTGGTTGCAGCTTTTCTAGCGGCCTCTTCATGGTTCCCATTCGCCTGTGGGATCCCCAAGTACTTGTAACTGTCCTCTATGTCTGCAATGTTGCCTTCTGGTAGTTCAATCCCCTCAGTTCTGACTACCTGCCCTCTCTTTGTTACCATCCGACTACACTTCTCCAGTCCGAACGACATTCCAATGTCATTGCTGTATAGCCTGGTAGTGTGGATCAGTGAATCGATGTCTCGTTCACTCTTGGCATACAGCTTGATTTCATCCATGTACAGGAGGTGGCTGACAACTGCTCCATTCTGTAGTCGGTATCCGTAGCCAGTCTTGTTAATGATCTCACTGAGGGGGTTCAGGCCTATGCAGAACAGCAGTGGGGACAGAGCATCTCCTTGGTAGATCCCGCACTTGATGGTGACTTGTGCTATGGGCTTGGAGTTGGCCTCTAGTGTTGTACGCCACATCCCCATTGAGTTCCTGATGAAGGCTCTTAGGGTCCCATTGATCTTGTACAATTCTAGGCATTCCAGTATCCAGCTGTGGGGCATTGAGTCATAGGCCTTCTTGTAATCAATCCAGGCAGTGCACAGGTTGGTCAGTCTGGTCTTGCAGTCTCGGCTGATTGTTCTGTCTACCAGTAGCTGGTGTTTTGCGCCTCTGGTATTCTTGCCAATTCCTTTCTGTGTCCCGCTCATGTATTGACCCATGTGCCTGTTCATCTTAGCCGATATGATGCCTGACAGGAGCTTCCATGTAGTACTGAAGCAGGTTATTGGTCGGTAGTTGGAGGGGACCGGTCCCTTCTTGGGGTCCTTGGGGATCAGGACCGTCCGGCCTTCAGTTAGCCATTCCGGGTGTCTCTCGTTAACTAGCAGCTGGTTCATTTGTGCTGCCAGACGCTCGTGGAGTGCAGTCAGCTTCTTCAGCCAGTAGGCGTGAACCATGTCGGGCCCTGGTGCTGTCCAACTCTTCATACTGGAGACCCTTTCTTGGATATCTGCCACTGTGATGGTTACTGGACCCTGTTCAGGGAGGTCGCTGTGGTCAGCCCTCAGATCCTCTAGCCACTGAGCATTGCCGTTATGGGTTGCATCCTTCTCCCATATGCTCTTCCAGTATTGCTCCGTCTCCAGCCTTGGTGGTGCTGTTCTCTTATTGTTCCCTTGCCACTGAGAGTACACCTTTGCTGGTTCTGTGGAGAACAGCTGGTTTATTCTCCTGCCTTCTATCTCTCTGGTGTACCTCCTCAAGCGGCTGGCCAAGGCTGTGAGTCTTTGCTTGGCAGTTTCCAAGGCCTCAGGTATGGACAGCTTGCTGTATTTCTTAGGCACCTTATTTGTCGCACCTTTCTGCAACTCCGTTAGTTGGCTAACCTCCCTCCGTGCTACTTTGATCTTGCCCTCTAGCCTCCTTCTCCATGGAGGGTACTGCCCCTTGTCGCTGTTCAACTTGTAGCCAAGCATCTCACTGATCACTGCTGCCGTATTGTAGATCAGCTTGTTAGTGTCGGTAATCGTGGTTGTAGGTATTGCCCGTAGTGCTGCATTAACATATATATATATAAAATATAAAATAAAATAAATATATATAAATATATAAATATATATAAATATATATATATATATATATATATATATATATATATATATATATATATATATATATATATATATATATATATTTTGATAAACAAAAAAAGTGATGTTCCAAAAATGTTGTAATGGTTGCACTAAACATAGTTGTTGCATTTTGAGTACAGAGAAGAGAAAAAGAAATACAATTAAAATATAAAAAATATAAAAATATAGCTCATTCACCAGCAGGGCCTTCTTTTATGCAGTGATATGAAAAAGAAACTTCAATCAAATGTGTTGAACGGAGAAATGTGATAAACTAAATATTATATAAACTAAAAGGACAGAAATCTCTGTAAAAATGTAAGATAAGAAAGTAAAATATCTCAATAATCTAGGTAATATAACTATAACAAATTATTTTTGCTTTTTACTTTCTGCCTCTGATAAACCTCCATTAAGCATGACTATTGTTAAGGTTCAAAATATTGGGGATGGAGACAAGAGAAAAAACCACAATAACAACACTGGTCCGGCCGGGTTGAGTCAAACGATGATTTAATGATCACACACGTGGGAGATGGACACTGATGCAGACAGCCTCAAAATCTCAAAATGGTGGAGCATTGCTCAAACTTTTATAACCTCTGGTGCCTCCACCTTATCATAAAAAGCCTAAACATTCACATGCTCTCTCTCACACAGCGCCTAAGCTACGACCTTGGCTCCCTGTTTATCTGCTCCTGCTGAAATGGGGCAGAAAACTCCAGCACACTCTGTTCTCTTCTACTCAGACAAATTAGACAATAACCTTCTGCGAACAGTATTTCTTATAACTCAGCAATATAATGCATCATAAAACAATATCATTCATTCACAACAAGTCAGCAATTCAATGTAATGCAAATCAGCTTAACTAATGCAATAGTTATCAGCTTCTTCCAATTCAGGAGAACAATGCAAACCAAAACTACATAATAATTCACAATCTTTAATTAGGGGTATAACATGGCATAAAATAATATCATAATTTTACAATTCCCCCTGATGAGGTCATTAGAATAATGACCTCACAAACACCCTGTAGCCCAGTGTGGCCGGGTTCATCTCTTCTCACTCCTGAGGTCCTTTGTCCCCCTGAGGGGCAAACCATATGTAAGATGACCTCTGTGTTTGCGCAAGTCAGGTGCAAGACAAACTATTACTACAAGGATAGCAGGTCCAGATGACACTCCCCTGTTCTCCCACAGCTTTATTTGGTGTTCCCTGATACCATTCAGACGTAGACTAGAACCTCTGTCCGAAGAGCTCTTAACCTTTATTTTATTGCTGCAGCTACCAGTGTCGTCCAGATGGGTGATCCTCTGCTCTTAATTCTTCCGCCTTAGGGGTTAGACAACCTTTCAGTTGTAACACAGATCAGGGGATTATTCTGCTCCGATTTCAAACAACGATCTGTGTATTCTCCAGAAAAAGGAACAGGAAGGTGTCCCCTTTTTTGCCCAAAAGCCTCTCGAACTTCGTTGGTCTGGTGTTCCCGGATTTCCGCCAACCCCTTCATGGTTATTGCTGTGTTTATGGGATCCATCCTTTTGTGGTGACTAGCTGGAGCCCAAACGCCATGACCCTTGGACCCAGTTGATGTCTCGGCAGTCACTGTGTCTGACTCTGCTACGGAGGATCCTCGCATCTCTGTGACCTCGTCTGGTGTCTGTTCCTTTCTCTGTAAGAGACAGAAAACCAAAACACCTCTCTTCCTAACCCTAATAATCTAATGTTCTTATCTACTGACCTTCTAGTGATTCAGAATTGGTCTAAAACATTCAGAATGTCCCAGGGACTTATTCTAATCATATCTTATGTGTGTGGAAGCAGTGTTTGCATTTAGCCCTCCGCACTCAAGGCATTTCTTACACTTTATCAGTCCGGACAGTCACGCCGAACGAAGCTTCTGACCTTCAAAAGGCCAAGTGCCAACTCGTTATAAGCACATTTGCAAGGTGTGTCTGAAAATTATTGAAACCCCTCTTTTTAACAAAAGACAAAAAATTAACAAATCTTCTAAACGCTATTCAGTTCATTTCAATGAGTAATGATTAAACATGAAAGTGATAGTTTATGCTTTTTCACTGATTCTCTAAAAGGTCCGTCTTCTCGGACCGCTATTAGCTTAAGCTTTACCATTCCTAAATTATTAAAGACACAAATGAAGTTATAAAATGTTCAAATAATCCTTGTTTGATGTTAAAGCTCAACCTTCCCCCCCCTTTTTTGACACATTCCAATGTGTCAAATCAACGGAGCTAGAACATTCAAAAAAGTTAGGCAGCTACAAAGTTTCCCAGACTCTTAAGGTGATCCGCGTGTAACGTTCTGACTCAGGTATTTAATATTTTAATAAATCTCGTTTAATTAACTGCCACTATTTAAACTAACCTTAAAGACATAATTGAAGAAAAGATCACAAAGAATAACATGATATCAGTGTTTTGTAAGCGCGTGCGGCCTTCTATGCTCGAAGCCTTTTCCCTCAATAGATCAGTCAGACATTCGCGCTGACTTTTAACCCTTATTAACCCTTATTAACTTGAGCACAACTCTACAATGAGCAACAAGTTGCAATATGTATAAAAATGATCATGGTTACACCTGCAATGAAAAATTATATCATTATCCTAACACCTGTAAATAGAAGATTCATCAGAGGTTATAACAATCACAGGAACACAGATGTTAGTATAAGGTCAAAAACTTCAATAAATGATCATCGATGCAATGTTTGTTGCATGATTCTCATACAATAATAATGCTGACATTGAAAATAACAGTAAAACACCCCCTTTTGTCCCGTTTCACTTGACACCTAAACGTTTATAAATGCCTCTTTAATTCTTGATTTTATTTCCCCCTTTTCTCCCCTTACTGACCACAGCAGGGGGATCTTAGTTTTGAATCAGCCATGAATCCAGCTCACCTGATTCATCAGTGAGCTCCACCATCACTGGCGTCTGACAGGGTGGCGCTGCATACTCTTCCTTTAATATCACTATTTTCAACCTGTTAATGAGAGTGTTTAAACCTGAAGTCGACTACGTCCACAACAAGTCAATACAGCTGTAAATGAGGCCAATTATCAATCTATTACCAATCAATAACAACAGATAACTTCTATTTTATGCATGCTTTTAATCAACCACTCACCCAGAGGATCTCCAATCCCAGGAAATGCCTTCTCCTCCTTTAATGAGTCTGTCCTCCTTCCATGCCCTGGTAACTGGTCCATCCAGAGCCATATGATCTCAAATATACATACAACAAGCCAAACCACACCTTGGTCACACCAACCCCTTTCCACCCCCAAGATGTCCAATGCCATCCTAGTATGGACTGTCAAAAGTGGCTTTAACGCTGACTGTTCTGACAATCCATTTTATAACGTTCCTGGTCAGATTTGCCAATCTCTGCACCAGAGTTTTAAACGTTTCGCCATTTTCATTAGGTTTTATCTTTTATTTAGTTTCGACTCCAGATTTTCAATTTTTTGCCAGTTGTAATTAGTTTTTACCAATTCTTTGCTAGTTTAGTCTAGTTTATATTTTCTGAAAATCCTTAGTTTCAATTTAGTTTTATTTGTGTTTTGCAAAAGTTAAGTGTAACAAAATCTCAGTTCCATCATATCAGTCATGCTCTTCTAATTATCCTTGGGTGTTGAGACTAATAACTATTAACTCTTGCCGCACCGAGTGGTCCTAATTTTGGTTAAAGTTAATTGATAACCTTTTGAAGGCGATTGTTTCACACCTTTATTTAGATGTCCCAGTCCTGTTATCTCGGGATACATCACGCTGCCTTATCTGGGGTTAGCTATTTTCTTGGGATGCGAGTTAAGTGGGTGAGCTCTTCAACGAGGGGGAGCGTGCTCCCCCTGATGAGGTCTTCTAGGTAAGCTAGGTTAACCTTCTTGTGTGAGCTTTTCAAGTGCACTTTTAAAGTTTGTGGGATTTTTTGTTTTATAAATGTCCCTCAAGACCCCCTGATGACCCAGTAATTCATTTTTGCGCACTGTAGTACACATTTAGTTTTTGCTTGTAGCTCTCATACTCTACTTGCCACTCCTCTAAGTCCTGATGTTTCTTAGAGAGGACAACAGAACCTTTAAAATTATATCCCATGTGTGGGGGTGTGGCCTTGCCAATTGTTTTTCCCACCTTTTCAAAATGGCTGACGTGCCCACAAGCACATTTTATGGAAGAAAGAAAGGTAAGCTTGATATTTACAATTAAAATGTTTTGTTAAACTCAGATTTTTATTTTATTCAAAAAATAAACATCTGGTAAATAATTTCAGGGGTCTTTAAGAATTAGGCTCATTTACTTTCACAGGGAACATGACTAATTTATTAATGTGTGCTCTACACATTGGGACTTTATATTTATATTTATTTCACTTTTTCCTAATACCCAACTTTTGACAAAGGCGGAGAGAATTCTTAACACAATTATTAAGGGAGATTCAAACATAGATTTTTCAAAATATGAGAGGGTCAGGACCCACTAAAAGCCACACAAAGATTATCGAGATGCAGTGGCAGATGTAATAGAGAAAGACACAGGGCCACCTGAAATCTGTCGTCCTATCTGGTGCAAAACCAACATGTAATAGAATCTGGAATTTTGATTTTGAGTTAAAAATAAAATATGGGTAAAATGCAGAAATCTTTTCCAGTAAAGTAAAAAAAATAAGTGTCGCAATTATAGTTAAATCCATAACACCTAATTGTTTCTACGAGATCACGTCGTTGCTGAGAGTTATCAGTGATCTCAATGTGTGAAAGGAACTCACAGTATCTGGGGTTTAAGCTCCTCTTGGCTGAGAAACCTGGGACAAACATGTGAACAAGACCTGAATAATACCAGTAATGAAGACTTCTCTCCAAAGATCAATAAAAGGAAGCCCCAATCTGATGAGAGTCTAGCAAAATATGGTTCACTCCACTTGCCTGAAATGGTTAGCAGTCCAAGGCATTTCAGTTGTAGAATGATTGGGTACAACAATGAAACAGATGTGAGATGAGGGAAGTGCCAAATGTTCCTTTGTGTCTCCAAATAAATCAGTACTTACTCAGATATCCTAAATAAATTGACTTTTGTGAAATAGAAAGGTCAGTGCCATCACTTATTCCTAAACCAATAGTTTACAGCTAGTGAAGTGTCAGTGACTTCTGGGTTGGTCCCTGATCTTCATCTTATGAGATTGTTATTTTAATAACACTTGATTCATTTAAAAGAAAAAAGAAAAAAAAAGAAAAAAGAAAAAACGAAAATATTTTCTCCCTGTTTTTTCTTATTCTCTGGGTCTCAGGAGGACATTACGTCCCTCTCCACTACAAGACTCTTGTTATGTCTACAAAACAATCATATTAAAATCATCCTCAATTCTATTCTGGCGCTGTCTCCCGACTTTTTCTGACCAGATTCTGCGGGTGAACGGAGCAGCAACACAGACGACTCGACTAACGTACTCCCTTAATTTCACTATAGCAGGGCACGCACACATCAATGCAACCAAACACATTTTGCTATAAATCTAGTTAATTTTAGTTAGTTTTGTGAACATTCAGTACAGTTTTAGTTAGTATTTCTTTTTTTTTGATTTTATTACCGTTAACGCAAATTCTTTCCACTTCTACTTTTCGTTATTTCATTTGTTGTCTTTAATAATAATAATCTCCTCTGCACCCTTGAATAAACACCATTAACATGATCAACCTTTTGCTGCTTGTTACTTCACCATCTTATTGAATCAAATACTTCATGCTTATGTGGTTTACGACATTATATTTATCTAAATCTCCACTTTGTGTCTAAATGTTTGAAGAATTTTTGAGGGTCAAATTTTGAGAATTTGACCATAGTGAAAGTTATGGCATTATCACCCCCTTTGGGGATTACCTGTTTCCAGTTTTGATGATATTCCTCCCCGTTCTTTATTTTTTTCAAGTACCCCTCTTCGGTGGCGAGAAACTGTTGGTGTGATCAAGCGGGTGCTGTAAAAACAAAAGCTCAGGACAGAACAGTCACCAGTCATGTACTTCATTCAAAATTAACAAATATTAAGCTTCATATTGATCCTCTGAGTGTAATGGTACATTTTAATTTGCACTTCTAAAAACAATATTTTCTTTATTTTACTCTTGTTCTTGTGCAGCACCACCCCTCAGCACATGCCCCTGTTATTTTATCTTACTTTTAAATTGTTGACTACTTCAAGAGAGCGCCTAAAAGACGGGGACCAGTGTTTATCATTACATATCTCCATTTTGAGTGTGGCTGTCTATCATTCCCCTCTTATTCATAGACCTCGGTGGAGGGTTTTTTGTTTGTTTGTTTTTTTTTTCTAAAATTAATTGACTCTCTATAGTGACCCACTATGGTTAATAATAACATGCTCAGTCATGAGTGGGATCAAACCTTTTCTTCACTTTAGCATTTAATATTCCCAACAATATAATGTAATACCTTAATTAAAACACAGCTACTAAAACACAATTTCCTTAATGCAAACATCAGTAGCTCAAAATTAGCAACCAAAGGGTTCAGTCTGCAGTTCACACTGCTGTGAAGCTACAGCTCTTTAGTCTCTGTCATTCTTCTGTTCTTGCAGACAAAACAAAGCAAAACAAAACATCCACCCTTCTTTTACAGGCTGGGTGAATTGTCTGTGGACATTCAATAATCCTAAAGTCAGCACCGTTTTTGTCTCAGTATCAAGTCAGTTAAACTTTTAGTCGTCAGTCCATGACTTTTAGTCGTCAGTCATATGCATACATCCACACACATTCATACCAAAAGTTGCTGATAATGGAGTCTCACGCGCAGCCTATTCGAGGCTCCATCACCAGCAAGATGACGTCATCATTTTAAAGGAAACAGCTCCTTGTTTGTTTTTCCTTCTTTGGACTGGATTGACTCGCTGCAATCCTTTTAGGCTTCAGGATCAGTGTCCCATATAAGTCAATTTTCTCCCAAGCTCATTATAATCATGGAGAAAAAATACTTTGCGACTGTTTTCAATAAGAATATTTTATAGCGCTTTAAAGTTCAATCTCTCAGGCCTGGATTAAAGAGCTGATTTGTTAAATCAGGAACTCACAAAATACCAAAATATCACCACCGGTGGATCACACCTCTCAGATGTTCTTATCTCAGTGCACAGTAACAAAAGCAAACACAGACGTAACCAATTAAACACTCATATAATAACAGATACTGGGGCCCATTGCAAACATGTCCAAAATTCAAACCATCTTTCTCTCTCTTAGAGAAAGAGAACAATCCAAACCTCACTGATAGAATCAACCTAGTGTCAAACAAAACCCAAAGATCAACCAAAACTCCTTTTTGCACCAACAAAACATGTTGGATTTACTTGACTCAATAGTGGACACTAGTTACACACCAACTCTTTACCTTGGCAAAAACGTAAACAACTAAGTTGAATAAACACAACCTTTTCATAATCTCTTCGAAATAAAACTCACACCATTCATTCATCATTTTCGCTCTGTACCACTGCTCCTTGTTAGACTGTGTGAAGCACAGTAAACAATTCAGTGGAGGCTTTGAGCCATAAACAGACATCACGCACAGACATTGTTTTCATTATCAAAGTGCTTCAGACCATGTCCTCTAAATCTACACAAATGCCCTCTGCGTGGCATGAAATACATTTAAGCAGTAAATAATCAATCAGTTCTTGCTGTTGTAACCAACTCCGTATTTGGATGTTTGTGTGCAGCATTTGTTAGTAAAGCATTCTTCATTGCATCAGCGTGTGTGTGTGTGTGTGGATCACTTCTCAGTTCATTGAATCAACATTTTAATTTGTGTGTGTGTGTGTGTCATTTCTCCCTCAATCAACGAGTGCATATGTTCATATGTATGTTTCTTTTCACTCTGAGTCGGTGCATGTAGATGTGTGTGTTTGTGTGGGTGTTTGTGTTCATCACTTTCCTGTTGTAGTGTTCTGGGTAAACCACGGCCTGAAGCGTGCCCTGGGTCCTGCCCTCCTCCTTTTCAGTCTGTTTGCATCCATTGGTGCTGCTGCTCAGAGTTCTGTCCATACTGGTTCTGGCCCCAATTGAGGCAGTCCTTTTCTCCAGTGTCCAGCATCTTCTCCTTATTTCGCTCCTCCTTAACTTGACCCTTTTGCTTCGGTCTTCCTTCAGGGTTTTGATACGCAGCTCAATTGTCTGGATGTCCGTTTGTTGCTTGCAGAAGTACGACTGCTGTCCGTTTGTTTGCAGGTGGAACGGCTGACATCCAGAAGGTGTATAGGAGAGTCTGCAGCTTCCACCTCCCCAGTGGAAGACCTCAACCTTTGTTCTGTTAGTTTAACACAGGCCTCAAGGCTCTCTGGGATCCCTTCTTGCACTCTCAAGCCCACGGCTGAGGTCGTAGTCGTGGTCCCATTCCACGGGAATGGAGTCCATGGTTGTTTGGGTGTCTCGGCCCGAGCGTTCAGTCCAGAGCTGGGCAGCCCAGGACGCTGAGCGATCGGAGGACGGCAGAGGCGACAGGAAGCCATCCCCCTAACGTTCGCTCCATAGCAGACCGGACAAATCACACTGCTCATCTAGCTCCAGGATGCTCCGGCCTGATTTCAAGTCCGGTGTCTAGGACTCCAAGCCTGATGGGTTCGATTTTCAGCTAGCTCCTCCTGGGCCATGCTCAGTTTCTGCTCTGATGCCTCGAGGTCTTATTGAGGGCAGAAACCTCAGAGTCTTTTCCGTAGAAATCAGATTTAAGTCCATTGATGTTTTCCTTGCTTTGCTCCACGGCCTTTTGCGGCTCTGCTGTTCGGCTCTTCTCAGAGGTCAGCTCCTGGCCGAGCCCCGACACCTGTGCCTTCAGCTTATTTTCTCCTGGTGTTTTGTCCATTCTGAGGTGACCTCAGTTACTCCTCCTGTCCCTGGCACGCCCTTTTTGCTGCCCGATGGTCATTGTTGGTCCGTCACTGTCCTGCACAGTTTTAATGCAGAGTGGTTAAGGTCAGCATGGTTTTGCTCGGCCTCACTTTTCATCTGGGCTTGATGGGCGTCTCGTCACAGCTCTGTCAGCTGAAGCTGTCTTTTTCCATATGGCAAGAATGTAAAGAGTGTGTGAGAGGGGTGTGTCCAATCAGGCACAATGCTGGTGGCTTTGCGAGTGCCTCGTTTTCCAAATCCAGATGTTTATTTGTCACGTACACAGCAACAGAGAGAACAGTCTGTTGTTGGGATGGCTGAGGTCCTTCACCATCTTCCTGGTCTTGGTCCAGCACCGCCTGCTGTAGATTGAGTGCAGGTCAGGGTGCACCGAGCGGATGGTGCGCTCAGCTGATTGCACAACCCTCTGTAGTGCTTGTCTGTCCGGCATGGTGCTGTTCCCGAACCAGACAGTGATATAGCTGCTCAGGATGCTCTCAATAGTTCCTTTATATAAGGTGGTCGGTGGTGGGAGCCGGGCCTTTCTCAATCTTCTCATAAAGAAAACACGCTGACAGAAATCTCCCCGTGTAGTGAAACGGGCCTTGGATTACCGCTCTCCATCTCTGCTGCATGAGATCGTTTTCCTGCAGCACTGTTGACATTTTCAAGTTGTTGTTGCGGGTTCAGCTGCTTTAGCATTTAGTCAGGGTCACATCAAAGATGGTAGAGGAGAGAGCAAAGATGGTAGAGGGGAGAGCAGGAGTCCAGGGTCAGCCTCGGCTTTTCCGGGCCGACAAAGCAGCCTGTAATCAAGCATAAAGAGAAAAAACAAAACAAAACAAACGAACAGGAAAATCATGTTGTATTGGCTGTGTTACTCAGAGAGGGGAAAAACAACGGGACCAGGCCCTGTGTCAGCCTTCTCTCCCCCTTTTTTTTTTTTTTTTTTTTTGTTTTTTTTTCACCATATAATCCTCTCATAACCCACCAAGCTGACAGGACAACACAGGTACATGTTAAAATTCTTAAGATCATGTTTAAAGCACAAAAATGGAATTTTCTTTCATTCAGTAATCACTTGTATTAATCAATCAGAAGAAAACATGTCACAATTTGACTTTTATTAACCACTAAATTTGTCGTGTAATCACTGGTTGTGATTTTTTTTTTTTTTTTTTTTTTGAAGTTAAGTTGTTGTCCTGCAACCCAGAGGGTTTATTTGTTAGTAGTGGATAAACTTTATTGTGTAACGGCGGGTGTATGTTAAGTTTCACTGCTTTAAACTTGCTGGAAAATCTTCACGTGTTCATGGGTGTAAGCTGTTTCTTCATTGCGTGTATGTGCGTTTGTACATGGGCTAATTTAACGTTTTTTCTCAAACGAGGCATTTCTCTAGCACGTGCCTCTCTCTCACATTTCTCTGCTTGTGTGTGTTTTTGTTTCACCTTCTTGTTGTGATGCTCCAGGCGCCTTCCCAACCTCCACAAGTGTGTTGGCCGCAATTTTATGTGTAAAACTTCTCTTAATTTCTCCTTTAATTCTCTGCTAGCTGCTGTCTTTTCCACAGCTGCTGATTCTTGCTGATTTTGTGTCCATTACTATAATTTTGCTTCGGCCGCCGTGCTTGTGGGGGCAGTTGGTCCAGCCCCATAGCCACCTGTATCAACACACTGAGAGATTTATTTAATATCATTTTCATTACTGTTAAATAGACTAGCAGGCAAGACGCCCACCTTTGCACTGCAGACTACATGCCAGTCTCCCAACACACTCCTCTCTGAGTTTCAGCTTTAAACTCCAACATCATTCACACCCCAGTCATTCAACACCTTATTTGTAGTATCATAATCAGCAAAATCAGCGTTTTACTTACAGGCATGTATCATTGTTTGCAAATCAAAATTATAAAACTCAAAAACACGCTAAACAGGAAGCAAAGTCCTCTGTGCGCGTCACAGCTCATTTGCATGTTCACACACCGTCTAAAAATAGCTCGCAGCGCTGCAGTGCGCTGTCGTCACACACAGGGTCACACAAAGCTCAGACAAAACTCTTCTATTTTATATTACAAAGACGTCTTATACTTACAATCACTGACAGGCCTGACAGATTCAGCACCTAACAAATTTCGACAAATTTAAGTTAACGGGTCCAACCGAAGAAAGCTTCACTTTTTTGTAATCAATTAAACAGTATCTGTTACTTCTGGGAACAGTTTCTGACCTAACTTCTAAAATCCCTAACTCAATTTAACTTTGTCCAAACAAGCACATGACACCGTTTTAAACGATGAGGAGTCTCGGTAACTCCTAGCTTATTTCGGGATGCCCTGTACCCCACAGTTAAACCAAAACTGAACTACCCCTGTTCGCCGACAGGTCAAGACCGCGCGTCCACGGCCAGGAGGGAGCGTAACCTCCGGGCTATGTGCTTCTTAGCATCTTCCAGTGCCGTCCTATAATAATTTTAACCTAACCGATTTTGAAAAATTTTACCATAACGGGTCCCACCGAAGAAAGATAACTTTTTTACGACCAATTAAACAGTCTCTGTTACTTCTGGAACAGTTTCTGTCCTAATTTCCCTACCAAACTACCTGAGCCTTCAGCTCAATATCCAGGGACTCAAACCCAACATTATTACTTTCATATTTCTTCAACTTCATTAAACATTCTTAAGCAACTTTAACTGCATACCACACGGTGATTCTCAACAAAATCAAAACAGACACTCTACCAGTAATTTCAGTGAGTAGACTTTAATTTAGTCATATCCAATTTGGCACATTTTGGAAATAATTCAACAGGTAGTGCCTTACCTTTAGATAAGCCGGCTTTTGTCCACTCACATCAGACCACTGGCTCGTGCCTGTCCGTTCGACAACCTCGGACCGTCCAAACTTTTAAATTCCACCCCAATACCACAGGACGAGCCCCCAAGCTGTTAAGGTTCAAAATATTGGGGATGGAGACAAGAGAAAAAACCACAATAACAACACTGGTCCGGCCGGGTTGAGTCAAACGATGATTTAATGATCACACACGTGGGAGATGGACACTGATGCAGACAGCCTCAAAATCTCAAAATGGTGGAGCATTGCTCAAACTTTTATAACCTCTGGTGCCTCCACCTTATCATAAAAAGCCTAAACATTCACATGCTCTCTCTCACACAGCGCCTAAGCTACGACCTTGGCTCCCTGTTTATCTGCTCCTGCTGAAATGGGGCAGAAAACTCCAGCACACTCTGTTCTCTTCTACTCAGACAAATTAGACAATAACCTTCTGCGAACAGTATTTCTTATAACTCAGCAATATAATGCATCATAAAACAATATCATTCATTCACAACAAGTCAGCAATTCAATGTAATGCAAATCAGCTTAACTAATGCAATAGTTATCAGCTTCTTCCAATTCAGGAGAACAATGCAAACCAAAACTACATAATAATTCACAATCTTTAATTAGGGGTATAACATGGCATAAAATAATATCATAATTTTACACTATTTATATTGTATTTTCAGTCTTTTTCAGTGGTTTGTCTAACAGCCCAGTTTCCACAATAAAAACTTTTTATGTTTCTCAGGAGGACTTTCCACTCTTCCTCCCCACTCCAGAGAATACCACTTTGTGAACCAGCTGATGACCTGGACTGAAGCTCAGAGTTACTGCAGAGAACACTTCACTGACTTGGTCACCATCTACAACAGCAACATCAACCAACTGCTTCTCTCAGTTTCACCAAGGATCAATACTTGGGCTTGGATAGGCCTCTATGATGATCGTTACAGCTGGAAGTGGTCCATGGAGGGAAAACTTTTTTATGTTGGCAGCACACATGAGTTTCTGATCTGGGCTAACGGTCAACCAGACTGTGTAAATGCAAAGGAATACTGTGTGGCTCTTCAGGGACAAACACAGATGGATGATAGACCCTGTGGAGATTCTTACCCTTTCCTGTGTTACAATGGTAGGAAAAAGATTTGTTGCCATAGGTACCCTAAAATTTCACGATATTCACATGTTTTTTTTAAAAATTCTTTGTTTCTTTTAATCTTTCACAGCCAAAAACACAAGTTACATCTTAGTGAAGGAGAGCCGCTCCTGGTCAGCAGCTCAGTCGTACTGCAGGACATACCACACAGACCTGACCAGTATAAGAAGCAAAGAGGAGAAATCCAACATCACGCTCACTTTGAATGGATCAGGGGTTCAGTATGTGTGGATTGGCCTCTACAGGGATCCCTGGGCCTCCTGGTCTGACAACACAACCTCCACATTCACTAACTGGGCGTCTTCTCAACCTAATAACTACAACTCACAGTACTGTGGAAATTTGAATTTAATGTCAGGGGAATTGAATGATTACTACTGTGATGTCAGACTCTCTTTTTTCTGTTTCACAGGTGAGGTCCAGAATGCAAACACTGTAAGATCCTGTCATCATGTAAAACACTAATGTTTGTGTTGTTATATGTGGTTCATTTTTAGCAGTGACAAAGCAAACAGTGGTGAAAATGAAGCTTCAGTCAGAGGCAGACATGCACAGCACAGAGATCCAGCAGCAGGTTTCACAGCAGGTCAGCAGTTCAGTCACCAACACAAACTTGACACAAGTTCAAACTATGCTTCATGTTTTTCATCATCTGCACATTTTGTCCAGCTGTCAGGCCTCATGCTGTCAGAAGGACTGACAGACTTCAGGATTCGTTGGAGGAAAGTCCAGAGTTACCGTGACGACCAGTCAAAGAAGCAGGATGTGGACGGTGGCTGCAAAACTGAAGACTGACTGGACTGAACCACTTCATGTGTGAAGTTAATAACATGCTGTGCTGAGCTGTCTCATCCTTTGAATCTTTCAATATTTCAGAGTGTAAAGTTCCACCAACAGCTCATTTGTTCAGCTGCAGTTGTAGTTTGGTAGAAAGTCTTTAATCAGAGGTCCACTCACTAGTTTTCCTGATAGGCTCTAGTCTCTTGTTTTGTTTTGCAGTGTCTCTTTCAACACTTTAGACTCTGTCCTTCTGTGGACGTCACTGCACAGGCTTTGTCTGTGTGCAGTTTATTAGGATCCATAGTTCTGTTTCATATCTGACAGCAACCTCTGCTGACTTACACAAATGATGGAGAAGAAAGTGAGGAGAGCCAGAGATCTGCTTGAGGAGGTCAGGGGGGACAACAAAACATTGTAGTGTTTATGTCCTGTTTCTACTTCTACTGTTTAATAACTGTAACAGCCATGAATGAGACCATAACAGTCCCAAACCTTATCTGATAGAAATTTGGTTCATCGCTTTCAATGGAGTGCAGTTTCAAAGCATGCTGGATGTCCTCGTATCTGTCATTTTAACTTGACTGCCACTTTGTAGGAGCAGACAGAGTCACAGAGACCTAACTGTAGTAAGCAGAGCAGGTGATGGGTAAAGCTTGTGCTGGTGTTACCATAGTTACTGTTGTGATCTTAGTTTTTGACTTGTATTTTCTCCATGTCCTCGTATCTGTCATTTTAACTTGACTGCCACTTTGTAGGAGCAGACAGAGTCACAGAGACCTAACTGTAGTAAGCAGAGCAGGTGATGGGTAAAGCTTGTGCTGGTGTTACCATAGTTACTGTTGTGATCTTAGTTTTTGACTTGTATTTTCTCCTGTGTTAACATGTTTGTCTACTTTTGTGTTTGTAGCTTTCAGCTTTCTTCTAGTTATAATTTAAAGGGTTTTTACGTGTTCAGTTTCTTTTATTTCAAGTAATAAAACAGCTATTTGATTGAAAACGATGCATCGATGTAGGCAGGTATACAGAAAGTAATATAAAGCAAGAGATACATATTTAAAAAAATTATGGAAATATGGGGTTTTTAGGGTTATTTCACGAGGGTTTTGAGGGTTTTTATTGCCTTTGTCACGGCTCGGGTCAGTGGCCGTGTGAAGAGTGGAAAGGAGGACTCAAATGCAGCACTTACTCAGACGTGAGGGCGATTTATTAACAATACCAAACATAAAGTGGAGATGGCAAACAGAACTAAGGATGAACTAAACTGGGAGAAACTACACAAAGGAGTAGCAAACCCGAACATGAAGGGAGGACAGCAGGGAGAGCACGCTGGGGATTTCACAGAGTATGAACACAGACGACGCGACGAGGAACAGAGGCAAACACACACTATAAGTACACAGAGAGACACTGGGAAATCACACACAGGTGGGAGACACAGCTGGACCTGATTAACCTGACGAGACAGGGGAACACTAACACCAGGGACCAATAGAGGGAGCACAAACCCAGAACCCAGTATCTAAAATCCCAAAACACAAACCATCCCAAAACAGCCCAAGAATAATAAAGAGAATAATAACAATAAGGAACACAAACAAAAAGTCACTGAGTCATGGCCGCAGGACCATGACAGCCTTGTGCGGCTCCTTTTCTTATTCAATAACTTGACAATAGAACATTTACATCTTGCCCACACTGACAATTTGGTTTGTTTCATTAGCTTGGCTGGAGTGAACTCATGAAAATAGGGACTATTTTTCTATTATTAAGTGAGTAAGTACTTTGTGGATTTTTACACTGAGTAATAAATCATGTAACATTGTTCCAGATCCATGACCATAAATATTTTTGATGCTCAAGTTTTTTGTTTCCTTTTTTCTCTCTCTGTAAGGTTGAGGTTTATGTTGAAATCAGAAGTTTTCAAATGTAAAAGGCCTGAATGTGATTTCTACAATCTAAAAAAGAGCAGCTGTAGTGGAAACAGGAAGGTTGAGAGAAGACAGCTGACTGAAAACTCCAGAGAAACTTATACATGTTTAGTGCTGGGAAGTATTTTATACGCATGTTGCAGTTATGCTTTGTACTACAATTGTGTTTAATATATAACTTTTTATCAATGACAGTAAAAGGTCAAATCCCAATGTTCCTGCTCAGACATGAAGGTTGAACGTTGTCTCAGAGTAAAACTGGATGCCTGAGGTCTCACAAAGTTCTCTTGAATATTTTCGTGCGTCTGTATGTTTGCAGACTTTAACTTAAGGCATTACTCACAGTTTATACCACTGTGATGTTAACCACAGGTTAACCAGGGCAATCATGAAAGCACTACAAAAAAAAAACCTTAAATAAGCAGAAGAGAAAAAACTAACTCTTAACCCTTTAAGACCTACCATAGAACCGCGTTTTTAGTCACTGAAAACGGAGATTTTTAAAAATGCTTTGGCATGTTCCTAGCAGCGCTTTCCTTCATTTCTGCCTTTACATGTGGACGGGGTTATTTTTTAAAACGAAAACAGAAAATCTCAGTTTTCAAAAAAAACCCCGTGTACGTGTGGATGTAGCCCAAGACCGCCAGAGCTTATATTATATTTTTACATGTTGTGGAGCCATTTTTGGGAGCATTTCAAGTTGCTATACATCAATACAACAATTATAGCCCAGATTTTAATAATATGTCTGCATTAAGTGCATAGTAATTACATAAATTGCAAAAAAGTGCAATAAACTACAAAAAAATTGAAACTCGTTTTTGATTTTTTAATATATATTTCTAGTTAGAGAAGTTTAAGAAGCTTATCTCGCAAAACTGTAAATACAAAAAAGTTGCACAAAATAGTTTCCCACCACAGGAAATTTATTTTGAGTGTCTTCATAGTTTTATTTTTGAAATACACCAATTTTTATATACTGCAGGAAAAACGAAAATAAATATTATACTGCAAATTTGCAAAAAAGCAGCATATGCATCAAAATAAACGATTTCCAGCAGTGCAATATGAGTCCTAAGCATCCCAGAAACGACACAGAACGTCATAAAGTCAAAGATAACTTTTAAAAACACCAGTATAGGCCCTGAGGCCCTGATGGTAAAAAAAAACTACATTTCCGCGAAAATGACATCACTTCCGGTTTCGAGCAAGTAATGGTGGACATGCAAAAGTTCGCGCTGACGTCTATTCCAACGTAGGAAGTGTTATGAACAGCTGATCGGATCGGCAAAGCGTGTTTCTGGAATATTATGTTTTTGTTGCTGCAAGTGCTTTTTATGCAGTTTTTGCAAAGCTTTATGTGGAAGGAAACTGTGACCGAGGACAAGCTGATGGCATAAGTTGTAAGTACAACTCCTCCGGTTTCATATGCAACAAAAATTATTGCGCTAGCTTACGTGGTTGCAGTGCTACCGGGATTTAAAAATAGTTACGCAAAACAGAGCCCGCTCCGACCGGCTCTAAAGGGTTAAATCTTACGGTCGACTTGAGATTACCACATCTGTAGGAACATAAACTGTCACAGATATAACAGATTTAAAAATGCATTGTTGTACGTCACTGATAAAGAGCTTAAACTGTTCTTTTTTTATCTCAAACTTTTTTCAGCTTATAGTTCACATGCTAAAAGATATATGAAAAACATGTTATTGTAACCCAGGTTGAATGTAAGGCTTATGTGTCATAATAAAATCCCACTTTATCTCTGACAAAGTTTCATTATTTTTCCACATTATATGAGAGTTCATTCACTGAGTGTCAGAGTCCAGCAAAGTCACATCCACTTCTAAGACAGTTTAAAAAACACAAGCCTTCCACGGATGTGGAAAAACCTCCGCATGCATCTGGATCTGGTGCCCACAGTAATAGAAACATGATAGGACTATGTGGTTGAATTCGGAGGGGTAAGAAAACAGATCCCAGTTGACTGCAGTCTACTGACACCTACTGGTGAAACATTTCACAACATGTCAGTTTTATTGACTGTTACCTCTCTTCCAGCCTCGAGCACAGATGACATTCAAATCAGACTCTCACTTAAATGAGCTGTTTGGCAAGAAAAGAACAAATAAAAGTCCTGCGATAAGAAAGAAACCATTTTTTGGTAGGAAACATCCTGAGAAATGTCAAAGTACTGTCATGAACTCACACAATAGCTGCACACAGTGGTAAAAAAAAAAAAAAATAACCCACTGTAAATTTAAGGTGGTGCATCTCTGTGTATTTTTTGGCCCAGTCCCAGTGTGCACGTAATATTTAATAAATAAACCCTCACTGACTTAAATGACATCACCTAGATTTTAGTAGATTGCAGTAACTGACTTCTTACCTCTCACAATACAAATGCATAATCTTGTAGTTGTTGCTATAGGACAAACAGCCATGAGAGATTAAAAACATTAGATTTAGACTGTAGCCCATAACCAACACGTGTTTCTACACCTGTATGGACCAGATCCAGATCCACCCAGAGTTTTTCTCTATCTGTGGAAGCTATCAGTCCACTGCTTACTGTTTACACCATCAGTGTGGTTAATACAAATGATCAAATAATCAGGATCAAACAAAAGGTATTGTTATCTGGGTTTGATTAATTTTAGTCTTTTCATTTCAGTCATATTTAATGCAGTAACAGGATTTGCAACCCATTTGCTGACAACTTAATATATATAATTATGTGTAACTTTACACACAAACATACATTTAATAATAATTAATATCATACTTAATATTAGAGATGGACCAATACCGATATGTATCAGTCCGATCCTGAACTAAATTATTGGATCGGATATCGGGGGAGAAATAAAATGTAATCCAATCCATTAAGTATCACAAAAGCACCTCACAAAACTTGCCACATGGCGTAACCCGGCTCATGACCTTAGCAAGTCGAAGCAGTGTGCGTCACATGATAGAGCGGCTGTTGTGTGCAACACCTGTTGGCAGTCTGGATGTTTACTTCCCACTGAAAGCATTTGACGTCTCGCTAGATGCTGCCAAACCGGCATTTCATCTCAGAGTACAGTAGGCTATCCCAGAGAAATAAAGCAAGTGTGCAAGTTCATCTCTGACAAATGACAAAAAATTCAGTCTCCACTGGGCCGATGGTGATTTTTGTTTTTATAGGCAGATGTGTTTTTGTTTTTTGATTTTTGGAAGGGGGATCTTTTGTAACGGTATAAACAATGAAAGGCGGTGGATTGGCCAATTCGTCATGTTCGATTCTGGGCTGGACCAATTACAGCCGAGGAGGTTGGATGCACCCTCCCCCTTGCTTGGGCTCTGAAAGCAATCTTATCACAGACAGAAGAAAATGGTATTGAGCTGCACAGCTGCCTCTTCGTCCAACATGTTCTCTCTCCCAACTCGTCAAATGTGTGACGCATGGTCAGGCTTCCTCTGCTTCACCTATCGAGCTCCCTAAACATTGTTTATTGACGACAAGAGATTGCCACGGAAGAGCCTGTTGTCCGTATATTTATACATTTTCGAAATCGCATTGTAGTGACGTATACTGAACACAATAAATTATATAATGTAAGCAACTACCTGAGAAACAGCAGATACATTAATTATAGGCTATTACTTTTGTATGGTTTATTGCATTTATGGAGGGAGTGATGTATGCTGGGTAATGGCACGGCTAGTGACTGGGTGACTTTATTCACTCGCTTCCAGGGGCGGATCTAGAGAAGTTTTCTTAGGGTGGCAAAGAAATCGAATTGGGTGGCAAAATCAAAGCCTTTTTTTCCCCCCAAACACATATGCAGGTGGTTACATATGGTTAAAATGATTCAAATGCAGTAAGTATACACGTTTTTCATATACAGCCCATGCTACAGACAATAATTAAGTTACAGACTGTATATAGTCTATAACTTAATTATTGTCTGTAGCCCACATGATTACACACTTTAGTTACATAAAACATGTGAGTTTTGATGTTATGTACTGTACAGCCTGTATAATAAATAAATATGTAGCCCAATACGTATAAAATTCAGAAAGCTACACAACATGGGGCGGTTCATTTACAAACACAAGTCTAACTTAAGTTTCACTGTTTTTTGTTAGAAAATAATCACATTATTACGGCTTAAATCACACAAAATGTCAGAAATCTGCACTGTCATGAACAAAAATTTAAACCGAATTTTTCATGATTTGTTGGATTAACCCACTGAGGTCTGAAATACAACCGGCCATGTTTGACTCCTTTTGAGTTTACGTTTGTATTATTTATTATTTGTATTTCCCCCTCAGATTGTTTAATTTTATTTAACTTATTTAATTAATGCCTTGTTTGGTATCTTTTCAGCTCAACTGAATTTAGTTGTTTTTTTCACTGGCATACTGCATTAGTATTACTGATCTGAAGACACACAAAGAACTTAAAATCCTAGTTGTATTTTTTACTATAAAAAAACCCACAGACAGAAATAAACCCTATGAATATATATATCTCGTCAGTGCCATTAGGATGAAATTATTGTGTCACCAACATTTAACGTTAGACATATAATTCTAACAGCCTCTGTAAACTAATATCCTGGCTCAATCAAAGCTGCCGTTTTCTCTGACAGTTTCAATCAAAATTAGAAACGCTGCTCTGAGACTGAGAGAACTAATAGTGCTGCATGTTGTGCAGTTAGTTTCCAAAACACGTTATTCATGGTTACATATAGTTTTAGACTGATGTGGGCCAAAGCCTAGCATAGCCTGTAACGTAATTATGACGGACACATTTTATGAGTGATTTTGACTTTAAGTGACTTACAGGTTTCTTTGAAGAATACTTTGTTATATCCAGGTTCTTCCTCTTTGCTGTATGTAATGTGTATCTGTATGTAATACCTGATGACAAATGAATGACAGCTTACACAATAAACAGATACGAGTGTGATGATGGAAGTAGAAACACAGCTGAGACAAATGAACAAAACGCCACAGGGGAAGTAAAACTAAACACACTGCACAGGAAACACAAGACTGTCAAAATAAAACAGGAACATGGTGAAACCTGGACTGTGACAACAGGAGCTTGACACAGGGGTTGAGAAAAGGCAGACACAAGAGGGAGTGAGGACACGAGAGAGAAACGGAGAGAGACATATGTTGTGGAATTTTTATAAATAGTCTGCAACACGGAAAGAGCTGTGGTCAAGCTATTTATTACTGTGTGCAGGAAAAGGGATACACACATCAATACAACACAGGTCTAAGTTATTAGCACTCTGACCTGGGGCATCGCAGCACACCTTTTATAACATCGCACAAACTCTGTGTATCTTTCAGTTACAACAGTCTTTTGTCCAACCCGCGCTGTTGCTGAACAGACTCCCACTATCTTTTCCCAGGGCAGCACCTGGCGCTGGCTCTGAGCTTCATCCTTCTGAGCAAAGCGGTTAGCAGATAACAAAGTGAAACATTGTTAGGCCTAGCTAAGCTGTTTTTTTATTTCACGAGGTCATACTGACACATACACATACCTTATCTAAGCATGAAAAGGTTACACAAAAAACATACAGTGAAATTCTAACCACATAAATCTAAATGTGAGGGCTAAGTCGAATTTCCCATCACACGTGACGGGCTGGGAAAACATGGAATGAAACCCAAGGAGGCCAGAAAATGGAGACAAGACACAAAGACGCAACTGGGATAAACAAAGGAGAGGGAGACTTTAACACAGGGGGAATGACAGGCTGACACACTGAAGACCCAACACTATACTATACTCAAAATACTGAGTCAGTTGACCCTGAACCATGCCAGTTTCATCTTCATTGTGTACAGCACTGGATACTGTGGCTCCTCTGAAGGAGAACGCCTTAAATCATAGGAATTTCACTCCCTGGTATAACTCACGAACCTTAAAGCAGATAATTCATAAGCTGAAGATGTCTCAGTACTGCAGAAGATCTTCATTTAGCCTGGAAAAAGAGAATGTTGCTCTATAAAAAAGCCCTCTGTAAAGCTAGAACATCCTACTATTCATCAGAGATCGAAGGGCACTGATGATTGGACAGAAGCAGTGATATCAGCACATGGCTCACATCATACTTTAAAGATGAAATATTCCAAAAATATATATTTGCCCACTGCTTGTGTGAAAGAGGCAGGAACTTGTAGAGAAATCTGCTGTTAAACCAGACCACATGAGCACATCTGTACATGACAGGCTGTATTCACACTCATATTCCTGTGTATCATGTGTCACTGCATGTTGCTTATTATGACACACTTCGGTGGTTAGAGTCGTATTTTCGTCTCTGCTATACCTAGTGCCTCCTAACTACATTCAGACATTCATACTCCAATGACCAACTTACCCAGGGATACTTTTTGTTTGCTGCCTGTCCCGTTTGACTCTTTTGCATCAGAATTATTGTCTAAAGGCAAAGAAAGATGCCCAACGGATTTACTTTACCAAATTGACCATCCCAGCCTTGCTGTAATGGTCTATTTGATTCACCTTTTATTGTTTATTTTATTTATTTTTATTTTCACTTGCTAGATATTGGACAGACTTGAATCAGGAAAAGAAAAGGGAGAAAGGAAGAGGGGGAAAAACAGCGGAGAAGCGACAAAAAAAAAAACATATCGATCACCTGGATCACCTGTTGAGAAAGAAAAAGGAAAACAAGCAGAAGAGAACAAGAGTAATAGAATAAACAACATCACAATGATATATGGGAATATGACAGTAAATACTAAATATTAAACATTATTGTGCAGCACATAAGATCAACAGAACACAGTGTGCTTTGAGGTAGGAGCCAAAAAGGGTGTAGTTTGTGGGTGTGATCACCCGTGTGTACACCTGTGAGCATGGACGCGCTTGTTTTTAAAAGGTTGCTTCATGTAATGATCTGCTAGAGGGTGTGGGGGGGCCACAGCCCCGTCCTCCAGGGCATGAAGCAGGGATGGAGGAGGCAAGGCAAGTTTATTTGTATAGCACAATTCAACAACAAGGTGATTCAAAGTGCTTTACAGAGACATTAGAAACAAAAACAAATAAAAATCATGATTTAAAATAGATTAAAACAAGCAAACAAACAAAACTGTATATAAAATCAAAAATCAAAACAGGTAAAATCAGTAGTTAAAATGTAAGTTTTGAAATTTAAGCTTAAGTGCAGTTTTGGTGCTTTATTTAAATGCAGCTGAGAACAGGTGAGTCTTCAACCTGGATTTAAATAAACTGAGTGTTTCAGCTGATCTGAGGCTTTCTGGGAGTTTGTTCCAGATATAAGGAGCATAAAAGCTGAATGCAGCTTCTCCGTGTCTGGTTCTGACTCTGTGAACTGATAAAAGACCGGATCCAGATGACCTGAGGGATCTGGAAGGAGATCAAGACTCCAGACATCCAGAGGCCCCCAGAACACAAGAGACCAAGGAAGACCAACAGAGGGGCAGCTGCACCACTGTCCCAGAAAGAGCTGAGGAGAGTCCCAGATGAGGGCTCACTCAGCAGCCGCGGAGCAGAAGCCAGGGGGGGTTGCAGTGACGCGCTCCACCGGCAGCCAGCTGCGCCAGAGTGACCGAGAGGCCGAGGGCACCCCACCCCCGAAGGGGCCCGAGCGAGCCCCAGATTCCAGGCCCCGATAAGCAGCCACCAAGGAATGAGCCGGTGTGTACCTGGGCGCCCACTACCGGACATAAAGAACCACTAACGCACCGATGTCTGAGGGAGTCCGCCACCGGCAGGGGAAGTGGTGGGGGGAAGATAGGCCTCCAAACCTTGGAGGGCCTGAGATGTCCCCAGAGAGGTGGCGTCTGACACCCAACCTGACATATAGACACAGACATACAGGCACACACAGATACAAACATCCATTCCCACCCTCATGCTCTCATATGTACTTACTCCACACTCAACCAACGTGGAGACAGACATAAAGAGACGTTGTACACGCGATCACACTCCCCAAGCGTACTCTACCAACCGGGTCTAGGTACCCTTGCCCCTGGAGGGGGGAACTGCACCCAGACCCAGGTGGTGTTACCCTTTTCCCTGCGGTGGGGAGAGGCAGACCGCCCTGACTCCACAGCAGCAGGGAGGCCCCACACTCCAGACCGCAGTTGGATGGCCAACTCCTCCTCCTAGCCCCCCCGCTCCAGCAGGTCGCAGAGAACGGGTGTGAGAGAAGACTCCAAACCTCCCTCCACCCGCTCATTGTAATGTTGATGCATGTGTGTTCTAAGGTGCATTTAAAACCCAGGAGGGCATGGAGCTACCTGCCAGAGAGCAGCAGGTAAGCGCATAGTCCCTCCTGCTAGCCCTCAATGTCTACGTGTATTTAAAACTGAGAGGTGGGCAACGATGCCAGGGGTGAGGTGTACACCCTGATGGTCTTTTGGAGTCCGTGTTGCGTGCCCACCCCCAAGATCCTATATGTATGTTTAATGAGGGTGTGAGTAATGTGAATGTCTAAGTTGTGGGATAAAATTGAGGCAGAGGCAGCCAGAAGGGGACAGAGGGGGGAGGGGAGGGGGGGGGGTAGCCTCCTCTGCACCCTGCTGACATACCCCTACTCCAAGGCCCTGCATGTGTGGGTGATTGTAGTGGAGCGGGAGGAGGGAGGCAGCTGGAGATGGGGAGGGAAGGAAGGGAGAGGCAAGTGACCCCTCCCTGGGGCCAGCTCCCCCGCTGACCCCAGTAGGCACCCCCATACTCTGCCACCCACCAGGGAAAGGGGGCCCAGGCCCATCCGGACCGGGGCCCAGAACAGCAGCGCCGCCTGGCCCCACAGAGCCCGGGACAGTCCACCCAACCCCACCACAAGAGCTTCTGGCTGTGGCTTAATTAAACCAACAAAGAGCCCCAGAAAACTCATGATGAACAATATTTTTGTTTTTTAAGCAAAAATTCCTTCATCACATCTTCTTCAATTTTAATATTTTATGTTTAATCACATTTAATGGTAATAAACAGCATTTCTGCTGTAAGCAGAGAGAGCAACAGCACAGTGGATCAAAGCTGCAGATGATGATCACACACACCTCAAAGCTTTGAAAACCCACCTGAAGACTAACTGTGCTGACTGTTCTCCACGGTCACCAGACCTCAGACCCACTGAACATTTAAACTCTGAACTTATCCACCTTTTTAGCTCATGATTTAAACCTTTGACCACACATTTTAATCTAAAAATCAAGTCTTACTGTCCATTTACAGTTTGTTTTTTATGGTTATCGATCAGCCTTAATAAACACCTAGATTTAGATTTGTCTCCATGTCTCAGCATTTGGACCACTGCTTAACATGATCTGCGTCCCACAGCAGTGAAAGGTTAAGGGCCAGCCATAAGGGGTTCAGCATCCAGGGTAATGGTGACACTGAGACGGTCGATGGCGATGACAGAGACCGTGAAGGAGGCGTGAGCGGTGGGACGTGCAGGACAGCAGGGAAAGAAACGATAAAGAAGGAGAGCAAGAAGCCAACAACACATGAACTGAGGCAACAGTGTCCCTATAGTAATCTTAACATTGCATTTGGGAATATTTCATGGTGCGTGGAACTTTCTGGGATGTTAGGTGACTGTGAGTGACAGAGAAAGGAGACCAAACAGAAAGGATGAGACCACACCAGTGAGTTACCAGTGATGGACATAAAGTGCTGATAGTGGCTGTAGGAGGGAAGAACAGGTCGCTGATGGAGAGCAGCAACATTAAAGAGTATAAAACAAACTCCATACGGACATGAGAAGTCATAAACGACACACCTGTAACTGCTTCAGAGATGCTATATCTGTATTATCCACGTAGCTCTAGTGCATCACAGCCACAGTCCTTCAACAATGTCACAGATATAGAGGTTGGAGAATATAGTGTAGATGCCTGTGAAGTATCATGAAGTCATTATAACCCAGGATAT
Organism: Copadichromis virginalis; assembly: GCF_057382275.1. Lineage (NCBI taxonomy): Eukaryota > Metazoa > Chordata > Actinopteri > Cichliformes > Cichlidae > Copadichromis > Copadichromis virginalis. The sequence continues at coordinate 11,135,084 of NC_140620.1, forward strand.
AGTGCAAGGATGTGCTCTGATGTCAGTACATTTCCTCCTTTATAGTTTTAAGATGAAATATTCAAATTCAAAACAAATATATGGTTCACTATTTCATTGACCTGCATGTGGAGAAATCTGTTGTTAAATCAGAACATATATCTGTACAGGACAGGCTGCGTTCAGACTCATATTACTGTGTATCATGTGTCACTGCATGAATATTTATTTATATGTTTATGTTTCTAACACATTTATGTTCATTCGCACATGAACATATTTATTTTATGTATTTTTTGTCTTTTAACTTCCACTTGTTTACACTGTAAAAACTAAATTCCAAATAGATGGTTTGTATGCAGCATCTTTTCTGCTCTACCTGAGCACACAACAGTGAATACTAAAATTATTTTTGGCTGTGTTACCACCAGTTGTTTTGCTGGTAACTCTAAGACTCCACTGACTGAAACTGGATGAGCAGACAAGATGGTGATGATCCAGAGCAGCTGGTTTCAAGAGATAAAGCCTGATCACATACTCTATGAAAACAAGGTGAGTTTAATATCACGAGTGATTTCGTTTTTCAAGGTATGGATCATATTTTAATAATGAACTGCTTATATTTCATCTGAAAGCAGTTAACTTCTTGTTAAATTCATTGATGCATAGGTAGTGTTTTTTGGGCACTTTTGAGATGAAATTATTTGCAGTGTCACAATAATGCTATGCTTTTTATTAAGGTTCGAGGGTTCTTTATTTGTCACATGCATAGTTATACAAGTATAACACACAGTGAAATGTAGCCTGACACGCTCCTCGACATGTGCAAAAATGGGGGGGTAGAGGAAGAACATTATATATATATTAATATATAGTATATATTAATAAGTGTTATAAAGTCATATAGTGTAGTATTAAGTGGACACAGCCCTGAAAAATAAAGGCATGAGACCATGTGTCCTTGGGGAGTAGAAAGCTGCAGACTCTCGCTCATGTTTGCCTGGGAAAATGTAGATAAGAGGGACCATCTCTAGTGGAAAGTTACTGAGACACTGTTGTTTAGACTAGAATGAGAGCTTCTGTAATGAGACGGTCAGGGGCACATCGCCATTTTGAGATCCGCGACAGCGTGTCATGCAGGACGCACCTCCCTTCTAGAAGTAATGTGAAAGAGAATAAAAGTGTGAAATGGTCTACTGAGCAGTGTTTTGTCTTCCATTGGATGCCTCTGAGGAATCCAAAGAACTTGGTGAAGTGTTGGTACTTAACAGCACACACATAACTCTACATGTATTATAGGAAAATTATTAATGATAATCCACAGTAGATCTGACCAAAGTCTACCTCTGTCCTTTCTTGCTGGTTTTCAGTGGTAGAAACAGTGTACACATCTATTAAAGTCATTTTCCACATTGGTTTGCTCAACATTAAACATTGTAGTTTTATTCGGGTTATTTTTAGCTTTGAAAACAACAAAAGAAAATTTTTAAATTTCTCCTATCCTGTCTTGTCTGCTGGGATTTAGGAACTGTGTTCACAGGCCAAGGTTTTTGCTTGGAAAGTGACCGTGCTCTCATTTTCAAAGACTTCAGTATTATTAGGGCCATTATGGCCACATCCAAATCTTGGCAAATAATACAGAAAACAACAAAACAAAACAACAAAAAACCCTACTAAAACAACCAAGTGTCCAATAAAATGCCAGCTTTATGTAAGCTGCGTCAGACTCATTGACTATCTTTCCTCTAAACTTTCAGCTTTGTGGAGCTGCTGTCACACTGTGCCTGGGATTTCTGAGATGACCCTAATCTCATTGAAAAGCACAGAGTCGCTGCTTTCAGAAACCATTGAAAGGGTGTGGGGGGGCCACAGCCCCGTCCCCCAGGGCATGAAGCAGGTATGGAGGAGATCAAAACTCCAGACATCCAGAGGCCCCCAGAACACAAGAGACCAAGGAAGACTAACAGACTCCATAATCCTTCCTCACTTGTTCCTCCTAACAACTATGTCTGTTCCGAGAATGACGTCTGAGCTTATTTGCTTTTTTTCATATTTGACAGCTTGATTTTCCTAATGGTTTGCATGTTGGTGAAGCAGAATCATTTTAGCGTAACCTTGCGTGTGTTTCTTTAATCACTGAGGCACGTCATTTACAGAATTCCTGGTTTTAAGAAAGCACAGGTATGGTCACATGGCCAAAAATACCATAATATTTAGTTTAGGGAGTGACACCACTTCCAGAACTACATGTAGTTGTTTTATTGTCAATAAAAGTCTTTGAAACATGAGCATTATAAAATGCCTTGAAATATGTTAAATAAAAGTGTAACACTGAGGTGCCACTGCAAAAACATTTGATGACTGTATTGACTCACAAAGCCTGTTGCCCCACAGGTTTTATAGAAAATATCTGCAAGTCCACTTGTTACCTTTTTGAAAATTACAGATACGCCTACTTGAAGATATCAAACATTTACATATACAAGGAGTGCAGAATGATTAGGCAAGTTGTATTTTTGAGGAATAATTTTATTATTGAACAACAACCATGTTCTCAATGAACCCAAAAAACTCATTAATATCAAAGCTGAATGTTTTTGGAAGTAGTTTTTAGTTTGTTTGTAGTTTTAGCTATTTTAGGGGGATATCTGTGTGTGCAGGTGACTATTACTGTGCATAATTATTAGGCAACTTAACAAAGAACAAATATATACCCATTTCAATTATTTATTTTTACCAGTGACACCAATATAACATCTCCACATTCACAAATATACATTTCTGATATTCAAAAACAAAACAAAAACAAATCAGCGACCAATATAGCCACCTTTCTTTGCAAGGACACTCAAAAGCCTGTTACTAAAAAAAACCCTACTAAAACTGTCATGGTCCTGCGACCATGACTCAGTGACTTTATGTTTATGTACTTATTGTTATTACTTTCATTATTATTCATGGCTGTTTTGGGATGGTTTGTGTTTGGGATTTTAGACACTGGGTTCTGGGTTTGTGCTCCCTCTGTTGGTCCCTGGTGTTAGTGTTCCCCTGTCTCGTCAGGTTAATCAGGTCCAGCTGTTTCCCCCATCTGTGTGTGATTTCCCAGTGTCTGTTTGTGTATTTATAGCGTGTGATTTCCTCTGCTCCTCGTCGCATCGTCTGTGTTCCTACCTGGTGTAATCCTCTGCGTGTTCTCCCTGCTGTTCTCCCTTCATGTTCAGGTTTGCCACTCCTCTGTGTAGTTTATCCCAGTTTAGTTTCGTCCTTAGTTCTGTTTGTCATCTCCACTTTGTGTTTGTTATTAACAATAAATCACCCTCACATCTGAATAAGTGCTGCGTTTTGGGTCCTCCTTCCACTCTCCACACGGCCGCTGCCCCGGACCGTGACAGTAACAACCAAGTGTCCAATAAAATGCCAGCTTTATGTAAGCTGCGTCAGACTCATTGACTATCTTTCCTCTAAACTTTCAGCTTTGTGGAGCTGCTGTCACACTGTGCCTGGGATTTCTGAGATGACCCTAATCTCATTGAAAAGCACAGAGTCGCTGCTTTCAGAAACCATTGAAATTTTTTCAGGTGTTACAGACGTTTAAAGACAGTTGGATGATTCCTGTCTAAAGCCAGCGACTGGTTAGGATTTAGAGGCTTAAGCATTCCCATCCCTGAGATTTATTAACAACCTGTACAGTGCCCTGAATCATGGAGAACCATGCCTGAACTTATTTGCTTTTTTCCCTATTCAACAGCTTGATTTTCATAATGGTTTGCATGCTGGTGAAGCAGAATCATCTTTGTGTAACCTTGCTTATGTTTCTTTAAGCATTGAGGCACGTCATTTACAGAATTCCTGGTTTTAAAGAAACAGGTATGGTCACATGGCCAAAAATACCACTATATTAAGTTTTGGTAGTGAACTACAAAGCTACATGTTGTTGTGTTTTGACTCTCTGTCTGACTTTCATCTTCTCCTGTGACACTATGCCTTGGATTTCTGAAATAACCCAAATCTTACTGAAAAGCACAGAGTTGCTGCTTTCAGTTTTTCAGGTTTTACAGATGTTGTTTCCTGTCTAAAGCCAGCGACTGGTTAGGATTTAGAGGCCTAAGCATTCCCATCCCTTAGGTTCACTAACAAACTGAATCATGGAGACACAGACTCCATAATCCTTTTTTTTTTTTTTGCCTGTCCCGTTTGGCTCTTTTGCCATCAGAATTGTTGTCTAAAGGCGAAGAAAGATGCCCAACGGATTTACTTTACCAAATTGACCATCCCAGCCTTGCCATAATGGTCCATTTGATTCACCTTTTATTGTTTATTTTATTTTCACTTGCTGAATACGGGACAGACTTGACTGGAGGAAAGAAGGGGAGAAAGAAAGAGGGAAAGAGAAACTGCTGAGAAGAGGGACGGGGGAGAAGGGCAAAAAACAAAAACCAACAGAATGGGCAGAAAAATAAAAAAAAAAGGCATATATCGATCACCTGGATCACCTGTTGAGAAAGAAAAAGGAAAACAAGCAGAAGAGAACAAGAGTAATAGAATAAACAACCTTACAATGATATATGGGAATATGACAGTAAATACTAAATATTAAACATTATTGTGCAGCACATAAGATCAACAGCACGCAGTGTGCTTTGAGGTAGGAGCCAAAAAGGGTGTAGTTTGTGGGTGTGATCACCCGTGTGTACACCTGTGAGCATGGACGCGCTTGTTTTTTTAAAAGGTTCCTTCATGTAATGATCTGCTAGAGCGTGTGGGGGGGCCACAGCCCCGTCCTCCGGGGCATGAAGCAGGTATGGAGGAGATCAAAACTCCAGACATCCAGAGGCCCCCAGAACACAAGAGACCAAGGAAGACTAACAGACTCCATAATCCTTCCTCACTTGTTCCTCCTAACAACTATGTCTGTTCCGAGAATGACGTCTGAGCTTATTTGCTTTTTTTCATATTTAACAGCTTGATTTTCCTAATGGTTTGCATGTTGGTGAAGCAGAATCATTTTAGCGTAACCTTGCGTGTGTTTCTTTAATCACTGAGGTGCCACTGCAAAAACATTTGATGACTGTTTTGACTCACAAAGCCTGTTGCCCCACAGGTTTTATAGAAAATATCTGCAAGTCCACTTGTTACCTTTTTGAAAATTACAGATACGCCTACTTGAAGATATCAAACATTTATGTATGTTTCTACAGAGAGGTCACTCCCTTCTGGTTTCCTCATTTGACAGTAAAATATATGAAAAGACCAAATACAGACCTTCTTAAGAGCCAACTTCAGTCCACAGATGCAAAGATAAGCTGTCAGGTAAGTTATGCATCATTAATTATAAAATTATATTATTGTGTATTTTATATTCTAAACATTATTCTAAAACTTAGAAATGATCATTTAAACCATTTTAAAGACACGACAGATTTTACATGTTTAAAAAGTATTGGATATAATGTTTTTGGACATGCATATAAACTGTGTTTAAGGCACAGGTTAAAAACTGGTTAAGGACAAATCAAGGATGTGATCATGTACAAGTTGTATAGTTTTAATGTTTTATTTGGGAACAGAATGGTGTGTATGTGTGAGTTTGGTGATGGAGTTTTTTATTATGAATGAATTATGATTTTTTATGAATTATGTCTATTTTTTATGTTTATGGACAACAGATGGAAATTAGCCCTTGGCTCTAATCTGGTATGTTTACATTCATGTAATTTTTTACATTTATGTTCATTAACATGCACTGTCCTAAATAAAGAAATTAAATTAAATATACTAAGAAACTTAGACTGCAGATAAGAAATCTTAAATAAACATCTTTGGTAATAAATATGGTACAATAATAATCATGATTATATCTGTTATACATAAGCAGAGAATGGAAGAAACCTGTTTACTGGTCATCCTGCTGCTCTCAGGTCAGTAATATTAATATCTTAAACATTTCAAATATATCCTATAAACACATTGAGACCGACTGATGTCATTTGGGTAATCAAATTACATGCACATTTTAAAAAAATGTATTTATTAACACATCAACCGCAAGCACCGGGAGAAATTCTTTACCTCCTAATACCACAATACCTGCATTAATTTTCAATTATGTTGGTTTTTTAAAATCATTAAATTTAGATTTTTTGAATGACTGTTTGCAGCTATTTCTATGGTAGCTATTGAACTAACTAGTTTTTAATGTTTAATGCTGATACATGGTCTGAAGAGCTTGGAATGCAAAGCATCTGGACTTCTTTGAGTTGCTTGAAGACGTTTCACATCTTATCCGAGAAGGTTCTTCAGTTCTAGGGTCAAATGATGGAGAGTCCCCAATTAAAGTCATATGGGAGGGTCCCCCAAGGGGGTCGAGAACCCCCTATTGATCCTCTACCTAATGGCACAAGCCAAGGTGTGAAAACGGGTGTAGGTCACAATCAGCCAAGGTGAAGCCGCTGTCAAAACCTAGCCCCACCCCATGCTGTAATTTCCTGAGGTCAAAAGGCCAAGGATGAGAGTGGGCGTTAAGGCATCTGGGAAAGGATCTCAAAACTGGATTATAGATGGCAGACAGTTGGTGTCTAATCTTCTTTTCTGTGACCCCCTTGGGGGACACTCCCTTAGGACTTAAATCTAGGACTCTCCCCCATTTGACTTTAGAACTGTAAGAAGATTTTCGGATGAGAGGTGAAACGTCTTCAAGTAACTTAAAGAAGTCCAGACACTTTTCTTTCCAAGCTCCTTAAACTACGATGACCTTCACTTCTTTCCCTCCTCATTGTTATTATTACTGTTATTAACAACAAGCCAGTGTATTCCTTGTTCCGGTCCCAGATAAAATGGGAAGACTTGCTTCAGGGATGGCACCTGACATCAAATCACTGCCAAATCAAATATGTGGATAAGAATTAAATTTGCGTACTGGATTGCTAGTGCCCTGAGTTAACACTTGCCAACACCAGTGCTGTTGATAAGCTTCGTACCGTTACAAGTTGCCGGGCTTGGACAAAGGAGGAGGATAGGGGAAGGTGTATTTTAATAGAGAGGTAAAGGCAGTATGGTGTGTGAAAGTAAGGATTTTAAATATAAGGACATGCAGGTTCTTGCACTAACATTATGCAAAAGTTTAACAAATACTTTTTTTTTTCTCATTTCAACATTGCATAAGCATTTCTTTTTAATTTATTACAAAAAACGCACCTTCACTAAGTTAGCTGACTGATTTCCCTCTATAATTGATACAATGCTTATCCTGGACATTGACGAAGTAGGGTTCAGAACTAATAATACAAAGCTACACCAAACTTCACATACCTCTTATGTCAGTAGGTTGAACTAGCTCACCGTGTAGTCCTTGTGAACTGTGAGTGTCTATAGCGAAGGTGAAGAACATTAAGGCTACATATGTTGGTCAGAGCTACTTACCGCATGTTTTTTCCTTAGTCCTGACTAAAAAGTTATGGTTGAAGATGCAGAGTTGGGTTTTACTCTTCTGCTTGTTGGTAAATGAGGACAGTGCCAATGTCCCTCCGTTCCTTCTGCTAACTGTGTTAGCATAGCAAGATAACTGTTAGCTAAATGTTACTTTTAGGTATTGCATTATCTTTTTTATTTCCTTAATTGTCAGTACTTGAAGGCAGCGGTTCTCAAACTTTTCACAATGAGTACCACCTCATAAAATATATGGCTCTTGAAGTACCACCCTTATGACTGACATTAAAGTACAGTAGTATAGGCCTATTTAACACCATATACAGTTTACATGAGACAATTTCATATCTTATATGAATGTTATCACTTGTCACATCTTCTTTATGGCAGTTAAAATAGATAATCATAAAAAGTGTACCGCATTAAAATATTCACAGCAGGTGGGATATCCGATCTTTAAGCGATGACGTGATTAAATCTTGTGAATCCTGCTTCCAGTTCCAAACTACTAAGTTTATTAAGGCTGTTAGGTTTGTAGCTTGAACCTATTCGCTGGAACGTTAAGACAATATAATTACACTGCAAGCAAGACGCAAGTAGGCAAACTTCTTCATGGTACTCGTGCACGGGAGAGACTGGACAGAGCGCCGTCCCTTCGCTTGACCCCAGTAGCTCTCGTCCGTCCTCCCATACACTGTCCTTTTATTGAGGTTACATGAATATGCATAGGTTCATTAACATATAACGTCTACATACACAAAGAGTACCTTGCCTGTGTGTGTGTGTGTGTGTGTGTGTGTGTGTGTGTGTGTGTGTGTGTGTGTGTGTGTGTGCGTGTGTGTGTGTGGACTGCTGATCAAAGGGTCAAACATCCTTGGTCAGGAAGAGGGTAGCCTCCCCCTCCCCCTAGATGGTTCATCCTAGATAACATGGTGAGGAAGTCCTGCAGTTCATCTAAACAAAGAGCACTTAGACTAGAACAGACGCAACTACGTTAATCCTACCATAAAACAATAAGACACGGTATGACCTCTCATGCTCCCAAAGTGCTGTCTAATACACACAAAGTTTGCAGACTATCAAGGATCAAAACCTCTACCAATCTACAACTAATTACAAAACTCTAAGCATATATAAGTAAATATTTCTAAGCATAAATGACAATCAACAATACAAATCTAACATTTCCCCCCTTTTTGACCTTTATGCTTGAAAAGTTCCCAGGTATGAATACCTCATGTCTGACAGTTTCAATGCAAACATTTTTATACTCAGCATACGTCAAATCACCCTAAATTACTGAAAAGGTACACAGTTCAACAAACGAATCAGCAGTTATCCCATTCCTCATTGATCTCATCTCATGGCAAACTGCATCCCATGAGCAAACAAAGAAATTGTTAATTTAATAGTGAAAATAAGAAGATAACATTTTCAAAAACATCTCAGCTTGGTGGTGCTTCCTCCGGGTGTGCACATCACATGTCTCTCTGCAGAGTGGTTTAAGCTCTGCAGGGCGTCATGAATGTCTCTTCCAGTTGTTTCCATCACTGTCCATAGGACCAGAGTCCAAATGTATGTAGAATAGACATTCAAACATACCAGTTGGTTTTGTTGTTCGTCAACATGGGTCTCAGCTATTTCCAAGCTGCAGACTTCTCAGCACTCTAGTTTTATGGCCTCTTACCAGCCCCCATCACCTGACTTCAGACCTTCGTCTTGTGAGGGGGATTTATGACTCCTTAATTGTCCACGCTCTGCAGAAAAGCTCTCTGTGGAAAGGGTGCTGGGTTCCGTCATCTTACTGCTGTTATGATCCCAGCAGCCTTCAGAGTGTCATCGTATGCACAGTACAGTGGCACAGCATTAGATGATGTTCATAGGAAATTGCTGTCATCACCACCATAGCTTCTGGTTCCTGTGCTTTTCACAGAATCATGATGTCATCCTCGAACTCCTTCTGCACTGTCGATGGAGCCCTCATCCCTCGAGTTTTCATATCCCAACGCTGCTGAAGATTTAAGGCAGAGCACGTCGTACACCTTAGTTGTCTTTCTCAGCGTCAATATTGAATGTTTCATTTTATTTAACATCTTGCTGTGGGAAGTCTCCTCTTGATCTCCTGGAAGCTCAGTAGCACAGCTCTCTGTGTGATGTCTGCTGTGCTGAAGATGATCTCTGATCCTCCTGAAGTCTCTCTCCTGGCCTCAGCTCCCATCCTGTGGACGATCCTCTCAGGCACTCCTTCTCGTAATGCATAGTCCTGATTTTGGGCCTGCTGGATCTGTCTCTCTTAGGTGAGAGTTGTCATGTGTCCATCTCCTCTGCCTTCCTCCTGGTTCAGCTGTTTCCGGCACCAGCTGGGGTCCTATAAGGATGAGCGTCGTAGTCAAGGTAACCAAGAGGGTCCTGGTCGCACACAGGTCCGTCACGCCTCGCACTTGGTTGCCCTAGAGTTGATCAGAGGCTGGAGGTTGAAGTGCGAGCTTACCCTACGGGGGCTCAATCAGCACTCCCCCCTCACCACTGAAACAACCAAGTGTGAGATTTCTCTATTGTGCTGTCTTGAGGGTGCCGGGGTTTCCTGGGCCCTCGACCTCTTGCAGTGGCTCTGATAAATCCAGGAGGGTCTCTCGCTATTTTGCAGGCAGTTAAAATGGTCCTTGCTGTGGCTCCAAGGTCTGATCTCATGATGGGCCCCAACCAGCTTGACCTTTGACCTCAACCACTGCCTGGTCCTGTCAGCTATGCGCTTCTCACTGGGCCTCTGAAGATTTCTCAGGAGATTACTGCTGCACCTGTATTTCCTTGCTAGGAAGACAAACTATTTGGAGAGCATGTCAACAATCATCAAACCACATTCTTTAGTTCAGTGAACTTCACTTATAGGCCATCAAAGCCTCATCTGAACATGGGTGCACCACTTGCATAGGTTTAATATTTGTAAATAAAACGGCTAATCACACAAATCACTGCAACAATAATAGTAAACATTGCTTAATGTTACTCCTTGGACCCCACCTCTTGACGCATGGACACACCCATGCGCCAACACACCAAACCTGGATTCCTGTCTTAAAGAAAAAGATTAGCTAGATCATATCCCAGGCAACATCAGGGCATCTCCTCCCCTGGAGCAGCACCACCCTGGACCTACAATCCTGCAATAAAAATGTTAGTGTGTTTTGCATATTAAGTATGCTTAACACCGGGCTCTCCCAGGAGCCTGCATACACACCATCATGGCCTGGAAAGCAAAATCTGGAAGTAAAATCAAACTTCATACCTGTAAACAATTGTATCATAAGAACAATAAGCATTCAACACTAGCAAGACAAGTGTCATATGCAGGTTTTCTCAAATCAGTAAACTACAATTATTACCATAATTTGCCTCAGACATGGATCATCCCATGTACTCAGTCAACAGTAATGTAATCAGTGACTTCTCGTAAGCAAAGTCACTCCACTCATATATTATTTATGGGCTCAAGAGTGGCCAGCAAATGAGCCCATATTAACTATTCCATAACACCACATCTCTTATTTGTTTGTCTAATGTCACTTGTCCGCATCTGCTGAATCTTGTACATGCAGTCTCAAAAAACAAACATTAGCAACACACATTGATTATCCTGGTGGGCAGGCGTCGGCCATCCACATTCCAGAGGTGCCATAAAAACACCATAAAGTTAGCCATCCCTAGCTGTAGAAAGAATGTCATACACATATAAACCCAGAAATCCTATAGTAAAAAAAACATTAACTAATCCTCTTATAAATCACATGATCAAACACATGAAAAACTGCAATGCTGTAGAAAAGAAAATGCAAATGTTAGCGCTTGCGCAGGCGTATTGCATACTTTGTCACCATTACCTCTGTAAGCAACACAAGGTAGTGAATAACACACACATAGTAAATTCACAGACAGAGAAAATGGCATTTAAAAGATTAAATCATCATGCAACCTCGAATGTTGCTGTCATCTTTCTGCTCCTGTAACAAAAACACATAAAATCATCCACCCTTTTGTCCTGTCTAGGTGGAGGTTAAACTTGAGTCGTGGTCAAGTCCTGTCAGCTTTTACCAGTCAGTCAGTTTGTTTTTATTCTATTTCCATTCATTCATTCATTCATTCATTCTTTCTTTCTTTGCTGATAGTGGAACCTATCGTCGCATTTAGTTTCCACTCTCAGCAAAATGACGTCATTTCAAAAAGAAAAAGAAGTTTAGATAGGATTACATCGCTGAATCCTTTTTAGGACAGGGACTCTCATTTAATATTGTCCCAATAAGTAGCTTTCTCCTGAGCCCATTTCAACGTGGAGAAAACTCACTTGTAACAGCTTTCTCGACCGGTCGTATAGCACTTTTAATTCCCGACGTGCAGATCTGCTTAAAGAAAAGAAATAGACAAACAAAATCAGTGCCTGTTCAAAAAATAAAAATGAAAAATAACAGAGATTATCAAACCAAACTTTCAGTGCACTGTGAAAGTATCAAAATAAAAAGGCCTTGCTAAGTCATGACACAAACTCCTCATCAACTTCACAACAGGAGAAGAATCATCAGCTAGATTCACTCCAAACCAACCATCAGCTGCACCACTCACAACATAAGCCTAATGTCTTCTTTAACTTATGAGTTTAATCACCAGGTCTGTGTTCTTCACTCATTTAGGCCACAGATCTATTTTATTCAGTTTTCCTTTTTTCCCTTCATCATAAAACATGTGACATGCTGTCATGCACTTCACAAAAGAAGTTTGTTCTGACGTATTCAGAGTTGTGTATCTAAGTACGGGATTCACTCGCACATCAAAACAGGAAACTCAGTGTTTTAGAGTCTCCACTCAACACACAACAACTCCAACACATCTCATTCACTCGTACTAGAATTCAGTCACCTTTCATTAATCTAAAACCGATCAACTAATTTGCATATCAGCTATTAACCCACTAAGTTGACAGGACGACAGAAAAGCATGTTCAAAATAGTATCACAAAAGACAATTTCCCTCATACAGTAAATTACATGTGCTGCCTCAATCAAGCAGGAAGCTTCTCCCAATTTACCATTTTAACAACTAAATTTATTGTCCGATCACTGGTTGGTCAAACCAGGATCTTTTTTCCCACAAAAGTTAAACTGTTGTCCTGCAACCTGGAGAGTCAATTTTTTGCATTGGATAAATTCAGTATTTAATAACAAGTGTCTGCTAAATTGACACTATTTTAACACTGATGAAAGATAACAAGCTAATTTTCATTGCATGGGTGTTTGTGCCTTTCCTACACATTTCTCTGCTATTATTTAATCATTTCTTGACTAATGTGCTATGAGTCCACTGGTCTTTGCATCACACTAAGTGACTTGGACAAGATGATAAACAGACTCACATGCTGAAGATGTTGTCTAATCTTCATGAGCTCTCTTGTGTTTGTGTTAGTAGGGTTAATGCATGTTCTGCTTGTGTGTGTGATTTTGTATATGATGTATATGTTTTTTATATTTGCATATATCCAGACTCCTTCTCAATTTTCCAACTTAAGCAGTCAGTTTTCTTTTCCCCAGGTTTGCTAACCCAAATTTTGATTTCCCACATTAAATAACAGCATTCCTCTGTGTTCTCACCTAGTCTTCTCACTCTGTTGTCCTCTCACTCTTTTGTCCTCTCCCACTTCAACAGTCCAAACAGCCGGCAGTTCTCCTTCAGCTTTGTCCTGTGTTCCACTGTCTCTTCTTGCCATTTTACTCCACAGGTGGCAAATGTCAAACTCCAACTGTTCAGTTCTCCTCAAACGTTTTCTTCACATGCACAGTGAAGTCACAGCCTGTTGTAAACACAGTGCCATCCATCCGATCAGTCAGGATGATGGGTTTGCTCTTCTTCTCTGATACTGTTTGTCCACATTGCTGCTGCTTTGCTGGGACTCTTTGCTCAGGACTTGCTGCTGTCTCTTTATCATGTTATTGCTTTGGAGCTGCATTCCTTGTCTTCAGGGAGGGGTGAGAGCTTGCTTGCTTGTGAGGTTGAGAGACACATGGCGCTGTAAATAAGTCAGCCAGAAACTTGGCCTGCATGTTTCCAATGATGTTAAACTATAACTTTCTTCCGACTGCTGCATGTGGAAAATTGAGAAGGAGTCTGCTTTTCACCTGAAAGTGACAAACTAAGACATTTCATTATTATCATCACTGCTTAATCAACACACATCTCTCTCTCTCTCTCTCTCTCTGTGTGTTTTTGTGAACAGTCTTTTCTTAAAAGCAGAAAATGAAATTGTAGTTGTTTTTGGCTGATCAACACAAAACCTTTTTCCTATGATTTTTCTTTTTCACTCTTTTTTTTCTTTTTTTTTTCGTTACAATAGCTGGTGGTCTGCAAAATCACCGCTCTCACTCACAATCAAAGGCAATTACTTTTACACAGCGCACAAAAACACTGTGATGTCAGACACATTCACACTCACTTTTTCATCTGCATAAATAAACCATATGGCTGGAGATATGTGCCATGGTGATCCATAAGCATGATCACCAGTTTATTTAATTATTTTTAATCCAACAAAACAAATAAACAAAAACATGATGCTGATGCTACACACACACACGAGTCAAGGTGCAGAAAAACTGCTCATGGAAACGCTGCACACTCTCTGTTTCCCTCTCTTTGAGTAGTTCTCAGACAGCTCTTGATCTGATAATGTGTAGCTTGCTCATCAGCTCAAAAAACAAAAACAAAACTGCAACGCGACATCACACAGTAGTTGCATGCTCTGCCCACAGTGGCAAAGTCTTACACTTTCATATTCAACACAGCTTCTCCATCATGTACTTTTAGATGTTTCATGCAGGGTTCAGCATATTAGTTGTTTTCACAGATGTGCTCTATATCTCAACAATGGTTCATAATAAGACGACAGTCTTCCACACAGGTCAAGTGCCTCTATGCACTTCATGAGTTTAAATATTTACCTATATCACTTCTCCTCACATGTCATTGTACTGAATTATGCAACCACAAGTTTAATGTAGGTTACTTTTAACAACTATCCACCTCAATGGTTTGGCACACAGGCTGTTAACATTTTGTGTCAGGAAGGGGTGGGGGGAAAGCCACCCACCAGAGCACAGCTGCTGATGTGGGCTGGCCTTTTCCACACACTCTTCAAGGCTGGTGTGTTTTCTGAAAACTTCTAACATTTGAATCTCTTCCATTTATAAGCCTGCGATTAACCGCACGGCTCAGGTCCGCGTGAAACCCGCGCGACCGCATTCGCGTGCACCCACGCAGCTGTGGAGCCTTCGCTCTCTCTCTTTTATACATAAATACTTTGTGCTGCCAGGAGCAAAGTCCAGCACAAACGTCTTTCTCCCTCTAACTCACTCTTGGTTGCTTAGAAACCCATGATAACAACAACAGTCGGTGTTACAGACCACGTGTTCTGCTCCGCACACACTCACACAACAACAACAAAAACGACGACGACGACAACAATGACAACAACACAAAATAGGCCTACTCTGGACTCACACCGGACCGCTCGGGACCCTGACCCAGTTGTGGGACGCTCACCCACTCGCGCGACAAAACCCAATGAAGGGACGCTCGGGACACACACCCAGGGCGATTTCAAAACCGGACACTCACCGGACGCTTGGGACCCTTGGGCGATTTAACCAAAACTTCTTTTTCGGGACACTAACCCAGTTATCGCTCCACAAAGCAGCGAACTTCTCAACGCCTCACAAAATGGCGGAGACTGCACAACGACACGGTTATAGAGTCGGCCTCTTTAAACTTACTTGGCGTTGCTTAGCGTGTAATATCAGCCTGAATCCCGCCGATCGCCATTCATCGAGGAGAAAGACAGACAGCGAATCCACAGGAACTTCCTGGCTGACGTCAGTCTTTCAGCGTGCCTCCCCCCCCCTCGGTGAATGCGATCCCAGGGATCCGGCATCGAAGGACCAATTAATGTTAGGTTTGTAGCTTGAACCTATTCGCTGGAACGTTAAGACAATATAATTACACTGCAAGCAAGACGCAAGTAGGCAAACTTCTTCATGGTACTCGTGCACGGGAGAGACTGGACAGAGCGCCGTCCCTTCGCTTGACCCCAGTAGCTCTCGTCCGTCCTCCCATACACTGTCCTTTTATTGAGGTTACATGAATATGCATAGGTTCATTAACATATAACGTCTACATACACAAAGAGTACCTTGCCTGTGTGTGTGTGTGTGTGTGTGTGTGTGTGTGTGTGTGTGTGTGTGTGTGTGTGTGGACTGCTGATCAAAGATTCAAACATCCTTGGTCAGGAAGAGGGTAGCCTCCCCCTCCCCCTAGATGGTTCATCCTAGATAACACGGTGAGGAAGTCCTGCAGTTCATCTAAACAAAGAGCACTTAGACTAGAACAGACGCAACTACGTTAATCCTACCATAAAACAATAAGACACGGTATGACCTCTCATGCTCCCAAAGTGCTCTCTAATACACACAAAGTTTGCAGACTATCAAGGATCAAAACCTCTACCAATCTACAACTAATTACAAAACTCTAAGCATATATAAGTAAATATTTCTAAGCATAAATGACAATCAACAATACAAATCTAACAAAGGCTGTTGTGTTTTTAACATGTTTTAATGCCTTTTATCTTGTTCTCTTTAATCTGAACAAGACCCTAAAAAAAGCACAACATTATATACCAACTAGCCCAACTTCAGTAACCCTACAAACACCACTGCTGTTTAGTTTTCTGTCTTCACGTATGTTGTAATTTTTGCTGTGGTGGTTAAGCTCCAAGATTGTTGGCTTCATGACCCTCCTTTGTGGTTTGGGGACATCAATGCTCAGTTTGCTCTTCGTGGCATTTCAGCTGATGACACAAAATACATCTTGTGGTGGCTTCGCTGGATCCACTGTCCACCAAACTTTTCACAATGAGCACCAATGTGATAACCCTCCATGACCCCACTGATTATCTGTGGGCCTCCAACTCACGGATAGTGGCTGGGATCACAGCACTGCGGAAAAGGGCTCTTTTTATTTACCATCAGCATTTTGGCAGCGTTGTCTGCCGCCTTGCAGTTTTAAGGTTAAATATAATGGGGTCGGCGGACGCGCCCGCGTATCAAAATCAAGATGCAGCGCGTCAGAGTCTCCATTTCAACTTGGGTTGAAAGTGCGGACTTCAAACTATATACCATTTTTTGAATTATATGATAATAAAATGATAAAAAATACACGCAATGTTTTTTTCTGAACAAAACAGTGGCGTTTACAGCGGGAAGAAGGGTAAAAACTGCGTTTTCTACAGACAGCGCTAGCAAACACTCTCTGCTTGTGAGTGAAAAAAGAAAAAGAAAAAACACCCCTTCCCCATTGGTGTTAGAGTTTACTATGTCAGCCAATCAAAAAATGATAAGGCAACATGTGGCACTTGGTTGTTTAGGGAGAAGGGGAAGTTTTTAGGAGTGACACCGGCGACGGAAAGCGGGCGAGCAAAAGACAGAGAGAGAGCGAGTTTTCACATGTGAGACATTAGTGACGTTTAGCGTGTTTGGAGGCTGTAGTTAATGTGTTGTGTAGTTATTGTTGTGTGTTGTGTGTCAGTTAGACTGCTGAATGTCACAGTTGCTCTAAAAAAGCCGTCAAAGGCAGATTCCAGTGTAAACGCTGTTCCCACATGGAAAACTGGACTGATGCTCCTCCTGCTGTCAGACCTGCAGGGTTTACGCCTGTGCTGTTCTCCTCTGTCTTATACTGAACACAAACTATTTTTTTGGACTGGCACAAATAATTTGTGTGCCTTCTTATTTGATGCAGCCCAGCTGATTGTTCTGGAAATAGATTTAAATGGTTATATAAAAAACTGAGGCCTTGGCTGCATTTGTAGGTCAATAGTACCAAACAACTTTGGTGTTTGCAAAACTTGTGCATAATTTTTAGAAATGTACAATTTCTATTTGTATTTCAAGTTACCGTATTTTCACGACCATAAGACGCACTGTGCTAAAAGGCGCAGTCTCAGTTATGTGTGCCATTACTGTATTTAACACACACATAAGGCGCACTGGATCATAGGGCGCATACAAGTACCGTATGAGTATTTAAAAATAAAGCGGGAGCAAACCTGAGTTCGGTACCTTACTCACATTTTTATTACCAGTAATCGTCATCATCAACAACACACAAGCATACAAGTGTGCGTATTTAAAAATAAAGCAGGAATAAAACAAAGTTTGGTACTCACATTTTTATCATCAATCAAACCCATCGAAGTCCTCATCCTCTGTGTCTGAATTGAACAGCTGCGCTAAATCTCCATCAAACATGCCAGGTTCACTTTCTTCACTGTCAGAGTCACTTTCCGTGCCGTGCGGCTCCTCGGAAATGATGCCGGCTTTTGCGAAAGCTCGAACAACAGTGCCAGCAGCCATGTTAGCCCAAGCATCTACAATCCATTGGCAAATTGTGGCGTAACTCGCCGGGCGCTGCCTTCCACTCTTGGTGAAACTGTGGTCTCCATCGGTCATCCATCGCTGGATGTGTTTGTCGCCGATGTGTTTGCTGCAGTAGGAGCGGAAGATGGCCAGCTTTTCCTTATAATCCGCTGGAAGTTGCTGCGCTACCGTAGTCCTGGTCCGGATGGAAAAATGGCACCGTTTCATAAAAAGTGAAAGTGAAACTGCTTTTAGCCCAATGGTGACCGTCGAAACGCTTCTCCCTTTAGCGTTCTCATTGTGTTCTCTACTACGTCCTCATTACAACACACAGGGCGCACTACTTTTTGAAGAAAATCTAAGACTTTTAAGTGCGCCTTATGGTTGTGAAAATACGGTATGAAAATAATTCATTAAACAAGTTTGTTGGTTTTACAGTAAAAAATATAACTTTTTTCTACTCGGATTTTGAATTCTTTGTCTGAATTTAGATCAACTGTGCTCATATAGTATGACAAAATGAAAAAATAACTCAAATTTCAGATATTTGAGGTTGTGCTGAAAATACTGATACCAAACACGGACAAAAAAAACATATTTTAAAGGTGAAATATAGAGGTAAAATCAAAAGTAGTCAAAAAGTAGCCAATTATACCCTGGACCCCAGAGGGTTAAGCTGTTAAATTTACTAGTACTCAACAACTGAGGCAATCGTTTGCGTTAATATTGATATGTTGTGTGAGATGTTTTTTGAGCATTAATGTCTAGATCTTTGAATTTCTGTACATCACCAATTAAAACTATATATATATATATATATATATATTTTTTTTTTTCTTTGATAAACAAAAAAAGTGATGTTCCAAAAATGTTGTAATGGTTGCACTAAACATAATTGTTGCATTTTGAGTACAGAGAAGAGAAAAAGAAATAGAATTAAAATATAAAAAATATAAAAATATAGCTCATTCACCAGCAGGACCTTCTTTTATGCAGTGACATGAAAAACAAACTTCAATCAAATGTGTTAAACGGAGAAATGTGATAAACTAAATATTATATAAACTAAAAGGACAGAAATCTCTGTAAAAATGTAAGATAAGAAAGTAAAATATCTCAATAATCTAGGTAATATAACTATAACAAATTATTTTTGCTTTTTACTTTCTGCCCCTGATAAACCTCCATTAAGTATGACTATTTATATTGTCTTTTCAGTCTTTTTCAGTGGTTTGTCTAACAGCCCAGTTTCCACAATAAAACCTGTTTTATTTTTCTCAGGAGGACTTTCCACTCTTCCTCCCCACTCCAGAGAATACCACTTTGTGAACCAGCTGAAGACCTGGACTGAAGCTCAGAGTTACTGCAGAGAACACTTCACTGACTTGGTCACCATCTACAACAGCAACATCAACCAACTGCTTCTCTCAATTTCACCAAGGATCAATGCTGGGGCTTGGATAGGCCTCTATAATGATCGTTACAGCTGGAAGTGGTCCATGGAGGGAAAACTTTTTTATGTTGGCAGCACACATGAGTTTTTGATCTGGGCTAACGGTCAACCAGACTGTGTAAATGCAAAGGAATACTGTGTGGCTCTTCAGGGACAAACACAGATGGATGATAGACCCTGTGGAGCTTCTTACCCTTTCCTCTGTTACAATGGTAGGAAAAAAGATTTGTTACCATAGTTACCCTAAAATTTCATGATATTCATAACATGTTTTTTTTTTAATTCTTTGTTTCTTTTAATCTTTTACAGCCAAAAACACAAGTTACATCTTAGTGAAGGAGAGTCGCTCCTGGTCAGCGGCTCAGTCGTACTGCAGGACATACCACACAGACCTGACCAGTATAAGAAGCAAAGAGGAGAAATCCATCATCACGCTCACTTTGAATGGATCAGGGGTTCAGTATGTGTGGATTGGCCTCTACAGGGATCCCTGGGCCTTCTGGTCTGACAACACAACCTCCACATTCACTAACTGGAGGTCTGGTCAGCCTGATAACTACGGTTCAGTTGAATACTGTGGAGGATTTTATTTAATGTCAGGGGAATTGGGTGATGGCAACTGTGGTATCAGAGCCTGTTTTTTCTGTTTCACAGGTGAGGTCCAGAATGCAAACACTGTAAGATCCTGTCATCATGTAAAACACTAATGTTTGTGTTGTTATATGTGGTTCATTTTTAGCAGTGACAAAGCAAACAGTGGTGAAAATGAAGCTTCAGTCAGAGGCAGACATGCACAGCACAGAGATCCAGCAGCAGATTTCACAGCAGGTCAGCAGTTCAGTCACCAACACAAACTTGACACAAGTTCAAACTATGCTTCATGTTTTTCATCATCTGCACATTTTGTCCAGCTGTCAGGCCTCATGCTGTCAGAAGGACTGACAGACTTCAGGATTCGTTGGAGGAAAGTCCAGAGTTACCGTGACGACCAGTCAAAGAAGCAGGATGTGGACGGTGGCTGCAAAACTGAAGACTGACTGGACTGAACCACTTCATGTGTGAAGTTAATAACATGCTGTGCTGAGCTGTCTCATCCTTTAAATCTTTCAACATTTCAGAGTGTAAAGTTCCACCAACAGCTCATTTGTTCAGCTGCAGTTGTAGTTTGGTAGAAAGTCTTTAATCAGAGGTCCACTCACTAGTTTTCCTGACAGGCTCTAGTCTCTTGTTTTGTTTTTCTCTTTCAACACTTTAGACTCTGTCCTTCTGTGGACGTCACTGCACAGGCTTTGTCTGTGTGCAGTTTGTTAGGATCCATAGTTCTGTTTCATCTGACAGCAACCTCTGCTGACTTACACAGATGATGGAGTAGAAAGTGAGGAGAGCCAGAGATCTGCTTGAGGAGGTCAGGGGGGAGAACAAAACATTGTACTGTTTATGTCCTGTTTCTACTTCTGCTATAACAGCCATGAATGAGACCATAACAGTCCCAAACCTTATCTGATAGAAATTTGGTTCATCGCTTTCAATGGAGTGCAGTTTCAAAGCATGCTAGATGTCCTCGTATCTGTCATTTTAACTTGACTGCCACTTTGTAGGAGCAGACAGAGTCACAGAGACCTAACTGTAGTAAGCAGAGCAGGTGATGGGTAAAGCTTGTGCTGGTGTTACCATAGTTACTGTTGTGATCTTAGTTTTTGACTTGTATTTTCTCCTGTGTTAACATGTTTGTCCACTTTTGTGTTTGTAGCTTTCAGCTTTCTTCTAGTTATAATTTAAAGGGTTTTTACGTGTTCAGTTTCTTTTATTTCAAGTAATAAAACAGCTATTTGATTGAAAACGATGCATCGATGTAGGCAGGTATACAGAAAGTAATATAAAGCAAGAGATACATATTTAAAAAATTTAAAATTTTATTGCCTTGTGCGGCTCCTTTTCTTATTCAATAACTTGACAATAGAACATTTACATCTTGCCCACACTGACAATTTGGTTTGTTTCATTAGCTTGGCTGGAGTGAACTCATGAAAATAGGGACTATTTTTCTATTATTAAGTGAATAAGTACTTTGTGGATTTTTACACTGAGTAATAAATCATGTAACATTGTTCCAGATCCATGACCATAAATATTTTTGATGCTCAGGTTTTTTGTTTCCTTTTTTCTCTCTCTGTAAGGTTGAGGTTTATGTTGAAATCAGAAGTTTTCAAATGTAAAAGGCCTGAATGTGATTTCTACAATCTAAAAAAGAGCAGCTGTAGTGGAAACAGGAAGGTTGAGAGAAGACAGCTGACTGAAAACTCCAGAGAAACTTATACATGTTTAGTTAAACTGGTGCTGGGAAGTATTTTATACACATGTTGCAGTTATGCTTTGTACTACAATTGTGTTTAATATATAACTTTTTATCAATGACAGTAAAAGGTCAAATTTCAATGTTCCTGCTCAGACATGAAGGTTGAACGTTGTCTCAGAGTAAAACTGGATGCCTGAGGTCTCACAAAGTTCTCTTGAATATTTTCTGTTCGCCTGTATGTTTGCAGACTTTAACTTAAGGCATTACTCACAGTTTATACCACGCTGATGTTAACCACAGGTTAACCAGGGCAATCATGAAAGCACTACAAAAAAAAAAACCTTAAATAAGCAGAAGAGAATAAACTAACTCTTAACCCTTTAAGACCTACCATAGAACCGCGTTTTTAGTCACTGAAAACGGAGATTTTTAAAAATGCTTTGGCATGTTCCTAGCAGCGTTTTCCTTCATTTCTGCCTTTACATGTGGACGGGATTATTTTTTAAAACGAAAACAGAAAATCTCAGTTTTCAAAAAAAACCTGTGTACGTGTGGATGTAGCCCAAGTCCGCCAGAGCTTATATTATATTTTTACATGCTGTAGTGCCATTTTTGGGAGCATTTCAAGTTGCTATACATCAATACAACAATTATAGCCCAGATTTTAATAATATGTATGTATTAAGTGAATAGTAATTACATGAATTGCAAAAAAGTGCAATAAACTACAAAAAAATTGAAAATCGTTTTTGCTTTTTTAACATATATTTCTAGTTAGAGAAGTTTAAGAAGCTTATCTCTCAAAACTGCAAATACAAAAAAGTTGCACAAAATAGTTTCCCACCACAGGAAATTTATTTTGAGTGTCTTCATAGTTTTATTTTTGAAATACACCAATTTTTATATACTGCAGGAAAAACAAAAATAAATATTATAGTGCAAATTTGCAAAAAAGCAGCATATGCATCAAAATAAGCTATTTCCAGCAGTGCAATATGAGTCCTAAGCATCCCAGAAACGACACAGAAAGTCATAAAGTCAAAGATAACTTTTAAAAACACCAGTATAGGCCCTGATGGTAAAAAAAAACTACATTTCCGCGAAAATGACATCACTTCCAGTTTCGAGCAAGTAATGGTGGACATGACACGACTAAAGACTAAGTGTGACAGAGCCTTTCAGTCTGTGGCACCAAGGCTGTGGAATAGTCTGCCTCCACAACTATGTTTAGTCGACTCTGTGGATTCTTTAAAAAGCAGTTCAAATGTTTCTGTTACAGGCTTTCTAATGCGAAACATTTAATTCAATTATTATAAGTGGGGGCTCGTCCGGGATGTCCTTTTCCCCATAAGGAGAATTCCCATTTGTGAAAGAGAGAACGTGTGTTATGCTCCATTTTGTTTTTTTCTCTTCTGCCCTTTTCCCTGTTTTGAGCGCCATGTCGGCTCCATTTTGTTTAGAGGATTTTTTAAAAGCTCCATCTGTTGTGCTCCTTGAGAGCTGCTGCAAATGCAAATTGCTGCAAATTGCAGAACACCTTAAGCTACAGGTCTCTAAAACACTCCGTAAGAGTGACCTGAAAGCGTGGGTAGTACACGAGTTGGTGGAGGCTGGTCTAATGCAAGTCCCTGATCTACCTGGAGTGCCTGTGGTCTCTGGTGAGCCTAGTCAAACTTTCTCATTTGAGGCGTTTTACCATAAAGATGGTACGGGTCATGACAGTGTGGGAGATGAGCGGGGGAAGACACCGCGCACGCTCCCTCGCTATGATCCCCTTTCCTCTGGAAGTTCACGGGACGGGGCCCAGCACGACTCCAGTTGGAGGCCGAGGAGAAGGCTCAAGTCAGGCGAGCTCAATTAGAGCTTGAGATCAGAAAGCTGGAAATAGAGGCAGATAAAACAGTGAGGCTGCGTAAGCTGGAGCTGGAGTCTCAGCCACGAGCCTCATCTGTCTCTGCTGATGGACCAGGTTCTGCCCCCGTGTCTACTACTCCTTATGACATTAGTAAGTGCATTTCTTTAGTGCCTGTTTTTAAAGAGGCTGAAGTGGATTCTTATTTTGCAGGATTTGAGTGCATTGCTGGTGCTTTGCAGTGGCACAGTGAGATCTGGCCCCTTTTATTACAGTGTAAACTGACTGGAAAAGCCCAAGAGGTGGTAGCTGCGCTTCCCTTAAAAGACAGTTTGGAGTATTCTTGTGTTAAATCAGCTGTGTTGCAAGCATATGAATTGGTTCCAGAAGCATACAGGCAGAAATTTCGGCTACAGAGGAAACTTCCCTCCCAAAAGTATGTGGAGTTTGCCAGGGAAAAAGGTATCCTCTTTGACAAGTGGTGCTCTGCGGCAAAAGCCAGTGATTATGATTCATTGCGTGAATTGATGTTGCTGGAAGACTTTAAAAAGTGTCTTCCAGAGAGTATAGTGTTATACCTGAATGAGCAGAAAGTAACCACTTTAGCGACTGCAGGAGTTCTCGCAGATGAGTATGTGTTCACCCATAAGTCCTCTTTTCTGGTTAAAGAGAAGTCACAGTTTAGTGCCGCGCAACAGGCTCGCACTGTTAAACCCTTAGGCTCTAAAGAAAGTCGAGATTGTTTCTACTGTCATAAACCGGGACATGTCATTGCGGACTGTTTGGCCCTGAAACGCAAAACCGTGAATTCTCAGCAACCCAAAGGTGTTGCCTTTGTGAAAGCGGCGTCCCATCCTGAGATGCTTGATTGTGGTGGTAAGGTGCCAGACCCTTGTTTTGACCCATTTATCTTTGATGGTTTTGTATCACTAACTGATAAATCCACTGATCTAAAATCTGTGTGCATATTGAGAGACACTGGAGGGTCTCAGACCTTAATACTTTCTAGCGCTTTACCTTTCTCAGCAGACAGTGCATGTGGATTTAACGCTGTGCTGCATTGAACAGAGATGAGTTATGCTCCCAGACCCATTCACCAGGTCTATATCAAATCAGAGCTCGTTACGGGATTTTTCCCTGCCGCAGTATGTCCAACCTTACCCATAGAGGGGGTGGCCATGTTGCTAGGAAATGATATTCCGGGCGGATTAGTGCGTCGTAGTCTGGAGGTGCTGGATAAGCCCCTCAGTTCTGATGCCCCAGATATTTCTGTGACCCCAAAGCTGTACCCAGCCTGTGTGGTTACTCGTGCCCAAGCCCGTAAAGATGGCGACGTTACCCTCGCTGATTCTGTGTTAATGACCTCATTTTCTGAGGAGGGTGCTGCGTTACCTGACGAAAACAATGTTTTGTCTTCCCCAGACTTGGTAAACCCTGAGGAGCCTGGTCCATCTGTAAAAGAAATACCACTGCCTTTAACCAGAGAAAATCTGTCGGCGGCCCAGTTGGCTGATGAATCGTTGCAGCAATGTTTTAAGCATGTGGTAACTGCCCAGCAAGCTAAGATTGACCAACAAGCCTATTTCATAGAACAAGGTGTGCTAATGCGTCAATGGTTTCCATTGGGTGCTAGGAGTGTGGACTGGAGTAAGGTTAAGCAGATTGTCATACCCACGCTGTATCGGTCAAAGATCCTGGCGCTTGCTTGTGAAAGCCAGTGGTCGGGACATTTAGGCTGTCATGAATCGCTGTGCGGCAGGCAGGAGTTGGACCCAAAATGCAGGACTCACAGACTCAGGGAGGTGAACTCAAAACTCAGCTTTATTTGCTGGCAGGGAAAAAACATACAAACTAATCTAAACTGGGAACTTAGAAAACTCACAGAGAGACACAAGTAGATCCACACAGCATGCGGAACGACGCGACACTGACTCAGAGAAACACAGGGTTTAAATACACTGGGAAGTAACGAGGGGAATGAGACACAGAAGGAGGGCACAGCTGGGAGAAATCAGGACTGACGAGACAAGCAAAGCAGGAAGCATTCACATGAGACACGGACCATCAAAGTAAAACAGGAAGTATCACACAGAGACGCGAACTTGACACAGTGGAGACAGCAACTAAGAAATACAGAGACATAAACCATAAGGCAGAGGTCTAAGAACCAAAATACACAGGGAAATACTCAGCTGGGAACACAAGAGACTAGACTAGAGAGGGTAACAAAAGACCAACCATGAGAACATAATGCACAATGCAGAGTGACAGAAAACAAGAAACTCAAACATGCAAAGACACACAATTACACAGAACAGAGGGGACACAGAGAGACATGAAGGGCAAGGGATCAAAACTAGAAGCCATAGAATAAATCACACACAAGTACAATAATACAAAAATCACAAAGAACTAAAAACGCTGGGTCAGGAGACCCAGGACGGTGACATAGGCATCACAAAAACGTATCAGTTACTATTAAAACACTTCTTCTGTCCTGGCATGAAATGTGATGTGGCAGCTTTCTGCCATAGTTGCCATGTGTGTCAACTTGTGGGTAAACCAAATCAGGTTATACCCCCTGCACCATTATGTCCCATCCCAGTAGTCGATCAACCATTTGATCACGTCATAGTAGACTGCGTAGGTCCACTACCAAGAACAAAGTCAGGAAACCAATATTTACTCACCATTATGTGTGCAGCTACACGTTTCCCTGAGGCTATTCCACTGCACAAAATTACAGCAAGGTCAGTTGTGAGAGCCCTTACTAAGTTTTTTTCTACATTCGGCCTGCCTAAAGTCATCCAAACAGATCAAGGTTCTAACTTTCAGTCTAAATTATTCAAGCAAGTAGCTAAAAGCCTACAAATCAAACAGGTTGTGTCCTCTGCCTATCACCCAGAATCCCAAGGAGCTTTAGAGCGGTGGCATCAAACCTTAAAAGCCATGCTCCGCAAGTATTGCTTAGAGGCCAAAGTGGATTGGGATGAAGGGATTCCCTTTGTGTTGTTTGCTGCTCGCGAAGCCGTCCAAGAGTCACTCGGGTTCAGTCCCTTTGAACTAGTGTTTGGCCACACGTCTCGTGGCCACTTAAAGCAATAAAAGAGGAACTTTTGATCCAGGAAGGGAGCCCAAGAGTGGGAGTGACCAAGTATGTGCAAGATTTCCGTGAGCGTTTGAGTCAGGCTAATGCTCTGGTTAAGCAGCACCTCACTGTTTCACAAGGAAAAATGAAACGCACTTATGATAAGGCTGCTGTCAAACGACAATTCCAGACAGGAGATGAAGTACTTGTTCTCTTGTCTGTCCCCGGATCATCTCTTTCTGCTAAGTATGAGGGGCCTTATGAGGTACGCGAAAGAGTAGGAGAAACTGATTACATAATCGACACACCAAATCGAAGACGCAAAACCCGTGTTTGCCATATAAACATGTTAAAGTTATACCACTCCCGACCCCAACCAAAACCCACTGGGAGCTGTGCTCATGTGGCTGTCTTCAGTCACTCAGAGGTAGAAAGCACAGACGAGGGTGATGGTTTAAAAAGGAACTACTCCAGTTGTTCTAAGCCCCGCTTGCTTAACTCTGAAGTGTTAAAATCATTCCGGAGTCAGCTTGATCACCTGTCTTCCGAGCAACAAGAAGACGTAACTAGTTTGGTCCATGAGTACCCCTGTTTATTTGGCGATGTGCCAACACGGACTACAGTGCTAAAACATGACATTGATGTTCAAAATGCAAAGCCCATCAAACAACACCATTATCGCGTAAATCCCACCAAACGTTTGTTGATGAAGCAAGAAACTGAGTACCTGCTACAACATGGTTTGGCAGAGCCCAGTCAGAGCCACTGGAGCTCACCATGCTTTCTAGACGCGAAGCCAGATGGTTCACCTCGTTTTATCACTGACTTCCGCAAAGTAAATGCCGTTACTGTCCCTGACTCTTACCCACTCCCTAGAATTGAGGATTGCGTGGACAGTATTGGAATGGCCCAATACGTGACTAAATTAGACCTTCTCAAAGGCTATTGGCAAGTCCCCTTAACCAAGCGTGCTTCTACCATTTCAGCTTTTGTAACGCCTGACACCTTTTTGCAGTACACTGTCATGGCATTTGGGATGTGTAATGCACCCGCGACATTCCAGAGATTGGTGAATATGGTCCTCTATGGCCTTTCCAACTGTAGTGCTAACCTATATGATCTGGTTATATACACTAAAACATGGTTGGACCATTTGTACACTCTGCGCCAAGTATTCTACCGTTTAGCTCAGGCTTCTTTAACCCTCAATCTAGCTAAATATGAATTTGCTAAGGCCACAGTGACTTATTTGGGCAGAGAGGTGGGACGCGGGCAGGTGCGACCTCTTAACGCCAAGGTGGCAGGACCTCTTAACGCCAAGGTTGCAGTGATTATGGAGTATCCCACGCCTACCACCCGGCGGGAGTTGCGCAGATTACTGGGAATGGTGGGTCATTACAGGAACTTCTGTAAAAACTTCTCCTCCATAGTCCAGCTGTTGACCAACCTGCTAAGCCCTACGGTTGATTTCCTATGGTCTGATGAGTGTCAGGATGCCTTTGAAAGTGCAAAAGCCCTCCTATGCCACACTCCCATGTTAAATGCCCCCGACTTGACGCGTCCATTCAAATTAGAGGTTTATGCCAGTGCTGTTGGGGCTGGGGCAGTACTGTTACAAGAAGACTTGCAGGGATTGGACCACCCCATTTGTTACTTCTCCCGCAAGTTTAACAAGCATCAGGTAAACTACTGCGTCATTGAAAAGGAGACATTGGCCCTGTTGCTAGCTCTTCAGCACTTCCATGTGTACTTGGGGTCTGGCACATTACCCGTTGTAGTGTACACTGATCATAATCCACTTGTATTTCTTGGCCGAATGTTTAACCACAATCGATGACTCATGCGATGGGCCTTGCTGCTACAAGAGTACAATTTGGAGATTCGGCATATAAAAGGATCAGAAAATGTGCTAGCTGATAGCCTCTCCCGGTTGTGAGTATGACTTGTTCTGTTGTCTGCTGGGAGTCCTGTGCCAGCCTTCTTTTATGCAGATCACAGTGTGATCACGGACGATTGGCTGCCTGGAGATCCCATGACCACTCCAAGACCAATTGACTGGCTGATTGTCTGCACCTGGGAGTATAAAAGGCTGAAGAGCCTTCACACTATGGGGAACTGCTGCTCTGAAGTGAACATGCAGTGGCCTCCTCGTCTGCTTTGCATGTGAACATTGTTTGTTAAACCTGTTTGCTGTGTTAAACCTGATATACAGCTGACCTTAGTTTTACTAGAGTCTTGTGTTTGATTTGAACTGTGTTTGTAACCTCTGATATTCAGCTGACCTTAGTTTTATAAGAGTCTTGTGTTTGCTGGCTCACCTTAGTTAACCCTTAGCTTTTATTTGGTGTGCCGCCAGCTTATCTTAGTTAACCCTTAGTTTTTATTCTTGTCTGTTCTTTTCATTGTGTGTTAATTGTTTCCCCGGTGGTCTGTTGAACAGCCCCGTCGGTTTTTGGTTTAATGTTTGTAATAAAACCCTTTATTAACTCAGATTTCGTGAGAGGGCTTGTGTATGTTTCTCCCCTCCTGTCGCCTAGCAGAGTGTGAAGCGCTTTGTGACCGCTGTGAAAAGAGCTTAATAAATAAACTTCAATTACTTACCTCTGAAAATCAATCAATCAATAATCAAACAGTGAGTTTGTGTGTTTTACTTGGTGTGTTTCAAAGATGGAGGCCACGCTGCTCTCAGAGGACTGTGTGTGGTAACCTTATTGTATTGTATTGTATTGTATCTTTATTTGTTTCAGACATATAAAACAAAAAACAATATATACACACTACATATATTTTCATTTACAGATACGAATATATATGTAGATATACACACACACACACGTATGTGTTCAGATAAACAAAAAATATATAATGAAATAAAACAAAATCGTCTGACATAATGTAACAATGTTTGGTCTGAAAAGGAGTAGGAAGAAGTATGAACATACTTATTAATTCCTACCCCTGCTCAACATCTTATTGATCCCACATAATTCACCTAATTCCCATCATCACATACTCCACACGATACACGAGGAGAACCTATATAAACTTGGCTACCGTGACTGATATAATTTGGATATAATTTGATATTTTTATACATACAATGGGTGATCATCTTTATCGGTATCATATTCTTCCAAAATCAGTTTTCGAAGTATTTTCATGAACTTACTAATTCCTGAGCATTGCTGTAGATCTATAGTAAAACTATTCCACAGTTTTACCCCATAAATAGTGACACAAAAGGTTTTAACCTTTGACCGTGCTTTAAGAATCCTTAGATTCAATTTCCCCCTCAATTCATAGTCTCCTTCTCTGTCATAGAACATCCTCTGTATATTTCCTGGTAACATATTGTATCTGGCCTTGTACATAATTTTTGCAGTTTTATATTTTATAAGATCCATAAACTTCAGTATTTTTAATTTCAAAAACATGATGTTAGTATGGTCTCTAAATCCTGCTTTATTAATCATCCTGATTGCTTTTTTTTGAATTTTACATATTGGTTGAAGTGCAGTTTTATATGTGTTTCCCCAAATTTCCACACAGTATTCCAAATATGGCAATATAAGTGAACAATAAAGTACCCGGAGTGATTTGGAAGGCAAAAAATATTTAACTTTACTTAGTACGGAGATGCTTCTTGACAGTTTGGCTTGTATATGCTTTATGTGAGGTTTCCAGCAGATTTTGTTATCTATTATCACACCCAGAAATTTTGTATCCGAAACTTGCTCTATTTCAACATTGTTTACTAATAATTTTGCTCCTGCATCTTTTTTACAATTTCCGAATAACATAAATGTAGTTTTTTCCAAATTTAATGATAGCTTATTTCTATCAAACCATGTTTTCAGTTTAATCATTTCTTGTGTGACAATTTCCAAAAGCTGATGTAAGTTCTCTCCAGCACAAAAAATATTTGTATCATCTGCAAATAGAATAAACTGTAGTATATCTGATGTTCTGCATATATCATTGATATAGAGGATAAACAGCTTTGGTCCCAATACTGACCCCTGCGGAACTCCACAAACAATGTCCATACACTCTGATTGATATTCCCCAATTTTCACAAATTGCTGCCTGTCTCTCAAATAACTCTTTACCCATTCTAACACCACTCCTCTAATGCCGTAGTACTCCAGTTTATCAAGTAATATGTCATGATTAATTGTGTCAAAAGCTTTTTTTAGGTCAATGAATACACTAACTATACATTGTCTTTTATCTATATTGTTGGTGATATTTTCGATCAGTTCCATTAATGCCAATGATGTTGATCTATTTGATCTGAAACCATACTGACTATCCGTTATTATTTTGTGTTTATCTATAAATTTGTCAAGTCTATTACTAAAGACTTTTTCCAGTATTTTTGAAAATTGAGAAAGTAGAGAGACAGGCCTATAATTTGTGAATTGGTGTCTGTCACCATTTTTAAACAGTGGTGTTACTTTAGCTGTTTTCATTTGTTTTGGGAATGTACCAGTTTGTAAGGACAAATTGCAAATGTGTGTTAAGGGTTTGGAAATGCCCTCTATCACTCTCTTAACGATTTCCATATCAATGTCGTCAGAGTCTGTAGAGTTTTTTGTTTGTGATTTCCCAACAATATCAATGATTTCCATTTCTTCCACCACCGTTAAGAACATCGAATGAGGATTGCGGTCAATGAGTCTAGTTTCTTTCTCTACAGAATCTGTTATATCAGGAATTGTTTCAGCCAAGTCTGGCCCAACACTTACAAAGAATTTATTGAACTCATTTACCACATCTCTCATATTAGTAATATTTCTATCATTATTTGCGAAATACGAAGGATAGTCTGCCTGCCCCGAGCCCTTTTTGATGATGGTATTTAATGTTTTCCAGATCCCTTTAATATTATTTTTATTCATAATCAGTAATTTTTCATAGTATTCCTTTTTACATGACCTTAAAATACTCGTTAATTTATTTTTATATTTCTTGTATTTATTTTCAGCTTCTGTGCTTCTGTTCATTATAAATTCTCTGTATAAGGTATTTTTCTTCTTACATGCATTTTGCAATCCTTTTGTAATCCATGGGCACTCTGCATATTTTTGTTTTTTACTATATTTCTTTACTGGGCAATGACTATTATATAACAGTTTAAATTTTCCTAAAAAAATCTCATAAGCTTTATCAATATTTTTTTCCTTATACAGCATCTCCCATTCTTGCTTGAGTAAATCACTTTTGAATGCGTTTATTGACTCTTCTGTTCTCACTCGTTTGTATTTTATTGTGTTTTGCTGTTTAACCTTCCTGTAATTGCTGTTATACACTATAAAAACAGGTAGATGATCACTGATGTCATTAATTAGGAGACCACTTATGGTTCTATTTTCTATTTCATTAGTAAATATATTGTCTATTAGGGTTGCCGACTGTGCTGTAATCCTGCTGGGCTTAGTGATCACTGGAAAAAGTCCCAAGCTATACATTGTATTAATAAATTCCTCTGTCGCTCTCTGCTTGTTTGGATTTAGTAGATCTATGTTAAAATCCCCACAAATGAACATGACTTTTTGATTTGTCCTAATGAATGTTTTATCTACCCACTCCTTAAAAATTTCAATATTAGAACCTGGTGTTCTATATATACAGCTTACAATGACATTTTTCTCTTTTCCCATACTAATTTCTATTGTTACACACTCTAATATATTATCTACCGCCACCGTCATTTTTTCTACCATCTTGTATTTTAAATTTTTATCCACAAACAAGGCCACACCACCGCCATTCTTATTCTTTCTATTTGTAAGATTTAATTCATATCCATCTATTACAAAGTCCTCTCCTTTCTGTTTATTAATCCATGTTTCAGATACTGCAATCACACTGAATGGATGTGTAAATTTGCTTAAATATTCCCTTATTTTGTGAAAATTTGCATATAAACTTCTACTATTAAAGTGGATTATAGATATTTTGCCGTCGACCTTGACAGTTTTGTTGAATTGTTCTTCAGTATGATAGTAGCAGGTATTTTTGATGTTAAAAAAGTTCAGTTCTGGATCAATGTCCTGCTCTGTGAAGTGTGTTTTGTATTCCGTGTTTACTGGTGAATTTATCTCCTGATTAGCAATCCTTTGTGGTAGCAATGTATAATTCCCAGATAATGAATTAATTGATTGTTTCATCCTTGAATACGTTACGCTTTAGCTTCCGTTGTTGTCTTCTATTACCTGCTTTGATGACTGTAGATTGTTTGTCCCGCTCCTTGCCTTTGTAGTCAAGTGACCTGTTAATATTTTTCCAGATCCTGGATGCATTTGATGACCAGCACCTTGGCTTCCTCCGGTGTACCGTTGAGCTTTATAAATATTTTACAGTTTGCAGTCCAGGTGTTCTGAATTTTACCCAGTTTCTTTAGGTATCGTGCTTTCTTCGCTATGTCAGCATTGGATTTGGTTAGATGGTCATTCATGTAGACGTTCGATCCTTTTAGTTTCCTCCCCTGCTTCAGCAGTGCATTCTTGTGTTTCCTGTTTACAAATCTTATGATGATAGCTGGTTTATCACTAGCATTTCTCCTGGGCAAGGGGTGGCATGCCTCGATGTTATTACAGTCCAGGTCGATCCCTTTCGACTGCAAGAAACCAGCTACTTGTTGCTCCGCAGAGCTCCCATCTAGATCTCCTTGCTCCTCTTTACTGCCAGCAGTCACAGCCCGAGCATATGACCGGGGTTTTATGTACAGCCCTGTGATGATCACGTCGTTCATTCTGGTATATTGCTCCAGGTCCGCGACCCTGCTCTCCAGATAGACGATCCGTTTCTCCTTCTCTGCATTCTGGTTACGTAGCGACCTTATTTCCTCGACTAAGTCTAGGATATATTTCTGTTGTAGCTTGATAGCCGATGTTTCCTCAGTTAGAAAGTCCAATGACTTTTTGATGTCCTCAATTTCATCGGCGTTCGGTGTTCTCTTAGGCCCCATTGCTTGTTGTCTTGCTCGCTCCGTTCACCGTCTTGTCACTGTTGATTTACTTGGTGGTGCCTTGCTAGAGGATCCTGGGCCCAGTGGCTGCTGGAGGATCCTGGGCCTGGTGGAGCAGTAGGATCCTGGGCCTAGTGGCTGCTGGAAGAGCCTGGGCCTGGTGGCTGCTGGAGGATCCTGGGCCTGGTGGCTGCTGGAAGAGCCTGGGCCTGGTGGAGCAGGAGGATCCTGGGCCTGGTGGCTGCTGGAAGAGCCTGGGCCTGGTGGAGCAGTAGGATCCTGGGCCTAGTGGCTGCTGGAAGAGCCTGGGCCTGGTGGCTGCTGGAAGAGCCTGGGCCTGGTGGCTGCTGGAGGATCCTGGGCCCAGTGGCTGCTGGAGGATCCTGGGCCTGGTGGAGCAGTAGGATCCTGGGCCTAGTGGCTGCTGGAGGATCCTGGGCCTGGTGGCTGCTGGAGGATCCTGGGCCTGGTGGCTGCTGGAAGAGCCTGGGCCTGGTGGAGCAGTAGGATCCTGGGCCTGGTGGCTGCTGGGAGAGCCTGGGCCTGGTGGCTGCTGGAGGATCCTGGGCCCAGTGGCTGCTGGAGGATCCTGGGCCTGGTGGAGCAGTAGGATCCTGGGCCTAGTGGCTGCTGGAGGATCCTGGGCCTAGTGGCTGCTGGAGGATCCTGGGCCTAGTGGCTGCTGGAGGATCCTGGGCCTGGTGGCTGCTGGAGGATCCTGGGCCTGGTGGAATAAAATACTATATAGAATAAAAAGAATACAAATACTACATAACTGAGTAACCTTAAAATCACAGACCATCCTTTGGTTCTTCTTCTGGCCCTGTGAAACTTCCTGTGTGGTGCCTTTCAAATTAAAAGCCCTCCCTGACTGTAAAGACTGGACTGTGCTGCAGCTGGTGGAAACAGTGTGCAGGTGTGTTGTGTTTGATGGAGGACTGAAGTGTGTGTCCAGCTGAGCTCTCTGTGTGCGCATATTTACAGATGCTGATAAACAAATGTTTGTATTTGGACCCTGTTACTGATCAGGACCTGCTGTGTGTTTCCTGTCCACAGGTCTACAAAGAGTCACACTTCCTGCTGTGGTTCAGATGTTCAGCGTGTTGCTTTGTTTCTCACATGTTGGCTCCACAGTCTCTGCTGCTGTGGGCTGATGTCATGCAGCAATACAGCTGCTCAACATCTGGCCTTGTTTTCATCAGCAGTTATTTGACTTTTACATCACATGATATTTGCATGCAACCTTCAAAGACGTGTGGAGAATTCATTATTTCTTTGAGAGATTTTTTAGTAAATAACAGAAAAAAGAAAGTAAGAGAAACTTTATTCTGTAAAACGTGAAAAATTCCACACACATGTAACTCACCACTGTGTGAACATCACAGGGGAGAAATCGTTTCTCTGAGTCAGAGATGAGTGTCAATAACACAAAAGTAACACTCAGTGTCATGCAGTGACTTTTACACAACCAGATCAGATGAACCAACTCACACTAAAACATGCATTTTGCTGCACTCTTTACACTTATTTCTTTTCTTTCTGCTCTTTTATATATTTTGTAAAAGAACAAAAAAATATTTTATATCAGCAGCAATTTTTCTCAAACTGCTGCATCACAGCTTTCATGCTCTGACCTGCAAGTGAAATGAGATAAAAGCTCTTTATCAGTAACTTATACAACTTCTGGCAGGTTAATGTCTGAACTTTGGAGTGAAACACACCCTTAGTTACAGGAAATAACACCACTGTCTGTAACTAAGTGAATCCACCTTAACACCACCTGTGTTTGTGTGACTGCATTACACTCCCACTGCTGGGAACCTGAACAAGAACCAGAACAAAGTCTAAAATAGAAGCTGACAAACAGCTGCACCACCGAGTGACACTTTATTTTATAAACTTCACAACAGGTTTCATGTTGTGACCTGTGGAGGTGAAAAGACACAAAACCTGTTTTACAGCTTTTGCGCTGCAGGAAGGATTGAAACACACCTTAGTTAAAAGTCAAACAGCAACATTTTCTCCTCCCCTCACGTCACTCAAATGTGACAAACCAGGAAACAGGAACTTCCTGTCAGGAAGTTCTTTGTCCTCAGTAAAGAGAGACGCACAGACGATCAGACTGAGCTCAGACCAAACTAGCAGCTTCCTCATTGGAAAAGTGTAAAAGACCATAAACAGCTCCGTCACTGCTTTCATGCACTGACCTGTGAAAGGGACATGATATAAAAGCTGTTTATCATTAACTTTTACAGCTTCTGGCAGGCTGATGTCTGAACTTTGGACTGAAACACACCCTGAGTTACAGGAACATTGGTTGTTATAACTGAGAACTAAACTAGCAGCTTCCTCTGAGTGAGTCCAGCTACAGGAGAGAAAAGTGGAAAACTCCAACACTGCTGCTTCAAGCTGCTGACGCTCCACACACTGAATGTGAGTTTGAGCAAAAACACGACTCAAAGGAAGTTTCAGTGAAGGTGGTAGAGGAGGGAGGGGAGCCAGGACTGACTGTACTTCCTGTCTGCTGTTTTCAGCTTCACTCACAGACTCAATGGCTTCCAGATCAGAGGAGGATCTCTGCTGTCCGGTCTGTAAGGAGGTCTTCAGAGATCCTGTTATTCTGTCATGTAGCCACAGCTTCTGTAAAGACTGTCTGAAGAGATGGTGGAGAGAGAGACCAACACACGAGTGTCCAGTTTGTAAGAGAAGATCTTCAAGGGATGATCCACCTTTAAATCTGGCATTAAAGAACCTGTGTGAGTCATTCTTACAGGAGAGAGATCAGAGAGCTTCAGAGGCTCTCTGCAGTCTGCAATATGAAAAACTCAAACTCTTCTGTCTGGACCATCAGCAGCCAGTGTGTGTCGTCTGCTGTGCCTCAGAAAAACACACCAATCACAGATTCAGACCCATCGATGAAGCTGCACAACAACACAAGGAGGTACTTCAGGAAACTCTGGAGCCCTTAAAGGAGAAGTTAAAGGTTTGTGAAGAAGTTCAAGTGAAGTTTGATCAAACAGCAGAACACATTAAGGTCCAGGCCCGGCACACAGAGAGGCAGATTAAGGAGCAGTTTAAGAAGCTTCACCAGTTTCTAGCAGAGGAAGAGGAGGCCAGGCTGGCTGCACTGAGGGAGGAAGAGGAGCAGAAGAGTGGGATGATGAAGGAGAAGATGGAGGCTCTGAGCAGAGAGATAGCAGCTCTTTCAGACACAGTCAGAGCCACAGAGGAGGAGCTGAGAGCTGAAGACGTCTCATTCCTGCACAACTTAAAGGCTGCAGTGGAAAGAGTCCAGCGCTGCCCCCTGCTGGATGATCCACAGCTGCCCTCAGGAGCTCTGATAGACCAGGCCAAACACCTGGGCAACCTGACCTTCAACATCTGGAACAACATGAAGGACATGGTCTCCTACACTCCTCTCATCCTGGACCCAAACACTGCAAATCCATATCTCATCCTGTCTGAAGATCTGACCAGTGTGACTGAAGGAGGAGAGAAGCAGCAACTTCCTGATAATCCAGAGAGGATTGATTTTTACAGAGCTGTCCTGGGCTCTGAGGGCTTTAACTCAGGGACTCACAGTTGGGATGTTGATGTTGGAGACAGTACATTGTGGGTACTGGGTGTGTTAGCAGAGTCTGTGCAGAGGAAGGGAAACAAACTGTCTGGAATTTGGAGAATAGGGTTGTTTGATAATAAATACTACAAAATCTCACAATCACCTCCTCACACTCATCTCTCATTCCAGCAGAAGCTCCAGAGGATCAGAGTGAATCTGGACTGGAACAGAGGAAAGCTGTCGTTCTCTGATCCTGATACTAACACACACATACACACCTTCACACACACTTTCACTCACAGGTTGTTTCCATACATTCGCACTAATGATACAGTGAAGGTGTGTCCGTTGAAGGTGTCAGTGCAGCAGATGAGTTGAGGATGATGATGTTTCTAATATTGTTTCCTGTCAGTGAGTTGAAGCTGTTAAACTGCAGCTGTCCTCCTGCTGCCTCGTTGTTCCAAAGCTCTTTGTTTCTCTTTTAGTTTCACTCTTTCTTTCTGTTTCTGCTGTCCACCTTTTCACATGGAAAATCATTTCACTGTTTCTCACTGAATGACTCCCCAAACTAGATTTGAAATTCTATCAAGTTTCTAATCATTACAAGTGATTCATGTTTCTATTTGATGTGTAAATGGAGATGATTTAGTTTGCTGGGATATGGACTGACATGTGTTGAATGGGAGGAGCAGTTTGTTGTTGTCTTCTTGTCTGTTTATGACAACAATAAATATGTTGTTGAAACAATGATTCATGTTTAACTCCATATATGAAATGTTTCTGATCTTTGAATTCTGTTTGATTAACCCTTTACAGCCGATCGGAGCGGGCACGCTCCATTTTGCGTAACTATTTTAAAATACCGGTAGCTCTGCAACCACGTAAGCTAGCGCAATAATTTTTTTTGCATATGAAACCGGAGGAGTTGTACTTACATCTTATGCCATCAGCTTGTCCTAGGTCACGGTTTCCTTCCACATAAAGCTTTGCAAAAACTGCATAAAAATCACTTGCAGCAACAAAAACATAATATTCCAGAAACACGCTTCGCCGATCCGATCAGCTGTTTGTAACACTTCCTACGTCCATCAGCGCGAACTATCACATGACCGCATGACCTGCCCGAAACCGGAAGTGACGTCATTTTGCGGAAATGTAGTTTTTTTACGATCGGGGCCTTATGAGCCTATACTTGTGTTTTAAAAAGTTATGTTTGAGTTTATGACTTTCTGTGTCGTTTCTGGGATGCTTAGGACTCATATTGCACTGCTGGAAATAGTTTATTTTGATGCATATGCTGCTTTTTTGCAAATTTGCAGTATAATATTTATTTTCGTTTTTCCTGCAGTATATAAAAATTGGTGTATTTCAAAAATAAAACTATGAAGACACTCAAAATAAATTTCCTGTGGTGGGAAACTAGTTTGTGCAACTTTTTTGTATTTACAGTTTTGAGGGATGAGCCTCTTAAATTTCTCTAACTAGAAATATATGTTAAAAAAAAACAAAAACGATTTAATTTTTTTGTAGTTTATTGCACTTTTTTGCAATTTATGTAATTACTATGCACCTAATGCAGACATATTATTAAAGTTTGGGCTATAATGGTTGTATTGATGTATAGCAACTTGAAATGCTCCCAAAAATGGCTACACAGCATGTAAAAATATAATATAAGCTCTGGCGGACTTGGTTCTATGGTAGGTCTTAAAGGGTTAAAGACTTTCTTCATGACACAAATGAGATTTCAGTGTATTAATAGAACTAAATAAGCTCAGAGTTGAAAGGCTGGAGTATTATGTACGTGCTTCACTGTCAGGATCTTCAGGGGGATTCAAAGGGAAACATCAAACTGCTGTAATGAGATAAACTAGTTGGGCTGAACACACTTATCTGTAGTTTGTCTCCATCCAGGATCATCAGAATATAATGAACATGTGTGAAGAGTCAAAAACTGCTGCTGTTTGTCAATTTGTTTCATTTATCCAGCGGTGTGTCTAGAAAATATTTGTTTGGGGGGGGGGGGGGGGGGGCAGATAATGTTTGAAAAAAAATAAAATAAAATTTCTACCAACCGTTAACCATAATTCAATAATCCTATAAACCTAATAACCGAATGCGCTTTTAACTCTTATTAGAATGAGATTTTAACCACTATGGTGCAAAGTTTTTAGATACTGCGTTGATAAAGTAGAAGAGATACAATCAGTGCTTTGTCAGTGTTTACTCAGCATTTACTCAGCACCGAAACAAAAAACAAGGACCACAAGAGTCCAAATACACAAGAAAACAGTTCAAGAACACAAGAAAACAGATCAAAAACAAAACCAAATCAGAGCTCAAGAGTCTGGAAAAAAAAAAAAAAAAAAAAAGGTACAGGGGGTCGACAACACTAAGACCAAGACAGTTCTGGAGGCCGGCCGTGCACACAGCAACGGCGGCGACGGGCAAACAGTTCTGGAGGCCGACCGTGCACACGGCAACGGCGGCGGCGCAGGCAAAACCAGTCAGGAGGCCGACCACTTGGAAGGCAGTGGTGGTCACTGAGGAGGTCCAGAGGTCCGGAGGTCAGCCGCGATGCCAGCGGCGGCGACGAACCCTTTCCGGAGGCCGTCCCCGAAGGCCACGACGCCAACTTAGAGGCCCGGAAAACGGCTGGCAGAGGCGAGGCGGAACCAGTCGAGCTAGCTCTGACGACGGTGTGGCAACCGCAGGACCAGACGAGGCAGGACCAGACGAGGCAGGACCAGACGAGGCAGGACCAGACGAGGCAGGACCAGACGAGGCAGGACCAGACGGAGGCGGAGCTAAAGCTGGACCAGGCGTGGATGAAGGAGCTGAAGCTGGACCAGGCGTGGATGAAGGAGCTGAAGCTGGACCAGGCGTGGATGAAGGCACAGAGGCTGGACCTGACGGCAGCGGGACGGCTGCGGAACCTGACAGTGGTGATGCTGCAGGCGGTGATGCTGCAGGAGGTGATGCGGATGCAGGCAACGGTGTAGAAGTCACAGGGGATGATTCACCAGGTGGTGGCTGAACAAACCTCCCCGGACCGTCAGCAGACGTGAGCATGTGCTTGCTGGGTCCTCCAGGACCCCCAGCAGATGAGGTGTGGTGCTGGGTGGGCTCCTCGGACCCACCAGCTGATTCGGCTTGAAGCTGGACGGGCGACTCGGGCCCTCCAGCAGACGAGGCAGGACGCTGGCTGGGTTCACCTGAACCACCAGCTAACATGGCTTGAGACTGGACGGGCCCCTCTGGCCCTCCAGTGGAAACAGACACTGAAACAGCAGGCACGGAGACCTCTGCCAGTGTGGACACTGGCTGGGACTGAGCAGCACAGTGGCTAGACTCAGGCAGCAACAGTGGGATGCAGTCCTCAGAGGGCTGAAAGTGTTCCCCAATGCACTCAGCAGAGGACGGAGGCGGACGGGTGAACTCACTTGAACTCTCAGGGGGTGCTGAGAGCTGAGACTGTTCTGGTGAGTTCTCCGGTGAGGCTGCTGGCACTGGCGTCTTGACCTCTAGGGGTACACCGAGCCTCTGGGGAGACCCTAGAGGGAGCAACTGTCTCTGACATGGCCAGCTTAAGAGAACCAGCAGATGTTGTGGTGAAGTGTGTTCCCTGCTTAGAATGAGACAGTGAGGATGGTGGCTGAATGAACGAGTGGGTAGGCTGCTGAACTGGTGGCAACTGAGCTACAGGTGGCGAAGTTGTAACAGGTGGTGGAGTGGCTGGCTGAACTGAGGGCAGCTGGGCTGCTGGCTGAACTGAGGGCAGCTGGGCTGCTGGCTGAACTGAGGGCAGCTGGGCTGCTGGCTGGGCTGAGGGCAGCTGGGCTGCTGGCTGGGCTGAGGGCAGCTGGGCTGCTGGCTGGGCTGAGGGCAGCTGGGCTGAGGGCTGCTGGGCTGCTGGGCTGAGGGCTGCTGGGCTGCTGGCTGAACTGAGGGCAGCTGGCTGAACTGATAACTGTACTGCTAACTGTGTTACAGGCCCCACATTAACTTGTGGTGAAGGTGTGGATGGGGGGATATGGTCAGGAAAAACTGTTTCGGGGAAGTTTATTGCTTTACCTGAAGGAACCGAGGCAGACGTAAAAGGCTCCCCTAACATAGTCATTCCCTAAACTCGTGGTGCTTGAGTCAGTAACTTCAGGTTAAGAAACAACAGCGTGAACACAGTCATTAACCCTGAATGTGGGCTCGGCAAAGGCAGTCTTTGGAGCAGTGGCCATGGGTGAGACGGAAAAATTATTGTTATATTCAGAAGACACACAAAAAATAGCTCCAGAAAACAGTCACAGAGTCTGACGCAGCATAAAAACTGTCCCTTTCACTCACCACAGCTGACTGCTTACATGTCCCTACATCCGGCTGTGGGGTGCCACGCCGGCGGCGCGAACGTCGCTTTCGTCTCAGAGACGGCTCCGACGGACCGGGTAATTCTTCGTCCGGCCGGTCGGACGGCACGTCCTCCATTGAAGCGAGTGGGCAAGCGGTAGCGGCGGGTGAAGGTGAAGCTCGTGAAGAACAAAATTCTGTACGAGCGGATGCAGTGAGTCCAATAACCAGGGGTAACTGGAAATAAGGTGTTGTAGGTTGGCTTCCACAGTGTAAAGAGACGCTTCTCCCTCATGCTCTAACCACTGGTTGATTAATTTAGAAGCAGAGTCGATAACGGCCTCCTGAAGCTCCCTGGTTGGGCTGAATGCTGCTGGATCCATATCTGGCTGGTCCGTACTGTCACGGCGAGTGAGATGAGCCGTGTGGAAAATAATGGAGGATCCAAACGCAGGCACTTGTACAGGTGTGAGGGTGGTTTATTAAACACAAAAAGGAAATGGACAAACTGTGAACGGAGCAATGACTAAACTAAACTGGGAACAAACTAACCACAGAACACGAACCTGGACATGAATGAGAGCGGGCGGAAACAGATGATGGTTGACTGCAGGGAAACACACAGATGAAGCAGGGTGGAAACACAGACAGACCAGCAACTACAAACACAGAAGACGCGACTTAACTACACACAGAGAAACACAGGGAGATTACACACAGGTGGGGGACACAGCTGGGAATAATCAACAAGACGAGACAGAGGTAAAACTGAACACACATACACTCACACTCACATGAGACGCAGACCTTCACAATAAAACAGGAACAAGAAACCATCACACAAAGATGCAGACTCGACACTGAGAGACAGACAGAAAATGACACATGGAACTAAACTAAACCTGCAAAAACATGACAACTCAAAATACTGGGCCAAACTGACCCAGAACCATGACACTTTCTATGCTGCCTTATGGTAAACTTTGGTAACATTGATAAAGAACAACACTGGCTGATGATGAAATACAGTCAGCTGGCATGGTGACACTGCCAGTATTAACCTGCAGGGCTGGACTGGGACAGAAAATCAGGCATTTTGACTACAGACCGGCCCCCCAGGTATTAAAGCCATAAAGACTTTGAATGAAAACAAATGCTGTTGTGACAGTCCCATATGGAAAAGAAATAGTAAAAACTTATATGACTTAACTCATGAAAGTGGCCACTTTCATGAGTTAAGTCATATAAGTTTTTACTTATATAAGGCTTACATGATTTACTCATGAAAGTGGCCACTTTCTCATTACTTTCATATATTGTTTTAGTAAGTATCCAAAACATACAAGATTCATTATATAATCTTTCAAGGGATCTTATATCTGTTTTTACTCTTGTATGCTTTTCATACAAGTTTCACACAAGACAGATACAAACTTTATAAGATTTATAAATATCTTTTCCATATGTACACTGTCTTGTTGGTATATGTATGATTTCTATACATTTTATGTCAGATAAAAACTTTGGTTGTAAGATTTAGATAATTATTTAATAAAAGCGAGACATTTTAAATGAGAATAAGAAAGAAAAGTATTTCTTTGTGCCCCCCTCTCCCTGTTAATGCCCTACCTGGCCCCCTGGCAAAACTTTCCTAGATCCACCCCTGCACAGTTACCAGCTGTCAGCTACATAAAAAAAGGATCCTGGTGTTATTTGTCTCTCAGAAACAGTTCATAACTTCCCTTCAACTCCTTCATGTGACCTAAAAGATAAACCTGTTTCTCCATCACCTGTTCAGCTCTGATGATTCAGTAAGGACATCTCCTGGTTTCATCTTCATGTTTCCCTCTCACCACATATCCAAACCGACATCAAGACCAGCAGCTTTACAGCTGTGGCTCCAGCAAACATCAGCTGATACTAGAAATTAATATTAAATAAATTCTAACAACAGCTGATCAAGCTTAAAGGTGCTGCTGTTGTTTAGCGCGACATCCGCTGGTATCTGAGCTTCACCGTGAAAACATAATCGTACATTTGATATTTGATTGAATTTTATTGTTTTGCCTTTGGGGTGGCACCTGGGGTGGCCAGTCTGGTTGGGGGGGTGGCCTGTGCCCCCCCAGGCCACCCCGCTGGACATGCCACTGGGTGAGGACTCTGTGGGGTTTGGCAGTGCTGTTACTGTGGGCCTGGACTGGAAGGGCCCAGGCCCCCTGCCCTTGATGTATTTTAGGGAACAGGAGTGCCTACTGGGGTCAGTGGGGTAGCTGGCCCCAGGAAGGGTGCACTTTGCCTCTACCCCTATTCCTTCCCTCCCCATCCCCAACTACCACTCTCTTCCCGCTCCATCACCCCCCACGCACATGCAGAAACAGGAGCTGGAAGCATGTAAATATAATAATAGCCACTGCAGCCGAGAAGAGTGCCTGAGCAGCCCAGTTGTAAGTGAGCTATTAAGACTCGACTGTACAC
This sequence comes from Copadichromis virginalis, assembly GCF_057382275.1. Classification (NCBI taxonomy): domain Eukaryota; kingdom Metazoa; phylum Chordata; class Actinopteri; order Cichliformes; family Cichlidae; genus Copadichromis; species Copadichromis virginalis. Next base: position 11,178,979 of record NC_140620.1, read on the forward strand.
CGTGTTCGTGTTTTCCTCTGAAACAATAAGCTCCGTTGGAGCAGCCATTCAACGCCTCTCTGTCTCTCGCTAGCAGTTGACCCAGACAACAAAGTAAAGCTAGTTTTCAGCTACGAGCCCGACACGGAACCCGACGTACAGTTTGGAGGCGCGGACCTGTTTTATATACACACAGAATAGTTTTCTTTACGAGATCGCTTCAAAAAGTGCAGCCTTACCTAATGTCCACCTACTGTTACTCATTTTATATTAAGATTTAAATATCTAGTTGGTATTGGTATGGCGAGTAACCTTCAGTAATAGGAATAAATCACACAGCAATAGTACATTCATGTAGTTGTAAAAAGCATGGTAATATATTAAGTCATCCAAAGTATTCAGAATATGTTACTCTCATTGAGTAACGTAATGGAATACGTTACAGAATACATTTTGGGGCATGTATTCTGTAATCTGTAGTGGAATACATTTTAAAAGTAACCTTCCCAACACTGCTTTCATAACACATACATAAGGGGCCTTGTGGGCACGCTAAATGGTGTACAGAGGACAGTCTGTGTATTCAACCTCACCTCTGGCATCGCTGCCCGCCTCTCAATTTTAAATACATGTAGACATTGAGGGTTATCAGGAGGGGTGCTTACACCTGCTGCTTTCTGGCAGAAAGCACCTGTCTGTCATGAAGTCACCCACTGCCTCGCTATCTCCACTAATCACAAGCCCACCATATCTACTGTACTTTCTGACAGCGCCCATATGACCACTGATGCTGTTAAAACACTGCCCAAACTCATCAACCCCAGAAGTGATACACTTGAAAAATGCTCATCAATGACAAGACTTTTAATTTGGACAAGTTCTTTACATTGAAAACATCTCACTGGAGGAGATTATTGATCTGTTAATAAGTAATAAGTCAACAGGTAGTGACGGTCTAATTTCTGAATTTTACAAAGCCTTCTCCAACGAGCTGTCACATTTTCTTTATTAGGTCTTCACAAAAGGTTAAGCAAATGAACAGCTACCCACTACCATGTAGTGATGACTACATGGCGCCACTACCACTGTTTGTTCTTGTTTTAGCCCATGGAATAAAGATGGTCCTAATTCTAGATATTCCAGAACTAATAAATAGGGGTGGGTTTAAAAAAAAATTTCAGTTGGCTTGGTGGTTAGCACTGTTTACTCACAGCAAGAAGGTCCTGAGTTCAATTCTACCATCAGGCCAGTGTCTTTCTGTGTGGAGAAATGACCCTAATCTCACTGAAAAGCACAGTGTTGCTGCTTTCAGGAACAACTGGAACTTTTTCAGGTTTTACAGATGTTTAAAAACAGTTGCACGATTCCTGTCTAAAGCCAGCAACAGGTTAGGATTTAGATGCTTAAGTATTCCCATCCCTGAGGTTCATTAACAAACTGTACAGTGCCCTGAATCATGGAGCCAGACTCCATTCCTCCCCACTTGTTCCTCCTAACAACTATGTCTGTTCCGAGATCCACGTCTGAGCTTATTTGCTTTTTTCTCCCATTTAACAGCCTGATTTTCGTAATGATTTGCATGTTGGTAAACAGAATCATCTTTGCGTAACCTTGCTTATGTTTCTTTAAGCATCAAGGCATGTCATTTACAGAATACCTGGTTTTAAAGACGCATAGGTATGGTCACATGACCAAAAATACCATTATATTTAGTTTTGGGAGTGACACCACTTCCAGAACTACATGTAGTTGTTTTTTGTAAATAACAGTCTTTGAAACATTAGCATTATACAGTGCTTGGTGGTCAATGTATCATAGAAACATGTTAAATAAAAGTGTAACACTTTGGTGCCACTGCAAAAACACTTAATGACTGTATAGACTCAGAAAACCTGTTGCCTCAAAGGTTTTATAGATACCTACATACATACATACCTACATGTCCACTTGTTAACTTTCTGAAAATTACAGATAGGGCAGCTTGAAGATATCAAACATTTACATGTACAGTATTCTGTGTGAAGCTTTAAAATGGAACATTACCATATTCAGCAATTTTTTTTGCTAGATCTCCAATTAGAGAAGGAAAAGTTATAATCAGTAAACTGGTTTTGCATTTGATCAAAGCCCAGAACATACAATAATAGTTTAGATAAAAGTGTGTTTCTTCAGAAAGGTCACTCCCTTCTGGTTTCCTCATTTGACAGTAAAATATATGAAAAGAACAAACAAAGACCTTCTTAAAAGTCAGCTTCAGTCAACAGAGGAGAAGATAAGCTGTCAGGTAAGATATGCATCATTAATGCTAAATGTAAATTCTTGTATATGTTTATATTCTAAACATTATTCTAAAACCTATTAATGATTATTTAAAACATTTTTTAAAGACACAATGGATTTGAAAACCTTTTAAAAATAATTGGATATATTTTTTTTCTATATGTATATAAACTATATACTAAGCAACTTAGACTGGAGATAAGAAACCTTAAATAAAAATCTTTGATAATAATTATGGTACAATATTGATCATGATCACTATATTTGTTATACAGAAGCAAAGAATGGAAGAAACCTGTTTATTGCTCATCCTGCTGCTCTCAGGTCAGTAATATTAATATCGCAAACATTTGAACTGAAACTTATAAACTCACAGAGACTGACTGATGTCATTTGGGTAATCAGATTACATGTACAGTTTTTTTTAACACATCAACCAAAAGCACAGTTAGAAAATCTTTATCTACTCCTACCACAACACCTGCATTACTTTTAAATTATCTTTCTTTTTATTTAAAAAAAATGATTTATAGAATGACTTAATGAAGCTATTTATATGAAAGCTATTCATTCTATTTTTAATTTTTTGGCTGCTGATACAACATAATTCCCCAACTTTGGGAATAAATAAGTTTTTTTTTCTTCAATTATTTTCTGCCTTGTTCTTATTATTGCTGTTACTTACAACAAGTCAGTGTTTTCCTAGTGTCGGTCCCAACCCAGATAAAACGGTGAGAGTTACATAAGGAATGGTTCCATTACAAACTGCTGGTCTTAAACAAAGGAGGAGAACAAGGGAAGGTGTGTAAATAGAGAGAGGTAAAGGCAGTATGGTGTGTGAGAGTAAGGATTTTAAATATAGGGACTATGACTGTAAAGGGAAAGAACTGGCTGATATGTTTCAGAGAATGGAGGTATATACATTGGTAATGGAATTAAATAAATTAAGTTATGTAAACTTGTGAAAGAACAGTGCTGCTAAATTAAATTGTTTTAATTAATTTTTTCAAGATGGTGGTAGTGTTCAAGCCGTCTGACTCTGTCCCTTCGAGTGATATTTTTTGTTTTATTTGTCCTAAAAGATGCTAACTCTCTGTATGTCTATGACCGCCAAACGCTTTTGGATTTAAGATTCCCCTGTTTAACAAGTGAACCTTAATGCAATCATGGAAAGCAGAGATTTCTCCCTCCACTGTTTCTGCCCGGTTTTCCTGTCCCAGCCTGCCTCTGCTTTGCCTCGAAGCTACCCCAATCAACGAGGCTTGCTGACGCCGGGGAAGACCAAGCGGTCGACTGGTGAGCCTGAAGGCTGCCTTCTTATGTCCCGGGAATGATTAATACTGTGATGTGGCCAGATCTGTCTATATCAAACACTGGACCTCTCCGACCATGACCTACCCCTGTCTGGTTCCTGTCGCTGGGATTACTGAAAAACCCATGCCTGCGGCTTCATCACCTCTCGACATCATTGGAGAGGAGTAAACATCCAGAACTTGGAGAAGCCTTGCTGGGCGCCTATTTCCACTACTAACCCCTCGACTTCACTAAGGATTAGCCTTGCTAATGTTCGTTTGTTAGCTAACAAAACCTTTATTTTAAAGGACTTTTTTATTTATTTGGACCTTACGCTCCTAACGGAAACTTGGCTGAGAGCTCATTTGTTTTATGAACTCTTACCTTCCAATTATTTAACTTTGCTGAGGACGGGAAAACGGGGGGTGGAGTTGCGGCTGTCCTCAGGAAGAAGCTAACATATAAACAACTTTCAACAAACTTCTACTTAAGCTTTGAAATCTTAGTTTTTGAATTGGGGAACCCAAGCCCAACACTCATTGGAATAATAAAGAGACCCCCAAAATATAACAAAGATTTTATTCGAGATTTTTCTACTTTCTCAGCAGGAGCAAGTTATGATCAAATTTTAAAAACCTCCACTCCCACAGAATCGCTATTCAAATGTCTTGACGGAGTCAAAACCTGGATGGCTTCAAATTTTCTTACCTTCAGTGAGGATAAAACTGACGTAATTATTTTTGGACCAAGCTGTAACTTTAGTGGCCCAGATTTGGACTTATGTAATTTAATATCTGCTGTTAAAACACACGTAAAACAACTGGGGGTTTTCTTAGATGACAAACTTACATTTGAGAAACAAATTCACTCAGTTGTTCAGTGGTCCTTTTATAAGTTAAGGCTCCTATCCAAGGTGAGATCATTTTTATCCTTTAAAAACTTGGAACAAGCAATCCATGCGTTTGTCCTGTCTCATCTGGATTACTGTAATTCGCTATACATTGGTGTCTCTCAGTCCAGTCTGACACAGTGCCAACTTGTATAAAACACTGCAGCCCGCCTTTTGACTCATGTGAAGAGACACCAACATATTACTCCAGTGCTTGCCTCCCTTCATTTGCATATTAAGTACCTGCTACCTAAAAATATCATTTATTTATTTCAAATATACCGCGGCCGTTTTTGGAAGGTTTAGATTTGTGGGGTCAATTTGACCACAAACATAAAAGACTTTTGTCTTTCCGAGAAAAGTCAATGGAGTAAAAGTAAAATGTCCTTGTCTTTTATCACATTCAAAAACAAATAGTTTTTGTTGGGTTTTTCTCTTTTAAAAAATTGCATAAACATTTTAAAAACAATTTATTACAAAATGATGAATTTACTCAAGCATTCAAAAAGGTCTGCACCAACAGCAAGAGTCAACTGACATTTATTTAGCTTTTTAATTATTCAAATGCATTCTGTCTTATAAAAATCCATCTAGTAAGGTAATTTCCTGTCACATGTGGAGGGTCGCTCATTTGCAGTTGTTTACTTTTTGAAAAGTGAGTGGGTGGGAGCAAAGTCTAACTTAAAGCCTAGGAACAACGGTCATAAACTGTTGACCATTACCAGTATTATCAGTATCACAGTAAATATACTAATATTCTTTAGATTTCTATATTTTCAAAGTCATTTTATTGACATGCCAGAAAACCAATTCTAAGCGGAACTAGTAGCTAACACTTAATAAGAAAATACACCGGTAAGCTAACTCAGCTGCTTCTCCAAGTCAGCTCACTGATTTCACTACGGTACCTAATTTTTTACAGCCAGCAGTACAAGTTACATCTTAGTGATGGAGAGTCGCTCCTGGTCAGAGGCTCAGTCGTACTGCAGGACATACCACACAGACCTGACCAGTATAAGAAGCAAAGAGGAGAAATCCAACATCACGCTCACTTTGAATGGATCAGGGGTTCAGTATGTGTGGATTGGCCTCTACAGGGATCCCTGGGCCTTCTGGTCTGACAACACAACCTCCACATTCACTAACTGGAGGTCTTTTATGCCTGATAACTACCTTTCAAACCAATACTGTGGAGCATTTGATTTAATGTCAGGGAACTGGGATGATGACTTTTGTACAAGCAGTAACTATCTTTTCTGTTTCACAGGTGAGGTCCAGAATGCAAACACTGTAAGATCCTGTCATCATGTAAAACACTAATGTTTGTGTTGTTATATGTGGTTCATTTTTAGCAGTGACAAAGCAAACAGTGGTGAAAATGAAGCTTCAGTCAGAGGCAGACATGCACAGCACAGAGATCCAGCAGCAGGTTTCACAGCAGGTCAGCAGTTCAGTCACCAACACAAACTTGACACAAGTTCAAACTATGCTTCATGTTTTTCATCATCTAAAGACCTGATGGACATTATGGACAATGCTGGGCATCCTCTGCACACGGCCATTAACAGCCAGAAGAGTCTGTTCAGTGACAGGTTGCTTCTCCCCAAGACAAGAACTAACAGACTTAAAAACTCCTTTGTCCCACACGCCATCAAACTGTTTAACTCCTCTCTGGAGGGGAGAGGGAGGGGAAACAGGAGGACAAAGGAGGGGGGAACAACTAAGCTGTAGTGCCTCTTCACCTCACTGTGCAATACCTTTTGTGCAATACTTTTGTAAATAGTCAACAGTGCAATAGACTCAATACTCGAAATGTGCAATTCATTCACTTGTATTTTTAATTTTTATTCCTATTTATTCTATTTATCCCCTTCGTATATTTTATTTATATTGTCTCTGTATTTATATATGTGTGTGTGTGTGTGTGTGTGTGTGTATGTATATATATATATATATATATATATATATATATATATATATATATATATATATATATATATATATATATATATATATAATATTCTGTAACTCTGGAACTTCTGTCGGTGCTGTGCTTTTTGGAAATCGAATTTCCCAGAGGAACCCACCCGAGGGATTAATAAAGTTCTATCTAATCTAATCTAATCTAATCATCTGCACATTTTGTCCAGCTGTCAGGCCTCATGCTGTCAGAAGGACTGACAGACTTCAGGATTCGTTGGAGGAAAGTCCAGAGTTACCATGACGACCAGTCAAAGAAGCAGGATGTGGACGGTGGCTGCAAAACTGAAGACTGACTGGACTGAACCACTTCATGTGTGAAGTTAATAACATGCTGTGCTGAGCAGTCTCATCCTTTGAATCTTTCAATATTTCAGAGTGTAAAGTTCCACCAACAGCTCATTTGTTCAGCTGCAGTTGTAGTTTGGTAGAAATTCTTTAATCAGAGGTCCACTCACTAGTTTTCCTGATAGGCTCTAGTCTCTTGCTTTGTTTTGCAGTGTCTCTTTCAATACTTTCAGACACTGTCCTTCTGTGGACGTCACTGCACAGGCTTTGTCTGTGTGCAGTTTATTAGGATCCATAGTTCTGTTTCATCTGACAGCAACCTCTGCTGACTTACACAAATGATGGAGAAGAAAGTGAGGAGAGCCAGAGATCTGATTGAGGAGGTCAGGGGGGACAGCAAAACATTGTACTGTTTATGTCCTGTTTCTACTTCTATTGTTTAATAACTGTAACAGCCATGAATTCAGTTCAATTCATTTCAATTCAATTTTACTTCTATAGCACCAAAATAAGTCACATCGAGGTGCTTTATATTGTAAAGTAGACCCTACAATAATAAATTCAGAGAAAAAACAACAACAATCATATGACCCCCTATGAGCAAGCACTTTGGCAACAGTGGGAAGGAAAAACTCCCTTTTAACAGGAAAAAACCTCCGATAGAACCAGGCTCAGGGAGGGGCGGGGCCCTAGTAAGAACTGCAGGTGGTGGGTAAAGTTTGTGCTGGTGTTGCCATAGTTACTGTTGTGGTCTTAGTTTTGACTTGTATTTTCGCCTGTGTTGACATGTTTGTCTACTTTTGTTTTTGTAGCTTTCAGCTTTCTTCATGATATATTTGAAAGGGTTTTAATGTGTTCTGTGGTTTCATTCATGTTTTTGTGTTACAAATAATACACAGCTATTTGGGTTGAAAACGATAAATCCATGTAGGCAGGTATAGAAAAAGTAATACAAAATGAGAGAGATACATTAAAATAGTAAGTAAACAGAATGGTTGAACCATTATTTATTGCCTTTTATAGATTAATTTCTTATTTAATATTATAATTTGACTTCAACAAATTTATATTTTGCCAATATTGACATCTTTGTTTGTTTCATTAGCTTAGCTGGAGTGAACACATGAAAATAATTTAATTTTATTCATTTGAACTTAATTTGTGGTGTAGGTAATTTGATTGTACTTTTCTGTTAATAAATGAATGAGTTATTTGTGTGTTTTGACACTGAGTGATAAATCAGGTGAAATTGCTACAGATCCATGAAAGTAAAGCTAGTTTGACACTGAAGCTTTTTTGTTTCTTTGGTTTTGTATGCGTCTGTGTAAGTTTGAGGTCCATGTCAAAATCACAGGCATTCAAATGTAAAGGGCCTTAAGTTATATGTTAGTTATGAGAATATTCATGAGTGTTGCGCTTATGCTTTATTGTAGAGTTTTGTTTAATAGATCACTTTTCACCAATGGTAGTAAAAGTTCCAATCTCAGCGTCCCTGCTCAGACATGATTTACTTATTTACACCCAGGAGAAAGACCTGGGTGTAATTAGCTAACTTGTACTACTTGTTAAGTTACTTTGATGTTACTCTGTAAAATGATCTGAAACACGCTGTCTCATAATAAAAACCTGAGGCTACAGCCCTACACACCAACAAATCCCTCTCCTAATGAGGACACGTGATCTTTCTCTGTTAGGTATGAACACAAAGCAAAGAAGGTGTGGCTGGAGTGTATCCCAGCTACGATGGGGCGAGATGCATGGTACACGCTGGAAAGGGCGCCATCCCGTCACTGGTTTAACACGGGGTGTCGAACTCCAGGCCTCAGGGGCCAGTGTCCTGCAGGTTTTAGATAACACCCTTGGTCAACACACCTGAATCAAATGATTAGTTCATTACCAGGCTTCTGGAGAACTTCAAGACATGTTGAGGCGGTTATTTACCTTTAAATCAGCGGTGTTGTATCAAGGACACATCTAAAACCTGCAGGACACCGGCCCTCGAGGCCTAGAGTTCGACACCGGTGGTTTAAAACATAAAGACAAACAACTATCCAGGTTTTAGGTTTAGAAAAGAACCGGTTCTGTTCGCTGTGAAATAACATAACGAAACTGGAATAAATTTGAAAACTTTGCGGAATCCCACAAAACACGCCTTTTGCTTTAATGTCCCATGCGGAGATCCGTAGGATATGAGCGCCCCACGTGACCGCTTACAGCAAACCTCAGCAGAGTAGCGACGGCGGGAGAAGAGTTGCGCGTGCGCAGACGTGGCTGCCGTCCTATGAAGCAGACCGAGCTCAAGTATCGCTCCTGTTCCTGTCGATCAAACACCAATAACACAGCGTCGCTGTCGCTTCTATCGACCCGCAGCAGCTGAAGCAGCCATGTGTTCAGCTGAGTCTCTGAGAGAGTTCATACAGGAGAGGCTGACTGATGTTTGCCAACAAATCTTCTGCGAGGTTCAGAAAACCATCGTCCAGTATGAGGAGGAGATCCAGCGTCAGCGCAGACTGCTGGATATCAGCCGGAGACCCGACACACACTCACACGGCTCAGGTACGGACACGTGTGCTGAGCTCAGGTTCCTCTGTGTTGATGAAGACATGAAAGCTCGTCAGCGTCTCCGGGATTTCTCTGATGTTAGCTGGGAGCAGAAAGCTGTTACCTTGGTGATTAATTTAATTTCGGACTCTAATTTGTGTAAAATATCAGACACTGGGCATCAGCTAAAGACTGCAGTCAGGTGTGTTTGGCTGTGTTTCACAGTCGTACTGAAACATTCAGTGCAGTTTGAGTTCATCTGTGAGATTATTGTTTAGCAGGAGTAAAACCCTGAAAAGAAATAAACGCCTTGATGCTGATAAAGCAGCGAGTTTAAGGCCAGCGTGTAGTTCAGGTTTTTAAGTCTTGAGCTGCCCCTGATTTCCTCATATTTTGGTAAACATAAATAAAATATGTGACTTGAGGGAGGTATCTATTTCAATAGGATGGAGCTGCAGCGTATATGCAGCTGTAAGTATATAGTCAGTTCCCCTAACTGGGTAAAGCACTATAAAAAGGAAATTCATCATTGTTGTCTCCACCCAAGCTCACCACCACGGTGCATGCAAAAGTGGCAAGAAAAAGATGAGTTTCCGTGCAGCGCCTTCGCTGTCTGCAACGATATATTAAAAAAATAAAAGTAAACCACTCTCAACTACAATCAGTACACACATTGGAGCCTACTGATACAATGAAGAAAAACAACAAACAAATAAACAAAACAACATCGACAGCCACAGCTGTCTCAATAATCTTCAGCTCTTTGCAGTCGAGTTAAACCAGTCTAAAACAAATTAAAACAAACACTGGTGTTTCGGGACTTCGGCCTGCAGCCAAAAATCCATCCAGGCAAAGCTGCAGCATGGCAATCTGTAAATGAAAACAGGACATCACTTACACTGAACAGTTGACCACAGCAGGAATATCCCTGTTCACAAGTTAGGGTCACACCCTAATAAGTATCGGCAAGTGGTGGCGGAGTCCACTACACATTTCTCTGTAGGAATAAAACAGTGTTTCCTTCTACAAGAGTAAAAATGACTTTAAGCCTCTGCCAAACTACAGAAACTCAAGTGGGACATGTTCCGTTGCCTCAAAGGGGAAAACTACCGACAAAGGTCAGGTCTCACCTGTCACACATAAAAAGAAGAATTTGAAGCAGCTGTTCCAGAGAGTTTAGACTTTCAGTCAATTTTTTTTCTTTATGCTTTTGTGGAATCAGATTAAGAATAATTAAAGAGACTAAAACACCAAATTATTTTTAATGATTTCATTATTACCATATTGTAATTTATATTTTTGATGGTACAACAGGGTAAAATGCCTGTGAAACAAAATTGATAAATTCAGTCTACAGTGTTGTTAAAGTCTTTACCCCCCTTCCTGATTTCAGAGACTGCGTCTTCTTTTGGCGTTTACTGGGTGGCTGGCATCCTCGTTGATGCATTGCTGCATCTTCTATTTCAGTCCATTATTACACTCTTAAATCTTCTCATTCCTTCATCTTTCAGGATCTTGCAAAGCTTGAAACGACCCATTAACGACCTATTAAATTAGTCAGACGATTTTGATAGTCGACATAATCGTGACTAGTCTACTGGTGGCAGCCCTATTAGTTAGAAAGCAAAAATGAGTGAATGTGGCCTGTTGTTTGTTTTTATTAAGGAGTTTTTTCATCATCTTTTTCTCTATTTCTCTCTTCAGAATTCCAACAGCTTCATGTTTGTGGGAAAGAGGAGCCTCTGACAGAACAGCAGGTCTTTAACCAGGAGATGATCTCCAGTGTGGACCAGGAGGATCCAGAGCCTCCACAGATGAAAGAGAGACAGGAGGAGGAACTGCAGCAGCTGGGAGTGAAGCAGGAGGCTGACGGTGTCAGAACTGATGATGATTGGCTCAAACTGCTGGCGACCATCTGGAAACCCGAGATAAAGCTGCACAGAATAGGTTTGTAAAACTGGGATGATTCACAGGAAGAAATAAAGGTCAGAACTTTAACTAGAAAAATTTGCATTTCCTGCGAAAATGCAGTGTGGATGCTTTAAAGCTGAAGCTGTATGCAAAAACTAGCGGAAAAAGCTGAAAACTTGCAGAAATTGTTAAAACTTTGCAGAAGCAAAGGAACTTTGCTAAAATGAATAACTTAGCAGAACTGCAATATCTTAGAGGAAACATAATACTTGGCAGAAATACAATAGCATAGCAGAACTTAGCAGAAATATTGTAACTTACCAGAAACATGATAACTTCTAAAAAATACAAGAATTTAGGAGAAATAGTATAAGATAACAGAAAGAATGTATTTAGCCAAAAATACTTAAACATTACAGAAACACTATGATTTACAAAAATAGTACAACAGAGCAGAAATGCTGTGATTTACCAGAGACACTGTGATGAACTATGAATATTGTAATTTTAAATCAATACTATGTTTCAGCACAAATACTCTGGTTTAGCACAAATATTATAACATAGCAGAAATACAATTATATAGCAGAAATGCTATATTTAGAAAGAAAAATATAATATAGTAGAAATACTATGATTTAGCAGAAATACTACAATATAGCATAATAACAATGATTTAGAACAAATACTATGATTGAGCAGAATAGCAATAACTTAAGTGAAAATACTGGAAAAGTACAATGACAAGATGAAAAAAAACAGAACATGGTTAAGTTCCCTCAAAACTAATTTTTGTTCACCTGTGAAAAAAAAAAAAAGAGCCTGGGAGCTGCTAAATTTGAATCCACAGAGGCTGTGTACTTTTTCCTGCCAAAACAGGTGCACACACGCAGCACAGAGACAGGATTTTTGCTAGGGCTGAACGATTATGGAAAATAATCTAATTGCGATTTTTTTTGCCCCAATATTGCGATTGCGATGCGATATGCGATTATTTTTTTAAGGTATTTGTCTTCTGTATTATTAAACAAAGACAAGCAATACATCATATAGTATGGCCAATACTATATTACATTCATTTTAAACTGTTCTTTCCTGGAAGACAGACCTCTGTTATGATGACATGAGGTGATGCATGAATTGATGACTGACATTTTTATTTAACTTCTTCAATCACAACAGTATATTTGAACATACACAATAGTTTATTTTTAGCTTACAAACATCTGAGCATAAAGTGCTGACAAGGAACCCTGGTGTAAACATTAAAATGAAAGTCAGTACAATGTGCAGATTGCAGAAATATACAGTCATTCAATTAAAAAATAATATTAAATAAATAAAACTAATAAATAAAAAATACACACATCTTACTGATCTCTGCAGTCAGTAACATTACACATAAAGTGCAAACATAATAGCAATTGTATAAACACACACACAAACACGCCCTTAAAGTTTAAAGGCGTGAAATTGGACGGTCTAGTTCTGATTAGCGTCACCGCTGTCTCGGTGGAGTTTAATAAACTCGGCCGTCTGCTTCTTGCTATCTAAAATATAACCAGACACTGGTGTAAATTCTCGACTGTCTCATACTTCTGTTTAATAAGTTTTCTGTTTGACGTTTAGTCAGCTGTGTGAAAACCAAGGAGGAACCCACCCGGGGGATTAATAAAGTTTTATTTTATCTAATCTAATAACTTTAATCTCAGCCAAACCGATTTACTCACGAACAAACAAAACACTGAAAAAAGCCCAACAATAACATTTTTAGGTTGTCTAAGTGACTTATATATTACGTTTAACCCGAGCAGCGAAACTCCGCGGTGATCTGAAAATGATGTGCCGGGAGTTGTGCCGTTCTCGGCCGCATCAGTAACCCTCGAGCTCCCGGCTAGCTGTCGAGCTGGTGGGTAGCAGACGCCTCTGAAAACGTCGAAGCACTTTTGCAAATATGGGATATCTTGATAAACCGAGCAGATATTTGATGTTTACACAACTACTTTCTCGCCTGAAAATATGTTAAAAGTTTATTTTGTGACCCAGAAAGATTAGTATGAGTAATTTTAAAACTTAGTAGCGGCCGCCATTGCTGGAAACTGGAGTTTGGCTGGGCCGCGCTATGAATTCTCGGATATGGTAGTAATTTGGACAGCCTTCGGCGCGTCGCTGTGACGTAATCGGTCTACAAATGCGGCCTCAGGAGGATGCAGCCCATGAATTGTATAATATAATCGCAGTATAATCGCAGCCTTTGCGGTTAGAAAATTGCACTTGATCATGTCGCGATATTATCGCAAATGCGATATATCGTTCAGCCCTAATTTTTGCAGTCTATTTCTCATAGTGAGGACTCCCCTCAAACAAATGACCACAATTTCCTAACTGTATTGGCCAGAACGGTCATTTTTACGCCGTTTTGTTCAGAAGAGATGGGGGAATCGTCAAGTGTTGACAATTTATCATTAAAATATGAATTTTTAGAGATATATGACATCGATGACTTGTTGGCTTAGAAGCCACAAAGGCCCCAATATGCAAATTTGAATGCCTCAGCCCACATATATGATTGGCTGGGAAGCCGTGCAGACCCTGATTTGTAAATTTGAATGTCTCAGTCCTCACAGAGGATTGGCTGCCTGGGGACCTGGCAGAAATATATAGAAATACTATGATTAAGCATAAATACTACATTTAGCAGAAATACTGTATTAAGCACAAATCCTATAAAAAGCAGAAATACTATATTAAGTAATATAAATATCCTATAAAAATCCTATAAAAAGCAAAAATACTGTACTATGATTTGGTAGAAAAACTATAATTAATCAGAAATACTATATTTAGCACAAATCTTATAAAACAGCAGAAATGCTATGATTTAGCGCAATAGTAATAAGTTAAACAGAAAAATTGGAAAAGCAAAATGGACAGCTGAAAAAATGCTGAACATGCTGAGGGTCCCTCAAATATACTTGTTAAATGAAAAAAAATCGGCAAAAAAAACCATATAACAGCCACACAATCACAAATATGGACACATATGGAAACACACATGCACAGAGAGAGAGACACACAAGATCCAAGAATGGAATGTGCAGTTTTTTGCGCTATTGGGGGTCTGGGGACCCAGAACCGGTCAGTATCTGGTGTGACCACCATTTGCCTCATGCAGTGCAACACATCGTCGCATGGAGTCTATCAGATTGTCAATTGTGGCCTGTGGAATGTTGGTCCACTCCACGTCAATGGCTGTGCGAGGTTGTTGGATATTCGTGGGAACTGGTACACGCTGTCGTATACGCCGGTCAAGCACATCCCGAACATGCTCAATGGGTGACATGTCCGGTGAGTATGCTGGCCATGCAAGAACTGGGACATTCTCAGCTGCCATCTGCCCTGAACAATGTGAACCATGATTCATCCGTGAAGCGCACACCTCTCCAACGTGCCAGACGCCATCGAATGTGAGCATTTGCCCACACAAGTCTGTTACGGCGACGAGCTGGAGTCAGGTCAAGACCTGGTTGACATTCCTGTTGTCAGCATGCCAATTGCACGCTCCCTCATTGCTTGTGGCATCTGTGGCATTTTGCTGTGAGACAAAACTGCACATTCCAGGGTGGCCTTTTGTTGTGGGCAGTCTGAGGTACACCTGTGCACTACTCATGATGTCAGATCAGCATCCTGATGTGGCACACCTGTGAGGTGGGATGGATTATCTCAATATAGCAGATGTGCCCACTACCACACATTTGGACTGATTTGTGACCACTGTTTGGGAGGGATGGTTATATTGTGTATCTGGGATGAATTTTAGGTCTCTACGTCCATCCCATGGGGAATGGGAGCAGTAACAAAGGTGTTGCGTTTATATTTTTGTTGAGTGTATATAAAAAAAATGTTTTCATTTGTCTCTTCAGACCTTCAACGACTAAATGTCTGTGAGGACGAGGTGGAGAAGGAGGAACCTCTCACAAACCAGGAAAACTATAACGAGGAGAGGAGCTCCAGTGTGGACCAGGAGGACCCAGACCCTCCACAGATTAATGAGGAACAGGAGGATCTCTGCAGCAGTCAGAAGGGAGAGCAGCTGGGAGTGAGGCAGGAGGCTGATACCTTCATGGTGACTCCTGCTTATGAGGAAAGTGACCACAGTGAAGCAGAACCAAACAGTGAGCAAATCTCTCACAGCTCTGGTGAAGCAGAGAGCCAAGATCAGGAAGAAAGTCAGCATGTGGACTCATCTGAAAATGCAGAGGTGAAGACAATCAGACGTCGCAAAAAGAAAAGTGACATTAATAAAGTGGAAAATCCTGCTCTGTCAGAGAGTCAGGGTCAAAGTGGGGCAAGAAAAAAGACTGAACAATGTGACATCTGTGGGAAAAGTTTTCAGTTTAAATCACGCCTGACTGCACACGTGAGACGTCACACAGGTGAGAAACCGTATTCATGTAGCACCTGTGGAAAGGCGTTTCTGTTTAAATCCCAACTGAATATACATATGAGACGTCACACAGGTGAGAAGCCATATTCTTGTAGCACCTGTGATAAAACGTTTGTCCTTAGATCCCTGCTAAATGCTCACGTAAGAGTTCACACAGGTGAGAAGGCATTTTTGTGTAGCACCTGTGGGAAAGCATTCACTTCCAACTCACAATTGACCACTCACACAAGAGTTCACACAGGTGAGAAGCCATATTCTTGTAGCACCTGTGGTAAAACCTTTAACTGTGCAACCTACCTGAAGAAACATGTCAGAGTTCACACAGGTGAGAAACCTTATCCTTGTAGCACCTGTGGGAAACAATTTAGTCAATGGATACACATGAATCGTCACATGAGGCGTCACACAGGTGAGAAGCCATATAGCTGCAGCACTTGTGGGAAAAGATTCCCTTACCAATCAGGATTGAAAGTTCACATGAATACACACAGGTGACACGGTTATGTGAAGGCTGCAGAATCTGTGGGAAAAGATTTTGTTAATGAGACACGTGATAATTTATGTTGCCTAAAAGTGTTATATTTAGAAAATGTGGGACAGAGTCATAGCAGTGTGTAGAGCTCACACTGACCAGGAGTCAAATCACTGCAACACCCGAGTGAAAAGATGACCGATATTCAAATTAGCATTTTCTGTCCAGAGTAGTAAAAACTCTCAGCATTCTTTATAAAGTTCATTACATTATTCTTATATTTGTATCAGAGAAACCCTGATGTTACATTTAATGATGGTTAAAGTTCAGTGTGCTCCTTTTCTATAGAAAAGTACATTTTTACATTTAGAGAACATGCACCAGAAAAGTCATTCAATTTGTGTTTGGTTGTTTATTTGTGTGTTGTAACAATGCTTTTTGACAATAAATCCTATACCATTGCAAAGTCTATTTATTTCTCTTTAAATGGAAGCACATTTATAAGGAAAATTTTATTCATGGGTTGAGCAGCAGAGTTGAGAATGTAGATTGCATCCACGACAAACAGCTTATTCTGCTATTGTGTCATAATTTTTAGCTTCCAGAAGACCAGGTGCTGAAAATCAGGTGCCTGATCGGCTCCTGACTAGCAGAATCTGTTATAGCAGTTAGACAGATCTAGCAACTTCAACCTGTTATTCCACAAAACCAAGTTTCAGCATTATTTGCAGTGAGACAAAGTACTTTTTGTGCTTAGTTGATTTATTTCAGCAAGAAATATAAATTAATCAACTTGTACAGATACAGCAAAAACACTGAAGGGGTCCTCACCGATTACCGGCTGATGGGCCACCATAATGATATCCATGTCTATGACAAGGAAGATGCAAGCATGACTAATGATGACGCTGAGAAAAAACAGTGGTAATGTCTTATGTATTCAGCAGGGGGAGCAGTGTTGACATTCATTTACAGGCTTGCAACATTATTTATTTATAATTGTTACATTTGTTCAGGAATCTCATTCTGACAGAATCATAACGTTGAGACTATTGAAGCCTCACAACAACAGTCCCCTCGTAGCACTTTACATTATAAGGCAAAGACCCTAAAATAAAACGGAGAAAGACTTTAATAATCAGATGAGCTGTTATGAAGAAAAGCTTTTGCAACAGTGGGAAGGAAAAACTCCCTTTTAACAGGAAGAAACATCGAGCAGAACCAGGCCTGGGGTGAGGCGGCCATCCTCGATCATATCAGGATAAACACACTCCGTAGAAGACAGCCAGAGATGAATAATAACTAATGATTAAATGCATAGAGATTCATAACCACATAGTGGGCGAATAGCGCTCAGTGCATCATGGGAATCCCCCACCAGCCTGCGCCTATTGAGGCATAACTAAAGGAGGATTCAGGTCAGGAGCAGTTATGTACAGCTACTTTTAATACTACTGATATTTATTTAGACTCTTTCTCTCTGATTGATCTTTATGAGTTAACTTCAATAATTACTTCCTCCAAATCATCAATGTGTCTTTTAAGTCCCAAGGCTGCTTAAAGAAGTCGTAACATTAATGAATGATTCAGTTCTGCATATGATGAATCTGTCCCCGTTACTGGACTCACATGTCCTCAGCCAGAATCTCTGAACAGGTCTGCAGAACCAGATGGCATCCCTACAGTTCACAGCACAGTGTGTGCACTGTGCAGTGAGTTCGTATGTTTGAGTGTTTGGAACATCCTTTGTCCAGTCCCCAAACCTTTGATTCAGAAAACTGATCAGAGGTTCGCACAAACTCTATTCAAACCCCCCCCCCCCCCCCCCCCCCCCCAATTGTGCTCCAGTCAAATTTGATTGATTTAAAGGTTTTATCTCTGAAATAACTCTCTGGATAACTGTTTTTGTCATGTAATTGGATTGCACTGTCAGGCCTCAACCCTGACCTGACCAAGTTGGGTGTATCACCTGAAAGCTAAGCTTCTGCTCGTCTAGCTCTTAGGGTCACTGAGGCACACAACTGACCACATAAAGCTGGAACTCTCTTAGGGGAAAAATTGAAAAATGAAACAACAAAAAAATAAAATAAAATATTGCTCATCAGATTATAACAGCTAAAAACATGAAATTTGCATTAATTGGATGACCTTTATCAAATATATTTGAAGACAACAATAACACCTCTCACTGTTTTGTCATGAAAGACGCAATGTGGCAAAATGTTGTAATAAAACTATTACAACAACTAACATCTGAGTAAAAAAGGGTTTTTTTTAACTGTAAAAAACATATTTAACAAATTATTTTCATAACTTTTCTTAATGCACGCTCAATCACCCAGGTAAATAAAACCCAAAAGTCTTGATCAAAGACCACTGATCGATAATTTTTGATTGATGGCTGTGACAATTTGAATATTAATGATCACAAAGCTGAGGTTACAGCCTATTGTTAGTCTGTGGGTGGGTTTTAGTTATTGTGCAAATGTACTGTTTATAAGATTTGGGGAAACCTCCAGTCAGTTGATACTGAAGAAGTCACTTGGATGAGTGACGAAACATTTCTCTGACTAAAAATGCTACGTCCAGATGAACAGATCCAACCTTTTTGTAATTTTCTGAACTGAATGACCGAGTTTTTATCGAGGTATTCTTCTGTTTTAATTGCACGTGATTCACGATGAAATGCTTTGCTTACTTTGCAACAAAAACAACACTATCAAAGCTGCCCAAAGAGGCTATTCATACAATGAATTATATAATGTAGTTTGTTCATGCCTCTATACTGTAAATTATCCACCAAAGCAGAAAAAAGCAACATCGTGTTTTCATGCTCCTGCAGCACATTGATGCTAAACGTTCTCAAACAGCTGATTTCATGCACTGACCTGTGCAAGTGAAATGAGATAAACGCTGTTAATCAATAACTTTTGTAGCTTCTGGCAGTCTGAACTTTGGAATAAAACACACTCTGAGTTGTAAGGGCTGTAACAACAACACTGGAATCACACTCACATTTGGTCCAAACTAGCAGCTTCCTCTGAGTGAGTCCAGCTACAGGAGAGAAAAGTGGAAAACTCCAACACTGCTGCTTCAAGCTGCTGACGCTCCACACACTGAATGTGAGTTTGAGCAAAAACACGACTCAAAGGAAGTTTCAATGAAGGTGGTAGAGGAGGGAGGGGAGCCAGGACTGACTGTACTTCCTGTCTGCTGTTTTCAGCTTCACTCGCAGACTCAATGGCTTCCAGATCAGAGGAGGATCTCTGCTGTCCGGTCTGTCAGGAGGTCTTCAGAGAGCAGAGCAGAGTGCCAGTGTGTCACATCTGCAGAGACTCAGAAAAACACACCAATCACAGATTCAGACCCATTGATGAAGCTGCACAAGAAGGAACTTCAGGAAACTCTGGAGCCCTTAAAGAAGAAGTTAAATGTTTGCAAACGAGTTCAAGTGAAGTTTGATCAAACAGCAGAACACATTAAGGTCCAGGCCCGACACACAGAGAGGCAGATTAAGGAGCAGTTTAAGAAGCTTCACCAGTTTCTAGCAGAGGAAGAGGAGGCCAGGCTGGCTGCACTGAGGGAGGAAGAGGAGCAGAAGAGTGGGATGATGAAGGAGAAGATGGAGGCTCTGAGCAGAGAGATAGCAGCTCTTTCAGACACAGTCAGAGCCACAGAGGAGGAGCTGAGAGCTGAAGACGTCTCATTCCTGCACAACTACAAGGCTGCAGTGGAAAGAGTCCAGCGCTGCCCCCTGCTGGATGATCCACAGCTGCCCTCAGGAGCTCTGATAGACCAGGCCAAACACCTGGGCAACCTGACCTTCAACATCTGGAACAACATGAAGGACATGGTCTCCTACACTCCTCTCATTCTGGACCCAAACACTGCTCATCCAGAACTCATCCTGTCTGAAGATCTGACCAGTGTGAGACGAGGAGGAGAGAGGCAGCAGCTTCCTGATAATCCAGAGAGGTTTGATTATTACATCTCTGTCCTGGGCTCTGAGGGCTTTAACTCAGGGACTCACAGCTGGGATGTTGAAGTTGGAGACAGTACATGGTGGGGACTGGGTGTGTTAGCAGAGTCTATGCAGAGGAAGGGAAGCATACTGTCTGGATTATGGATAATATGGTTTGGGGAAGATAAATACTCAGCATGGTCTCCATTAGCAGGATCCACTGCTCTCTCAGCACAGATGATCCAAAGGATCAGAGTGAATCTGGACTGGAACAGAGGAAAGCTGTCGTTCTCTGATCCTGATACTAACACACACATACACACCTTCACACACTTTCACTGACAGGATGTTCCCATACATTAGCACTGATGTTGAAGTGAAAGTGTTGCCGTTGAAGGTGTCAGTGTCAGTGGAGCAGATGAGTTGAGAATGATGATATTTCTGTTTTTCCTTTTTTTCCTTTTAAAAATCCAGTTCTGTCTGGCAGCCTTTGCAATCAGAATTATGATCTGAATGCACTGTTGTGCCAAACACATTTTGCTTTTCCAAATCAGCTCTGTATATTCTCTATGGGCTCCCCTTTTTTAAGGTTTAACTGTTTATTTCGTCTATCCATGCTATTTTGGTTATTACAATATATGTTGTATAGAGTATGATCCTGTCTACGGCAGGGCAAGAAGGAAAAAGGGAAGAGGCCCTAGATGGCCAAAGGGTGACAGCCCCAGAGGGCCAGTCGATGAGCAGCAGATCCCACTATAGGTGAGAGCCGAGACCAGGGTCCCAGTGCTCCATGTGCTGAAGAACTGCCCAGTACACAAGACAGTTACCTCCTGACATGGAAGAGCTCAAAGCCACCCCTGGCCACCAAGGGAGCCGGTGAACTACCACACCACAATGTCCAACCACCGGCCCTGGAACCAACAAGTAAAAATGCCCAAGGTGAAGCGGTCAAAAGTCTGGCTGTACTTCACAGCAAAAGATGCAAACTCAGCAGCCTGCAACAAGTGCTTTAAGCTGATACTGTGATACTGTGCAAAGGAGGTGACACCTTGAATCTGATGACGAACCTGGCGATGTATAGTGCTTTTTTTTTTAAAGCCGAGAAATGCGCCGTATTTGATAGCTTGCTGCGAGACCTCACACATCCGCTGCGGGTGTGGTGCCTGTTATCAGACCCGGAGTTAGCAACATCCCCCAAAACCCCGAAGAGGAGAGTCCTGGCCCCTAGCCCTGCCAGTGTAGCAGAAATGATGAGGATGATGATGCAGCAGCAGCCGTTCTTCTCTGCGTGATTAGCTTAATGTTGTTCGTGTGTAATTTACGTTGAGTACGCTAACCACGTTATTACATTAATGCACGTAAGGTGAACTAGCAAACACCGTCGTAGTTACATGCGGCTGTCTTCTTGTTTGATGGCAGATACTCTCTTCACCCTGGCCAAAAAGGCTAAAATGACCAAAGAAAAAGTGGAAAACGGCTGAACATGAGAGGTTTTTGGACAAAGTTTGTGTTTTTTCCATTGTTTAAGCACTGCTTCCAGCCAAGAGTGATACCATATATGCCCTATAGCTGCAGAAAAGGCTAACATTGTTTCTTTTTACAAAAAAACACCTGAACATGAGAGGTTTTTGGACAAAGTTTGTGTTTTTTCCATTGATTAAGCACTGCTTCCAGCCAAGAGTGATACCATATATGCCCTATAGCTGCAGAAAAGGCTAACATTGTTTCTTTTTACAAAAAAACAGCTGAACATGAGAGGTTTTAGGACAAAGTTTGTGTTCTCCATTCTTTAAGCACCGGCACCGTTTCAAAAGTACCGGTTTGGCACCGGTATCGGATAAAACTTAAACGATACCCATCCCTACCCAGAAGTGGCGAGCCAGGAAATAACTCCTCCCACCACAGAGAGTAGACTATAGTGTGTAGATGAGTCCCACATCTTGGGGCTGTGACTGTGTCACAACACCAGAAAGGAAGAAGACACACTAGTCTGGGTCTGGGACAAGCTGCACTCAGCACTGGTTACTCCCTCACATGGACACCCCATCCCATCCCACACAATGGGCCTGCAGGCACCTAGAAGAGGTCAGCCACCCAACTAGAGACAAGGACCCACCACCACAAGCACTCCAGGCCCCACACACCAAGATCGCTAGGCAGCACCCACCCCAGTCCCCCACCACCACGAACTGAGGCAGAAACCCAGACACTCCAAAACTACAACCACAGCTCTTTAGGGTCCAGGAAGCCGCCAGACCTCTAAGTTTCAGAGAATGCCTTAATTCACTATTAAGGAACCCAGGCAAATGAGACCACCCCTATTAAATAATAGGATGAATCAGTGGGGACCAGAGAGAAACGAATAAACGCAGTTCATCTTTTGAGGAGGAAAACACTATCTACAGACTGATGTGATCTAGAAATAAATGTAAATATTGATTGATACACAAACTTTTTTTTTTATTTAACAGTTTTCTTAGTGATGCATAACAAAGTAAGGAGTATAAGTGATGTATTTAGTTGTGTAGTTACTGATGTCACCTAAGATGCACACTTTGGGTGAGGTTGGGATACTGCAACTAAACCATGTGGAGAAGTCTTCACACATCCTCTGCCAGAACATCTAGAAAGGCGTGCAGGACCATATAGCTTGCATATAGTTCTCAGCAGAGTTGTCTTTGCAATGGGTGCATATGTTTGAGTGTGTAAGGCCCATTTGGGACAGCCTTTGTCCTGTAAGTTTGGGCTTTCACTCATTTTGAAGGTATTGAGCACATACAGACATTTTACTCTGGATTAATGAAAAGATCTTGCTCCCACTTTACGGTTGAGACAGAAATTGATGAATCAATTTTAAATGAAAGCTTTTGATATTTTGATAGCCATTTGAGGGCACAGATATTTACACATCTTTAGGTATAGATATTTCTAGATTCAATTGATTGGGATTAAAATTTTCCGGTATGTCTCATTTCAGTTGCTGATATTTAAGAAATGTGTTTGTTGATGATTCCATATCTGGATACAACTTCTTGAAATGAAATAAACTTTCCATTTTGTATAACATGTTCAAGATTTTGTATCCCTTTCTCAATGAACAATGATGATACTTCTAATGTTGTTTCCTGTCAGTGAGTTGAAGCTGTTAAACTGCAGCTGTCCTCCTGCTGCCTCGTTGTTCCAAAGCTCTTTGTTTCTCTTTTAGTTTCACTCTTTCTTTCTGTTTCTGCTGTCCACCTTTTCACATGGAAAATCATTTCACTGTTTCTCACTGAATGACTCCCCAAACTAGATTTGAAATTCTATCAAGTTTCTAATCATTACAAGTGATTCATGTTTCTATTTGATGTGTAAATGGAGATGATTTAGTTTGCTGGGATATGGACTGACATGTGTTGAATGGGAGGAGCAGTTTGTTGTTGTCTTCTTGTCTGTTTATGACAACAATAAATGTGTTGTTGAAACAATGATTCATGTTTAACTCCATATATGAAATGTTTCTGATCTTTGAATTCTGTTTGATTAAAGACTTTCTTCATGACACAAATGAGATTTCAGTGTATTAATAGAACTAAATAAGCTCAGAGTTGAAAGGCTGGAGTATTATGTACGTGCTTCACTGTCAGGATCTTCAGGGGGATTCAAAGGGAAACATCAAACTGCTGTAATGAGATAAACTAGTTGGGCTGAACACACTTATCTGTAGTTTGTCTCCATCCAGGATCATCAGAATATAATGAACATGTGTGAAGAGCCACAAAATGCTGCTGCCCTCTCAGCATGATGAGCTCCAGCCTTTGTTAGCAGGACAACAGGAAACATGAGACAACTTTCAGAGACAGTAACCAACTGTGGCCACAAGATGGCAGCAGCTGATCTGAGATCCTTTATGTTAGCACAGAAATATTAGCTTCTGTCACGACTGATGAAGTTACTAGTTAATAAAGTTTCCAGTAAAGTGTTTAATCACAGCCACAGATTGACAGCAAATATCTCGATTAGCTTCAGTGCATCTATAATAAATATGTGCAAGTTTCAGTGGTTCGTTTAAACTGTATGAT
The DNA here is from genome assembly GCF_057382275.1 of Copadichromis virginalis. NCBI lineage: Eukaryota > Metazoa > Chordata > Actinopteri > Cichliformes > Cichlidae > Copadichromis > Copadichromis virginalis. The sequence continues at coordinate 11,203,081 of NC_140620.1, forward strand.
ACTTATACTGACCCAGGGTCAGTGTAAAATACAATCCCAGCTGTGTGAACAAAGCCTGGCTCCTTTAATCCTGCATGACAAACCTCAGGATGCAGGTTATTATTACTCTTTCCTGCTGGCACACCTGTCACACCTGAGAGTCAGCTAGAAACTTACAGTGACGTGGACATCATGCAAAGACTGCCAGACTCTGTAATACTGCAAATGATCAGTGACTCAAGTTAACACTAAACTTTAAATGGTACCTCTGTGTCTCTGTGTGTGTGCTGAACATTTAGAATCGGCGTTTCAGTCAGGCTGCATCAGCTGAAATATGTAAATAATAATATTTTTTATTCAGGTGTGGGGAAAATACATAAGACTGCAGTAAAGCGATGTACCAGATTAATACCTGGAAATCCTGTTTGGCTTTTTTCATTTTAATTCTCTTCTCTGTTTTCCAGAACAGTTCTCCACAGTCGCTGTCCACATGGGTCAGTGGGACCAAGAAGCACTCTGCTAATGTGGGACTCTGACCAGCAACATCCAGCAGGACCCAGACAGCGTTTTCTATCTCCCAGCTGGAGGTTTTGTTTGTCTGTGACTGGAGAGTCAGATTTTTGTTGAGCTTCACACTTGCAGAGTTAAGTCAGTTTGCAGAGATCCCTCCCACCCTGGCTTTTATGTGCTAGATTTCTTATCTGAAACAGTAATATTTCAGTGACTGCTGCTTATACCACAGGTTAATACACTCTACTGATCCCTGATAGGAGAATCATCACCTCTGCCAACAAAGAAGCCTGGTGGATGTTTGTTTACAGTGTGATGATGGGACATCATGCTCTGCATCTTCAAAGTTTGTCTCTTGATTATCATTCATACACAGTAATTTGAAGTATGCTTATATATAGTAGAGCAGCACTCCAGGGCAAAAAAATATATTTAAAAATATTTATCACGATATATATTTGAGAATTTGCGATAACGATATAACTGACAACATAACTGACACTAGACAAAATACTTTACAACTCCACAACTTTATTAGTGCAAAAAAACCCATCAATGTATTTTCACTTAAACAAGCAGCTGTTTTTTATGTGCATTAAAGTTATATAAAAATTTAACAGTGCAAATGCAAAATCCTTGCTGACATTTTAACCAAAAGGCATTTCCAGTGGAAATTGGCCGACATACTCAGCATAACCATGTATAATATGCACAAAACTTAAAGTGAGGTTAAACACACACAATGCAATAATATTACGTTGAAGCACAGTACGTATCACTCCGCGAGGCTCCCGACTACGGTAGCCGTAATGCTCCAACAATCCATCAAGCAGTGCGGTTGCGTAGCTTAGCAAAGTCATGCTAAAACATTTTTGACAGATTTTTGAGTGCCCTGTGCCACCTAAAATCTGTTCGGAAAGGAAGGTTACCCATATTCTATCGCGATATTTCATTTTTTTTATCATTGCCTAACATTATACCGGTATTACTATGAACGGTATGATATGGCCCAGCCCTAATATCTAACATAACTGGGCCAACCTGGTAATCTTCCTTTATGGAGGCTGTTTGAGTGTTGTGTGGTGAAAAAAGTGGACTAGTCGGCAGGATGCGAGTTCAGATGCAGGAGAACTCTATCAGTGAGTTAACAGCATATCACTGCATCACACACCAGAAAAGACTGTGTGGTAAAGTCCTAAAAAACGCCTTAACGCCCACTCACATCCTGGACCATCTGACCTCAGGAAATCACATGATAGGGTGAGGCCAGGTTTCACAATGAGCTCACCCGAAACTCTGGCTGATTGTGACACACACACATTTTCACACCTCGGCTCATGTGATTAGGTAGAGAATCATCAGGGGGTCCTTTGTCCCTGTTTGTGGGGGAAACTCTTTTAAATCTGAGACTCTCCACCATTTGACCCTAGAACTGAAGAAGCTTCTCGGATGAGAGGTGAAACCTCTTCAAACAACTTAAAGAAGTCCAGACGCTTTTCTTTCCAAGCTCCTTAGATTAAACAAGAAGATGTGTCCAAACTTTTGACTGGTTTTGTTGGTTTGCAGCTAATAAAATACAGGTTATGCAAACCAAACAAGCCAGACAGAAAGTGATGCTTGCAATATATGATTATTACTTACTTGTGTTTCTGAACATGAACACAACAAGCAGGATTCTCTGGTACTCTGCTTAAAACTGTGGGTAATTCTTAGGCTTTCTCCTCTCCAAATAAATTAACAGTCATAGTGGTACCTTTGAGATTTATTTTAACACCCTGGTTCAAAAATATTGCGCTGTGAAAGGGACACTCCAAATCCATCAACTGGTACATGTCCAGCAAATAAGTGTATAGGGAATAAACCAGTAAAATTTACAGGAAAGAACTGAAATCATTAAAATCACATTTTTTTTAAGTATGCAGTCCAGAGTGTTGTTACTAAAACTGTTGTTAATGTGACATCATGTGGAGTGTACAACATAGTGCAACCTAAAAATATGCAGAAGTAGTTTCTACCTGGTGGAATGAGCTGAGAGAAGATGACTGTTTAGTTTATTTAGATTGCTCCCAGAGCTGCATTCATGAAACTCCAACATCAGAACATTTGCCTTTTTCTAATCTTGAGCTAATTGAGAGAGCATGAACTCTCCTCCTTGAAGCAAATTGAAGTTTTCAGCAGAAACAAGAAAAACTAAATTGTAGGAATTTAAGTAGGAATACACTTCCCTATAAGGTACGAGGACAGGACTTAAAAAGCAACATCCAAAGAATGTCTTTGAAACACCTTCATCAAGCCTGCAGGACACTTAAAAAAGAAAAACTAGGTCCAAGTCTGGCCCCTCTTATACAAAATATAGAGAAATTATATAAGAGTTTAAAGAAATTAAATAATTCAAACATTAAGTTGGAACCCAACAGAAGAAATGAAGGACGTGCTCATAAGGCAAAGACCCTAAAAAATACTGAGAAAATCATCTATAGCAGCCTGCTGGGGGATTCCCATGACGCCTATTGCAGCGTAACTAAAGGAGGATTCAGGGTCAGGAGCAGTTACGTACAGCTACTTTTAATGATATTCATTTAGTCTCTTTCTCTCTGATTGATCTTTCTGAGTTAACTTCAATAATTACTGTCAGAAGAAGAGACAGTTTCTAGTGTGCACTCTGTCTACTAACTAGGTGTCCTTGGCCTGAGTGGTTTAAAACTGGAAAAGGCCCCACAATTGAACCTCACAGCATTTTCATTTGTTCAGAATTACAGATGGTTTGTTAGCAGTTTCTATCCTGTCATATTAAAGCTGTGCCTATAAGGCATCTGGATTTCTGCTGTGATGAGGCTGGGCTGCTGTGTTGCAAACTGTGCCCCATCACAGCAGCCTCATATTTGACCATCCATACTGTATTAGACTTCATGTAAAGACGTTTTTACAGCTAAGAAGAGTCTGATGGTGTCAACAATAAGAACATATTGAAATGTAGTTCTCTGATTGAGCGTGTTAGACCTTCTACTTTATTTTTAGAAGAAAGTCTTTACCTCCTTTTTCAAACACAGGTTGATTCATTGCAGGTACAAGTGGGTTTGTTTAAATAACAAAGTGAGATTAATTTATTTTATAGTGTAAGGGACAGCCGGCAGGAGTATGCAGGTGTAGCCTCAGGGAGCAGTTTCCTATGAAGCTCACTATTAAAACCCCTGAAAGTCAATGTCACAAAAATGCCCAACATACAGGTTTTTAGCACTTACAGTACTATTATTGAAGTCTGGTTAAACTTTTAATACCCAGCTGTACACAACAATATCGCAATAACAACATTTTCCACAATGTTATAAACTTCTTGTGACAATCACCTTTTTTAAGACGATGGTTTCAGTAACATCACAAATAACACAGGCATTAGAGGAGAATTATAAGATGTGACAGCGTGTCATTGTCACGGTAGCGTGTGTGTATCAGTTTGAGAATCCGTTTTTCTCTTTTGTCCCTCTCAGGACTCCGTAAGATCTGGGGCGGTTTGCAGGGAGTCACGTGACCGCGCACGGCAAACCACAGCAGAGCAGGGATAGGAGCTGCGCTTGCGCAGACATTGGTCCCGGTTTGATTAAGCGGGCTGAGCTCAGAGACACAGTAAAGTATCGCTCCTGTTCCTGTCGATCAAACACCAATAACACAGCGTCGCTGTCGCTTCTATCGACCCGCAGCAGCTGAAGCAGCCATGTGTTCAGCTGAGTCTCTGAGAGAGTTCATACAGGAGAGGCTGACTGCTGTTTGCCAACAAATCTTCTGCGAGGTTCAGAAAACCATCGTCCAGTATGAGGAGGAGATCCAGCGTCAGCGCAGACTGCTGGATATCAGCCGGAGACCCGACACACACTCACACGGCTCAGGTACGGACACGTGTGCTGAGCTCAGGTTCCTCTCTGTTGATGAAGACATGAAAGCTCGTCAGCGTCTCCGGGATTTCTCTGATGTTAGCTGGGAGCAGAAAGCTGTTACCTTGGTGATTAATTTTATTTCGGACTCTAATTTGTGTAAAATATCAGACACTGGGCATCAGCTAAAGACTGCAGTCAGGTGTGTTTGGCTGTCTTTCACAGTCGTACTGAAACAATCAGTGCAGTTTGAGTTCATCTGTGAGATTATTGTTTAGCAGGAGTAAAACCCTGAAAAGAAATAAACGCCTTGATGCTGATAAAGCAGCGAGTTTAAGGCCAGCATGTAGTTCAGGTTTTTAAGTCTTGAGCTGCCCCTGATTTCCTCATATTTTGGTAAACATAGTAAGTATAGTATAAAAAGCAAAACATAGAGTCTAGTCCCGTGAAGAAGAAGAGCCACCTCCACAGGACAAGACTCAGCAGTCCATCTGCATCTAAAGGATAAAGGTCACCCTTTCAAGGATGCCAATGTTTACATTTTGGACAGAGAGGACAGATGGTTTGAAAGAGGAGTGAAAGAAGCATCTATGTCCACTGTGAGCGACCATCTTTGAACAGAGGCGGGGGTTTACGACACCAACTCTCTGCCATCTATAATCCTGTTTTGAGATCCCTTCCCAGATGCCTTAACGCCCACTCACATCCTAGGCCATCTGATCTCAGGAAATCATATGATACGGTGGGGCCAGGTTTGACAATGAACACACACAAAACCTTGGCTGTATTCAGGGTCTGCAGCCTTAAAGGCCGCATTTTAAGGGCGATTACGTCACAGCGACGCGACGAAGGCTGTCCCAATTCAAAGGCTGCTTGAAATGCGTCCTTCATTTCCCTGAATTTTAAGGACGTGGCGGTGTAGACTTCGTGGCCCAACATATCCCACAATGCATAGCGCGGCGGTGGGTGTGGATAATTTTGCCAAAAAAAAAGAAGAGTAAACTTTAAGTAAATACTGAATATTATGTCACTTATTTATGTGCAAATGTTTAATAACGAAGAACATTAAACATTACTGTTGGCCACATGTCGGCAAAGTTATGTGACATTAGTGACATTTGTACTAACTTGGTTTTAAAGCCTGTACTTTAAAATATACGCCGTTCAATAGCTGAGCTTAATCTTACAGAGAATGATCAAAGCTCATGTAGAAACAAAAACAAATGAACAAAAGATTTTCTCCTTCATTTCTGTTAAACAAAGCTATATGAAACGTTTCCAGCTGTTAGTATCATGGTTGCTAGGCAACCTGGGCAGCGCAACGGAGGCTAGACCGTCCCATTTTACAAGCCTCGCACTTCTGGCCTTAGCGGTCTTTGAGTACGCTGCCCTTGAGGATCGTTGAGGCTGCGTACTTTAAGGCTGCAGACCCTGAATTGGGATACAGCCCATGGCTGATTGTGACCCACACACACATTTTCACACCTTGACTCATGTGATTAGGTAGAGGATCACCAGGGGGTCCTTTGTCCCTGTTTGTTTAAATCTGAGACTCCCCACTATTTGACACTAGAACTGAAGAAGCTTCTCGGATGAGAGGTGAAACCTCTTCAAACAACTTAAAGAAGTCCAGACGCTTTTCTTTCCGAGCTCCTTAGACTAAACAAGAAGATGTGTCCAAACTTAGCCTTTTTTTTTAAATCTTGAGCTAATTGAGAGGGCATGAATTTCTACATGAACATTTACGTCCACTGTGAGCGACCATCTTTGAACAGAGGCGGTGGTTTACAACACCAGCTGTCTGCCATCTATAGTCCAGTTTTGAGATCCCTTCCCAGATGCCTTAACGCCCACTCACATCCTGGGCCATCTGACCTCAGGAATTCGCATGATAAGGTGGGGCCAGGTTTCACAATGAGCTCACCCGAAACTCTGGCTGATTGTGACCCACACCCAGTTTCATGCCTTGACTCATGTGATTAGGTGGAGGATCATCAGGGGGTCCTTTGTTCCTCTCGGAAATCTGGGACTCTCCACCATTTAACACTAGAACTGAAGAAGCTTCTCAGATGAGAGGTGAAATGTCTTCAAGCAACCTAAAGAAGTCCAGACGCTTTTCTTTGCAAGCTCCTTAGACTTTCACAGAAAATTTATTTTTTTCCTATAGGGCATTTACAAAGATCTGCTGATGTTCTTAAAGTTCATGTTTGAGTTTATGTCTTTCTGTATAGTTTCTGGGATGATTAGAATTTAAATTACATTGTTGGAAATAGTTTATTTTGATGCAAAATTTGTGCAAATTTGCATTATAATATATTTTCCTACAGTGTATATAAAAATTGCATCTCAAACATAAAAAAAAAAGACACTAAAATTTCCTGTGGTTGGAAACTGTTTAGTAGAGATGGCACGATACCACGTTTTTATGTCAGATACTGATATGAATCTGATATAGTGTATTTTATACTCAAAGCTTTTTTATAAATATCTTGCTGCATTTTCTATAAGTTCATAGTCAAGTTTTAAAAACCAAAACACTAAAGCTATTCTGTATGCAAAAAATAGCCTGCACCTAAAATATTTCATAGTTCAGCATTTATTTATTATTATTTGAATTTGATGATCTATGACTTAAATCTACTGATCTGAAGGTTGGTTTTTGCCTCCCCCAGTCTGCCAAATATTCTTGGGCAAGATACTAACACCAAGTTGATCTTCGATGCATCCATCAGAGTATGAATGTGTGTGAATGTTAGCTAGAAGGCAAAAATCTTTAAATCTTGCACATTTTATACAGCTCTTTGAGTGATCCTGGAGAGTAGCGCTATATAAGAATCAGCCCATTTACCGCTTATCAGGCGTCACAACAAGATAGGGAGGGTGTTGTGGTATCTCCTCGGCTTGCTGCCTGCATGCATCAAAAAAACAAAATAACTGAGGCTTGGTGGTAAACTAACCTTGGTGGTTTCAGAATTTCACCTCTGTTTCTCTCTTCAGAATTCCAGGAGGATCCAGAGCCTCCACAGATGAAAGAGAGACAGGAGGAGGAACCCTGCAGCAGTCCGGATGGAGAGCAGCTGGCAGTGAAGCTGGAGGCGGACGGTGTCAGAACTGATGATGAGTGGCTCAAACTGCTGGCGACCACCTGGAAACCCGATATAAAGCTGCACAGAATAGGTTTGTAAAACTGGGATGATTCACAGGAAGAAATAAAGGTCAGAACTTTAATAAGCAGCAAGAATGCATCACGTTTCTGTTAAAACCAATTAAGATGCTTCAGTAACAGAGTTGATTGAGATGTTCATTGTCCTTCAAAATCATTGAAGGATATGATATTTCTTTGGAACAGAGATGGGAACAAGTCATTATTTTGCAAGTCTCAAATCTTTATCCTCAACTCTGAAACTTTGAATTTCAAGACCTATTTAGTCTTTTTTTAAACAGTGTTGCAAATATATGTTAAATGTAAATAACAGACCATATGTTCTTTTAAAAATCTGTATTTATCTTGACACACGATGAAACAAGTGTAACTGAACTTACAAAGTATACACAGAGTAATGATAAAATATCACCTCCGTTATACAGCTCAATTAAACTTGGCTGCAATAACAGTCCTTCTTTAAACTATAAATTCACAGAATAAACATTCAATGAAAATTTTCAAAAGCAGACAAACAGTGTAGACATTCGTGAAGTACAAAACAAAGATTCATTGCAGTACATTTTTTTATGTGTCAATGTGCAAGTTATAAAGATTGAAAAACAAAAATATATAAACTGAACAATGAACAGAAATGTGCACTTTAAGTTATTTCAGTTAATTATTCTGCATTTGCAAAAGACCAAACTGGCCAAAACTCTGTTAGTCATTTGTGCACAATGAATGATGATCATAGCTGAAAACTCCCTTTTGCTTTACACATGCATTAAATTAAAGTCGATTACGTCGTTTAAGCATCATGAGGAGGAGGGTGGTTCCCCTTTTTCTTTGGGGGGGGGGCTGGGAGTTGGCAACCCTATTACTTAGGGTTTACACAGAAGAGCCACCTCCACAGGGCAAGACTCAGCAGTCCATCTGCATCTTAAGGATAAAGGACACTCTTTCGAGGATGCCAATGTTCACATTTTGGACAGAGAGGACAGATGGTTTGAAAGAGGAGTGAAAGAAGCCATCTATGTCCACTGTGAGCGACCATCTTTGAACAGAGGCGGGGGTTTACGACACCAGCTCTCTGCCATCTATAATCCAGTTTTGAGTTCCCTCCCCAGACGCCTTAACGCCCACTCACATCCTGGGCCATCTGACCTCACCCGAAACTCTGGCTGATTGGGTCCCACGCCCAGTTTCCCACCTTGGCTCAGGCGATTAAAGGATCATCAGGGGGTCCTTTTGTCCCTCTGTGGGGGGTTACTCCCACTGGGTTTAAATCTGGGACTCCCCACCATTTGACCTTAGAACTGAAGAAGCTTCTCGGATGAGAGGTGAAACGTCTTCAAGCAACTTAAAAGAAGTCCAGACGCTTTTCTTTGCAAGCTCCTTTGACTACGATGACCTGGATGACTGAGAACCTTCACAGACATTACTTAGGTCGTTTAATATTTCCGCTAAGTACTCTTTAAAATACCAGAATAGAAAGGATGGTGTAGGTTTAAAAGGGTTTTAGAGATCTTTTAAGACGTGATTGCACTAAAATATGTACTGTGCTTTCAATAACACATTTGCCGTTTTTTAATACCACATATGATTTCTTTTTAAGCACGTTTTATATCAAACCGATTTACCAATAGATAGAGCTGGGCGATATAAGATTTTTTTCATATCACGATATGTTTTTTTTGTTTCAGCCGATAACGATATCTATCACGATATCAGCCAAATAACTATATTTGTAAGATTTAAATGTGCCGTTGCTCACAAGTAAAATGTGAAATAATCAGCAGCTTGTTTTTATTTAAATATTTATTTCCCATAATAAGTTCAACAGGGTAGATGTACTTAAGGAACATGAGACTTTTTCAGATAAATAAAGGCAAATATTGCAAACTACACAAAAGGCAGCCGCTAAAGCGTTTAAGTTTCAAAATAGAACAAACGAAACAGACTAAATTGTCAATTCCACTTAGAAACAAAATATTAATTCTAAAAATAAATCTTAGTTTGTTTTACAGAAGAACAGACAAAACTGACTAACTTTTGTCAATATCAAATAAACTGAGAACTAAAAGGAAATTCTCAATCTCTCCTTGTTGTATAGCTGAGCTTTTCAAACAGTTTTAACAGTTACTTTAGTCTGACAAAAGCCGAATGACGAATTAGCGCTTCCAGTCAGAGACTGAGGCTACGTCCACACGTACACGGGTATTTTTGAAAACGGAGATTTTCCGTTTTCGTTTTAAAAAATAATCCCGTCCACACATAAAGGCAGAAATGAAGGAAAACGCTGCTATGAACATGCCAAAGCAGCAGGTGGCGCTAGATTCCTAACCGTGCAGAAATGTTGGCCAATCAGAAGTCTAGAAGCCTCGTGGGAAAAAGTAAACAAAGCTGGGGCATAGAAGCAGAACAGAGTCGTATGTGTGGAGGGACAGTAACTGTGTGTATATGTAAGCATTTAAACACTGCAGAGAGTAGAATTAACAGTAACAGTATTGTAGAAATTCATTTCACCGACACAATAACGTGGCGCACAGTGTGACGTCAAAAAATGCGTTTTCTCCGTTTTTCTGTCCACACGTAAATGCAAAAACTGAGTTTTCAAAAATATCCACCCTGGCCGGAGTTTTTAAAAATCTTTGTTTTCAGTGAATTTCAAAAATACCCGGGTACGTGTGGACGTAGCCTGAGCATGCACCAGTTTATTGTATTTCCAGACTTGCTTTCGGCACAATTTACAGTGCACGCTACTCTGTTTTTTGTCAGACTTGAAATAGCCGAAATACCTTCACACTACGGAACTTCTATGGCTCTTCCGTTCGACAATCTCTCCGGCGTTGGAACCATCATCTGTTTTCTCTTCGGTAACCTTCGGTCACGCTCGGTTGATGTTTCTCTAGTCGGCACACTCATTTCCTCCATTACCCGGGCGGTACGGTGGCTGGCTGCTTCCCAAACAAATACACATGTGCGGCTTGGCACTTGTGCTGTACGTAACAAGTCACGTGACGTGACGCTGAGGCTGTGATTGGTTCGGCTCTGCGCTACTTAATTTGGATTGGCTGTTCTTTTTTTTTTTTCTTTTTTTTAAGAGGACAAGAGCGGCGAGGTCTATCGCAATAGTGTAATTTTTCTATCGAGAAAAAGTTATATCGCGATACATATCGTTATCGTTCTATCGCCCAGCTCTACCAATAGCCCACCATTGTTATTTTTTTTCTCAATGCACTCTGGGTAGTGACGTCATACGGTTGCACCACATCGAGTTCACAGTTAGCGGCGCATTGGAAATGGCTTCTGTTCAACCTTTCCAGTTTGGACCAGAGCAACCGAGAGAGAGGAAGAAAATAGTTAACCAGCACTTAGTTTTGATGAAGATGAAAACAATCCATCACACGAGGACGAGAGAGTGAGGGAAAACTACTGGTGTGTATGCGGCTACTGCTTTTCAATGGCAACGGCGACTGAGCATTTGTTGTAAAGCACCTAAACTTTTTGAAGCCGTATGTTAATCCAGATGTTCTTTGGGCAGCCCTTGATAGCCTCCGTGTATTCGGTCTTTAAGTAATAACGTGATGAATCGTGCTTCCGGGCCCAAAGTATTCTGCATTTAATAAGACTGTTGTGTTTTTAGCATGTTTTAATGCTTTGTATCTTGTTCTGTTTAATCTCAACAAGCCCCTAAAAACAGTCAGTGATCACTGTCGGCTTCTCGGTTTTTATCACCGCTAATCATTTTAAAGTGTTTTTAAACACTTACGATGCAGCCAAACCCATGCAGCAGTATATTGATGACTAACCTCATATTGTGGATGGATTATCTCTGCTGTTCTCCTGACTGACGTTTGGTCTGTTTATAGCATCCTGTCATGCAATTGCACTTGTCCCTATAACCATTGGGAACCCTCAAATTAATTTTTATCGAATGGGGAAAAAAAAGTCCATTTGTTAGTGTTCACCCTCCAGTGCACCCCAGGGTGGCTGTGGCTACAATGTAGCTTGCCATCACCAGTATGTGAATGTGTGTGGATGGGTCGATGACTGGATGTGTAAAGCGCTTTGGGGTCCTTAGGGACTAGTAAAGCGCTATACAAATACAGGCCATTTACCATGTTATGCTAACATAGCTTGTCGCGCTAGCGATCACGTATCACATCATTATATACCAGCTAGCCAATCTTCAGTAACCCTACAAATGTCGCTGCTGTTTACTTTCCTGTCATCATTTATGTTGGAAGTGATAGCAGAACTGTACGTTTTAATTTGTTTCATAAATCTCTCAGTCAGAACATGGTATATTATATTTAGATGGAAGTTTGTGAGCTAGCTCCCTGCTACCTTCTAACTCAGTTAAATGTCATAAATTCTGTTTTCATGGATGCCTGGATGTTAAACTTAATTGTTAAACCTGGCAGAGCAGTCACACTGATCATTTTATTACAGATGAACAAATTTAGACAGTTTTTCAACTCTCAGTAATGCTGCAGTGATCATTTGATTTTTGCAGCGGAGTTTCCACTCAGAAATGGCTAATAACGTCAGACTTAGGCTACGTTCACACTGCAGGTCTTAATGCTCAATTCCGATTTTTTGATCAAATCCGATTTTTTTGTCTGCTTGTTCACACTACATATAAAATGCGACAGCAAACGCTCTCTAGTGTGAACGCTCAAAGCGGCCCGCATGCGCAAAAGAAGATGTCACACACAACGCGCTCTGTTTAGACCCAGAGCAAACAGTATTGTTTGACTGATGGCCCTTAATATAAAGACTTCGGACTTCACGTTTCCCAATTTTTGCTTTAAGTTATTTTGTTATTTACATAATAATGTAGATAACCTAATAATGATCCTTATTGTCGTTTAAGAGAGGAGCGGTGCTTCAAAGGATAGCTGTAGATTTCTGTCAGAATCTGCAGATTATACAGTACAAATAAAATGTTTACGTTGTCTTCCCAACAGTTTCACTGACATCTACACTGGATGGCCAGGAAGCGTTCGCGATGTCTTCTCGGGCGCTTCTCTGGCGCTGATAATTGGCTTCAGTCTTGTGTCGGTGACGTAAAAGGCGGATTTAATGCGACTTGACTGTTCAAACAGCAGTCGCTTTCTAAAACATTGGATATGTATCGGATTCAGTACCACATACGAAAGTGACCCAGATCGGATTTGAAAATATCGGATTTGCGCCGTTCACACTGTCATAGCATGATCGGATATGGGTCGCATAGGGTCAAAAAAATCGGATTTGATGCGGTTTCGCCTGCAGTGTGAACGTAGTCTTAAAGACCGGAAGTGCTGGTCTACCAAGCCGTAACAAGGTCACTAATAGGCAAGTTAATTAATACCGGTGCTACACTTAACAAAACAGGTTAGCTGAACGAAAGCACCTACACCGCCGACAACCAATACACGTCATCATCCCAGAATGCATTGTGTGCTAAAAAAACATGGCCACTCCCACGGCTCCAAAATAGTTTTAAACAACAAAGATTTAATGAATAACAAAAAAATTGTAGTTATTCTCAAGTATGTTTTTAATTATTGGAGATAATTTGTAACATATTTAGAGTAACTTGTCACAATAGTCGGGGTTCCCTTTAAGTTTATTAGCTTGATTAGTATTGCTGAACTATGAAATATTTTGGGTGCAGGGTATTTTTTGCATATATGTATAACAGATTAGCTTTAGTGTTTATTTTTTAAACTTGAGTATAACTTATACAAAATGTAGCAAGGTATAAAAAAAACAAACAGTTTGATTGTGAAATAAACTATCGGTATTGTTAGATATCCAAATTTATGATATTGGCATCGGACATAAAAAAGTGGCATCATGCCGTCTCTAGTATTGATGTAAAACCCCCCTTGGTTACAAAGACAAGGCACTGTGTGTGAGTGTGTGAGTGATGCGAGTGCGTTTGTGTGATCTCCTGCTCACCAAAAGGATCATAAAAGCAGGAAGCAACATCAAACAGAGTCTTTACAAGGGATGTGTCTGTGATAAAACACTACAGCCTCCTCCCAGAACCTCGAGAGGCTGGGGAGGGGGACAAAGGAATGTCTTGATCCTATAGTTTGAACTAAGACTTTACAAATTTAAGAACTACGATTACAACATTCAACAATTAGACTTAACAAAGTTGCAAGTCGTAGAACATTTTTTCAAGTCTAAAGTCAAAAGATTATTGACTTTTCGTCGCACATTTTGTCGCACTTAAATGTTTCAGATCATCAAACATATTTAAATATTAGACAAAGATAACCTGAGTAAATGCAAAATGCAGTTCGTAAACGATGAGTTCATTTATCAAGGGAGAAAAGTTATCCAAGCCTGCCTGGTGCTGTGTGAAAAAGGAATTGCCCCCTTGTTAAATAACGAATTAACTGATTAATCACACCTTTTTGCAGGCTGAGTCAGGAAATCACTTTAATAGAACCTTTCTGACAAAGTGAAGCCGGCTAAGAGATCCCAAAAACCAACACATCATTCCACAATATAAAGAAAAACATGAGAACAAAGTCATTGACATCTATCAGTCTTGAAAGGGTTACAAAGCCACATCTAAGGCTTTGGGACTCCACTGAAACACAGTGAGAGCCAAATGATGCACAAATGGAGAAAACTTGGAACAATGGTGAACCTTCCCAGGAGTGACCGAATGACCAAAATTACTCCCGAGGTCACATCCAGGAGGTCACAAAATACTCTAGAACATCCAAAGAACTCCAGGCCTCACTTGCCTCAATTAAGGTCAAAGTTCATGACTCCACTATAAGAGACTGGGCAAAAATGGCATCCATGGCAGAGTTACGAGGTGAAAACCACTGCTATGTAGTAACATAAAATCTTGTCTCAGTTTTGCCAAAGGAAAGTCTCCATGATCTCCAAGACATTGGGAAAATATTCCGTGGACTGACGAGGCAAAAGGGAAACTTTTTGGAGGCATGTGTCTCTTTACATTTGGTGTAAAAGTAACAACAATTCTGAACAGGAACATCATTTTCACAGTAAAATATGGCGAGGGCAGTGTTGGTGGTCTGGGGCTTTTGCTTTTGCTGCCTCACACCTGCAAGGCTTGTTGTGGTAAATTGAATCATGAATTCTGCTGTCTACAAAAACATCCTGAAGGAGAATATCCGACTAGAGCAGGGCGATATGGCCAAAAATATTTATCAGAATATATATTTGAAAATTTGCGATAACGATATAACTGACGATATAATTTCTGCGACACAAAATACAACTTCACAACTTTACTAGTGCTGAAAGTTTAACCAAAAGGCATTTCCAGTAGAAATGGGCTGACATATCCTGAGCATAACCATGTATAATATCCACTGAAGTTAAAAAGAGGTGTTTTGCTACATTAAACTGCAGTGTACCAAATAAAAAAAGTCAAATATGTATTTTTTGGACCATAAGGTGCATGGGGTTATAAGGCACATTAAGCGAAATAAAGCAGTCGGATAAATAAAACTTTATTCAACTCATTCTTCTTACTTCCTCCACTTCTATACCATTGATTCATTAATGCTGTATTCTATCACAGCTGCTCTATTCCCATGTTGCTGCAGTATATTAATGACTAACCTCGTATTGTGGATGGATTATCTCAGTTGTTCTCCTGACTGAAGTTTGGTCCGTTTACAGCATCCTGCCATGTGATTGTATTTGTCTCTAACCATCAGGAACCTTCACATTAACTTTTGTTGAGTGGAAAAGTGTTAGCGTTCATCCTCCAGCTTCATTGTTTTGTTATGCTAACATAGCTGTGTCGCTAGCGATCACTTAGCACATCATTATATACCAGCTAGCCCAACTTCAGTAACCTTACAAACGTCACTGCTGTTTAGTTTCCTGTCTTCATTTATGTTGGAAGTGATAGCAGAGCTGTACGTTTGAATTTTTTCAGAAATCTCTCAGTCAGAACACGGTATATCATGCTTGGGTAACTAGCGAGCTAACTTCCGCTAACTTCCTGCTAGCTTCTAACTCCGTTAAGTGTAATAAATTCTGTTTTCATGGATGCCTGGATGTTAAACTTCATAGTTACACCTGGTAAAGCAGCAATGCTGATGATTTTATTAAAGATGAAAGAATTTAGACAGTTTTTAACTCTCAGGGATGCTGCAGTGTTCGTTTGACTTTGGGACTTGAAGTGGACGGAGTTTAAGACCCAGATTTACGGGTGCCTTATACGGCAATAACGACGGCCTGCTTGCATGTTCTACAGGGGGAAAAAAGTGCTTTGTTGTGTATCTGATGGACACCAAACCAGTTCCACATCACTGAAGTGGCACCATTTTTACAAACTAATTCTGGTTCATCCATTTCACTCAACAATCCGCTTTTTCTCTTCTCATTCTCTGTTGCCTCCATGCTTTTTCGGCCATGTGCATATGAAAACAAAGGCACTGCGCATGTGCGTTTCACCCATATTGTATCGCGTTTTCTTATCGTTGCTTAACATTGTACCGGTATTACCGTGAACGGTATAATATGGCCCGGCCCTATATCCGACCATTTATTAGAGACTGAAGGGCACTAGGATTCTGCAGCAGAATAATAATCCAAAACATACCAGCAAGTTCACCTTAAGAAAAACAAAATGAAGATTTCGCTGTGGCGTGACCGTAAAAAGACGGTTTTTCGAAAACCCTCTAATTAATGAATTACAACAGTTCTGCAAAGTTCAGTGGGCCAAATTCTCACTATGTAGAGACCTGTTTATGGTTCAGATCAAAATATATTTTCTCTGGTGATTGTTGTTTTAGAGAAAAAAAAAATTTCCATTTCTTTTTTTTAGACGTCCAACAACTACATGTCTGTGAGGAGGCGGCGGAGGAGGAGGAGCCACTCGCAAACCAGCCAATCTATAGCGAGGTGAGGAGCTCCAGTGTAGACCAGGAGGACCCAGACTCTCCACAGATTAATGAGGAACAGGAGGATCTCTGCAGCAGTCAGAAGGGAGAGCAGCTGGGAGTGAAGCTGGAGCCTGATATCTTCATGGTGACTCCTGCTTATGAGGAAAGTGACCACAGTGAAGCAGAACCAAACAGTGAACAAATCTCTCACAGCTCTGCTGAGAGCCAAGATCAGGAAGAAAGTCACCATGTGGACTTGGGGTTACTTGAAAATGCAGAGTTGAAGAAGAGGAGACTTTGCAGAAAGAAAAGTGACAGTAAGAGAGTAAAAATGGCTGCTGTGTCAGAGAGTCAGGGTCAAAGTGGGACAAGAAAAAAGACTGAACAATGTGACATATGTGGAAAAGCTTTTCAGTTTAAATCACGCCTGATTGCACATGTTAGAGTTCACACAGGTGAGAAGCCTTATTTGTGTAGCACCTGTGGGAAAGTATTCAATTACAAGTCAAAATTGGTTGTTCACACAAGGGTTCACACAGGTGAGAAACCATATTCTTGTAGCATCTGTGGTAAAACGTTTCTCCTTAGATCCCTTCTGACTACACATTTTAGAGTTCACACAGGTGAGAAGCCATATTCCTGTAGCACCTGTGGGAAAGTGTTCGCTTCCAACTCAAAAATGAATGCTCACAGAAGGGTTCATACAAGTGAGAAACCATATCCTTGTATGACATGCGGAAAAACTTTTAAGAGTACAAGCAACCTGAAAACACATGTCAAACTTCACACAGGTGAGAAACCTTACCCTTGTAGCACCTGTGGGAAAGAATTTAGTCAATGGATTAACATGAAGCGTCACATGAGGTGTCACACAGGTGAGAAGCCATATAGTTGCAGCACTTGTGGGAAAAGATTCCCTCATCAATCAGGATTGAAAGCTCACACAAATTCACACAAGGGAATGAAGGCTGTAGAATCTGTGGAAAAGGATTTTGTTAATGAGATACGATAATTGATATTGCTTAAAAGTGTTATGTTTAGAAAATGTGGGACAGAGTCATAGCAGTGTGTAGGTGGTAGAGCTCGCACTGACCAGGAGTCAAATCACTGCAACACCTGAGTGAAAAGATGACCGATATTCAAATCAGTATTTTCTGTCCAGAGCAGTAAAAACTCTCAGCATTCTTAATTCAGTTCATTACATTATTCTTCTAATTGTATCAGAGAAACCCTGATGTTACATTTAATGATGGTTAAAGTTCAGTGTGCTCCTTTTCTTCCAGATCATTATTTAGTTCTTTTGTTTATCAACGTGTGTTAAATTTTAAATAAATATTTAATTCATTAAATCAAATTATTTTTGAAGGGCAATCGCTAACATATGTAAGCAGCATAAAAGACAGTTCTGTCTCATTTCAGAGTTTTTCTTTGTTTTGTTGTTTTTTAAAGAGATGTACAAACAGATGTTGTTGTTTTATTTTTTTTAACATTTAGAGAACATGCAGCACAAAAGTGATTCAATTAGTGTTGCTTTATTTGTGTGTTGTAACAATGCTTTTTGATAATAAATCCTATACTACTGCAAAGCCTGTTTCTTTCCCTTTAAATGGAGCCACATTTATAATGAAATTTTTATTCATTGGTTGAGCAGCAGAGTTGAGTATGTAGATTGCATCCATGGCAAACCACTTGTTCTGCTATTGTTTCTTGATGTGAGCTTCCAGTAAACCAGGTGCTGAAAATCAGGTGGCTGATTGGCTCGTGATTAGCATGACCCTGATACAGCAGTCCGTGGGTATCTGCTCTAAGCATGCCATATTTAAAAGATTTAGATAGGGTCCATGCTATAGGGCTGTTTCAACTTGGTATTCCACATAACCAAGATTCAGCATTATTTGGAGTGAGACAAAGTACCATCTCCAAACTTAAGACCAAGTTACATAGAATGGGAATGTCATAGATAATTTGCAACGTGCATGTCACAGGAAGACCGTTTCCTCACCTCATCAGCACTGAGGATCTGTAGGAAGTCTTCTTCAGATTTGCAGTCAAGCATTTCAGGATGATATGGCTGATAGCCCTCTAACAAATTTGGAACAGACTGGACACAGTCACTCTTTTGTCGTTTGACTAACATGTGTGTCTCACCTCCTCTTGTTCATCTCTGTTCTATCCTCATTCTCCATCTCCCTCTCTCTCCATCTCCCTCTCTCTCCCTCTTTTTGCTGACAATCATCAAATATACAGTTGAAACCAGATATTTACTCTTCAGATCAAAAAACAAACACTTTTTTAATTTTAACATCAAATTAGACTAAATGTTTATTTTTTTAGATTGATAAATATAAAAAACATATTTGTTAACTTTAAGAGTAAAGAGAGAAACTATCTGTATTTCTTAATTATAAATGGCACCAAATTGTATTCAAAATTGAGCCACACTTATAGAGGTCCACAATTCTTTTCCTGGTGTTTTGGTTGACATCTCTTTGACTACGATGACCTGGGGCCCGTTCTTCGTACCTCGCTAAGTAGGTTAGCCGGATTAGATTGTTGACAATTTCTCGTGATCCTGGATCAGTCGGTTCCCCGAAGCTCATCCGGGACTTGCTGTCATAGCAACAGAGCCGTAAGCGTAAACCTGCTCGGGAGCAGGTTTACTTTATGTAAACAGGATTAGATCGCGGCCACGCAGGTATGTCCGCTTCATTTATACGAAAGCAACAGCGATATTTTTCCACTGTTTCACCATAAATAAATATTATCAATGTAACTAAAGATAATGCAGCACTTGATCCTTTTATTGATGTCACACAGATACATACAGGTCATTTCCTAAAAAAGGGAAATGTACTATTAACATTCTATTACATGTATGTGATTATTACAGATGTAATTCATATTTCAGAGTAGTAATTGTAAATTACTTCGTGTAATCAAGATGAGAGACCACGGCTATAAAAGTGAAGGTGGATTTGGGAAGCCTGTCGCAGCCATGTCCTGTCCGTATACGCGACCAACCCATTGCGGAAGGTGCAAGATTGATAAGGAGAGTCCTCAGAATTCAGCGTATATTGCGGGACAGACAGGATCCTTTACCTCAGCGCGACAGTGTGCTCATAGAGAGATATCGATATTCCCGTGAGGGTATTATTTACGTAACCAACTTGTTGACGAGGGGGTGCAGGACCACTACCTGTCTTTTTTTCCTCTGCCCTTTTCTTGGTTGCTGTTATGAACAAACTAACAGAGTACTACAGGCCAGTATTACCTTGCCAAGAGACGCAAAGCAATCTAAGAGATAAATATTACCATTCTGTAGAATACTCCTGTATTCCACTTTTACTTGTTCCCATGTTCTTGTGGGTCCTGTTGTGGCTCTAATGTGAAAGGGGATATAATATAACATATTATAATATAATATAATGCCATATGATATTGGACAATATAGTGTCATATGATAGATCTACCCTACCGCCTACTGGTGTTGGCCAGAGGGGCCGATGGCGCGATATGGCAGCCTGGCTACAACCGTAGCTGCCTCCACCAGTGTGTGAATGTGGGAGTGAATGAATAGTGGTATCGTAAAGCGCTTTGGGTGCCTTGGAAAGCGCTATATAAATCCAATCCATTATTATTATTATTATTAAATTACCTACGAGTTTGATTTGTCAGCAACTTTCTGCCAGCCCTCTCTCCTTGCTTTTGCAGCCTTTGCAGTGTTCTCTTGCGTTTTAATTAAACTCTGAAACTCCTGAAATCCCTCACTCATGAGTTCTTGCTCTGCTGCCGGAAAATACCGAGCACGCCCCTTCGACATTTTCGCCGACCAATCAGCGGGTTGCCGATCAATGTTTCTACTATCGATGCGTAGCCCCTTTTACGACACCCAGTGATGTCACATTCCTGCGTCCAGCTGTAGTAATCGTCAACAGCAGGTGTGTTCGGGGAACCGGATTAGCGAGCTCACGGTTAGCGCGATGATTTGATCTTGGATGTGTCATTTGATCTTGGATGTAGTAAGCGACGTACGAAGAACGGGCCCCAGGATGACTGAGAACCTTCACAGACATGTTGACATCTCTTGATTTTCCCATGTCACAGAAACAGGCTCTGTGTTTTGCCTTATATGCATCCACAGGTGTGCCACCAATTTACTCACATGGACTCTACTAACCCATCAGAAGCTTCTTCAGCTCAGAATGGAATCGTCTGGAGTTTTCTTATTAATTAAGTGATAAAAATAGAAGCTCTGTCTCTCTTTATTCTGACATTTAACTAATTCAAAAGATATTTCAATGTTTATTTATCCAAAACAAAACAAGTTTACTCTAAATTGATGTTGTACAGTAAAAAAATGTTCTTGTGTTTTCCATAAAGTGTATGTAAATATCTGGTTTCAACTGTGAATATACTGCTGTGTACTGAAGTTCCTCTTGTTTTGCATAGAAATATACTGAACAATATACAAAGCATAATATATAAAATACTACCAGAGTTTTTTCTTTGAAAGAAGCCCCTTATGTCCATTCTTGTATATCAGTGCATTACTGAAACCGATTTATTTAGCCGTGGAGGGAAACAACTGAAAATATGAAATAAACACACATGTAAGCTAAGACTCTCTAAAGAAACAGCATTGTTGTTGTTCGGCTTTTCATTTCGCCATTTGTTGATTTACTCGAAGAGTAAGTAACGTCATATGGGTCAAGTGATCTGTTTGATATCAATCTTTCGCGATACATATTTACATTATTTGTACAGTACGAATGATTTGCTTTGGTACCTGGTCGAACTTCAGTTCTCCTCTGTCTGCCTGGCTCCGTTTCTCTAACAGCACACTCTCATGCAGCAGCTGCCCCGCCCCGCTTAGTGCCTGAGCTCGGAACATACCAATACTAGGGGGGATTTACGCACAGTCGTAAATTCCCACAGTGTGCGCTATGTGCTTTAAATATTGTGTGTAGTTTTTTGCTTAATACAGTTGTCATCCAGGCATCTAATTATGAAAAAATTACACTCCAAAAGACCCCAGGCTTCTGAAAAAACAACCCGGGCTTAAGCCCAGTAAGCCACCCCCCCGCTCCGCCACTGGCTCCAGACATCCAGAGGCACCAAGAGCAAAGAAGACCAAGGAAGACCAACGGAGGGGCAACCGTGCCACTGTCCCGTGATGTGACGTGCCCGAGATAGGCCTCCTCCCTGGGGACAGCTTCCCTGCTGACCCCAGTAGGCACTCCCAGACTCTGCAACCCACCAAGGAAAGGGGGCCCAGGCCCATCCGGACCGGGGCCCAGTTCAGCAGCGCCGCACGGCCCCACAGAGCCCGGGACAGCCCACCCGACCCCACCACAGAGAAAACTGCACCCACCCCATCATCCACTCATCTTCCAGACTACACAAGACAATAGACACAATTTTTTAAAAACCTCCCTAAAATGTTTAATAATAATAATGGATTTATATAGCGCTTTTCAAGGCACCCAAAGCGCTTTACAATGCCACTATTTATTTTCATTCATATATTCATTTATATCATTATATCATATCATTTATATTCATTCACTCTCGCATTCATACACTGGTGGAGGTAAGCTGCAGTTGAAGCCACAGCTGCCCCGGGGCAGACTGACAGAAGCGAGGCTGCCATATCGCGCCATCGGCCCCTCTGGCCATCACCAGTGGGCAATAGGGTAAAGTGTCTTGCCCAAGGACACAACGACCAGGACAGAGAGCCCGGGGATCGAAGCGGCGACCTTCCGGTTACAGATGTGCTTCCCAACCCCCCTGAACCACGGTCGCCTCCAGAATTGAATTCAAAATCCTGCTCCTCACATACAAGGTCTTAAATAATCAGGCCCCATCTTATCTTAATGACCTTGTAGTACCATATCACCCTATTAGAGCACTTCGCTCTCGCTCTGCAGGCCTACTTGTTGTTCCTAGAGTATTTAAAAGTAGAATGGGAGGCAGAGCCTTCAGTTTTCAGGCCCCTCTTCTGTGGAACCAGCTTCCAGTTTGGATTCAGGAGACAGACACTATCTCTACTTTCAAGATTAGCTTAAAACTTTCCTTTTTGCTAAAGCATATAGTTAGGGCTGGACCAGGTGACCCTGAATCCTCCCTTAGTTATGCTGCAATAGACGTAGGCTGCCGGGGGATTCCCATGATGCATTGAGTTTTTCCTTTCCAGTCACCTTTCTCACTCACTATGTGTTAATAGACCTCTCTGCATTGAATCATATCTGTTATTAACCTCTGTCTCTCTTCCACAGCATGTCTTTATCCTGTCTTCCTTCTCTCACCCCAACCGGTCGCAGCAGATGGCCGCCCCTCCCTGAGCCTGGTTCTGCTGGAGGTTTCTTCCTGTTAAAAGGGAGTTTTTCCTTCCCACTGTCGCCAAAGTGCTTGCTCATAGGAGGTCATATGATTGTTTAGATTTTCTCTGGATCTACTGTACAACATAAAGTGCCTTGCACTATATAAATAAAATTTAATTGAACTGAATTGAGTTACTTTTGATAGAACTAGTAATGTAACTAAGTTACTAATGTAAAGTAACTTACACGACACTGCTCTTCACACATGTTCATTATATTCTGATGATCCTGGATGGAGACAAACTACAGATAAGTGTGTTCAGCCCAACTAGTTTATCTCATTACAGCAGTTTGATGTTTCCCTTTGAATCCCCCTGAAGATCCTGACAGTGAAGCACGTACATAATACTCCAGCCTTTCAACTCTGAGCTTATTTAGTTCTATTAATACACTGAAATCTCATTTGTGTCATGAAGAAAGTCTTTAATCAAACAGAATTCAAAGATCAGAAACATTTCATATATGGAGTTAAACATGAATCATTGTTTCAACAACATATTTATTGTTGTCATAAACAGACAAGAAGACAACAACAAACTGCTCCTCCCATTCAACACATGTCAGTCCATATCCCAGCAAACTAAATCATCTCCATTTACACATCAAATAGAAACATGAATCACTTGTAATGATTAGAAACTTGATAGAATTTCAAATCTAGTTTGGGGAGTCATTCAGTGAGAAACAGTGAAATGATTTTCCATGTGAAAAGGTGGACAGCAGAAACAGAAAGAAACAGTGAAACTAAAAGAGAAACAAAGAGCTTTGGAACAACGAGGCAGCAGGAGGACAGCTGCAGTTTAACAGCTTCAACTCACTGACAGGAAACAACATTAGAAACATCATCATCCTCAACTCATCTGCTGCACTGACACTGACACCTTCAACGGACACACGTTCAATTTATCAACAGTGCTGATGTATGGAAACATCCTGTGAGTGAAAGTGTGTGTGAAGGTGTGTATGTGTGTGTTAGTATCAGGATCAGAGAACGACAGCTTTCCTCTGTTCCAGTCCAGATTCACTCTGATCCTCTGGAGCTTCTTCTGGAATGAGAGATCAGTGAGAGGACCTGGTGGTGACCATGCTGAGTATTCACCTTCATCAAACCATATTATCCATAATCCAGACCATATGTCTCCCTTCCTCTGCACAGACTCTGCTAACACACCCAGTCCCCACGGTGTACTGTCTCCTACATCAACATCCCAGCTGTGAGTCCCTGAGTTAAAGCCCTCAGAGCCCAGGACTGAGCAGGAATGATCAAACCTCTCTGGATTATCAGGAAGCTGCTGCTTCTCTCCTCCTCTCACACTGGTCAGATCTTCAGACAGGATGAGGTCTGGATCAGCAGTGTTTGGGTCCAGAATGAGAGGAGTGTAGGAGACCATGTCCTTCATGTTGTTCCAGATGTTGAAGGTCAGGTTGCCCAGGTGTTTGGCCTGGTCTATCAGAGCTCCTGAGGGCAGCTGTGGATCATCCAGCAGGGGGCAGCGCTGGACTCTTTCCACTGCAGCCTTGTAGTTGTGCAGGAATGTGATATCTTCAGCTCTCAGCTCCTCCTCTGTGGCTCTGACTGTGTCTGAAAGAGCTGCTATCTCTCTGCTCAGAGCCTCCATCTTCTCCTTCATCATCCCACTCTTCTGCTCCTCTTCCTCCCTCAGTGCAGCCAGCCTGGCCTCCTCTTCCTCTGCTAGAAACTGGTGAAGCTTCTTAAACTGCTCCTTAATCTGCCTCTCTGTGTGTCGGGCCTGGACCTTAATGTGTTCTGCTGTTTGATCAAACTTCACTTGAACTTCTTCACAAACCTTTAACTTCTTCTTTAAGGGCTCCAGAGTTTCCTGAAGTTTCTTGTGTTGTCGTGCAACTTCATCGATGGGTCTGAATCTGTGATTGGTGTGTTTTCCTGAGTCTCTGCAGACGACACACACTGGCTGCTGATGGTCCAGACAGAAGAGTTTGAGTTTCTCAGAGTGCAGACTGCAGAGAGCCTCTGAAGCTCTCTGATATCTCTCCTGTAAGAACGAATCACACAAGTTCTTTAAAGCCTTGTTTGAAGGTGGATGCTTCTTTGAAGATCTTCTCTTACAAAGTGGACACTCGTGTGTTGGTCTCTCTCTCCACCATCTCTTCAGACAGTGTTCACAGAAGCTGTGGCTACATGACAGAATAACAGGATCTCTGAAGACCTCCATACAGACCGTACAGCAGAGATCCTCCTCTGATCTGGAAGCCATTGAGTCTGTGAGTGAAGCTGAAAACAGCAGACAGGAAGTACAGTCAGTCCTGGCTCCCCTCCCTCCTCTACCACCTTCACTGAAACTTGCTTTGAGTCGTGTTTTTGCTCAAACTCACATTCAGTGTGTGGAGCGTCAGCAGCTTGAAGCAGCAGTGTTGGAGTTTTCCACTTTTCTCTCCTGTAGCTGGACTCACTCAGAGGAAGCTGCTAGTTTGGTCTGAGCTCAGTCTGATCGTCTGTGCATCTCTCTGGGCGTTTTTCTTCCTCTCTGCTAAGGAGGAAAAACATCATGTTTCCTGCTTTGTTGCATTTGAGTGACGTGAGGGGAGGAGTAAAATGTTGCTGTTTCACTTTAACCCTTTAAAGCCGGCCGGAACGGGCATGCTCCGTTTTGTGTATCTATTATTAAATCCCTGTGTTCTAAGCTGACTAATATGCTGCTAATGTCACGGTTTGCCAGAGCAAACCATGGGATGTGGGGAAGGAGGACCCGAAAGACTCTTTAGTGAAAACAGTACGTTTGTTTACAGTGAGGTAAATAACAGATGCACACAAAATCCCCTTTGCTCTCTAGACTCCCATGTGTGTGCTCCGCGCCATAGTGTTCCTGCACACCCTGTGCGTGCTGGTCATTCGTTCCACCCAGGGGCGGATCTAGAGAAATTTTCTTAGGGTGGCATGAGGGTGGCAAAATCGAAGCCCTTTTTTCCCCCCAAACACATATGCAGGTGGTTACATATGGTTAAAATGATTCAAATGCAGTAAGTATACACGTTTTTCATATAAATATAGTCTACAACTTAATTATTTTCTGTAGCCCACATAATTAAACACTTTAGTTACATAAAACATATGAGTTTTGATGCTATGTACTGTATAGCATGTATGATAAATAAATATGTAGCCCAATAAGTATAAAATCCAGAAAGCTACACAACATGGGGCGGTTCATTTACAAACACAAGTCTAACTTAAGTTTCACTGTTTTTTGTTAGAAAACAATCACATTGTTACAGCTTAAATTACACAAAATGTCAGAAATCTGCACTGTCATGAAAAAAAATTTAAACCTTATTTTTCGTGATTTGTTGGATTAACCCTCCAAAATACAACCGGCCATTTTTGACTCCTTTTTAGTTTACGTTTGTATTTCACCCTCAGATTGTTTCATTTTATTTTTTTCCCCTTGCCTTGTTTGGTATCTTTTCAGCTCAACTGAATTTAGTTGTTTTTTTCACTGACATACTGCATTAGTATTAGTGATCTGAAATCACACAAAGAACTTAAAATCCTAGTAGTATTTCTTTACTGTACAAAAAAACCCCAAAGACACGTTGAGTAAACTTTTATAACTTGAAATGCAAATGTAATCTAATTGTACATTTTGTAAACATATACAGCTATTTATCTAAAAATGCCTGTGCTAGACAGACCCAACACCCATGCAAATGTACACCTATCTGGAACAACCCTGACATATTACAAAACAATAATATGACAAACTTTTCAGATTGGAGTGGTAAAGGAATCAACTATGTAGAACATATACTAGAAGGAACAGAATTTATTTCATTTGACGGACTAGTTACACAATATGGGATCAACAAGAAAAGATTTTTAGAATATCAACAAATTAAATCCATTGTAAAAAAAGAAATTTAAACCGGGTCAAGTTGAACTACAAACACCACCAAGCGTGGTTCAATTTCTTACTCTTAAACCCCCCAAATTACTATCCAAAATATACAGAATGCTTTCTAAAACAGATGAATCAATATCACTTCCTATTGCAAAATGGGAAGCGGATTTATCAGTTAACTTAGACCTAAACTTCTGGTCTCAGATTTGCTTAAAAACCTTTCATCTAATTAGAAATCCCAGTCTTCAATTAATTCATTACAAAATATTACATAGAGTGCACTATACAGGTCATCGGATGTTCAAGATGGGCTTTACGTCTACCAACAACTGCTCACACTGCCAAACCAATTCACCGGACAATTATATCCACGCTCTTTGGTTCTGTCCACCAGTTCAGAAGTTTTGGCGCGAGATATGTGAAGACTTATCAAAGTGTCTGAAATGTAACATTCCAACTTCCCCCTTAGTGTGTTTGTTGGGCAGCTTAGATAATGTCACTTCAGAAAAGAATATAGCCCATATGGTTTTCACTGCCCTATGCATAGCCAAGAAAACAGTCCTCATGAACTGGAAAAATAAAAATAGTCTTAATTCTGACCAATATAGAAATTATCTATTAGATTACATTAGTCTTGATACGGCCTCTGCCACCACATCAGATCAATTGCTCTGGGCTCCTTTGATCAGCTCCATCACCTAGTGGGGGTGGGGGGTCATAGTTTGGTCCCGCCTTCACTGTTGTGATTGGTGTGGGGGTAGGGACAGGCTTAGGGCGTCGGGGGGTTCCCCAGGAGCATCTTCCTTGGGGGACTGAACCCGGGGTAGCGGTCATGGCCTATTAGGGGCTCTGTTGGCTCTTAGGTGACGGTTTCCTCGTGGCTGCGTGCAGCGGGGCTAGGGGAGAGTCTGTGCTGATGGACGTGGGTTATTGACCTGGTAGCCTGGCTGCCCCTGAGTGGGTCCGGGACGGGCGTGAGGTTCTGGGGGAGCTCCGTCTCCGGGCTGGGGCCCTGGCTGGGCCTCGGGGACTTGGGTCCTGGTTGGTATGTTGCTGGGGTTGTGGGCGGGTGGGTGTATGGGGGCCCGGCCCTGGCGCAGAGTGCCGCCAGCGCATCGAGCCACCTGGGGGCTCTTCAACTGGAGGGGGAAGGTTGTAACACCTTGCAGGAGCTTTCCTCTCTTCAGGAACTCTCTCTGCAGGAGGGGCAGATACAGGAGAGGTGGAGGAAGAGCTCAGCCTGGGTGTCTATTGTCTCATGTAATCTGGAAGATGAGTGGATGATGGGGTGGGTGCAGTTTTCTCTGTGGTGGGGTCGGGTGGGCTGTCCCAGGCTCTGTGGGGCCGTGCGGCGCTGCTTTTCTGGGCCCCCTGTCCAGATGGGCCTGGGTCCCCTTTCCCTGGCGGGTTGCAGAGTATGGGGGTGCCTACTGGGGTCAGCGGGGGAGCTGGCCCCAGGGAGGGGTCACTTGCCCCTCCCTTCCTTCCCTCCCCATCTCCCGCTGCCTCCCTCTTCCCACTCCACCACAATCACCCACACATGCAGGGCCTTGGGGTAAAGGTGTGTCACCAGGGTGCAGGGGAGGCTACCCCCCCCCCTCTGTCCCCTTCTGGCTTCTTGTGCCTCAATTTTATCTCACAACTTAGACATTCACATTACTCACACTCTCATAACACATACATATAGGATCTTGGGGGTGGGCACGCAACACGGACTCCAAAAGACCATCAGGGTGTACACCTCACCCCTGGTGTCGTTGCCCACCTCTCAATTTTAAATACACGTAGACATTGAGGGCTAGCAGGAGGGACTATGTGCTTACCTGCTGCTCTCTGGCAGGTAGCTCCATGCCCTCCTGGGTTTTAAATGCACCTTAGAACACACATGCATCACCACTACATATGAGCGGGCGGAGGGAGGTTTTGGAGTCTTCACACACCTCCGTTCTCTGCGACCTGCTGAAGCGGGAGGGCTAGGAGGAGGACTTGGCCGTCCGACTGCGGTCTGGAGTGTGGGGCCTCCCTGCTGCTGTGGAGTCGGGGCGGTCTGCTTCTCCCCACCGCAATGAAAAAGGGTAACACCACCTGGGTCTGGGTGCAGTTTCCCCCTCCAGGGGCAAAGGTACCTAGACCCGGTTGGTAGAGTACGCTTGGGGAGTGTGATCGTGTGTACAGTGTCTCTATGTCTGTCTCCACATTGGTTGAGTGTTGAGTAATTGCATATGAGAGCATGAGGGTGGGAATGGATGTTTGTATCTGTGTGTGCCTGTATGTCTGTGTCTATATGTCAGGTTGGGTGTCAGACGGCACCTCTCTGGGGATATCTCAGGCCCTCCAAGGTATGGAGGCCTATCTCCCCCCCACCACTTCCCCTGCCGGTGGCAAAAGAAAAAAAACTTACTTTAGAGATGTTGCGCAAATGGAAGAAAGCAGTTTTACATATCTGTTTAATATGTGCGTTGAAGGACACGTCCTGGTCAAAAATGACTCCAAGGTTCCTCACAGTGTTACTGGAGGCCAAGGTAATGCCATCCAGGGTAAGAATCTGCTTAGATACCATATTTCTAAGATTTTCAGGGCCGAGTACAATAACCTCAGTTTGATCTGAATTAAGAAGCAGAAAGTTAGCGGCCATCCAGGTCTTTATGTCTTTAAGACATTCCTGCAGTTTAACTAATTGGTGTGTGTTACCTGGCTTCATGGACAGATAGAGCTGGGTGTCATCTGCATAGCAGTGAAAGTGTATGCTATGTCTTCTAATGATACTGCCTAAGGGAAGCATGTATAATGTAAAAAGAATTGGTCCTAGCACTGAACCCTGTGGAACTCCATAATTAACCTCAGTGTGTGAAGAGGACTCTCCATTTACATGCACAAACTGGAGTCTATTAGATAGATATGATACAAACCACTGCAGTGCAGTACCTGTAATACCTACAGCATGTTCTAATCGCTCTAATAGGATATTATGGTCGACAGTATCGAATGCTGCACCAAGGTCTAGCAGGACAAGCACAGAGATGAGTCCACTGTCAGAGGCCATAAGAAGATCATTTGTAACCTTCACTAAAGCTGTTCCTGTGCTGTGATGAGCTCTGAAACCTGACTGAAACTCTTCAAATAAACCATTCCTCTGCAGATGATCTGTTAGCTGTTTGACAACTACTCTTTCAAGGATTTTTGATATGAAAGGAAGGTTGGAGATTGGCCTATAATTAGCTAAGACTGCTGGGTCTAGAGATGGCTTTTTGAGTAAAGCCAGTACAGTACAGCCAGCTTGAAGGCCTGTGGTACATAGCCGATTATTAGAGATAGGTTGATCATATTTAAGATCGAAGAATTAATTAATGGCAGGACTTCTTTGAGCAGTTTTGTAGGAATGGGGTCTAAAAGACCCGTTGATGGTTTGGAGGAAGTAATTATTGAAGTTAACTCAGAAAGATCAATTGGAGAAAAAGAGTCTAACTTAACATCAATGGTACTAAGAGTAGCTGTAGATAATATTACATCTGTGGGATGATTACTGGTAATTTTTTCTCTAATGATAAAAATTTTATTTGTGAAGAAGTTCATGAAGTCATTACTAGTTAACGTTAAAGGGATGGTTGGCTCAACAGAGCTCTGACTTTTTGTCAGCCTGGCTACAGTGCTGAAGAGAAACCTGGGGTTTTTCTGATTTTCTTCAATCAGTGATGAATAGTAAGATGTTCTGGCTTTGCGGAGGGCTTCTTATAAAGCAGCAAATTGTTTCTCCAGGCAAAATGATGATCCTCTAAATTTGTGACACGCCATTTCCGCTCCAGCTTATGAGTCATCTGCTTTAGGCTACGTGTTTGAGAATTATACCACGGAGTCAGGTACTTCTGATTAGAGACCTTAGTTTTCACAGGAGCTACAGTATCCAGAGTCGTACGCAGTGAGGAGGTAAAATTATTAAAAAGATAATCGACATCTGTTGGGGTAGCGTTCAGATAGCTGCTCTGCTCTGTGTTGGTACAGGGCATTGAAGATGATAACAGTGGTAAATGGCCTGTATTTGTATAGCGCTTTAGTCCCTAAGGACCTCAAAGCGCTTTACACAACCAGTCATCCACCTATTCACACTGGTGATGGCAAGCTACATATACAAATATCAAATATATGTGACAGGCAAAAACTAGCAAACACTTTTAGCAGTTAGAACAACTTATACTTGAATGCAGAATGTTACACCATCACTTATGGATATATTAGTTTTTCGCCTCTCACTGCTTAAGCCATTAATCTTTCTAGAATTGTTCTTTGAAACAGATGCGACCTCACAAAAGGTGTTAACGATGCTGTCAGACCAGAGCAGTTTAACGCTCAACTACAAATCAATTGCTTTTTGATGGTGGCCGGCGCGGAATGAAGGTCAACTATAAATAGACCTTTTCTCGACATTGTTGTTGTCACCTGGTCGACTACAAATAGATCAAATATCAATGACAAAAAAACAACGGTAAATCAACATCATTACAACGTCCCTATAGTAAGATTTACCACAGTCGGTTTACCACAGTATTTCAATGTTGTTACAACAGTGGCATTTCAACCCTGACCATAACAACGGATCGGATGAAAAATCAACGTCAATTCTATGTCGTCTTGCTATCTGGGACCTCTACACTGACAGAGCTGACACCTGATTGGACCATTACAGAGTTAGTCTTCTTTTCTGGCTGTGGATTGGTTCGTCAGGATTTCCCCCTTTACAGGTTTAAAAACAATCTCTGTTTTTAAATATTTTGACCTCCTTCTTGTTTCCAAAGGTGAAGCAGCACCAGCCTCCTCTGATCTTCATGTTGTAGCTCTGTGTGTCCAGCAGGGGGCAGAACATCTCCAACCTGTGCCAGCAGCTCTCACTGTGAGCTCAGACGTTTGTGGACACTCAGTTTGTTTGAACATAGTAAATAATCAGAGCTTCTCAGACTGTTTATGGGGACACCACCTGCCCGAGGGTGTACTGTGTCAGAGAGGTGGTGTATGCTGCTGGGTGTAGTCTCTCTGCTGGTTCATGGTTTTTACTGTGAAACTGTGTTCATGTCAGGAAGGTTTAGTCTGATCACTGTGGTGCAGTTTGGTTTACTCTGTTTCTGAGATGTGGATTGTTTGTAGGATCAGTCTCTGCAGGTCACCTGATACCTGCAGTGAAGTGTTTATAAATCAGCTCCATCAGATTTAATCCAACAGAATAACATGTAAAACACTCCAGGGCTTTTAATCTGAAACTTTCTCTAGAGCTGTCTGGAGTTTTAGACTAGAATATTCTGTGATTGCCAGACTGTCCACATCATGTGTCCTACCAAAACTTTCATCTATCATAACTTTCATCGACAAACATCCCCTGACATTAAACCCAAATATGTCAGAGTCTGCAGTGTGATCATTTAATGTGGTCTGGAAAAGCTGCAGTGGCTCAAGCCAAAGGTTTAATATTAAAAGAAAAGGGAAGCACAGAGTACCAGAGCTGCAACATGTCACATTAAAAGCTCCAGAAAAAGGAACATGTGACAGTGACACCAGAAATGTTTTATATTAAAGGGAAACTTGATTTAATATGTTAATAAATATGATGTAATATACAAAAATAAAAAACAACAATTTAAAACCACAGAAGAAGAAAAGATGATGTTATAGCTCTAAGTCAACTTTCAAATTTAAAGCTCAGCATTTAAAGCAAAGTAAAAATGTGCTGGAAAAGGGTTCATTAGAAAATCAACAGTTTTAAAACAATGAAAATCCCCAGAAAAACACATTGGAAAGAAGAAATAAGTAGGAGGTTCCTAAGAAGTTTCTAAGACGCCATGAAAAGGGAAATACAGTTTAATGGCTCTAAGAAAAGTTTCAGATTAAAAGCTTCAGGAAAGGTGTTTTACACCTGCTGTGATAGTCATCTAAACGAGGTTGGACAGAGGATCAGGATAAAAATCGGTCAAGTGTTTTAATTTTCATGACATCTCTGTTAGACAACACCACACTGATCACCTAAACCTATAGAAGGTCCTAGTAAAGATTAAATGTTTCTGTCATGTTTAAAAACCTTTGTTTTTATATGATGACCTGTTAGCCCTCAATTCAGTGTCACATGAGCTCAACCCTCCATCATCCCTGCTCAGCATGACCCTTTCACTAAGCTCAAACCTTAAGGATCACTCTTCACTTCTCCTCCATCTTTGTTGGGTGATCTGTGCTCGAGCTCTTTTGACCTACACTTTGTTTGACTGGTGTGTTGCGTGCTGGGCCCAGCTACGCTTCGGTGATCACAATCCACACATAGGTGTAGATCTACAACACTTCCTCACATACAGCTCTTTCCAGAAAAATCACTGCAAGTCAGACATTACTGTGCAAAAGTCTTGAGTCACCTGGTATTTCTCTACATTTTGCCTCCAAGGATTTAACTTTCTTCTGATTTTTAAAGTGGTTTTAAGCAGAGATTCTGAAGCTTTCTGGGAGTCAATGACTTCTTTGGACACTGGCTGCTTTTTCACTAATTTTCAGTCCAGTCCTTGTACCTAAACATTTTCACAGGAATGTTTAATTCTGACTTGCGAATCATTCAACTGTAACCAAGGCTCCCAACACAGTGAATGGACCAGCGTTGTGCCTACAGGCAACTTAGCAAAGAACCAGTTTTAAACTGTATCTTTGGGTCATTTGTTACCAGCAGCCTGTCACAAAAACAACCCTCAGTACAATTTGTTTAGCTGAATCTAAAACTGGCCCAGTGGAGGATAAAGAAGAAATGTGAGGCCTGAAAATCTCCAGCAGATGAACAGTATCTGAAAGTCATGACCTTAAGAAAAAAATCCAGGAGGGCAGTTCAGTAGGAGGGGAAAGGAGGGGAGTGGAAATGATTGGAACAGGTGTGTTGAAGTGATGAATGATGAAAACAGAAAAGTACCATCATGTTTTAATCCATCTTTTAATACCACCTGGAAAGCATCTGATTGGCAGCAGCTTTATTTTCAGACAATGATGCCAAACACAAAGCCAGTGCGGTGAACACTATCAGAGCCCGGACGTCAGCGTAGCTTGACAGAATATAACAAAAGGAAGAAACATCCAAAAAAGAGCTTTAAATGTTCTTCAAAAACCCGGAGAACTATTCCTGAAGATACTTAAAGACATTACAGGAAGCTCCTCAGAGAGTTCAGGCTGAAAGGCTGCTGTGACTCAGACCAAATGTTTATTATATAAAAATAAAGGGAAGCCCTCAGTACTGTGGCTACGACACGTCAAATTAAACCCCCCAAAAAGGGAACATGTTGTAATAACACCTTTTCTAATTAAAAGGAAATGTGATTTAATGTGTTGATAAACATGTTGCAATAGCTAAGGAGATTAAATGAATCCGACTATAAGCTATAGAAGACGGACAGATATGTTTAGAATAGGTTTCAAATTGAAAACTATTATAACTTAGAATCGAAAGTTTTAAAATAAATTATGTGAACTGCTCAGAAGGCTGGTCAGAACTGTAAAAACTCTGTTTCTGCCCCATATTCCATATTTCGTGCTTGTTTGCTGGTGTTTCAATAAATCACTGTACTCATTTTTAATTTTCAAGGGATGGCTCAAGACTTCTGTGCAGTGATAGGATGGTGTGAAATGGTTTCTGCAATTAAGACACAAAATTACAAAACAAGCGGTCGTTTCAACACTGATGTGCTGTTGTGTTGGATCATCACGGGCGTGTGAGGGGGGGCAGTCGTGTTCAGGCAGGCCGTGTCTTCACCCTGAATGTAATCCAAGTCCTTCTAGAAACAACACCTACGGGCAGATATTTTGAAACAGATCCTGAATTCATTTCAATGCTCACAGAGGCCTTAAAACTGCAGCTTTGCTTCAGATTGAGAGTTGAACCTCTGCCATCATGTAGCTCTCAATCCTCACACACATTTAAAGTCAGGGGTTTTTCCCCCGTGTTTTATTGTTTTTACCACAAAGCACTCACTGCTTGTACAAAGTCTGCATCAATGCCTATCGCTCTGAGTCCCTGCATGAACGCGTCTTTACTTCCTGTTAGAAAGTCACAGTTTAGTAAAAAGGCAGCAAGCAACTACAAAGAGACTAAAAAAACACCATATTTGAAGCATCTTCCTTAGTGTGATGCCCCTCCTCCTCCTCCTCCTCTAAATGAGGTGAGAGCATCTGTTCAACTCTGCAGAGGTGGAAGGGTGGAGGAGGTGTGCATGTGTGTTTGTGTGTCACAGGAAGAACGATCTAGTGGTAGGAAGTGGGTGTGGCCTTTAAAGAAGACACTGAGCACAGTTTAAATTTTCTGTTTCCCATTAAACTCGACAAGTGTCGTCTATAAAAAGTCAATTTACATGCTCTAAGCGTGCCATCACACACGTGCACACACAAGCACACAGACACACACTTCACTTCACTGTGCTTCTC
Source organism: Copadichromis virginalis (assembly GCF_057382275.1). NCBI lineage: Eukaryota > Metazoa > Chordata > Actinopteri > Cichliformes > Cichlidae > Copadichromis > Copadichromis virginalis. Next base: position 11,238,148 of record NC_140620.1, read on the forward strand.
CATATAAGGACACACACACACTTGATAGTACTTAAAGTGCAGTAAAGTGTGTGTGAGACTGAGGAGAACACCACTTCCTCTTCTCTCACTCGCTTCGACTTCTTTCAACTTGAGTCAGAAAGCAAGAGTTCAGTTACTGAGGAAGTGTGTGTGTGTGTGTGTGTGTGTGTGTGTGTGTGTGTTGTACGTTCTGCTTTAACCTCCATAAATGGTGCCTGAGCTGCAGACTGGAGGCCTCCGGCTTCTCTTTGATTTGACTGATTGATCAGGGCTGATCAATCCGAGCGAAGACTCGTCTCTACTGAAAGCTTTCTCACTTCAGCTTGCTTCTCTCTTGCGTCAGAGCACGGCACACAGCCTAAAGAATGAGTTTCAATTTGATTTAATCAGCTCATGATTCTCTAGATGAGCATCACGCCAGATTCCTGCTCTCAATATAACCGATGGAAAGTCCTCGTTCCACAGGAGAGCTGAAAACTAGTCAAGAATCCAGTTTTCTGTTCACTCAGTGTGGATGACTCTTGGTTGTCAACGCAAATCAGTGACACATAATGGCGCCCTGCCACCAGCACATGGTGACCTATGGTCTCTCAGAAATAACAGTCTCTGATCCTTATCTTTGGAGGCCTGCGATGCAGAATATGTTTTGCACGTTGTCTTGCATATTTAAAACTACTGACTTGTCAAGTTTAGTCTCCAAATAGCATGCGGTTAGCTTTAGCTGAAGACTTGGCGGTCACTACCATAAAACAACACTTTAAAAGGAGTTAAATCAGATATCAGATATGATGTGTTTCTCAGTTTGTGTTCTTACCTGTCATGTGGAATGTTGCGTGAACACAGAGACCGTTTGGCGTTTACTGCAGACTGAACTGATTAGTTTGCAGTATTGTGGTGACGTTCGCAGACTGCGGTGTTCATGGTCAAGGTTACTTGAAGGTTACATCAAGTGGCAGACATCAGTCTAAATTTAAGATGACGATGCTGATTAGAGTGGCTCACTGAATTCTGATTTGTATACCACCTTCATACAGTGCTGGAAATCGGCTGTTGAAGCTCATATAACATCTATTTTTAACTTATTGAATTCAGCTGGTTAAAAACTGTCCACAAAGGACAGGAAACCTCAGCAGCAGCAGCAGCAGCAAGTCAGCTGACCACAGCCTGCACACAAAGAGGAATCTACAGGAGCTCACAGTGCAAATTACTCTGTGAAGTGATCATTTTCACCACTCTGCAGGCAATCTAAGGGTTGCCACACCCGCCATATCTCACTTTAAGCTCTGCTAACAACCACAGCATATTGCACAGCTTTCTGTCACTCTGTAGTGTCCAAACTTGTTTCTTTTACAGATTTTTAAATGAACTTTCTGACAGTGCGGATCCTTCAGCCTTCCCTCCTCTGTGATCTGTGAGCATTTCATCTTCATGTCAGCGTGACTCGTTCACTTTGCTTTGCATCAAGGTGTGATGGATATGATACTGCATAGGCAGCATCATGACATGAAGTTTAGTAGCACATGAGTGGGAACAAGAATGAGAGAAGATCAGAGTCTTGTCAAACTGCAGTCTAAGGTAAAATCGAACAAAATGTCAATGAGGTTTGGTTCCTGTTTCCTGCCGCAGAAAGGCAGAAAGAGAGCATTTCCTCAGGGTATGCATATTCTACATGCCGGCCTGTATCAACCTGTCCCTCCCAATTCACCTCACATTTCTTTTCCCTTTGGACCTGACTGATGCTTCAGCATGTTTTTCATTCTTCACAAACCCTTTTGCCTGGAGTCAGAGGTAGAGACCCTGTACCCGTTAGACTTGTTTCCCTTTCTTTGCATGCTGCTGAGGAGCCGGTCCTCCAAGAGATGCAAAACCCTGAAGTTACTCCTCCAGTTCGTGTTACTGATTTCATGAAAACCACTTCATTCATGTTGGTTTGTCGTAAAAGTACACACTGTGACTGGGTGGGAGTACTAGATAGTGATAGCATGACCGTCGTGTTTAAACACGCCGCTGACACACACAGGCCTGAACTAGCTCAGGTATGTGTGTGTGGTCTGTGTTTGTGTTAACCTGAGGTATGCAGCATGTGGGAGCAGATAGAGACGCCATGGCTTTCACTGAATCTGCCTTCTAGGTCACCTCTGCTGAACTGCAGCTCCCACAATGCACTGCAACTGTGGGTGAGGCTGCTGATGTCTAAGGTTAACAGTTGGGGATCAATATAGGTTTACTTTAATACAACGGTCGCGTGTTTTAATGTCTCTGAATGTGAGCTACATCTCAGCCATGGGAGTGGATGTGAAGTGAAACGCGTCAGGAGGAAGTGGTTTGTGTGGGACGACAAGTTTCTCAGCAGCTTCTTGCTCGCTGACGGTTTTAACTGAGCTGCTCACACCTCACAAACCTTCCGCTGCACTCACTCACTAAGAGATTAAGGATAACTAGGTTAGTTACTAACAGTGCAATCTGACCATTAACCCCAGTCCCAGACCTGAGGTTAGCAGAAAATCCTGCAGTGCCTCAGATGTCCACTCGAAGATATCGACCACACAGACTCCCATGTTAAGATGTCCAATTTTACAGCTGAAACAAGCATGTTTATGGCGTGTATTTTGAGATTTGTTCACTCTTATAAGTATTTAATATTATGTCTGATCAGAGAACAAGAACTAAAAGTTCACAAATTACAGCGAGTAAAACACAACAGTCACTGTCAAATATTGTAATTCTCATTTCAAGTTAAAGCGCAATTCACTGTGTTCAATCTTACTGATCAAAACTGCTGCTATATTGTAGGTAGTTGGGGATTTTTTGAGCCAGAAGTGACCAAATTTAGAAAAGAGGTGAGTGGTGCACTCAGCTATTAGCTAATGCTAACAAGCTTGGTTAAAAAGCTACATCCACAGACTGTATGGGAGCACACACACAATCATGTCACACGATGACAGCTGTTAATTAGTGCTCAGTAGCGTTTATGTTACCAAAACTGGAGCTTCATGGACTCTCAGTACAATTATTGACACAGCAGCCATATTATTGTTTTGATAATTGCATAAAAAATGTTAAAACAGCTCCAACAGCATATACACAGTCCAGAGGTCCAGTTCAGGGAGTCCAGTTAGCTGAGATGGAGTTACAATCTAGCATCTATGCCCACCTGTCCATCAAAGAGGCAACACCCTAATGTAACTTTAAGTATTAATACAATTTCAATATGTTAAATATTAACCTCCCTAATATGTGCTTTTAAAAACAAGACTATAATACAAAGTTGAATAAAAAGCAGAGGACCGATAATAGAGCCGTGTGGAACTCCACAACCTGTCAGAAAACTACATCAAATCAGGCTGTAAATGGGTTTATATCTGCAGTAAAGTTGGACAGTATAACGTGAGTCTATGCTGACTGACTCACTGCTTCAAGTGGATGTTAGAGGAACTGCACGTGCCTTTTTCAGCACTGGAGGTTAATGCTTGGTTAACAGTTCAATTTAATAATGCAGGTCTCTCCACAGAGACGCCGACTGACCGATTACAGCTCAGCGGGTTACAGGACTGATGTTTTAGAGGTTTAAATGAGTGGATGTTTGTGTGCTGATCAAATCACTTCCTTGTTTTTTTTTTTACTTCCCAGGTGAGTGAGAGAGAGTGACAGAGAGGGGGAGGGGGAGGGCGACTCTCTCACTCAACAGTGACAGTGAGAGAGGAAGCTGCCAGCAGGCTGGGAGTGGTTGGGTGTATAAAAGACAACTCTTCTTCCTTCTTTCTGCATTCGACTGCTCTCTCCCCTCTTCCTCACACCCAAGACTCTACCTGCACAGGTAAGCTAGCGAGCTGTCCCACCTCTCTCTCTCTCTCTCTTTCACACATAGCTAAAGGTAATATTGATTTGGTGCTTGTGAATCGAGGTTATTGATCAGTGTGTGTGTTATTGATCAGGATGTCGTGGCAAGGTTATATTGATAACTTGAAGACGCCCGACCAGAGCGGGACGTGCCCGGTGTCAGAGGCAGCCATCTGTGGAATCACAGCTGGGCAGGAGAGCGTTTGGGCCAGCTCACCCGGCATCCAAGTCACGGTACACACAAACACACACTGTTCCTCTTCCTGCCTCTACAAACTGCTAAATATATGTAAAAAAAAAAAGTCCACTTCCTCCTTTAAAGCTTCTGCCAAGAGTTTTCAAACAACCTCACACTTAAAAACTTGCTCAGACTGGTGACATCAACCTGCACAAACTGCCACTCCTTCGGCTCATTTTCTGTTGCTATGAGAAAATTTCTTGGAAATAGCTTCTTATTTTGCATGTCCGTGTCTTCTTCTTGAGCTTTGGGTGTGTTCAGTTTGTTGCCTGTCTAGCTCACTTCCCGCTCTCAGTGCTGTGTTCAGGTGCTGCAGGAAAACACGTGTGCCATACAGGTTTTTTTTAAAAAAGTCAGAAATTTAAAGCTTGGCTTCAAAGGGGAAAGTCACTGAGCAACAAGATGACAATTCTCAGCTCATTGGCTTCTTCCCTTAGCTTTTAATTTTTAAAAGTACAAAGAGAAATGTTTTTTTATGTTTTTTTTTTTAGTTTTGATCTTAGTTCAGGTGTAGAAACAACTTTTCAGGAGTTCAGGAGATGTGTTTAAACTCCCTCGTTTTAACTTTTGCCAGAAAGCACAAACATGCTACAGTACATGTAGTTTTCTGGAAATGGTGGTAATTATAACTGGAAATAAAACACGTGCTATTAAAGGTTTTTAGGTTTTATTTAATTTCCATAAAATAATCTTTCAGTGTGACAAAAAACGTTTCACCTGAGGTGCTCGTTTTTCTACACATTTTGGAAAATGGAAATGGAAAAAGATGAATGCTAATGTCTCAGAGCAGGCTGCGTAACGGTTGTGAGCTTCCGGTAGTTTCCGGGTGTTTGTGCTGTGCGTTTGCTTTAACTACCTTATAAGGAGACAATGTCGAAAAACAGCGAATACAGGAAGACGAGACGATCACTTCTTGTTTCTGAGACACACACACACACACACACACTGAGGTACGGAGTGGAGTGTTGCACAATGTCTCAAACACACACACATGGACACACACGTCTGCAGGATTTGTCTTTTTTACAGTTTGTAAACTTTAAATTATAAAATTAAAGAAGTTCGTTCCTGCTTTTAAAAACACTCTGTGTGCATTTGCGTGGGTTTGTTACACTCACTAGTGGGCTCCTCTCTGATTGGCTGATGTTTTTTGGGAAGTGGTTTTGCCTGTGCAGGCAGCAGCGTGTGCATTTTGGTGTGTGTGTGTTCATGTCTTGACTTGTCGTCCTCACATTCTTTCCTCCTCGATCTTCCTGCAGCTCCCTTCACTTCTCAGAAAAGTCTCCACAAAAACAGAGCGATGGTTAAATCTCACGTGTGAGCTCAGAAACCTGCGGAGGAAAGCTGACAGAAAGCAGGAAGTGTGAATTCAGTTACACGTGAGGCTGAAGCCCGAGCACATCTGAGTTTAAATCAAAAACAGTTGGCGGTGATCAGCTTTGAATCAGACGCTGTGCAGGTTTGTTAATTAAAGAAGGCCTCAGAAAGAGGAAGTCATGCTAAATCTAAGCATGTCAGGTTCATATGTGTAAATGGAGATCTAACGCAGACTGCGTTTAAAGCTACAATGCATGTACTTCCTGGTGAGTTTGAAGGCACTCGAGGCCTCCTTCCTCTCTGAGCCTCACTCATAAAACATGTTTTCTGAGAAATGAAGTGCAGTGAAAACTTTTCCTTCTGAGAAGAAACACTTCAAAAGGTCAAATCTGTCCACGTACATGACAGATGTGAAACTAGCTGTCATCACAGTTCATGTGATTCAGCTCTGCTGCTTCAGAGCAAAGTGCAGCGACAGTTTCTTTGACAGCAGCGATCACGTTTTATTTCTGCAAGTCAACACTTCAACTTCTTCAACCGCATCTCAACTTTCAACAAATACATTTGATTAATAATTTAATTTCAATAATAAAACCAGACTGAAATCCCCAGAAATCCAATGCAGTCCCATAACAGTGTATATTATTATATACTATGATAATAATCTTTTATTTTTAATATAAAAACGTAAAGTAAAGCTTTTCTTTTTATTAGAATTATTGATTATACTGTATTTTTTTATTTTTCTGATTTAAAATAATCTAATTAGCAGTATTAATGATGCAGTTAATAGGTAACTGAAACACAGGATTATTTAATAGATAAATCAATACCTGAAGCTATAAATGTGATGCAGTCCTAAAACCACATTAGATCATTTTTAATTTTCAAGTTAAAAGTATATATATATATATATATATATATATATATATATATATATATATATATATATATATATATATATATATATATATATATATATATATATATATATATATATATATATATATATATATATATATATATCTCACAGATGCATAATCATGAAAAAATGACTTTAATTGTGATAAATGCATTAAATTAAAACATTTCTGTGACCTCAGAGCTGGTAAAAACACTCTGATTAGTGGATGGTGTCTGAACTAGGCCAGTGAGTCAGCTGTGTCAGTGTGACACACTAACAAAGCTCAGACAAACCAGTAAAACCAGTATCAACAGGCGGCGCAACAAAGTTATTATTTGTTCCGATTCCAGCTGGAAACACACAAACCAATGAGCAAGAATGTCGTTTTTCTCTCTCTCTCACTTCCTACTCTGCATGCTCACAATGGTCACACCACATTAAATCATGTTTCAATGACTTTAGCTTCCTATTCCCACGCTTGTTTATGATCCTCCGCACACAGCGGCTGCTTTTTTATTGTGAGATTTAAATAAACTCAGGCTGTAAAAGGAGAAGAGCCCATGCTGGTCATGGTGGGTACTTCAAGGTGGCTGGGAATTTGGAGGACTCAGTTAAATAGATCCACTAATCTCTATCTGGCCTCTCCCTTAGAGATAGGGTGAGAAGTTCGGCCATCCGGGAGGGGCTCAGAGTAGAGCAGCTGCTGCTCCACATCGAAAGGAGCCAGCTGAGGTGGTTCGGGCATCTGACAAGGATGCCCCCTGGGCGCCTCCTGGGTGAGGTGTTCCAGGCATGTCCCACCGGGAGGAGGCCCCGGGGCAGACCCAGGACACGCTGGAGAGATTATATCTCTCGGCTGGCCTGGGAACGCCTTGGTGTTCCCCCGGATAAGCTGGAGGAGGTGGCTGGGGAGAGGGAGGTCTGGGCCTCTTTGCTTAGGCTGCTGCCCCCGCGACCCAGCCTCAGATAAAGCGGATGAAGATGGTATGGTAATCTCTATCTCTCGCTCTGTTTCCCTTTTTTAGGTCGATGAGATCAAGAAGCTGGGTGCTAACGACCGGTCGAGCTTCGCTCAGAATGGCGTTCACATCGGTGGAGTAAGGTGCCGGCTGATCCGAGACCAGATGGACGTTGACCCAGTCTTTGCGCTGGACCTGAAGACCTCAGCAGACGCCGAAGGAAACACATTCAGCGTATGTGTCGGAAAGGCAAAAACAGGTAAGATGTTCCCGTTGACTCAGCACATTTTTATCCTTTGAATTCACTCCAAATCTCTGAGGCTGACACGCTCCTGCTTTCTGTCTGTCTCTACAGCGATAGTCATAGCCAAGGGCACGAAAGACGCCTCTGGTGGTCAGCTATCCAGCAAGGTGTTCAAAATCGTTGAGTACCTGAGGAAGGCTGGTTATTAGGACAAGACAGTCACCTTCACCACATGAGATGGATGCCACCTCCCGCCTCCCTTCCCCTACCCTCCTCCCTGTGTTTCTACATCTGAGCTTCTTTAGTTTTTTTTTTTTTTTTTAAGTCATTTTCAATCTTCAGGTGTGTTTCCTGCTGTAGAGATGAATCAGTGTTTTCTCTGGTCTAAGTTACCGTGTGGTAGCTTTTAACCTGAGAGTACACCTCATGTTTAACGCAGGAACATAGTGTTACCATTATTTTTCTACAGTGGCGATTGACCAGCGTCCAATCAGAGCTCTGTGAAAACTGATTGCACACTTGAATGAAATAAAAACAAACATGGTTATACTTACATTGTGAGGGTGTCTTTATGTGTGTGTGTGTGTGTGTGTGTGTGTGTGTGTGTGTGTGTGTGTGTGTGTGTGTGTGTGTGTGTGTGTGTGTGTGTGTGCTTCAAATGTTTTCTACAAACACCTCTTCTTCAGGGGCTGATTTACTGTGCGACACACAGCTAAAAAATAAGACAGTCTAGTGCACTCATATACGCGCATCACACCTAATATTTGATTAAATATGCCACAACAAGTTGTAGTATTAGTATTACGTACAACTCCTTGTTAGAGCTTATATAGTGTTTAAACAATACACGCACTTTTGTCTTTCTGTATAAGTGGGGCCCATATTGACTCACTGCCTTATCAAGTCTCCTGATCTAAACCTGAACCTCAAAGCCATGTTTGTGTGTTCAAAGAGTGCTCTGAAGGAGAAAAGGCCAACTTTTCCATAAAATACAAAACTTCCTCTTCATACATAAATATCATCACATGCTGAATGTCTTCATTATTCTGGTTTAAAACCTGCACAGGTATGTGTGCACACATCCAAATTGCTTTTTCTACACATTAACATACTGGCTTGTCAAGTCCAAAACTAATTGACTCCAAAACCAGATATGAGCCCTCACACCTCCCGCCTCCCTTCCCTTCACACTCTACTATGAAGCAGAAAAGGCTTTTGTGGCTTTATAAAAAAGGATGAAAAAATGCCCTCCACCTCAAAACCAGGCCAGACTGAATTTGTTTGTTTTCCCTGTGCTTGTTTGGGTTCTCTAGGGGAACTACAGCTTCACCCACAGTCCAAAAACACGTGTGTTGGGTTAACTGTGGGTGTGAACATGACAATGACTGAAAAAGATTCTCATAATGTAGAAACATTCGCATTATTTTGGAGTCAAGCTAAAAATGGCTCTCACAATGAAAACTGTACAAGCCCAGACATGTGTCATCCTACACATGTGTGGGCACATGTTAACCTAGAGGGTTATCATGGCTCTTTAGTCTTTCAAAGGCATGAGGACTCTCTGAAATATCCCTATAATGTAAAAATGTGCTCTTATTTTGATTTAAAAGTAACATAGTAAAAATATACCAAGCATAGCCGCCCACAAATGACTTTTTCTTCTTGAACTCACCCTTTAAATATGATCCCATATGCATAAAGATCCTTATAGTTCTCCCAGAAACCTTGTTAGCATATCAGCACAGACAGCTTAAAAGTAATGTAGAGGAAAACTAAGCAGAAGAGGAATAAAAGTCTTACCTCAGTGAAGAGGTGTGGCTAACTTTAGAGCTTTGTATGATGCACTCTTTCAAATAAATTTTTATTTTAAGGCAGCTGAGAATATCATCTAATTGAAGAAACGGGAAAACATACCTTAGCTTATAAAATGTTTGAAAACACAGACCAAACACACTAGTACTGAATGTGCTTTATAGGGACCGATCGGCTGACCTCTGACCTGTAGACAAGAGCTGAAATGCTAAAAACTGCAGTTCCTGTAATGTCCACTCGGGCCTCCAACAGTAATTCAGTCCCCATGATCTCCCAAGTTAAAATGTCCAAACGTAGAACTGAAGTAAACATGTTTGTACAAGATGCCCAAAAAGGCTGATCTCTGTGCCCGTGTGGTGCACTCATTCAGTCCATGGACGCGACTTTATAACCCTGCAAGATGGCATAAGGTCATAACTTAGCACTCCAAACTCTCATCCAAACATGGCCACGCCTGACTCTAAAAAGATCAACATGGCACCAGCCAAAAACCCTTACAAACACTCTGCTGTTCACCTTTTAGTTGGAGACCTTTGTAAACACGAGTCCCCACAGGTGTATAAAAACAAACATCTGTGTATGTGGTTAAAAGGCAACATAAATTATTACTGCTAAGAGTAGTACAACTAAAAGTGGTGTTATTGAAATATAAAATTGTGAACTTCTAGTGCAACATGTGATTTTGTTGCTATAGTACTGCAGCCCCCTCGTACTGCTGCAGAACTACAGTTACACGTCACGGTGAAGTTAAGCGACAAACTTCCACTTTACTGACACAGACAGTACGATCAAATGCTGCAGGAGAACTTACACTATGTGTCATATACAGAGTGTGCCCCTCCCCCACCACTCCAGTAAAGTGCAGTTATATTTAGTAAAGGCACCGGGGACGCTGGACAGGCCGCCGTGTAGCCACTCGGTGTGTGTGAAGTACAGTTAAAGGTGAGCGTAAAGGGTAAGGTGTGTGTGTGTGTGTGCTGGGGTTACTGCCCTTTGCAGTGACTGCTGAGCTGGTCTCACATTTCCCCTTTAGATGAACTTTAACCTTCTCTGTGAGCGTTAGGGACCATCACTCTTGTTCACCCCACAGCATAACAGTCATTCAGCACACTGAGAGTAAAACTGGGCCCCACAAAAAGACTTTTTCCCCTTCATTCTTGTGATGTTTTGAACTAATTTGTGCCTTTTTTCACTGGATTATGGTAGAAATGTAAACTTTTGTTTCCTTTGTGGCTTTTGTTTAAGAGGAAAGTCCTCTGTGAAAGTTCATGTCACACCAGTTCGCACAAATGATGAACGAAATCGTTTCATTTAATCAGTCTGCTGGATTTCAACAGTTGGGCTGTATTTTGAAACCTTTCTGAACTCGTACCTGTGTTCAGTGATCAGCTGCTGCAGCTGCCCGTGTCGCCATGCACCTGTGAGTCAAAGAGGCCACGCCTGTAAAAATGCAAACTTTAAGCTTTAATGCAATTTAAATATGCAGATACAGTCGTTAAACCTCACCAGTCTGAGCTTGTGTACCTGAAACGACTGCAGGTTTCCGCTGCTGTCAACCAAAGAGACATGTTTTCTAATCACAGATGGGACTGAAACACTAAACCAGGAAACCACTGAGGTGTAAACACCTTTAACATCTTTGCATTTAAGCACAATTAAATCAGGTACACACAAAAAAGACACATAAAAAAAGCAGAAATCAAATGGGAATTTAAGAGGTTTCAGGTTTTTTTTATTATGTGTATTTTTTAATGAAAGTCAGAATAAGAAAAACCTCGTTGCCCTTTAAAGATGAGGGACATAAAACAGAGTTAAACTGGGTAACTTTTACTTAAAAGTAATCGGTCTAAACAGTTGGAGTGCCCTCTGAGACGAAATAAACGCCTCTTTTTATTTAGCCTCCACATGCTCAGCACACTGACGGCTTCCTCAGAGTAAAGGCCGTCCTCTCTGTCATCAGGGATTTCGTTTCTTTAGGTTTTCCTCTGAATAAATATTAAACCTTAACAAACTGCTTATTTGACAAATTAACATGTGATGTTTTCCCTCAGATGAGCCGGAGCTCTGGGGTTCTGTGAGCGCCACAGTGATTTTAAAGTTTTAGATTAGATCATGCACACAGAGCCACATTTGTTTAACGATTCTTGTGTTTGAAAGCATTAAATTAAACAGTGATGATAGCACTCGAGTGTTCGAGTCGCAGCACTTCCTGGATTCAAATCGTCTCTGCAGATATAAAATCAAAGAGCAGTTCCTTTTAAAGCAGCACAGCCGGTCCTGATTATTATTTATTATTACTGTTAAAGAGGTGGTTTTATACATTTCTTACATTATTTTCAGACTTTTCCATTTCATTTTCATTATTATTATGTATGTATTTTGTTATCTACCTGAGCTCTCCTGCCTTTGCTTTGTGGTGTTGCAGGCTGTGTTTAATGTTTTGGCTGCAGTAACACGGGCACTTAATGACTTTTGGGTTAAATAAAGATTATATCACACTGTTGGTCCAGTGCATCCATGTCCCCTGAAGTCTTTAAGCTCTTATTTCAGAGCAACTGACGGACAGAAACATTCATTGTACCCGAGTTTAAAGACTTCCTGGATTGTGTTACGCTGCTGGTGATTTTCCTTTTGACTCTTTGGGAAGCACTAGAAATGTGTGTGTTCAGGAAGTATTTACATATCTGAGCATGTTACACTAGGACTGCAGTCCAAACTTACACAGCCTCAGATTAAGGCTCTTATAATTATGTTTGGAGACGGCAAACAGCAGTGAGGATCTGATGATTAACTACAGCCGGGAGGTTTTTCTGTTTGCCTCCGTCCTGTCACATGCACACACTCCCTCCGTCCTCCTCCTCCTCCTTCTGCTGCAGCTGCAGGGAGAGGCTATAAAAACCCTGCTGGGGGACAGACAGACACTTTCCACGTCAGTCGGACAGTCAGACAGACGACCCCTTCTTCGTGCTCACTGCCTCTGAACAGGTAAGCTGGGACGGCAGACAGCTGAGGGCTCTGCTTGGAGCTCTTTTAAGTAACTTCCTGTTTGTGTCCGGCTCAGACTGCTTCAGGTTTGGTGGCATGCGTTTTAGACTTTTACTCTGAAAGCTCAGTTTGCAGAAGTTCTCCTAAGGTGCTAACTTAAATAAGTTCCTGTTCTGGAGACTTATTTTGTTCCTGTTTATGGCAGGAAGGGGAACAAAGTTTGAAAGGTTTGACTTTGAGTGGGCTGAAGGTCACAGAGCTGACAGACAGACGTGAGAGGCTCAAAGTCCGTGGACGGACGGACACCCTCCATGTGCTCACAGGGAGCTTTAAATGTGACTCTTTAGCATTTAAGTCCTCCTGAGCTCAGATCTGCACACATTTAAGCAGGTTATATAAACTCCAAGCAACACTTCCTGAATCTGACTTTTCACCTTAAAGGAAAAGGTTTTATTACATTTTGAAAAGACTTCTGTTCTGTTGACTTTCTACTTGCTGAGTGACTTTGATTCATCTGTAGTGTAACGCTCGTCTTTCTGTGTGATAAGTTTTACACTTGGAGACATTTTATTGTGTTATTGGTTCATTTCTTGTTTGTTTAGCAGGCTGAAACAAAGTGTCCCTAAACCTGCCCCGCTGCTAGGCTGCTAAGGCTCATTCAGCCAATAAAAGAGGTTTTCATTCGTCCCACATGGTCTAGCAGCAGACTTCACTCAAAGCTAATGATCACAGGTGGTTTAAATGTGACCTGCTGGGTGTCTAAATGGCCACTCTGCACCTTAAAATGAGGCGTAGCCTCCCCTCAGGGGTCTGGGAGACAGGGGTGTGGTTTAAGGGGGGCACTAATCCTTCAAAATGATGTTTCTGTATCAAAGCAGCCATGTGTGGACTAGTCTCTCCCCCTGAATGCATCACTGTAAATATAACTAATGTGAGCGCTCATGGACTTAAAGCTATTGTGCTAATTATCGATGTAAAGCCCCCTCCCCATCGTCCTTCAGTGGTCTGATGTTTGAGATATTACATACTGGTGACCCAGTCTGTATGTTAAAACTCATGCTTCTCCACGGCTGACCAACAGTGAGCAGGAGCAGCTCACAGACCCGTGGTGCCACATGCTTGATCTCATGTGAGCTGTTCTGTTACTCACTAGACTTGAATGTATTCACAGCTGACTCCAGAAAGCATGTTGGCCACTTGCTGGGCCTGCATGTAGTAAAAACCAATGAAGGTGCCTTTCTCATCATTTTATTTCTAACCATAAACCGATAAACATACTTATGCTTGAGTAACTTAATAATATGATTGGCTTTGCATTGTGAGAGTTAGTTATAGCCTCTTGTATGCTGTTAAGGCCAGAAGCTGCAGAGGTGAGTGTCTTGGGTTTGACGGCTGAAAGTCCTGATGAACAAAGCTACCTAAAAACTGTTTTTAGTGGTCAGCGTTATTGTGATGCCTTTTAAAGAAACGTGAGAAGACTGTGAAATGAGTAGTTGGTGTGCATTTAAGTGTCCTCAGTCAGCTTTAATTCGCTCAGTTTTCAGCACACCCAGCATGAACAGGCCTCGTTCCATCTGCCTGAGACGTTTAACGGTAGCTCATGATAACAAAACGGGGTTTTAACAGATTTCCCCTAAAAGTTTAAAGACTTCAGTGACTCATCTGCTTGGACTTGACATAGGATCAAAACAACATCTAGGTGCTCAGATGTACCCAACCTGTGTACAGGAAAAACACTTTAATTCTTCGAAGGATCAGCGACTTCAGAATTTGGTTGGAGCTGCTGTGCCTCGTGTTTAACAGACTTTGTCAGACTGCCGCTGTTATAGTCAGTTTATTCATTCTGAAAGCAGATCTGAAAGAGGCTGGCTGACCCACACTCATCTGCAGCCAAGTTCAACTCTAAGCAGGTGTACAGTGTTTGTAAAAGCCATCAGGGGTTTGGAGTGTACTGTAAGAGCTCAGCTGTTCAAATGGCATCTGCCCAGACACACTCTTACATAACACGCAGCAGATGTGACGGACGCTCTGAACCTGCTCACACAGTTGGACCAGAACACTTTTACTACAGCAGCTTTTCTCAGTGTGCACAGAATCAGAAGAGCTTGCTGTATGAGACCTAGCAACCAGATAAAGCCCAGTCCTTCAGCTGTGAGGTGAAGTGGGTCATGCACGGTGGAGGCTAATATCAGCTCAGTCAGAAATGCCTCTTCAAATGTCACAAGCATTAATAAGAGTCTGTGTAACTCAAGAACAGCAGGGAGGAAGTCATGACCTCTGCAGAAAGGTCAGGGGAAAAGTCAAAGGCTCCCACACGGCTGGTGTTGGTATAAATAACCCAGCCAGACTATGATACCCCCCTCGTGCCTGCAGAATGGTCTCTCCCATTCTTCTGTTGAGCCCTGTAGCTGTCAGTCAGGAGTGCAGGGCTGTGATTGGTTGTGTGGGTGGAGTCTGATAAGAAAGGTCATCATGGAGGCATCATGGCATTAAACAGGATTTCTGCAGCAGGTCTCTCACTCAATCTGACCTCTTCACGGGGATTTTTTTTTTTTTTTTTAGTAACATGTCAAATTTCAGATTAAACAAATGTTTGACCCAGTGCGGATGACACTTCTATAAAAGAGTCTTTGTATTTGAACTAATCACCTGGTTCTCTTCCCCCTTCAGTCAGGATGTCTATCACCAAGATCCACGCTCGTGAGATTCTGGACTCCAGGGGAAACCCCACAGTGGAGGTGGACCTGTGGACAGCCAAAGGTGAGCAGCTGTCACTTTGACCATGACGCACTTCCTGTTTGCAGCGAGTTCAGTAACCTGACGGTCAAACTTCACCTCAGGTCTGTTCAGGGCTGCTGTTCCCAGCGGCGCTTCAACCGGAGTCCATGAGGCTCTGGAGCTTCGTGACGGAGACAAGAGCCGCTACCTGGGCAAAGGTGGGAGGATTCAAGTGTGTGGGGCTGGGGATAGCATTAATGCTACTTTTAGCGTAGCTGCTAACACCTGTGTTTCCCTGCAGGTACCGTCAAGGCTGTGGAGCATGTCAACAAGGAGATTGCCCCCAAGCTGATTGAGAAGGTATCCGTTAAGTTGGATTGCTGATGTTAGCTTGATGCTAATACACTTTAACTACTGCAGGGATTCACTGCAGGCTAATGGTACTTCATCCCATCTGTACAGAAACTCAGCGTCGTCGAGCAGGAGAAGATCGACAAGTTCATGCTGGAGTTGGATGGCACTGAAAACAAATGTAAGGACTTAGAAACTCGCCTCATAAAAGTAGTTGAATTTAAGATTTGTTTCTTCCATGTTTTTACATAAAAGGGTGGCGACGTAAAATGGCAAATTCTTTTAAAACCAGTCCAAACAATATTAGGTTATAAGAACTGGGTAAACAAAATATTTAACAGGAAATGAACTGCTGAAGTGAATTGTAGAAGAGTGAAAACAAAGCTGGAAGCACTGCTTTCTTTGGCATTTATACAGGTATACTGGTGCACCCGTCTATATAGCCTGAAATAAATGTGCCATCTGACAGATTTCTTAATATTTCATTAAGATTTGTGATCCTCTGACATTGTAACTGATTCAGGTGAACACCTGGTATGGACTCTGAGGATCACCATTCATGTTAACTTGCTGGGCATGAGGAAATTAAGAAATTCCACTGCACTTAAAGTTGTGTCTGCCAAGTTTGTGTACTGAAGGATGGGACTTTAATAAATGACTGTAATAACTTCAACCTGAGTCCATGGACTCAACAATCTGTTTAACCTTTCTAGTGGCAGGTTAAAATCAGCTCTTCACTAGCAAGAAGAATATTTCAACCCACAATTATATTTGAGAAACCCTCAAATCGTGTAAAGGAAAGTCAATTGACATCCCTCGAGTCGTGGTTTAACACTCTTCATGCTTCATTCATGTACTGAATGTATTCAAATGTTATATTTATACTTAACTTTTGGGGAAACACAGATGAGTTCAAACAACTTGGAGGATTTCTTGACCCTCTTTACCTGGTAGTTTGGCCGTACTGTGCAACTGTATGCAGATTGTTTTGAAGCAAGGATGTCTGATTCTTTGTTTGCAGCCAAGTTTGGTGCCAATGCCATCCTGGGTGTGTCGCTGGCTGTCTGTAAAGCTGGAGCAGCAGAGAAAGGAGTTCCCCTCTACCGCCACATTGCTGACCTTGCTGGTCACAAAGATGTCATCCTACCTGTGCCTGTGAGTGGGAGGGGCTTGTGCTTAAGTGAAGTGGAAAACTGGCTTTAAAGACCCAAACTTCTTGACTCAACTTTACTTATATTTTTATTTAATTTTTTTATTTAGTTTGCTATTAACGTGCAAGCCTATGGGAAATTTGTAGTGAGCCTCTGGACAATTTTTATTGTGCACCAGATTTTTATTTTCAATTCAGTGGTTTCATTTAAGCTCCAGAGGTGTTTTGTAACTTATGTTTGGGTAGTTTGCATATGGATGGTATTTTTAGAATCTTTCTCTTTCTGCAGGCCTTTAATGTGATTAATGGTGGTAGCCATGCTGGAAACAAACTGGCCATGCAGGAGTTCATGATCCTGCCAGTTGGAGCCTCCAACTTCCATGAGGCCATGAGGATTGGAGCTGAGGTTAAACCCTGCCCTCTTGCAATGTTTCTGCTATGAACGGTAAAACCGATGTCTAACTGTTTAAATACTTTGTTTTCAGGTCTACCACAACCTGAAGAATGTCATCAAAGCTAAATATGGAAAAGATGCCACCAACGTGGGAGATGAGGGAGGCTTCGCTCCAAACATCCTGGAGAATAATGAGGGTGAGAGCTGCACGTGACCACGCAGTGACGTTATGTAGTTTATCTTGGGACTGATGTGACTGCTAATGCAATAGAATTTAAAGCAGACTTGTGTGTATTGCTGCTGCTTCAGTTAGTCAGACAGTTAAATTAACCAGTGGTTGAGCTGATTACTAGAAAACTAATAATACACAACTCAAGGTTGAAGTTATTATGACTTCTAACAATGAGAGTTTGTGTTCACAGCTCTGGAGCTGTTGAAGAGTGCCATCGAGAAGGCCGGTTACCCTGACAAAATCATCATTGGCATGGACGTGGCCGCCTCAGAGTTCTTCCGCAATGGAAAGTACGACCTGGACTTCAAGTCCCCCGATGACCCCTCTAGACACATTTCTGGTGAAAAGCTGGGTGACCTCTACCGCAGCTTTATCAAGAACTACCCTGGTAAGATTGACTAGAGCTGCTGCTATGACCACTGAATGACTTCAGAACATACAGTGATGATCTGTTCGCATCCTGAATGTAGACAAGATGTGTTTAGCCATGACCTTTGAGAAACTGCAGTGAATTTGGACAACTAAACCAATGTTGCACTGATGTGTCAAATTGAGCTTGAGATTTGACTTTGATTTATGGTCTTCAAATGTCTTTCACAAACCTAGGAAACAAAACTAATTCTGTAGCTTTGAGTCTGTGGTTTAACCGAATGTCTTTGGAAGGGAATATATTGGTCTCTTAAAGCATTTAAATTTCAAACAAGGCTGCCAAGTATGAAACTCAAATTCCTTTTTGAATACTTGGATCAGAAGTATTCAAAATGTTTACTTGGTTTAGTTCACTTGAGCTCTTGAGGGAGTGAAATAAGCCTTTTGAGTTCAGGAAGTGGTCAGGCTGCCTTCTTGTTCATTGCAGGAAAAATGCTCTAAAATCTCTCTAGAGAGGTTCTAAATTTCTTTTTTCCATTTAAAAATGTGTGATGTTCAACTGATAATTTGGAGAACCACAAAGATTTGTGCAGTGTGCACATTTCCAATTGAATTCATGTAACTGTTAAGCACCGTAGCATCATTGCGCCTGTTGGGTGTCTGTGGCATTTCTACTGTGGAAACTTTCTCCTCAGTGTCTCTCTTTCTCCAGTCCAGTCCATTGAGGACCCATTTGACCAGGATGACTGGGAGCAGTGGGCTAAATTCACTTCTTCTGTAGACATCCAGGTGAGGTGCACACAGGCATGCAGACATGTGACACAACCTCACTGTCATTCGATTTCTTCTTTTTTTTTTTCCTCTTTGCCACAATCATTGGCATCCCTAGACGTTTGTTAGCCTTGTGGAATCTCAAGTATACAAGCTGGTTCTTCCTGGAAGAACTCAAGGAAAACCTTCAGTAACGGGAATATAGTGTTACTATAGTAACACGTCGGTTTTTCTGCTCTAATCAGATCGTAGGCGACGACTTGACTGTCACCAACCCAAAGAGGATCCAGCAGGCAGTGGACAAGAAGGCCTGCAACTGTCTGCTGCTGAAAGTCAACCAGATTGGCTCTGTCACCGAGTCCATCCAGGCGTAAGACACCAATCAGTCGTTTTAGTCCACATTAACATTTTCTGCGTAAAGTTAATTAAATGTATCTGCCTGTCAGATGTAAGCTGGCTCAGAGCAGCGGCTGGGGTGTGATGGTTAGCCATCGCTCCGGAGAGACTGAAGACACCTTCATCGCTGACCTGGTGGTTGGACTTTGCACTGGACAGGTATTTAAACTTCATCAGACAGTCTCAGTGAGATTAATGTGTTCACAAAGAATAATTGAAGTTTTTGTTCATTAAAAACAAAAAATGCTGAGATTATAAACTATTCCCCTTAAAGTCATTTGAAAAAGCCAGACTGCTCACACATGGCTGGTCAATGTACTGCTTCATGTATTTGAGCTTGAATGAAAGATTTAAGATCATTTTGAAGCAAAATTGTAAGAAAATCACTTGAATCTTAACTGCTGGGTGTGTGCAAAATGCCTTGATAATCAAGGACTGATATGAACACTGATTATCTACAGAGGTCTGACTCAAAATGAAAATTAAAGTGCATCAGTACTTATAAGACCCAAAGTTTTGAGTCTTGTGGGAAAATCACTGGTCAGTTGCAGGCAGAAGAATAAATGTGACTTGTGCCTTTTTTAAATAAGTGGTTGCATAAAAGCAGGGAAACCACTATTGAACTGTCTGGTCCTATTTCTGATTAAATGTGCTGGGTAGGAAACTGGGTCACTACAACTCCAGTGCTGATCTCATTCTACTGTTTCTTTCAGATTAAAACCGGTGCCCCCTGCAGGTCAGAACGTCTGGCCAAATACAACCAGCTGATGAGGTAAGAACTTTAGGATTTTTGTCATTCTCAGGCTAGTAGACGTTTAAGAAAAACAAAGCACAGCTAATCATGACCTCTGACTTGCAGGATTGAGGAGGAGCTTGGAGGCAAGGCCAAGTTCGCTGGCAAAGACTTCCGCCACCCAAAGATCAACTAAAGCACCATGCTGCCTTCCTGTCGCTGTGGCAACTGACTGACACCTGATGACCCCAGAAGGCTCTTGCCCCTTTCCACTGGGGGTGAGGGGTTAGAGGTCATAGTGGGCTTGACTGTCTCTCTAGATGTAATTCCATTAATGATGTTTTCTATACAAAAGACAAACATTAAAGAGTGAAAAGGAAACCTCTCCGAGTTTAATTCATTTAGGCTGCTTATAGTCTTTTTACATTCAAACTTCTTAAAGAGCTGAGCTCTTCAATGCATCATGCATGTACAGATCCTCACCAGCAATGGTGAACAAAACTCATTCAGAACAAGCTTCTGCTTGACGTGAACAACTAATCGCTTCCTAATAGGAAAGACTGATATTCTGAAGTTTTCCTTCAGCTTTCCACCTCAAAATCCTCAGGTGTGCTTCAAATGTGTTTCTGTAACTCCTACAAATCAAATGGAAGTTATCAAGCCAAACACCAACAAACAAAATAAACTTTTGGTTGGACAAAGGTTCTGGGTTCATGTCCCCTTGTTGGCTGGGTTCTTTAGTTTTCTCCCTCCCATTGACATTTCTATTTGGTTAATGTATATCAGCATTTTTAGCCACCCAACAATTATCTGAACTGCATCAGTAAAAAGGCAGCCTGGATAACACAGCAGTCAGTAATGGGTTTTATCAAAGCTGATTCCAGCCGTGAGGCGTTCTCATAGTGACCAACATGGACCAGACAATCTCTGGGCTTGGCTAGGTGATTGATCAGCATCTGTTTAATGAGATCTGACACAAATGGATCCAAAAGGCTGAAGAACTCGTTTAGGAATCAACATCTATGAATCTACTTCCTGTCTGAGTGTTTTGGTTTTTTTTTCCTCTGGTCTGTACGATCATTTTGACAATTTGAAGATGG
This sequence comes from Copadichromis virginalis, assembly GCF_057382275.1. NCBI lineage: Eukaryota > Metazoa > Chordata > Actinopteri > Cichliformes > Cichlidae > Copadichromis > Copadichromis virginalis. The sequence goes on from NC_140620.1 coordinate 11,258,661, forward strand.
GGCTATCATCCAACAAGGTCTTCAAAGACTACTTGGTGATGTCAAACTGACAAATGCTTTATAACTAGACAACTACAGTGGTTTAAAAATAAAACGAGTGTTATCAACATGAAGTACTTTATAAATAAAGTGTAATTTGACACCTCCTGCAAGCTCTGATCAACCCGAAAGGTTAAGTTGATAATGCTACAGAGTTTCTTCCTGACGACACGGGGACTGATGTAGGGCCATTCAAATATGTCACACATGAGCTGACCTCTTAGGTTTCATATCTACCTTTCGCGTTCAGCCTAAAACATGAGACTAAGCTTCCTGGTTAGAAATAGTGTAGTATATTATATCATGTCATTATCCGTGTCCAGTTATTTAGAAATAATATTCCTACATAATGTTTGTAATGAATTAAAGTTCTGTCTTGTTACACATGTGATTTTTATTGTGCTACAAACTAAAAGAGGATTTGAAAAGAAAACGTTTCTCGGTCTTATCTATAAGATTAAGACAAACATTTAAAACCCTTGTGTTTGTCAAAATAGTTAGCCATATAAGCATCAGTGAATATCTTAGCTTGCGTGATCTCTACAGATAAGCTTTGAGTGTTAGATAAGGGGCTGGTTTTCATGCCATTAGGCTGCACATTCAGTGTTGTTATACCATGAAAGTACATAAGGATTGAGCAATGCATCTAAAGGGGAAGTGGATGAGCTGCAGAGCTGCAGGTTCCCTCTCAGCTTCCTGCAGCAGTCAGAAAAGATGCAAATGAGACGTGTGCGACGAGTGTAACAGGAGGCACGACTGTTTTACTACATCAGATAAACTCCTACGCTTCACAATGAAGAATAACCAACTGATTCAAAGCAGTTTGTATATGCCAGTGTATGGATCCCTGTTTATTTATGAGCAGCTAAAGTGTGTTTTTCTTCCTAGTTGAACATTTAACATTAAAAATCTTTGAACTCTTTCAGTGCACTTGGCTCAGCTCTGCCCACAGCTACAAACAGCCTCTGCTTTGATCATGAAAGTTAAAAGGACATTATGCCAGTTCAGTGTCACTTATTCTCTAAGGGTAGTCTCCAGTGGTGGAAAGCAACTCGTTTCCTCCTTGAAATTTCTTTCTTTAAAGATGAGTTTTCTTTCCTGCAGCATTTGGTGCTTTCTAGGGTCTTCGGCCTTCATTAGAATACCTCTCTCCATCTGCATTTCCTCTTCCTCCCCTTCCAAGCATCATTGTAGGGCCTATTTTGGCCCACGATCAGGTCTCTTAGGTCTGCTGATAGCTTCCGGTTATTCTGGAAGGTTTTTAAATAGGTTTTAGCAATAAATATCTTTAATATGAAAATAAGCTTTAAATAAAATCCTGTGGTGAGAAAGAGGTGAAACATTTATGTGTTCAGTCTTGTGAACGAAGGGCAGATTTCTCACACTCAACTGGAGTCCACTATTCATGTCCACACACACACTCTGGTGTGACGTCAATGCTGATTGGTGGAGGAGTTTAGGCTGAAGGCAGCCTGTTGCCTGGATATGAGCAGCAGCCGTGCCGAAGTTCACTCTGAAAACGATCAAAACTCATTTAGAAATAATTACTTGTTACTTTACAATCGCTGTGTAAGAACAGCAAAACTGCAGCTGTGTGTGTTACAGTGCAGTGTTGCAGCCCTACAGCACTGGTCGGGCTGAAATGCACCGAAAGTGACACAAAGGTAAATATTGTGTTATTGTATTAAGAACAAGCTGCTCTCTGACCTGTGATTGGCCTTCTTTGGAAGTAAAGGCGCTGTTGTTTCCTGCTTGTCATGCTGACACACACACACACACACACATAATAACCCATCCTCCTCTCTAATGAGGTGATTGATGATCTGTTATTCCGCCCTTGTGTGCGTGTGTGTGTTATGCGTGGCTGATGACGTGTGAGGTTGAATGGGGGGCGGGATTTTGTCTGATGAGGACAAAGACAGCAGGGGGTCATTAAACACACACAGACACACACACCCATACATACACACCTATCCTTCGGAGCATGTGAACCTCTGTGGCCCCGCCCCGTTCCACAGGAAATAGTTGCAAACCACGACTCAGTCTCCACGGTGATGCTTTACGAGCTGACGGGACGACTGGGGTCAGGGGTCACAAGGAGACGGAGGGAAAGGCGAAGCTATCCTTTCTTTTGGGTGCGGTTATAATGGCGGCTCCCGAATATTCTAGGATTCAACTCAACATCTGGAACTTAATCTGGGACTCCAGGATTATCTTCATATTCCCCTGGAAGATTTTAAGTATCTCACTTAAAAGACCCAAGTCATTCCAGGAATCCCGGAAGCCCCTGAAAGACTGATTGAGTCATTCATTCTATCTGGAAGAATCCTGGAAGTGAAATCAAATTTTCCCTTAAGGACCCTGAGGACCGTGCAGGATCTATTTGATTCTCCCCATGCTCGATTCTCTATTTTCAACTGCTGGAGAATCTCGATGTACCTTAAAATGTTCCACAAGTTGCTGACTTGTGGAACATATTTTAGTCTGCATGAACATCTTTACTGACTTTTAGTTCTCAAGAAAGTCTAGAACTCCTTCTTTAAGGACAATCACATCCTTTGGCTTTCTCTCAAGAACATCTACAACACCTTCAGTAACTTACTAAACTTTTCCTGGAAACCTTGAACCAATAAACCATTTAACTCAATGAATTTTGTCAAGTATATGTGGAACTAGCCTACAAAGAATACCTAAACCTCCTGCAGGATCATTTCTCTTCTGAAAGCTCTTTAGAATCTCCTAGAAGTTCTTCAGAGTAAAGAAGGAAATTTCTCAGTACAACTCTTTGAGCTTAAATTGTTAGAAATAAATGTGTTTGGAAAAATAAAGTTCTGGTATGTCATTGTCCAGACTGACCTTTAATTATATAATTATAGTTATAAAAACTATTTGTTAATTCACAAAATAAATTATGTTTGACTCCCCTGAACTAGAAAGTTTTCTGTTTTGTTTTTTACCTTCAGAATCTTCAAGAGCCCTGAAACATTTCAAAGACTATACTTCTTTACTATACTTTTAGTACTTTAGTGACTAAATCAGATAAACTATTTCCAACTTACCCTACTGCAATCGCGTCTTTAACAACATCTGTTTCCAGAAACTCTGAAAGTGCTCCTGGAACTTCCTCAATGACAACAATAGACACTTGAAACTACAGTAGAAGGAGGCCCATTCTGTCTCCTGTCATGACTTTTACAACATGTTCAAATACCACTTGCACCTATTTGTGACTCCTGGAAACTTTTCAAGAACCCTGAACCATTTCCAGGACTGTATGAGCCTGTTCCTTTCCATTTATTGTGTTCTTAATTACTCATGGAAGAATTCGCCTTCTTCAAGAACATCTAGATGTTTGAGAGTAGTTTTGAGGGTTTGTCTCACCTGGAAAGTTTTCAAAGCCAAGACATTTTTAGCTCTATTACAGGTCACTAGATGACATCTGGAGGCCCACAACCCTTTCAGTCATTGAATGTTGTAAAGACACCTCAAACTGACCTAGGAAAGACCCTGGAGCTACAATGAGGACAATCTGAGACCCTCATGAAACTTGTGAACACTCCTATGGTCTTTGAAACACCACAAGGACTTCAAGATGCTTTTAAAACACCAAAGGAAACTATTTCAAACCAAAGAAGCCTCTTCAAGGATTCCTTGAACTTCCTCCAGAACTTCATGATTAAACTTTGTCGATTGAATATTTTTATCTATTTTGTTTTTTTGAGTGTTTTTTGTAACACATGCATCCATTGAGTCCACATTCATCTGTGTGTGCGTCGTTGTGAGTGTGTGAACCCGTTGTCTGGGGTGACAGCAGTAAGAATGTGTGACATCATAGCGCCGAGTCGTATAAAAGTGTCAGCCCGCCGCCGGCACACAGATACTGACTGGTCCTGAGATGAGACAGGACAGACACCAGTGATAGTTAAAAAAAGAAAAAAAAAAGCTTATACGACTTGTTCTGAGACTGATAATCAATTACTGTGATTGGAGAAAAACAGTTGGATTGATCGGACGACCAGCAGAATCTTTTATTTGACTTTGATTTTTGTTGGAATATTTTTGAGAAACTGTTTGTCAGTAAGTTCTGCTTCTTTATTGTCCTAATCATCAAATTTACTAATACATAAACATCAGAAAATGACATTTAAACTTCAAAAATATTTCATCAAATTAAAGAAAATCTAAATTGAAATTTACTAAATAATCCAGTTTAATAACTCCCATAACCCAATGAAGATTTATTCATATCTAATAATAAAATAACAAAAATCAAAATTTATTTTAAGTCTAAATTTTCTAGCCTTCTTTTACTTAAAATGTTTTTTAACTCTATTGTATTGAATTGAATTCAATAATAAAAATCTAAACACCTTCAGTTTGGTAGACTCTAATCTACATCTGTAATCTGAGACTGTAATAATCAATTTAAAAAAACTATTCATGACCACATTGTAAAAAAACAGAATTGTACAAACGTGAATAAAGCTACAAATTTGTTAAGATGCACAAATAAATTCAAATTTATGTTAAAAATATATTTTTGCTTCTTTTTTAATACCACAACAAAATTTGACCCAATCAGTTTTTATCTCCTGATCAGGTTATTTCACCACAATATTCACTTTTATCAAGTCACAGCAATCCTCTGACCGATAGATGGCGCTGTAGGCTTTAATAACCTTCAGTCAGAGCTACACGTAACTCAGCTATTTCATGTTCTTCTTAAAGCTTATAGGTTAAAAACAGTCATGGTGGTGTGTTTTTTTAACTAAATGTTTTTTGTACAAACAAAGATGGCTGCTGCTTCATCTCCTTTCATTTCCCTCATCTTCCTCCTCTTCCTCGCTGTTGCTGCGGAGTTAAAACCGTCACCTCAACGAGACAACAAACAGGTCAGTGGAGAACTTCCTTTTCATCATTACCTTCATTCTCTTTTTACACCCTTTATTTTAATCATTATCTTTGTCCTCATTATCTTCATTCATCGTCTTCATCGATAGTTTCTGCTCTTTTTATTGATTATGTCAGCTTTAATAAAGAGATACAATGAAACAGATCTCATAGTCAGAGATGATCTTAGATTAACAGCATGGTGTCATCAGCATAAGTGAGTCTGTGCAAGATTTTTCAGTGCTCCACCGATCAGTGACACATAATAGGAAGATTAATGTGACACTTAAAAAATGTCATCTGTTTGATGTTTTAAAGACTTGTTTTAAAGACTCAAATATGGGGCAAAGGTTAATGGACCCATCGTTACAAGAGTACTAACAAATATATAATATGGCTTACTCTAAGTTCTGTTATGTGGGACCAGTGTGTAATCTGAGTAATCTGATTAGTTGACTACTCTGTGTACTTGAGGTACAGTTATCAACATTCACTAGAAAAGGCAGTGAATCACACAGATGATTACTGACTGTATTTCAGGTTTTACACTCTCTGTTTGGCTCTCGTCTTTCAACTCTCATCTTGGCCACTCCCACTTTTGATGACATCACAGAGGGATCAGCTGGACAGCTCACCTCCACAACTCCTTCTGCAGTACTGCCTGTGAGCCACACCCTTGCAAAGCGAGTGAACAGCAGAACTGAAGCAGTCCCTCAGTTCTTTCTCAACTTCCTGCGGCAACAGACCAAGATGAGGAGGTGGAGCCGCAAGTCGATGATGGGAGGGAGAGGATGCTTTGGGATGAAGATGGACCGTATTGGGTCCATGAGTGGTCTGGGCTGTTAGACATATGTGTCACCATGGTAACTACACTACGACCTAAGCTCCGCCTGACGTTGCATGACCTCTGACCTCCAGAAGGATGAATTTTTCCACTGGGCAAAGACTTCATGTTGGATCTTTACTAATAAAGGACTAAAGGAAACGTACTAATGACCCTTGACGCCTGGCTCCAGTGCAGCCAGCAGGACTCTGTGTGTGTGAAAGACGAACATGTTTTAAACATGTAGATATATTTGTGTGTGTAAGAACATTAGGCATTTAGCTCACAGCAGGAAATGATCCGCTTCACACGCCTTTTCATTACAGGAAGTACTCTGTGTTGCTCCAGTGAGGGGCGGAGTCTGGATAATGTGTGCAGGACATGGCAGGTTAAAGACAGATGAATGTCCAATCTGATAGTGTTGCACATTTTTGCGCTTTTACATGTGTCTCTGTCGGGTGATGTACTGGAAAGCTGATCACAGTGGGGCATGTGTGAAAGCAGCTTAATAGACGACCATGTGTTAAACATGCAGGTATGTGTGTGTTTGTGTGGACGGACTGCAGGCAACAATAAACTACAGAGAAAACCTCACTGGGCTTATGTTGCTTTGATTCAACAGGTAAATAACATCACACAGATATTTATTACAACATTAATATTAATGAAAGTTTCAGTTTTTACTGTGTGAACTTCCTGTTTATGGTGACACTGAACGGACATTATGGTGCTTCCAACAAGGAAGAAGAATCCTAAATAGGAATGCATATTATGGCTCTGTAACAGCAGGAATGTATTTATCTGTTGTTTAACCAGGAAAACATTTTGAGGTTAAAGACTTGAGAAATACCAAGGGCTCAGGGAAGAGCTTGAGAAGAACAACATCGGAGATCTCTGTCCAGAAGAGCGCGGTCCTAGGAACAGCTAAGATACTGCGCAGGACCGCTCTACCTTTCTGAGAACCAAAAGAAAACCTACTTTTTAAGAACTCGCTAACTCAAGAGTGACATCGCTCCCAAGTTTTGACATATGAGTTTCAAAATATCTCTTCAAGCTACAGTCAAATGTAGCAGGTTGGTGCTGCACTTTCACATCGGAAACATTTTGTTTGTTTGTCTGTTTGTTTGGTTTTTTACATATGACTATCAAATATACGATAAACCTGATAACTATTAAACTAAAGATTATGAAACATATAATGAAAGCAACAGTTCACTGGAGTTGTGTCACTGTTCTTGGAGTGTTATTTTGAAACAGACAGTGAAGACATCACTTGACTTCCTTTTACATATTTCCTAAAGCTTTCTTATGATAAGTCCACTGCCACTTTTCATTTATCAGTTTTTCTCTTTTATCTCATAATTTGAAGCTTCTAGTTGAAGTCAGTGATATGACCAGCTCTATTAAAAGTTGATCATGAAGTTCTTTTGGATAGATATTAATATCTTGTGCAAATACCAAGTTTTCTTAATTATAATTCTTCTTTGGTCAGGATTTTCTGAACAGAGTGCCATTTACATCAGTGGATGGTTCATGGTGTTGGTGGTGTATGGAACACATCATAAAATGTGTGACGCGTTAATAATTTTACCGGTTAAAGGTTAAAATACAAAAATGATCATATCATTACATTGTTAGAGAAAATGTCATTCATTCACACTGAAAAAGACTGGAAATAATAAAAGATAATCTTCTTCTTATTATTATTATTATTATTAAGGTGGTCTAAGTTGAAACTTGAGAAGAAGAAATACATTTTTAGACAGGTTGCCTAAAACTTGAATTTAATCACCACTCATTTCAAAGTGATTTCCTTCTTCTTCTTCTTCTTTTGGGTCCTCCTTTTAGGAGTTGCCACAGTGCATCTTATCTGCTCGGCCATTTTTAACATCCTATGCACATGTCCACACCATCTCGGCCTTGCTTCTATAACTTTGTCTCCAAACTGCTCTTCCTAATTTCTTATCCTCTCCATCCCGATCACTCCCAATGACGTTCTTAACACATTCAGCTCGGCCTTCTGTCTGTTCATCAGTGCCACCGTCTTCAAACCAAACATCACAGCACGTCTCACTAACATCTTATAAACCTTCTGTTTCACTCTTGCTGCTTCTGTAACAAATCACCCTTGACACTCGTTTCCATCCTCCCCAGCCTGCCTGCACTTTCTTCTTCACCTCTCTTGTACACTGTCAGTTGGATGGTTGACCCCAGGAACCTCATCTACGTCACTCCTTTTACTCCTCGCACGTTCATTTTATCCACTTGCCTCATCCTCACACATGTTATCTGTCTTATTTCCTCTTCTCTCTCCTCCTCCTGCTCCCTTCTCTCCCAACAGATCAAAACATCATCTGCAAACATTCATAAGACTTCCTCATGTCGAACCAGTTTCAGTAATTGTTTAATAATATTACATTTATTTTGAATATTTCTACGTTTTTTAAGAATATATAATTATTTTTGTATTTCTGGTGAAATTTCTGACATGCACAGGTTGTTCCCGCCTCTCGGGGGCAGCATGCAGACATTTGGCTGTTCCCTGTCACGTGACGAGGTCAGTAGTTCCGGGGTCAGGGCTCGCTCAGCTAACATCAACCAAACCGTTGACGGTAACACGGAAACAGAACGAGCTGACTGTCCTCTCCTCCGCTACCAGCGAGCCTCCTGCCTCTGGATCCCGGCTGTTCCCGCCTCTTCCTCCGTCCTCCTGGTCCGCACCGGTCAATAAGCCTGAAGCATGTCGGCAGTGCAGCGGATGAAAGTGGCAAACGAGCGACACAGCAAGACGATCACACAGCGGGGACACGTCCAGAAAACGTCGGTAGGGAAACCAGGGCTAACGGCTGACCCGTTAACTTAGAGCCCGTGGGCTGTGGCCGGCGTGTGGTCTGTAGATGTGATGTTCGTGTAGAAGTGAGCATTTAAATACGTTTATTTGATTTATTTAGAGTCGAATCCAGGAAACAGCTAGCTCGCTAAGTTAGCCACGGAGCTCTGTTACCATCACAGTCGCCATCATGCTGCATGTAATTGTTGTTAAAAACCAGTGAAATGGTGGGATAGTAACAGAGGTCCCGCTGCTGGCGCACTGTGAGTGGCTGTTTAGTGTGTCATCTTAAAGAGAGCCAGAGTCCTTCAGGAAAGCTGGAGTTTTAGCGCGCCGCTCGATTGTAATTTATAGAAATACGATTTTATTCTAATATATTAAAGTTTTATTTTGTGGTGTTCAATCGGCACAAACATATAAAGCTGTCGGCTGTTTGTGAGCTTTTGGGGGGCTTTAATCGTCCATCCCCTCTGTGTGATGAGGTGTAAACAGATGGAGTGGGCGGAGGCGTGCAGCTCAGTGCGCACATTTAAAACAGAATTTGTGTCAAAGAAGGTGATGTTAGGGAATCACACGCAGGCCGAATTTAACAAAGGGCTTCGGACCGTTTAAATGAAGATCAGATGCTCGATTCTGTCCGTGCAGACAGAGAGCAGCGTTAAATGAGCTGTTTTCTAAATGGAGTCTGGTGCAGAGTGGCTGGTTTGGCAGGTGTAACAACATTGAGCGCACACAAAGCTGTGTGTGTGTGAGCAGTTATGAGTGTGACACACACAGAGTCAGCCTAACATTTTTTACTGTGAGGCGATTCTCAAGGAACTCGAAGCCACAGATGTGATTTAGTAAACATCTGTAAACACCCAGCTTTGTACTTTTGAAGCTTAAATTCAGAGACATTTAGCTTGCGTGCCATCAGCAGGCACGCTAGCTCAGGATATTTACAGTGTGTGGTGGGCGACTGTGACAAAACCACAGTTTGCCTTGATTCAGTTGGTGGTGTCACACCGTACAACAGAACTACTTGTGTTTTCTGTTTGATGAACAAAGAAGTATTTGATGTTTGAATACCTGTAAAACCCCTCATAAAATATGGTTTAAATATACATTTATTACAGTTCTAGTGATATTTGCACTGCTTTGGCACAACGAATATTTCATTGAAGCAGCACCACGTGAATCAACCAATGCTGAGGCTATACTGGCATCTTTACATGGTCCCTGCTGCTCAGTCACATCGAGCTAACTTTAGCTTATGTTACAGCAGCCAAAATGTATGTAAACAGTGTGCGTTACTAGGCAACTACGTGTGCCATTAATGTCCAGCGCTGCGTTCATTATTATATTAACGTGACGTCTTCAGCGGTTTGAGGTATAAGTGGCCTTCCCGTTGTACCACATATTGCAAATGGTAACATGACGGGTTTTATTTTAACAGGGTTACATAATTTAAACATTTTTAAAGTTCTAGTGTTTAAAATAAATCAAAGGTCAGAGCTTGGAGCTCTGAGGCATGAATGGATCTCATCAGTCAGGGTTTGGCCCTGTAATGATGACCTCCAGACGTTAAGGTGAACACAGTAAACACTGACTGTCCACGGAAATCTTTTCATTTGCTAGCAGAAGTCTTTGAAACGGGACGATTACAGCAGGGATGTTAGCTGAAATATTCAGCGGCTGTCGCACGTTCTGTTTGCCCGTCCTGTCTACAGTTCGGTTTCTCAGGTTGTCTTTGGTTTGTTGGAGACTTTCGGTTTTCTCTTAGCGTTGACCTGCCAACACTCCCATCTCACCTGTCACAAAATGTCATTTTTTTCAGCTCGTCTGTCCTTGCAGTAGACAAACCAGTTAGAACTGTCTCACCTCGTGTTTCTCTACTTTACTCACCCTGCTGCATAAACGAGGCTTCATGAAGCACAAGCTTAAATCTCAGGATTAAGCAAGTGAAATGTGTGAAACAAAGTCGCATATAATGTAAACAGTGTAAAGGTATCATAAGAGAAGTGTTGTGAAAACACCAAAGACGCCTGTTTTCACCACGAGGTGTTATCATTACCATCAGAATAAAAAGAACCAAGTTCTATGTAGAAGTAAAACTCAAAAGGCTTCCACGGGACGCTTTTGACGGTGCGTGGTTTCTCTGTGTGTTTTCCAGCGGCCAGTAAACGATGAGAAGTCTCCGGTGGGCCCGTGGCTGCTCGCTCTGTTCGTCTTTGTGGTTTGTGGATCAGGTGAGTTTCTCCCCTGCAGGTGATACAGATGTTGATACAGCTGCTGATGCAGACGGGCTCTGCTTCCCGCTCAGCTGATCCTATCTCTGTGGCGTTTCTGCAGAACTCTATCAGCTCTCGAAACTCTGAGTCACATTTTTCCCCAGAAGTTTTGTCTTCAGCCTGCAGGATACGGAGTCAGAAGGTCTTCCTGTGACAGATTGCACTTTTATCGCTGCCAGTCAGGACTTGCCATCTCTAATTAGCGTTTGGTAACACATGTCAAAAAACAGTCGCTTTAAATAGATGGGAGTTGGCTCTCCTGCTTTTCTCAGCCTGTTTTTTAATTGTAGGTCACAATAGAATCTCTGTTTGTGCCGTGGCTTTGAGGCATAGAGCCGGTTTGGGTTTCCCGTGATGTTCCTGCTCATTAAGCAGATTAATGTTGCTTCTGCCAGCAGCAGAAGACTTGACTGTTTCATACTAAAAGAAGTATTAGAGTTACTGGAATAAGGACAGGAAGTTGATGCTGGCGGTGCTGGACATTTTGAAAGTTTCACATTTGCGACTAAAAATACATGTGCAGATTGCTACATTTATTTAGGAGCATGTGTGTGAATAAAAAGTATTACAAGGCTCAACACTCTTCGTTAACATGACAATAAACCTGGAGAGAGAAAAACATGTTTGCTTTACTTTTTGGATTAACTGCGATCGTTACTATTACTGCAATCACAATCAAAGCCTCTGAAGATAAAAAGCTATTAAGAGTCCTCTATTAAAGCACTGATCATCAAATTTAATGGGGTGTCTCTAGTTGTAATACCTCAGTAGATAGGCGGGCACATCCATCCTTATCCATAGGTAAGTATATGAATACATGCCTATGGATAAGATAAACAGGACAGTTGGTAAAGTAGATTAAGTCATATATCAGTAGGTAGGTATATGGATCATTACACAGGTAGTTAAGTAGGTAGGTAAATGGGTGGGTGGGTATAATGAGATGAGAGAGATGATGAGATAGCCTTTATTTGTCAGTTGCAGGTCTTTTGCCCACAACCGAGATGACAGACCTTGCCGGCCGTACATACAATACAAACATCACATTGGGGAGACAAGTCAGGCTAGGTAGCGAGGAAAAAAAACATTGAAATGTGCAACACAAAAGGATAATACAGGAATGCACAGGTATCAACACACCATAACACAATAAACACAGACAAGCAACATGGGAAAGAGTCCCAGTGTGTACATCTGATCTGGGGCCGCTACAATCTTCGACTGCGCCTCCAGCTGACCCGATGTCCACATCAGAGGGGAGGTAAGCGTTGGAGGTGGCGTTGGGTCCGGGGTAGGGAGGGTGATGCGTCAGTGAGTGCTTATCAGTATCAGTATATGTATGTGTGTGCGTGTCCATAGTTCAGCTGAGACAGTGTCCTTCACCCTATCAGGCTAAGTAAACAGTCTACCAGCCAACCCAGGTGGCCTTGTAGGGAATGGGAAGGAACAGACTCAACACAGTCGTTATCAGGGAGTTGTTGTTCGGCTCCAGCCTTGAGCTGGCGCCGAAGGGGTAGCCGGGTTATGATGGTAATTGAGAATTTCAAGCTGTTTTTTAACACTCCGACACTGGTCTCTCAGTCTCCCGTTAATAGCTGCGAGCTTCTCTGTGATGTTATTAGCCGTCGATTCTGTGGTCTTGTCACTCTTTTTGCTCACATAGCAGATTCTGAGACCTCACGACCGCAGCCAACTGATCCGAGGTGTAATCCAGCTCCGCCCAGAGATGTTGTTCTGAGTTGATTCTTTCCTGATGTAATCCAACATACATACGCTCAAAGGTGTTATTCTGAGCATTCACTGCAGTCGTAAGCGCTTCCAAGCTCTTAACCATGCTGCCTTCAGTGAGCCCTTTCTGAGAAGTCGCGCCTGTCGTTCCAATCCCAGCGGGCAGCCTTGTGGGGGTTTGAACAGCCTGTTCCGCTTTCTTATTTCTCTGATAAGCCAGGGCCAAGCCAGCTCCGATCAGCAAGAACCCTGTTATCATGGTTCCGAATAGGTAGATATCTTCAGCGTCCTCGATCGACAGTCCCGCCAGGCACACGATCCTCTGCCACCCGTCCATCGTGTATCCGGCAGGGAAAGTCCCTCCAGGGCACTCGGGTTCTCCCGAGCCCAGACTTCTCGTTAAAGGGTGTCAATAGCACTCAGAGACCAGTTGATCAAATCCATAATTCTCTTTTAGGTTTTAGACACAGACTGTGAGAGAGTGTTCCAGGGAAAGTAATACAAAAAAGATACGAGAATAGACAAGGACATAAGAACTAGCAGGGAAGATAAGGGAGAGGAGAAAAGTGCGTCCGCCTCCTCCGAGAGCCAAAGTAGAAGTGGCAGGTAGGTGCATAGATAGAGAGGCTTTAGGTACAGAGACACCTATAGGTGTCTATGTAGGTAGATTTTAGGCAGGTAGAGGGTATGATGGTAGTTAGATATGGGTTGGTATATAGGTAGATAAGTAGGTGGGAACATAGTTTGGTAGATGGATGCAGCAGGTTTGTCAGTAGGTGGATCTGCACATATCTTGGAAGGTAACCGTGTAGGTAGATGGAGACATAGAGGAGCATGTTTCCCACTGAGCTGTGGCCGTTGTTCTTCTAACGTAACTCTTTACGTGTTCATAATCTTAGGTTGTAAGCTTGTGGTTTGAAACCATAATGTTTCATTTTTTCACTTTATCTAGGATTCAAGCAGCTCTTTGCTCATATGTTGGGTTTTATAAAGTTCAGTGGGCGACCGTTCAAGTCTACATGCTGGTCAGTAGCAGCTGGGCTCTTTTACAACAATGTGCTTTGGCATCGTGTTGCTGAAAAAAGCTGAATCTTTGGTGGCTGCGTTAGTTGAACAGTAACAACTAGGGCTGCTCAATTAATCGAATTTTAATCACGATTACGATCTGGGCTTTCAACGATCATTAAAAATGACTGAGCCGATTATTAGCCCCTCCCTCATTTATCCGCGACACCTTAAAGGCCGGTCCGTGAAAATATTGTCGGGCATAAACCGTCCGTGGCGCAAAAAAGGTTGGAGACCGCTGATTAAGAGGACCCGAGGGAAGCTCGGAAAGCTAAGCAGAAGTTATTTGGAGAGTGACTGCCGTTGGTTGAAAAGAGAGTTTAAAAAAAAAAAAACTTCAGTGGTGTTGCACACTATTTTATATTATTTTTTTAAAGTCATTGTTAACCCTTTAAAGCCGGTCAGAGCTGCATGCTCCGTTTTGCGTAACTATTGTTAAATCCCTGTAGAACCTGAACCGTGTAAGCTAGCGCAATAATTTGTTTTGCATATGAAACCGGAGGAGTTGTACTTACATCTGATGCCATCAGCTTGTCCTCGGTCACGGTTTCGTTCCACATATAGCTTTGCAAAAATTGCATAAAAAGCGCTTGCGGGAACAAAAACATAATATTCCAGAAACACGCTTTGCCGTTCCTATCAGCTGTTCGTAACACTTCCCACAGTGAAATGATGCACATGCTGTTTTCTTTGCAAATTTGCATCATAGGATTGTTTTTTGTTTTTCCTGCAGTATATAAAAATTGCTGTATCTCCAAAATAAAACTATGAAGACACTCAAAATAAATTTCCTGTGGTGGGAAACTATTTTTTTGCAACTTTATTGTATTTAAAGTTTTGAGGGATAAACCTCTTAAATTTCTCCAAGTAGAAATATATGTAAACAAAACAAAAGCGATTTTCAATTTTTTTTGTAGTTTATTGCACTTTTTTGTAATTTATGTAATTACTATGCACTTAATGCATACATATTATTAAAATATGGGCTATAACAGTTGTATTGATGTATAGCAACTTGAAATGCTCCCACAAATGGCACTACAGCATGTAAAAAAAATAATATAAGCTCTGGTGGACTTGGTTCTATAGTAGGTCTTAAAGGGTTAAATAAATATCGTCAAATAATCGTGATCTCAATTTCAGTGAAAATAATCGTGATTATCATTTTTGCCATAATCGAGCAGCCCTAGTAACAACTTTCTTACAGATGTTTGTGGATTCCATCATATGTGGTTCATAACATCATTGAGATTTCATGACTTGATGGATTTGGCTGCACAGTGTGAATGTTGGTGTCAGCGCTGCATTAGAAACCGACCTGATCCTGCATGTGCTCAGGAACATCCACACCTGAAGAAACACTGACGGTGAAATAAGCACAGGTTTCCACCTTAAATGAGCCCGGGCTCATTTAAGGTGGAAACCTGTGCTTATTTCACTGACAGGTTTCTAAACCACACTGTGTCCCTGCGTCTTTGCTTCATAGTTAGTCCTCACAGACTCGAGGAGCTTATGAAACACAAACTGTGCTTTTATTTACATTTACAGAAACGTTGCTATAAACACGTCCGTCGTGACTGCGTGCGCTCAGAGTCTTTGGACGGTTAGTGTTCTTGTTTAAGACTCCACTGCGAGCTGGTGAGGAGGCTCGCTGTTGAGGAACACGTGTGAAACCACACGAGCAGCTGCAGAGTGATAACGCAGAGACTTCTGCATTTGCAGCCAACAACAGAGCACATCACCTCGCCATCATTTCAAGCGCGTTCACACGTCACATGATTCATGTGATCTTATCTCTGCTGCACACGGTTGTTTGGTACCTCCGTTTCATAACATTTATCTTCTTTAAAATACAGTAGCTAGTGTTACGTGACAAACACAGGCGGCTGGCAGGCCTCCAGCCCTCGGAGTAAAACTCAGGAAGCGATCGTGGCTCGTTGCTTTGCGTCGTTTGTGGTTGTTTTTTGAACGTTTGTGCCACAATTTCCAGGTTTGATTCACTGAGCAATAATACAGTTTAAGAGTGTTTAAAAAAACAGGTGTCAGCGTCTCTGATGTGTCTACAGATGAGCTAGTTTTGTGTCATGTGACCTGCTGCTAATGCCTCCTTTGTGTTTGTTGCAGCCATCTTCCAGATCATCCAGAGCATCAGGCAGGGCATGTGATGATCTTTGACCCCAGAGATGCTGAGCCCGATGGAGGGAGGGAGGGGCACATCGCCTTCAAAACACACCCCCAACACACTCTCTCACACACACACTTGTACCTGTGGAGTCTGGACTCTTCCCTCTCTCTCTGCAGCACATCGCCTGTTTGTTTACTCCCGTCTCTGTCGATGAAGCTGATCCATCACATATTGATAATTGGTTCCTATCAGATGAAGTCTTAAATCCTCTTCCTGTCGGTCGTCCAGCTGCTGTCTCTCGTCTCTGCTGCTTTTCTCAGTCCCCGGTTTAAAGGGACAAAGCGCTGTTCTTCCTGCTGTCGGCTCATTAATCATAAATCCTGCGAACGCGCCTCCTTTCTCAGACCGTCGCTCAGTCTTTAGGACCCTCGTGAGTCTGAGCTCATTTACTCAGAAAGACTCAGCCATCATACTGTGAATCATTGTAATAACAGGACAAAGTTACGGTTCAGACAGATGTTTACATGCAGCACGCCTCAGATTTTAAACTTTTGTACATTGAAGCCTGAGAAGAGCAGCCCAGCCTGGAAGACTTTTAATGTGAAAAAAAAGAATGTCTTCCAAATTAAAAGTCTAACACACCTGTTCTAGTTTCAGTTCATATTGAGTGTATTTGTTGTGAATTTTGTATTTTTGTCAATAATAGTTCAGTGATTTATGTGATTTCGAGTGCTGTTGCTAACCGCTGTTTAATGACTGCTTATTACTTAGTGTTTCAAATGTGAAACAAACAAAAAGAACAAATCTATTTATTTCTGAGGAGCCGTTTAATTCATTCCGCTGATTATTCAGTCACATATCATAAGTGTTAATATTAGAAACGGTTTAAAGACAAACATTTACTTTAAAGAAGCAATTTTAGCTTTTCTGCTGGAGCTCTTTAGTTTCAACCACAGCTGTTACTCTAATCTCTCCTCTGGTAACTGTCACTTACATTTAGTGCGTCTTCTTCACAATAAACCCTGCTTGAGCTGTGATTGGTTATATTTGTGATGAATTAATGAAATAGTTAAGTTACAGATAAAATGTTTATTTTGAACTCAGGGTTGAAATCTGCAGATTGCGTCTATCAGCAGCACGTCTCTCATCCAAAACACTTTTTTGTGAGTGTGTGTGAAACAGGAAATATATGAATCACATGAAGAAGAAGTCAGAGCTTCATCTTCTGTGAGCAGTAGTTACAAATGTCTCACGGGGCCTCGTAAATTCTTCTTTTAGCTCTCAGATTTTCAGAGGTCCAAAGTCATTTAAAGTAAATGAATCTGGGCTTTAATGACGTGCAGATGAAGCGACGAACAGACTGTCAGCGGGGTGAAAAGACGTTGAATTAAAGCACACAGGAAGTGATTGTGAATGCAGGTTCATGCTGGATCATCGTGTGAAGTTTACAGGATTCAGACTGGAAATGTGATTTCTCTTTAAGGCTCTAAAAACAGCGCTTTGCTCCTTTAAATCCCTTCCCCTCCACACACTTTCAGTTCTTCTGCTGTAAATGAAGTAAAACAAGCTGATGAAACGAGCTCCGTCATTACAAACGTCCTGCTGACGTTTCCATGTGAAGCAGTCGGAGACGTTCCTTCAGCTGGACGACACGCTCCGCTTTGATACTAAATAAAGCTCCAATATTTTTCTCTACACGCCTCCCGGCTCCTCTTTGTCTTTGCTTTCTCTGTAAGAAAAAGAACCTCATAATGCCATGTTTACGACCAACAAGGCAGTGCAGGCATGAATTCATCTCTGAAAGTGAAGACTGTCTCTGATGACACCTGAGAGTTGAATTGTTCTTTCCGATAAAGGATCTCAGACCAGCTGCTGCCATCTTGTGGCTGAAGTTAATCATCATTGTAAACTTGCTTTACTAACAGCTGTTCTGAAGAAGAAGGGTTAGCACTATTGAATTTGTACTGTTATCCACGGTTTTATTAATTATATGAAAAACAAATCAACCTGTCCTGCTAAAGATTAAGTTGGGAAACAAGGGGACAGATGGAGGATGCAGAACAGTATGGAGCCCCTCAGTGATCGCACTCAATTGTCCATAACTCCACTACCAAACCGGGTGCTAACATGAAGCCTGTTACCCTGACTCTGCACACTGACTGCCACCAGTGAGCCCAGAAGAAAACAGAGTTACCATCATTAACATCACTAGCACAATAACGTAAAACATAAAGAGGAAAAACTGCAATTGTAGTATTCAAAATACAAAATAATTAGAAGCAATAGTCAATAAAAATAAATGACACAACTCCAATGTCAAAGTACATGTATATGTATATATATACACAAACATCCCGTAAATAAACACTAGCCTTAACAAATAGATCAGCTGGTACTTCATTAAGGGGGGGTTCAAAACTCAGTTTTATAACACACCTCTGGGCAAGACATCTGTTTATCAGTTGTATTACCAAAGTGACTCATCCAGCCTCCAACAGATCAATTTGTTCAAGTAAGAAAGGATAAATGTCTATGAAGCCAGTGTTGTGCTACGGTAGGTGTATTATGGGAGGGGATTATTTCATCAAACTGAGGACATTTTGCCTGACAATTATCTGTATCCTCCTAATACACCTTGTTGCTAGGTGTATTCCCGTGACAGTGTGAGCAGTTGTTAAAAACTATCCTGAACATCCACTGACCTGTATATTGCACTCTATGTAGTGTTTTGTACAGTATTGGTTGTAGACTGGGATTTCTAATCAATTTAAAGCTTTTTACGCATATCTGAGACCAGAACTTTTGGCCTAAACTGACTGATAAATCTGCTTCCCATTTTGCAATAGGAAGATTCATCTATTATGGAGACTGTCCTGTATATTTTAGACAGTACTTTGGGGGTTTTAAGATTAAGGAATTGTGATGGTGTTTGTTATTTAACTTCATTAGCCTTAAATTCCTTTTTGTTTGTTTTTTTTTTTACTATAGATTTAATTTGTTGATATTCTAAAAATCTATTCTTGTTAATCCCACACTGTATAGCTAGTCTGTCAGATGGAATAAAGTCTGTTCCTTAGAATATATGTTCCAAGTATTTAATTCTTTTACAACTGCAATCTGGGAAGTTGATCATATTATTGTTTTGTAATATGTCAGGTTTGTTCCAGATAGGTGAACGTTTGCAGGGATTAATGAAGACTCATCATTTTTAGAAACTCCCACCATGCTATCAGGAAGAAGCTGATATTGATGCCATTTGATGTTTGAGCTGATAAATGGTAGTTCCAAAATCTCTCTGTTATTGTTAGAGCCTGTTCTACGTCTAGCCAGAGCCCATCTGAAAGGGTATGTTTTAACCATCCTAAGCCTGTTGGCTAAGAAGTTAGGCAGATCTAGTCCTTCTTTGTCCTCGGTCCTTTATAGCTTTTTAAGATAACACGCAGGGGTTTACATTTTCAGACTGCAGTGGTGTAGAAGAAGAATTATGAAACGAGCAATTAATCAGAAGAAGTATAGATACTGAATAATCTGAAAATCTTGAAAAAAAGTTTATTAATATAATTACCTCAGAGAGAGTGGTTTGTGAGTTTTGGAGAAAAAGTAAACATCATAAAGAGTGTTTTTATGTTCCACATTCTTGCATCTTAAGCCCTCAATCACTATAGCCTGTCTAATTCCTGCTGGAGTTCACCAGTTGTCAGCGGTGAATCCAGCGTTATTGCTTGACTGTCTTATCAATAACTTCATTTAATTCGAGTTTTACATAGTTTGTTCAGTATTTCCTGTTCCTGTTGGGACACGAAGGCTTCTTCGAAGGATTTCATGTTTTTTTTCTAATCCCTGAATATTTTGTTTTGTTTTTTCTTTTTAAAATGAAATGAAATTATTT
This sequence comes from Copadichromis virginalis, assembly GCF_057382275.1. Lineage (NCBI taxonomy): Eukaryota > Metazoa > Chordata > Actinopteri > Cichliformes > Cichlidae > Copadichromis > Copadichromis virginalis. The sequence continues at coordinate 11,278,320 of NC_140620.1, forward strand.
TACCTCATCACAGCTTTCCCTGCTTCCCAGAGAACAGATGTTGATGTTCCAGGCAGATTTTTATAGTGTAGATCAGGGGTGTCAAACTCATTTTGGTTCATGGGGCCACATACAGCCTTATTAGATGTCAAGTGGGCCAAAGCAGTACAATCATAACATAATTACCTATTAATATTAATAATTATAATAAGTCCATGTTTTTTTCACTTGTTTCATGCAAAGAAGTACAATTCCATTAGAAAATCTTCATATTTAATCAGATATCCCTTTTCAAAACATATAACAACTTTTGCTTTCTTAATTCAAGTGTTGCACAAATACAAACAACTGACAACATAGTATTGCACTTTAACATTTATGGCATTGCACGAACAATAGGATGCCACCAAACCAAACTAATTTGTAGTAAAGCTGTTGACTTACATTAAATTTTATATTTTTGAACTTTTTCTACAGCAAGAATTCATTTTCACAGAACTGTTTACTTTAGTTGGCGTCTGAAGCAACATCTCAGATTCTTATCTGCAGTGATGTTAATATAACCAGGGAGTGATGCAGGGTCACGATAGAGGTGTCCGTCCACGTAGAGCCCTTATTAATGAAGACTTAGGAACAGGACATTGCGTTGCTCCAGGATCTCTTTAGGGAAATGGTGGTTTATGCTGAAGTCCAAGTTGACGCAACTCTTCGCTGGTCTTTCTATTTGAAATGTCCGAATTTGGCCACAACAGGATGCTGTCTCCCGGCACCCTCTTAGGTCTGAGACGATGGACTCGATCGCAGCTTTTAATTAGTTGCTTCTGCATCCTCTTCAGCAGAACCCGAGATACCAGAAAACACATAGTTCTCTCTCATACTACAGGCCTGCATTTATTTTCTGTATTATGATGGGTCACATTCTCATTTACAGACTTAACTCAGTCCCGTAGCGAGGACTTTTTAGCAGCGACCGTTTCCACCTTATTCTGGCTGAAATCCAGAGATTTTTGCAGGGATTTAAATTGCTGGTGTAAAATCTTCAGCAGGGACAACATCGCATCCAAGCTGGACCATCGCCTATCAACTGACTCCAGGAGTTCGATAAAGTCGTTGTATTCTTGGAGAGCGTCTAATTTCTCCTCCCTGTGCTCCAGGCTGTTGGAGATGATTATACAAATTTGGTTAATTATTTGTCAATTGATTGTATACTATAACTGAAGCTTTGTGAGCTAACATTTAGAGGTTTTTTTTCTTGTCAACTCTCCAGCATCTGATGTGACCTATGGCATTTTCCGTCACTTCCCTCTCCTTACCTGGGTGAGGTAAGGAGAGGGAAGTGACTCATTACTTCCACAATAGAAGGATCTCACTTTAATTATAATCAGACAAAGTCAATCAAATGCAAACAACCACAATTGAAATATCAGAAACATTTCATATATGGAGTTGAACATGAATCATTGTTTAAAAATATATTTATTGTTGTCATAAAGAATAAACTGGGCAACAACAAACTGCTGCTCTCACTAAACACATGTCCATCCATATCCCAGCAAACTAAATCGTCTCCATGTATTTCTTTAACTTCAGGAGCATTTTGAAACTGAACCTGACTGGATGCTGTCTTGTCTGACTAAAGCTAACAGACTACAATCCAGAGGAAAGTGGGATCTATTACAAACTCCTGCATTATCAGCCATGATGGACAATTTGTTTATGGTGTTTACACTTATTTGTGAAATATTGTTTTGTATTAACATTATTTATATTTTATCTTTAAGCTGGGCTATCCTGAGGCTCAGTGCATCTTTCGCTCTTAAACTCCTCCTACAAACTCAGACTGAGTTTGTAGGAGGAGTTTAAGTCTCTTCTCCTGCAAACCTCAGGTGGGCTTTGTTTCAATCTGGCAAAAGAATATTTGAATGTTTTGCATCTCTTTGTGCTTTGTGACATTTTTCTGTTGTGAAGACATGTGAGACTTTTTGAGTCAACTATAAAAACAGTTTAAGGCAAAATTACACTTCACTTTAGATGAGGTCACAAAAAAATGCTTAATAACTTGTAACTGTGGCAAACAATGAATTACAAAATTATATTTTAAAATAAGCATTTATAACACATTTATTAACACACAGACATGAGCTAGATGTGCATCTAAATACTTTATCACTTATTTAAAAATGATACAATGAACATGTTATATGGGGCTGTATTAATCAAGAATAAACATTTAGAAATGAACAGTAAGGAGAATTAATGCTTTATAAATGATGAAATAAGAACTTAATAATAGCTTACTAAAGCTTAATAGTTCACACATCAAATAGAAACATGAATCACTTGTAATGATTAGAAACTTGATAGAATTTCAAATCTAGTTTGGGGAGTCATTCAGTGAGAAACAGTGAAATGATTTTCCATGTGAAAAGGTGGACAGCAGAAACAGAAAGAAACAGTGAGAACTAAAAGAGAAACAAAGAGCTTTGGAACAACGAGGCAGCAGGAGGACAGCTGCAGTTTAACAGCTTCAACTCACTGACAGGAATTGAAGCTGTTGGAAAGAAAAAAAGCGTCTGGACTTCTTTGAGTTGCTTGAAGACGTTTCACCTCTCATCCAAGAAGCTTCTTCAGTTCTAAGGCCAAATGGTGGAGAGTCCCAGATTAAAGCCCTGTGGGAGTGTCCCACCCACTAAGAGGGACAAAGGACCTTCTGATGATCCTCTACCTAATCACATGAGCCAAGGTATGAAAGCGGGTGTGGGTCACAATCAGCCAGGGTTTCGGGTGAGCTCATTGTGAAACCTGGCCCCAGCCTATCATGCGAATTCCTGAGATCAGATGGCCCAGGATGTGAGTGGGCGTTAAGGCATCTGGGAAGGGATCTCAAAACTGGATTATAGATGGCAGAGAGTTGGTGTCGTAAACCCCCGCCTCTGTTCAAAGATGGTCGCTCACAGTGGACATAGATGCTTCTTTCACTCTTTCAAACCATCTGTCCTCTCTGTCCAAAATGTGAACATTGGCATCCTTGAAAGAGTGTCCTTTATCCTTAAGATGCAGATGGACTGCTGAGTCTTGTCCTGTGGAGGTGGCTCTTCTGTGTTGTGTCATGCGCTTGTGAAGTGGCTGCTTGGTCTCTCCAATGTAGAGGTCTGAGCATTCCTCACTGCACTGTACAGCATACACCACATTGTTAAGTCTGTGTTTTGGCGTTTTATCTTTCGGGTGAACCAGTTTTTGTCTGAGTGTGTTGCTGGGATGTCGTGCTTGGAGAAAACTCTCCTGAGTTTCTCTGATACACCGGCTACATAGGGGATGACAATGTTGTTGCGTCTGTCCTTCTTATCCTCCCTCGCTGGTGTCTGGTCTTCTTTCCTGTGCATCTATGCTGACTTTATAAATGCCCAGTTAGGATAACCACATGTTTTAAGTGCTTCCTTTACATGTGTGTGTTCCTTCTTTTTTCCTTCAGGTTGAGAGGGAACATGTTCTGCCCGGTGGTGTAGGGTCCTAATTACTCCAAGTTTGTGTTCCAGAGGGTGATGGGAGTCAAACAGGAGGTACTGGTCCGTATGTGTGGGCTTCCGGTAAACTTCGATGTTGAGGTTGCCGTTCTCTTCAATGTGCACGGCGCAGTCCAGGAAAGGCAAACAGTTATCCTTTGTGTCTTCCCTGGTGAACTTGATGTTTTTATCCACAGCGTTAATGTGCGCAGTGAAGGATTCCACTTCTCGTGTTTTGATTTTTGACCCAGGTGTCGTCCACATATCTGTACCAGTGGCTGGGTACTCTTCCTTTGAAAGAGCCAAGAGCCTTTCTTTCCACTTCCTCCATGTAAAGGTTGGCTACAATAGGTGACACGGGGGAGCCCATGGCACAGCCATGTTTTTGTCTGTAAAAGCCTTCGTTGTATTTGAAATATGTAGTGGTGAGGCAGAGGTCTAACAGTGACAGGGAACAACATTAGAAATATAATCATCCTCAACTCATCTGCCCCACTCACACTGAACCTTCAAAGGCAACACTTTAGCTTTATCGTAAGTGTTAATGTATGGAAACATCCTGTGAGTGAAAGTGTGTGTGAAGGTGTGTATGTGTGTGTTAGTATCAGGATCAGAGAACGTCAGCTGTCCTCTGTTCCAGTCCAGATTCACTCTGATCCTCTGGAGCTTCTTCTGGACTGAGAGATCAGTGATAGCTGATGGTGAAAGTGTGTAGTATTTACTTGCACTGCACCCTATTCTCCATAAAACAGACCCTATGACTCCCTTCCTCTGCCCAGACTCTGCAAATACACCCAGTGCCCACTGTATACTGTCTCCAACCTCAACATCCCAGCTGTGACTCCCTGAGTTAAAGCCCTCAGAGCCCAGGACACAGCAGGAATGATCAAACCTCTCTGGATTATCAGGAAGCTGCTGCTTCTCTCCTCCTCGTCTCACACTGGTCAGATCTTCAGACAGGATGAGGTTTGGATTTGCAGTGTTTGGGTCCAGAATGAGAGGAGTGTAGGAGACCACGTCCTTCATGTTGTTCCAGATGTTGAAGGTCAGGTTGCCCAGGTGTTTGGCCTGGTCTATCAGAGCTCCTGAGGGCAGCTGTGGATCATCCAGCAGGGGGCAGCGCTGGACTCTTTCCACTGCAGCCTTGTAGTTGTGCAGGAATGAGACGTCTTCAGCTCTCAGCTCCTCCTCTGTGGCTCTGACTGTGTCTGAAAGAGCTGCTATCTCTCTGCTCAGAGCCTCCATCTTCTCCTTCATCATCCCACTCTTCTGCTCCTCTTCCTCCCTCAGTGCAGCCAGCCTGGCCTCCTCTTCCTCTGCTAGAAACTGGTGAAGCTTCTTAAACTGCTCCTTAATCTGCCTCTCTGTGTGTCGGGCCTGGACCTTAATGTGTTCTGCTGTTTGAACAAACTTCACTTGAACTTCTTCACAAACCTTTAACTTCTTCTTTAAGGGCTCCAGAGTTTCCTGAAGTTCCTTCTTGTGTTGTTGTGCAGCTTCATCGATGGGTCTGAATCTGTGATTGGTGTGTTTTTCTGAGTCTCTGCAGACGACACACACTGGCTGCTGATGGTCCAGACAGAAGAGTTTGAGTTTCTCAGAGTGCAGACTGCAGAGATCCTCTGAAGCTCTCTCCTGTAAGAACGACTCACACAGGTTCTTTAAAGCTCGGTTTAAAGGTGGATGCTTCTTTGAAGATATTTCCTTACAAACTGGACACTCACGTTCCCCTTTCTCTCTCCACCATCTCTTCAGACAGTCTTTACAGAAGCTGTGGCTACATGACAGAAGAACAGGATCTCTGAAGACCTCCTGACAGACCGGACAGCAGAGAGCCTCCTCTGAGCTGGAAGCCATTGAGTCTGTGAGTGAAGCTGAAAACAGCAGACAGGAAGTACAGTCAGTCCTGGCTCCTCCCCTCCCTCCTCTACCACCTTCACTGAAACTTGCTTTGAGTCGTGTTTTTGCTCAAACTCACATTCAGTGTGTGGAGCGTCAGCAGCTTGAAGCAGCAGTGTTGGAGTTTTCCACTTTTCTCTCCTGTAGCTGGACTCACTCAGAGGAAGCTGCTAGTTTGGTCTGAGCTCAGTCTGATCGTCTGTGCGTCTCTCTTTACTGAGGACAAAGAACGGCCAGTTTCTTCTTCTTCTTTCTTACAGTTGTACTGGCTGTTGGCAAACAATTGAAAGGTGCATTACCGCCACCAAGTGGTACGGAGTATGGTCTGGAACGACGCTCGAAAAAAAAAAAAAACTTTATATAAGCAGGTCCTCTTAGCGTGGACCCTCATTTATAAACACAACTTCTCACCTCACAAATACCTCATCTGGAACAAAAGAGATATAAAAATTAATCACTTTTCCTGGAAACTTGGGTCCAAAATGGGATCCTATTGGTGGCTCAGCTGGTTAATAAAGAGGGACAACTACTTACTTACAACGACTTTATTGCACTATATAATTTTCCAATGAGTGTTCAGGAATTCTCAATGGTGCTTGGTGCCATACCCTCATTGACTTTAATATTATATAAAAACACTGACAGCTCAATATCTGCCTCAGTCACTCTCCCTGATCCAGCTGAGTCACCAATAGGAAAAATCTGCTTTTCACAGGAACTTGGTAACAGCAATAAGAGAATACGTAGTTTATTCCAAGAAGATATCGTCTCTCTCCCATATATAATATCTTATTGGAACCGATATGTTCCAGATATCAAGTGGAAGACAGTCTGGATGGTCCCCATAAATATTTGATTGTAAATAAGGTAAAAGAAGTCTCATGTAAAATTCTACATAAATGTTATCCAGCCAGTCACTACATGGTAAAATTTAAAAGGGACATTAATACTAATTGTACTTTCTGTGGGGATCATCCAGAAACTGTGACACATCTTTTTTGGTACTGTTATTTTACACAGAGATTCTGGAAGGAATTTAGCAGGTTTGTTATTGTCCATATTTTAAGGGAGTTTTCTTTACGATGGGAAAATGTTTTATTCTGTTTCTTTAAGTTCCCCAAGAAGTATGATAAATGTTTTTATATGATAAATTTGTTAATACTTTTAGCTAAATTTTTTATCCATAAATTTAAGTTTACTAACAAAACACCATATTTCTGTCATTATTTTAAGGATGTGGAAATGTACATACAATCAATATCAGACTCCACCAACAAAAAGGCTCTCAAAACAATATATGTATGTGAATTTTTGCGTGTATTCTTATAACTGTTACCTTTTTCTTTTACCCTTGGCTTTTTGTGTTAATGTTCTGTTGTTTTGTATACTTCATCTGTTCGTATGTTGTATACTCATTGTTTGTTAAATTAAAAAAAAAAAAAAAAGCCAGTTTCCTGGTTTGTTGCGTGTTAAACACGTGGGGGGGGCGGAGCTTCATTCAACTTCCTCTTATAAATGTGTGAGTGTGACAGCAGAGCGCAGACTGTCACCGCAGGTCAAAAATTAAACATTTTGTGAAGTTCAGAAAATAAAGCATGACTCAGTGTTGCAGCTGTTTGGCAGTTTTTATTTCAAACTTTCTTCTGATTATTAGAAGGGCTCGCCCCGCCCGCAGACTGTGGACCAATAGGAGAGCTGGCCCACTGTAGACTACCAATCGTCTGTCGACGGAAGTTGCGTCACCAGAAAACAACAACGGCACCTCCGCTATGTTTGGAAAGTCGCTTTTCGTTTATCTTTACAGTAAGTTATCCACTTTAAGATATTTGGATCTGGATTTAGCTGAAATGACACCAGGATGAAAAGCTCATTCAACCCTTTACGTCATGGCCAATATCTAACCTATTACTGCCATTTCTAGTCTTTTCAGTGGCGACACCAGCAATTCGCGTTGTTAATCCCGATGCACGTCGTCACTCGGCCCTACTTAAGACAACCAAAGAGGCACGTTACTGTGGGAAGGAAGTATGGTCTTCTCCAAACCTCCACTGGAGCTGCTCAGCCAAATCACTGCGTTGACTCACGCAGAGAAGCTTCTCCGAGCAGATTGTATCCACGCGCCTTCACGTCAGCAGTGTCTGGGAGAGCTGGTGGTGCCATTAGGACAATATGAAAAGGCACCGCTTCGGTGGCTCGTTACAAACGATGTCGGATATATGAAGTAGTAAGTGTATCATATATTTAATATCATACTAGGCAGGATTACTAAACCATTAATACTCATTTACCCGAGAATGGCTATTGTCAGCATATGTTGCTCGTTGTAAACTTTCTTTAAGTGTGTAACATTCACGATGATATTGCTGACGGTATGCATGATTCCAGCATACTTGACAGGCGCAGAACGGAGCTGACAAATAGTGATGGGCAGATGAAGCCTCATGAAGCACTGAAGCTTTTCATCCAATTGGTTCACCCCAACGCGAAGCTTCTTGAAGCTTCATTTGCTCTAGCAGGACACCTACTGGACGTAAAAATATTAGTTGGCATGAATTTGAAGAGTGTGGCATTTTGTACACAGCCTGTAAATGTCAACAACAAAAGGAGTGTGTAAAACACCTATATTGTAGTGATGGCAGTATACTGTGTATATTTATGCTGGCAGTATGGAAAATGATCATTTGCGGCAAAGTTCGAACTGCTTCCTGAACCAGTCACGTGGTACAGCCGGGCAGCGAGGCTTCGGACGTCATCATTTTCAGCTCCTCCCATAAATGAAGCAAGCCTCGATACGCGCTTCGCGGAAACGCCCCCTCCATTACTCGACACACGCTCCGAAGCCTCGATACAGAACGTCCCATCACTACTGACAAACCCACAAAGAAACGGAGAGATGGGGAACCACCTTTTTCTACAAAGTAATCGTAATTACAAAACTACTTGTTCATCCCATTTATAGATGTACTAAAGTCCCAACACTCCTCGTCCTGGAGTGAAGTCTGACAAGCGGGGAACTGGGCAGACCTCAGCTTTCCTGTCCAAGGAGTTTGAGACCACTGTACAGTCACATCAAAATAATTTTGAGTCCACAGAGGCTGCTGTACGGTCCAAAAACATGACACAGTTTGACTGAGTGAGTCACCTGCATCCCAGGGTCATGATCATGCCATACAATTACCTTTGAGTCACTCACCTGTAAGTGCTGTTTATTTGAAATCCAAACAATTTCAGTTAGAGCATTTGTATGTGTGTGTTTCAAGTGGAGACAGAGGGATGGGCATGTCTCTGGGAAAATCCTGATATATCCCATCTGGTGACTTTTCCTGGCTTAAAAAGGACACTGACAGAGGGCTGTTCACCCCTGTTCAGACATACAAGGACACTACTGTTGTGTTAAAGAGGCGACGGGTGATGAAATCACATCACATTTGTTTTTACCCACCAGAACCTCCTGAGGTAGGGATGCACCGATACTGTAAAATGTGTGTGTACTCATACTCGTAAAAGTTAACAGATACCAACTTATTTCATTAATCAGAGGGTGGCTTGTCATTTTTGTTGTCGTTTTTTAGATTGGCCACTAGGGGGACATCCCGCGCTAAACAGGCACAGGGTTAGGGGAGTGAGACTGACGGCTCCAGATAAAAAAGAGAAACTGGAGGCTGCTGTAGCTAGACTAAACAAAATGTCAGCAGTGTGGACCGGAACAGCCAACTTTAACTCAGGTTTGGAAAAGCGATGAAAAATGTCAAGAGAGAATCCACGGGCAGCTTAAATAACAGAGGCTCTGACTCATTTTATCGCTGAAAACATAGGATTGCACCATCTTCTCAGCATACTCGAGCTGCGATATGAAATTCCCAACCGCCCATACATCAGGGAGATAGTGGTGCCAAAACTTTCTGAAGAGGTAAAGACAAGCAATGTGTGCGCGACGGCACAACGGACGCCAAATACTTTCGTTATTTTGTTTGTTTGTTTACAATATGGACACTCTGCAACAATTTAAAAGTTTATTTTACTCTCAAACCTTATTTGTATTTATTTTATTCCAAACAGAAGTGTTTATTTATTATTCTGAAAGCTCGAGACAGTGCCAATAATTCAGTGATATTTTGTAAAATTACAATGTGGAGACTCTGCAATAATTTAACAGAAGTGCTTATTTTTCACTTGAAATTTTTTGTGGTCATTTTTATTAAGATTTTATTTTTTATCGGCAGGGAATATAATAAAACCTGTCTTCCAATTAATTGTATTTGTGTGTGTGTGTGGTAGAAGTATCGATTTTTGTACTCTGTATCGGCAAGTACTCAGATCCAAGTATCGTATCGGTTTGAAAAAATTGGTATCGTTGCATCCCTATCCTGAGGTGCTGTGATCAGTGTACAGCTCTTTTTTTCACAGCCGCATATTTTTTGTGGCACTCTGTTGGAGTGTGAACGTGCTCCTAGAAGTATCCTCAAGCTGATGAGTGTGAGGAGGTTCACCTATATAAGTCTGGCTATCACCACCGTGTAATTTCACATTAATATTTTACTCCAATGTAAACAGTAAAACCCCTATCCTGGATTCATATTTACATTTTCCCTCTTCTTCCTTATATACTTAAGGTACGTCACACCTGTGATGTGTCCAACTGGTGCATGATGCTTACTGAGGTCCTGTGCTGCGGGCCATGGACAAAGGCAGAAGTGGCAGAGGAGGGTTGGTGGCTCGCCTGGAGTTCAGGAATTTAATCACAGCTCAGTGAGGGACATCAAGCCATGTTCCCTGCCATCTTGACTAGCAAGTGAGTAAAATGACCATCATGTTCATGTGTATTTTAAAAGCTTTAAGTTTTTTTTAATTTTTCAATCGCTCACTCAATTTAACATCAAGATCTTAATTGTGAGAGTCCTTGCAGGCGTGGTGTGGATAAGAATGTTGCACGCCTTCTGAGAGACAGAACCGGCAGATAAAGAGAATCACATGAATCGCACTTTGTGCTAACCTGTGAGGAGTCCTTTGACAAGCTGGAACCAATGTGATGTGGAGTCATTGAGAGGTTTCACTTGGCCAATCAGCCTGTTCCCAACATTTTGGATGCTTGTTGTTGTGCAAAGGGACCATCAGTAGTAGAGGCCTTGTTTCAGCCTCGGGTGGACTGTGGGATGGTTGTGTGTCTGGACATCTTTCACTGGATCCCCTGGTTTGACGCAGCCATCCGTACAGAGTCTCATGCAAAGTACTCAGCATTTAAGTCTGCACTAGCTGGGGCGCTGCTGCCTTAAAACCGCGAAGACCTCGAGCTGCTTATAAGGGTCGCCAGAGCAAAGGACCCAGTAACAATGCAGTCTGTGTCTGCAGTTGTCTGCCTGTACATTTCCAGGGACAGGTAAAACAGCATGTGCGGAGGGTCACACTGACGCCCGAGGAAACATTTCGGATCATCCATTTGGTTATTGAGGAGCTGAAAGTTCCAGCTGGGCTGGATGAGGGTGGAGTGAGTCTGTTCAAAACACCTGGTAGGAAAGTCCTCATTCCAGAAGGTTATTAAAACAAGAATTTAAATTGTGACAAACTGAAGATCACATAAAGTTTGTCTGTTTATTTCCAGGTGTCATTGTTGAGGGCAGCACAGCAGTGACACCTGGAGTGCATTCAGGACCCAGCAGACACAAACATGTACAGGGTGGGTACCACAAGAAAAAACAACGTGGATTAAAAATGTCTGCGTGGAAGCAACAGCCTGGAAGGTTTTCACGAATAACTTCCTAACATGATTTCAGGTACACGGCTGTAATCTGTATACTTGTGACAAATTACACTTGTAGTCATGTCATTGACATTTCCATTATTATTGTTGTTTTCAGGTCCTCACTGATAAGTGGCTTTGCAAGGTGGAAGGAGGAGCTCAGATGCTGTATTTGGTGGTAAAGGATTTACTCTGCAGCACTGATCAATTGCCTCAACACTTGCTGTCAGCAGCTGTTTGGAGAACCTGTAGAAGTAAACATCTGTGGCCCAGCTGATCTCACATCCACTGAATTACTCAGACTGGAGTACTTGTTCAGCCAGAGCAGAGGAGACTCTGTAATTTTCTCTCTGTAGGACATCGTCAGTGATGGACCTGGTTCTGAGGAGGAGGTGGTTCAGCCTGAGCAACCCGAGCCAGATGATCCCGGTGAAACATTGCAGAGTGACGAGGAGGTATGTGACACTGTGCTGCATGCTGTCCTTCCCCACATTACACTCACCAATTATAACCTCCACTGTTCACCCTCCAGTCTGTGTGAGTAGCTAGGTTTACTTTTTATATGAGGGACAACATTTTTACATTAAAGCAAGGATTAAAACACACACTGCTTGTCTGAAAACAAAGACAATTGTTTATATATTTACCGACCAAGTTTGTATGGGATTCATTTTACAGGAAGATGCCTGCAGTACAAAAGCCATCCTGGATTTGAAAAGCTGGAAATGTTCTGCTCTGTGTTTGTGGAGATTAGCCTGATAGAGGACAAATTATCACTTACCGCTGAGCAGAGGAACAAGGTCCTTCAGTGTGGAGGGGCATGACAAGCAGCCACAATAGTTTAACCAGCTGTACAAGACCCACTGGGACAACACCCTCTACTGCCACACTGACAGGGATGACCTCGTTGATGCTGCTCTTATACAGAGAGTAAAGATGACCAAGTGCTAGGGACCCGCACAACGTGACATCAGCACTCGGAGCAACAGTTAAACTAAACACTTGTGGTTATGCTCACCTCAGGGTACTCACAACAGTCCAGAGAAAGTCTCTATTTTAAAGGCCTGTGAGCGAATCCAGCATCGTGTTCTGGTGGAAGATGCGGTTCTTTCTAAAATAAACATCAAGACTATGCGGGACTTCAACCATCAGCAAGAAACTATCCTCAATCTGCATGCAAGAAAACATACATAGGATTCAGTGCATGAATAAGTTCCTGAATCCTTTATCATCCACAGCTAAAATGGTTGGAAATCAAGTGCAATCATTTTGGACAGGTCTTTATCAATTAAGTTCTGTCTTGCTGGGGTCACAGACCTCTGCAAAAACTTTCTTATAGAGCTCTGGGTTGGTTTAGGTGGTTGTGGTGGTATACTGCATGATGCTGTAGATACTGCAGCAGCTACAGTTGCAGTAGACACACTGGCACCTTCATTAATATCACTCTCATTTGACTGTGTTTTATCTTCCCAGTGCACTGATGGGTGGACTGTTCTCAGGTCTCTGTGCAGGTTGTTTGAGTTCTGTGATATCTCTGTGAAGGTTCTCAGTCATCGTAGTCAAAGGAGCTTGCAAAGAAAAGCATCTGGACTTCTTTAAGTTACTTGAAGACGTTTCACCTCTCATCCGAGAAGCTTCTTCAGTTCTAAGGTCAGAAGGATAAAGGACACTCTTTCGAGGATGCCAATGTTCACATTTTGGACAGAGAGGACAGATGGTTTGAAAGAGGAGTGAAAGAAGCCATCTATGTCCACTGTGAGCGACCATCTTTGAACAGAGGCGGGGGTTTACGACACCAACTCTCTGCCATCTATAATCCAGTTTTGAGATCCCTTCCCAGACGCCTTAACGCCCACTCACATCCTGGGCCATCTGATCTCAGGAATTCGCATGATAACGTGGGGCCAAGTTTCACAATGAACTCACCCGAAACTCTGATTGGGACCCACACCCAGTTTCACACCTTGGCTCAGGCGATTAGAGGATCATCAGGGGGTCCTTTTGTCCCTCTGTGGGGGGATACTCCCACTAGGTTTATATCTGGGACTCTCCACCATTTGACCTTAGAACTGAAGAAGCTTCTCGGATGAAACTTCTTCAAGTAACTTAAAGAAGTCCAGACGCTTTTCTTTGCAAGCTCCTTTGACTCTATGTGATATCCTTTTCTGGCACACTCTACACTCTGCCTTTGTATTGTCAATAAAATTGAAGTGGTTTCAGATTTTGCTTCTTTTCTTGGTGTCACTTATTTTCTTTATTATACCTTTCTAATGTGTCGATGTTGTCTCTTGTTGTTGCCCCTGGATCCTTCTCTATCTCGATCTCCTCCTATGAACGTAACTAACACCACTGGTGATTTTTTTTTTTTTTTTCCCAATTCAGGAATGTTTTTGTTCTTTTTTTCATTAAAAAAAGAAGAAAGAAATAATTTTACCTCATCGCAGCTTTCCCTGCTTCCCAGAGGACAGATGCTGATCTTCCAGTCAGGTTATTATAGTGTATATCAGGGGTGTCAAAGTCGTTTTAGTTTACGGGGCAACATGCAGCCTAATTAGATGTAAAGTGGGCCAAAGCAGTACAATCATAACATAATTACTATGTTATGCTATGTGGGGGGAAAAATCGATACTGTGTAGTATTGTGATATTTTGTTTGCTAATAATGTATCGATACAGGGACAGCAGAAATCGATATTTTGTTACAAAAAAGGTTTTTGTGCTCTGACTTCAGAGCGTGTTGATCCTTTTTCTGAGCAAGGATCCTGACATTCCTTCACTGTCCAAATGTCACAGTTTACTTATTTTAATTTAAGACACGTTTTATTTTAATTACGTTTAAAAAAAATTTATTTAATGTAAAATTATATTTTGTTTTAATTTACTTTCAAATTCTTCAGTTGCTGAATGGGCTGCATAGTTTTCATAAATTGCATAGTTCAGAATAGCTATAATTGTACCAGATGGTTGCATTCAGTAAAGTTGGACTAGACTGTAATACAAACCGTTCAGTTTGTCAACAATAAAACTGACTGAAATGAGAGAAAGACTGAGTGTGAGACTTTGATATTAGATAAATGAATTTTGATAAAGTTTACCTTTATGTACAGAATCTGAATATCGCAAAATATTTTTAAAAATTGCAATAATATCGTAACGTGCGTAAGTATCGTGATAATATCGTATCGTGGGACGTATGGTGATTCCCACCTCTAATAATTACCTATAAATAATAATAATACGTCCATGTTTTTCACTTTGATTTTATACAAAGTACAACAGCGTTACAAAATCTTCATATTTAATCAAATATCCTTTTAGTGAAGCTGTGAATATTGAATATTTTTCAACTTTTTCTACAGCAAGAATTCATTTTTACAGAACTATTTTCTTTAAGTGTAGTTGGTGTCTGAAGCAACATCTCAGATTCTTATCTGCAGTGATGTTAATATAACCAGGGAGTGATGCAGGGTCACGATAGAGCTGTCCGTCCACGTAGAGCCCTTATTAATGAAGACTTAGGAACAGGACATTGCGTTGCTCCAGGATCTCTTTAGGGAAATGGTGGTTTATGCTGAAGTCCAATCCTTTCACCTCCTTGATGCAACTTTTCGCTGGTCTTTCCACAACAGGATGCTGTCTCCCGGCACCCTCTTAGGTCTGAGACGATGGACTCGAGCGCAGCTTTTAATTAGTTGCTTCTGCATCCTCTTCAGTAGACCTCGAGATACCAGAAAACACATAGTTTTCTCTCATACTACAGGCCTGCATTTATTTTCTGTATTATGATGGGTCACATTCTCATTTACAGACTTAACTCAGTCTTGTAGCGAGGACTTTTTAGCAGTGACCATTTCCACCTTATTCTGGCTGAATTCCAGAGATTCCCGCGGGGATTTAAATTCCTGGTGTAAAATCTTCAGCAGGGACAACATCGCATCCAAGCTGGACCATCGCCTATCAACTGATTCCAGGATGTCAGTAAAGTCGTTGTATTCTTGGAGAGCGTCTAATTTCTCCTCCCTGTGCTCCAGGCTGATGGAGATGATTATACAAATTTGGTTTATTATTTGTCAATTGATTGTATACTATAACTGAAGCTTTGTGAGCTAACATTTAGAGTTTTTTTTCTTGTCAACTCTCCAGCATCTAATGTGACCTACGGCATTTCCCGTCACTTCCCTCTCCTTGCCTCACCCAGTTCTCTCAGAATTGGTAACTCTCGTAATCCTTGATGAGTGACAAACTACAGATAAGTGTGTAAGCACCAGTGATCTACACACTGCTTCTTACACTTTGAAGTCTTCCTATTAAGTTCATAAGAGCTTGTACTGTCAGTCCATCAAGTGTTCGTGAGCTCTCTTAAACACTGTTAAACTTTCATGGGTTTCTGTATGTATGCGTTCTTAAATTGGTCCCAATTCATATTGTTGTAATGTTAACACTTCTAATATAGAGGACAAAAAAGAAAACGCCTGAAGGTTCAAAAAAAGCACTTGATTTTTTAAATTTTTTTATTATTATCTCTTTTATTGGGACAGCTGTTGAACATAACAGTAGTTTGCCTTTTTACATTTTCTTTGCTGTCAGATTTTAACTTATAATTGAAAAATAAAGAAGACAGAAAAAGAAGAGAAAAGAAAAGAAGAAAAGAACAAAAACAATCCCCCCCCCCCCCCCCCCAAAAAAAAAACACAACAACAAACAAACAAACAAAAAAAAAAACTAGGGTTAGGAGGCAGCAGGGCAGGTAGGTTTACGTAGTACTCAGGGTTGTAACATCATACACAAAATCACACCTCATATGCTTAACATAGTCTGTCCATTTAGACCATATTCCGTAGAAGGTATCCCTCTGAAGTTTAAGAGAAAATTACACTTTTTCCATTGTATAGATCCCTTGTACAGAATGTATCCAGTCTTCTATCGTTGGTGGTTCAGGCTTAAGCCATCTTCTCGTAAGAGGCTTTTTACTTGCGACCAGAAGGATATACAGGAGTCTTCTGTCGTTGGAATTCAGTTTATCCACTGGTGCATTGCACAAAAAACGATCAGAGGAGTATTGGAAGAAGAATGGTGCATTTTATGGACGATTTTGGACTACTAGATGTGTGGAGAGATTTACACCCAAATGACAGAAAGTATACCCACTTCTCAATTCCACACAACGTATATTCTAGGCTAGATTATATTGTCATGTTTAAGAATGACCTATTTAGAATTAAAAGCTGTGAAATAGGCGCTTGTACCATCTCAGATCATAACCCGGTTTATCTTGAGATCTGCCCGAATAGCAAAAATAGATCAACCTTATGGAGGCTGAATACAAACATTTTAAATTATCCAAATATTAAAGAGAGTTTGAAAGAGGAAATAGAAACTTATTTAGAGTATAATGAAAATGAGGAGGTATCTCCAGGAATATTATGGGATGCATTGAAGGCAGTAATTAGAGGAAAAATAATTAGTATATCCTCTTACCTGAAAAAATCTAGGTGGGAAAACCGTTGTCAATTAGAAGACAAATTGTTAGAGCTACAACATCTACATTCTGTGACGCTGGATGATGATATCAAATCTGACATAATAAAACTTAAGAAAAAAATAGATGATTTAAATATGATGGATATACAAAAGAAAATCGTTTTTATTAAACAACAGCAATGCGACGTAGGGAGGAAATCACTAAGACTTCTGTCTCTTAAACTTAGGAAGCAACAAGCAGAGAGGACTATACATAGAATAAAGAATCCTTTTAATGGACAAATAGAAACTGAACTGGGGAAAATTAAACTATGCTTCCAGAATTACTACAGAAAACTTTACTCCCAATCTCCTGTAGATAACAACTCTAGTGTCAATATTTTCTTGTCAGGTCTAAAGTTGCAAGGTGTGACAGAGGAACAAAATAAAATGCTGTTGTCCACAATAACTAAAGAAGAAATTTACTTGGCAATTAAAAGATTAAAGGGAGGGAAAATGGCGGGGCCAGATGGGTTCGGCCCTGAATGGTATAAAATAATGCAGGATCATTTGATCCCCACCATGATAAAGACATTTAATTGGGTAATGGAAAAGAAAATTATCCCTCCTTCATGGAGGGAAGCAATAATTTCCATTATACCAAAAGAAGGAAAAGATAAATTAGAATGTAGCAACTATCGCCCAATCAGTGTATTGAATATTGACTACAAGTTGTTCACATCTATTATCTGTAAGAGACTAGAAATGATATTACCTAGGTTAATACATAATGACCAAACGGGTTTTATTAAACATAGACAGGCCCAGGACAACATCAGAAAGGTTTTGCACATATTGCGGCAAGTTGACAAACAAAAATTAGAGACCTTAGTGTTAAGCTTAGATGCCGAGAAGGCGTTTGACTCAGTGAGATGGTCCTTTTTATACAAAGTGCTTGAGAAGTTTAATTTTGATAAATCTATAATTGATATTATCTCAGAGCTATACAACAAACCAACAGCTAAAATCAAAATCAATGGGGACCTCACCGAATCATTTATACTGGAAGGAGGGACACGACAGGGTTGCTGCATTTCACCGCTGCTTTTTGCTTTGTTTATAGAACCACTTAGTCAGTGGATCAGGCAGAGACAGGATATAACAGGAGTACAAACGCCAGGAGGGGAACAGAAATTAGCATTATTTGCTGACGACTTACTTTTAACATTAACCTGTCCCTCACAGGCACTCCCCCATCTCATGGAAGCACTATCAAAGTATGGTTCTTTATCGGGATATAAGGTCAATATAAATAAAACGCAGGTATTAACTTTAAATTATGAACCACCAGTCGAAATTAAGAATCGTTATGAATGGAAATGGGATGCAGATAGCATTAGGTATTTAGGGGTGGTAATACATCGTGACTTCACCAAAATGTTCAATGCCAACTATGCCCCTCAAAATGAATCCATAAAATCAGATATACAAAGATGGAACACTATTCCATTTCTGGACCTACACTCCAGGATTGAATCAATCAGATTAAATATTCTTCCCCGACTGCTGTATTTGTTTCAGTCTCTACAGATTACCATACCACAAAAACAGTTTGTGGTATGGGATAGAACATTGTCAAAATATATCTGGAATGGGAAAAAAGCTAGAGTTAAATATAAAATGCTTCAATTAAAGAAAGAAAAGGGAGGTCGTGGGCTTCCCTGTCTACGAGAATATTATTGTGCAGCTCAGTTAAGACCGCTGATTTGTCTCTGTTGTCCAAACTACACCGCCGGATGGAAAGATGTTGAAGGAACAATAGTAAAAGAAATACCAGTTTCAGCTTTAATATCGGACATAAAATTGCAGAATAAAATACATATGGCAGATAAACCTATACTACAAATAATGATATCAGCTTGGAAAGAAGTAATAAAAATTGGTGGTTTGGAAAATGCCTCTAAGGTTTTAAGATGGTGTGCATATTATTCAGATTTTACTCCAAATCAATATGATAATAGATTCAAAAACTGGATTTCAAAAGGTATAACCAATTATTATTCATTTGTCCATAAGGGTGCATTTCAAAGCTTTGAATCTTTAAGGAGTAAACATGACTTGGGATCTGATGATTTTTTTAGATATCTACAGATCAGAAATTATTTTAATCAAAACTTAAAAGTGAACCTAAACGAATTACAATTTGTAGAAACATTCTTATTACTAACCAAATCTGAAGTGCAAAGCAAAATTATTTCTAAATTATATAACAGCATCCGGCGGTGTAAAAACGACAGCACTCTGTATATTAAAGCGAAGTGGGAAAAGGAGGGTAATTTGACAATTACAGAGAAGTGTTGGGCTCACGCATGCAAGATACAGTGGGCTACCACTGGGTCTAACGTTTGACGTGAATTTTGCTGGAAAAGCATTATGAGATTTTTCATTACCCCTGCTCAACAAAGATATCGAGGAATAGGTGATAAATGTTGGAGATGTGGGGGAGATGGAGCTAACCATTTCCACATCTTTTGGGACTGTAAAGATATTCGCCAGTATTGGTCTCAAATCCATGATAATTTACAAAATGTTTTTTCATTTGTTTTTCCTTCAACTTTTGAGACCATGATCTTTTTGTTTTTTAAACAGGTTTTGCCTAAACATGATTTCATTTTCATTTTGCTGACTCATTACTTCCACAGTAGGAGGATCTCAAATTCATTATAATCAGACAAAGTCAATCAAATGCCACGATGGATCATTTGTTCATGGTGTTTACACTTATTTGTGAAATATTGTTTCGTTATAACATTATTCATATTTTATCTTTAAGCTGGGCTATCCTGAGGCTCAGTGCATCTTTCGCTCTTAAACTCCTCCTACAAACTCAGACTCTGCTCCTGCAAACCTCAGGTGGGCTTTGTTTCAATCTGGCAAAAGAATATTTGAATGTTTTGCATCTCTTTGTGCTTTGTGACATTTAGTGAAGATATGTGAGACTTTTTTGAGTCATGAGCTACTTTTATTTTAATTAATATAAAAACAGTTTATGTACTTAATAACTTCTAACTGTCGAAAACAATGAATTAAAAAAAGATATAAAATTAGTATAAAGAATATATAAAGAAGAGTATATAAAACATTTATTAACACACAAGCTTGGAGCTCATATGTTTTAATTAAGCTCCATATATCTCAATAGACAGACAGATAAAAAACATGAATCACTTGTAATGATTAGAAACTTGATAGAATTTCAAATCTAGTTTGGGGAGTCATTCAGTGAGAAACAGTGAAATGATTTTCCATGTGAAAAGGTGGACAGCAGAAACAGAAAGAAACAGTGAAACTAAAAGAGAAACAAAGAGCTTTGGAACAACGAGGCAGCAGGAGGACAGCTGCAGTTTAACAGCTTCAACTCACTGACAGGAAACAACATTAGAAACATCATCATCCTCAACTCATCTGCTGCACTGACACTGACACCTTCAACGGACACACCTTCACTTTACCACCATCAAAAGTGCTAATGTATGGAAACATCCTGTGAGTGAAAGTGTGTGTGAAGGTGTGTATGTGTGTGTTAGTATCAGGATCAGAGAACGACAGCTTTCCTCTGTTCCAGTCCAGATTCACTCTGATCCTCTGGAGCTTCTTCTGGACTGAGAGAACAGTTTTAGCGGATGGTGAGAATGCAAAATATTTACTTGTATTGAACACTATTCCCCAAAATCCAGACAGTATGCTTCCCTTCCTCTGCATAGACTCTGCAAATACACCCAGTGCCCACCGTATACTGTCTCCAACATCAACATCCCAGCTGTGACTCCCTGAGTTAAAGCCCTCAGAGCCCAGGACAGAGATGTAATAATCAAACCTCTCTGGATTATCAGGAAGCTGCTGCTTCTCTCCTCCTCGTCTCACACTGGTCAGATCTTCAGACAGGATGAGTTTTGGATGAGCAGTGTTTGGGTCCAGAATGAGAGGAGTGTAGGAGACCATGTCCTTCATCTTGTTCCAGATGTTGAAGGTCAGGTTGCCCAGGTGTTTGGCCTGGTCTATCAGAGCTCCTGAGGGCAGCTGTGGATCATCCAGCAGGGGGCAGCGCTGGACTCTTTCCACTGCAGCCTTGTAGTTGTGCAGGAATGAGATGTCTTCAGCTCTCAGCTCCTCCTCTGTGGCTCTGACTGTGTCTGAAAGAGCTGCTATCTCTCTGCTCAGAGCCTCCATCTTCTCCTTCATCATCCCACTCTTCTGCTCCTCTTCCTCCCTCAGTGCAGCCAGCCTGGCCTCCTCTTCCTCTGCTAGAAACTGGTGAAGCTTCTTAAACTGCTCCTTAATCTGCCTCTCTGTGTGTCGGGCCTGGACCTTAATGTGTTCTGCTGTTTGATCAAACTTCACTTGAACTTCTTCACAAACCTTTAACTTCTTCTTTAAGGGCTCCAGAGTTTCCTGAAGTTCCTTCTTGTGTTGTTGTGCAGCTTCATCGATGGGTCTGAATCTGTGATTGGTGTGTTTTTCTGAGTCTCTGCAGACGACACACACTGGCTGCTGATGGTCCAGACAGAAGAGTTTGAGTTTCTCAGAGTGCAGACTGCAGAGATCCTCTGAAGCTCTCTCCTGTAAGAACGACTCACACAGGTTCTTTAAAGCTCGGTTTAAAGGTGGATGCTTCTTTGAAGATATTTCCTTACAAACTGGACACTCACGTTCCCCTTTCTCTCTCCACCATCTCTTCAGACAGTCTTTACAGAAGCTGTGGCTACATGACAGAAGAACAGGATCTCTGAAGACCTGCTGACAGACCGGACAGCAGAGAGCCTCCTCTGAGCTGGAAGCCATTGAGTCTGTGAGTGAAGCTGAAAACAGCAGACAGGAAGTACAGTCAGTCCTGGCTCCCCTCCCTCCTCTACCACCTTCACTGAAACTTGCTTTGAGTCGTGTTTTTGCTCAAACTCACATTCAGTGTGTGGAGCGTCAGCAGCTTGAAGCAGCAGTGTTGGAGTTTTCCACTTTTCTCTCCTGTAGCTGGACTCACTCAGAGGAAGCTGCTAGTTTGGTCTGAGCTCAGTCTGATCGTCTGTGCGTCTCTCTGCACTGAGGACGAAGAACAGCCAGTTTCTTCTTCTTCTTTCTTACAGTTGTACTAGCGGTTGGCAAACAATTGAAAGGTGCATTACCGCCACCAAGTGGTATGGAGTATGGTCTGGAACGACGCTCGAAAAAAAAGAGAAGGGTCTGGCTGCAGCCACTGTGGAGCTCCACAGTAACCGGATACACGTGACCTCCACACTAACCGGAAACACGTGACCTACACAGTAGCCGGAAACACGTGACCTCCACAGTAGCCGTAAACACGCATGGAAACCGTGGAAGTTTTGCAAGTTGATCGCAAAGGTTGGTTAAGTCTTTCTTAAATAAGTTTGCCGTTAGTGATTTCATAATTCTAGGAATCGTCTAGTTTTCTTACAATGATCATGTTGCCACTTTTTTTGCGTTACAACAACATTCCTCCTTATTTTAATGTTTTTTCATCGTGCTCCATGGCAGAGAAACGCACAGATATGCTTTTTCCTGGGCCTGGTTTCAGTAAGAGAGCTGGATTAACTTCTTCTGTGGGCGAGAAGAAGCAAAAACCACATTTTGCATTAGAGTATGATTTATTGTTGGCGTCAGAGATGCGAAATAATGAATACTTCAATACTGTACTTAAGTAGAATTTTCTGGTATCTTTACTTTACTGCTGTACTTTTTTGTGCCTACTGTATACTTCTTTATACTTCTACTTCTCACATTTTAGCACGCGTATCTGTACTTTGTAATGCGTACATTTGTAAATCAGCCCCCTGCACGCGTGCTTTGGACGCAAGATTACTTCAAAATTTTGTACATAAATTATATTTTAGACCCTGTACTTCTTACTTCGACTTAACTAAAAAGTTGAGTCAGTGCTTTTTAAACAGAGGTATCTAAACTGTAGTAAGGAACGTGTGTACTTGTGACACCTTTGGTTAGCGTCAACACTGTAAATTTCGTTACAAACAGATTTATATATTTATCAATACTTCTATTTGTCATTCTTTTCTGTACAGCTTTTTTATTGGCCAGATTTTAGTTAGCCCCTGTTCAATTGACTGTTACATGTCAATAGAAACATGTCTCACAAGTTAAAGTGTCTTGTAATATATTTGTGGGGTTTTTTTCAAGGATTTTCTTCCCAAATCTATTACATGCCAACTGTAAATTGTTATTTCTGCTAAAACCTTAACTTAAATGTGTATATGGTGTTTATCTGTTTCTCTCTCTGTTTTAGATGCACTTATCAATCTGGAATTCGGGCTTGAAGCCGGAATTGCAGGAATGCAACACGTGTTGCAGAGGACTTTTTCACTGCCCTCTGTGCCCCACTTTCAGCCCTGCTGTCAGGGCAAAGATTGAGGAGCATCTCAGTGTGCATATAAAAAATGCTTTGCCTTTCAAAGGTATGTTTGTATTAAATATACTTTATAGTTATAAATATGCACTTTTTTAAGCACTTCTGCAGTATCTTTGTTGACTTAAAAGTTGCTGTTGATATTGTACAGTTCAGTGCATTCATCTGCAACAAAAATAGTGTTTTTATAAAATATATTTTTATTTACTTTTCACCACTTTTCTTGACATAACATTTGTGATCCATACCATTTAACTTTCATTATTGAGGTTGGCTTGGATGTTTTTGTTAACATGTACAATCTGATTGTTAGACAAATTGATTGCATTCTATACAACTACATTTAAATTACATCTGTTTGTTTGTTTGTTTTTTTCTCTTACAGATAAAATGATATGCCGGTGCAGGCTGCCTTGTAGGACAACAGGACACTTTCACTGCCCTGTCTGTAATCTTACAATCATACGGCGTGGGGATATGGCAAGGCATTTATTGTCTTGTCAGCATTCTTCAATACCAAGTCAGCCACCACTATCAGGACTGCTCCCCGCTGAACTCTCCGAGGAGCCCCGTATTCCTCCGGCAGTACTCTTCGAGGAGCCCCGTCTCCCCCCCAAGGTTTTGTCTTTGGGATCGGAACCATTTTCTGACTCTTTGTTAGAACATTCATATGCTCTACCCTCTGCGTTCAATAAAACTGCAGCTGATGGAAAGTCCATGAATTTGACATGCCCTCACTGTGGCCTTACTCTTCGTACCAAAAACTACAAGGCTCACATGATGAGGAAGCACTCCAACCAATCAATAGATGTTTGCCTGGCCAGTCATCTGCAGTGTGTTTGTGTAGATGAAACTACAGGGTTATTTGCTGTGCAGAGAACTGGCCATGGGTTTTCTGTGCCAGTTCACGTTCAGAGGAAAACATGGGGGGTGTCTCACAATATCAGATGTGAGCTGGAGGAATGTCAGCAATACCAGTTGCTGGCCCAGCGGAGCGGACTAGGCTTCAGTTTATGTGAGCACCTTCGCTCACTAGATTACTGCCGAGAAACTGTAAAGGAGGTTTTTCTTCAAGAGCACATCGTGATGGAAATGGTGGACCTTAAATTTTTTGGAGAGGCCAAAGCTGCTACATGCATAAAGAGACAGAAAGCTGCCCAGATGGCACATGCTCCACTTTGTGTGAGGGTGGATTTTGGTGGATCCTCAACACAGATCTGTTTGTCTGTATTTGAGCCGGAAATACACAGTTTCTGCCGTCTTGGCAGAATATTTGTGACTTACAATGCTCTGAGGAACACCTGGCATTGTGCTTGTGCAAAGCCTCGAATATCATGTCCTCATAAAAACATAGCTAAATGGCATCTCTTCCAGACACAGAGAGACATCTTCAAATCAACTGTACCACTATCATCAGGCACCCCATCACAGATGACTCAGGAGAGTTCTTCCTTTGAGGACAATGCTGCCGTCGAAAGGAGTATACGCTATATTTTTAAAGAGAAAAAAATACCTGGATCTCTTCCAGAAAATGTCATCTCACAGAAAATGGATCATCAGAAACAGCTCTTTCCATGTGAAACGTTGTGCCAGGTGTGCCCAGAGCACCCAAAACTTGATGAGGCTGTTCTAGTTACCAATAAAGCGAGGATTGTCAGCATGATGGGAGTGATTGAGAGTAAGTTTTAATGAATAAGATTAAACATCAGTGTGAAATAATTAGTTATAATTGTTCCTATACTAATGTTTTGACATTAATGTGATTTGTCTTTAACAGATGTTTCAACACACCATAGATCGTGTCCTCGGTGCCACATGGTCTACAGGTACCAGGAGTGGACAGATGGGCTTCACAACTTTGACAACCATGTTGTTTTGTCTCTTGAACTTTGCCTTTTTTTGAGAGAAAATCTGCAGGTGAGGATCACAAAAATAAAATATACTCATCTGAAGATTGCTTTAAAAATGTGTTTGTGTCATTATGATATTTTGGTGACCAAATTTAAATATCTGTGTAATCATAGTCTTCTTCACCCTTTTGTCATATTACAGAACCATGTATCTGCTTCAAGGGTCATTGACTCATTGGAGGGCTTAAGAAGAGTGAAGTTTCCTTCTCGGGATACCATTTTTCATGCTTATTGCCATTTTGAGGCTTTGACTGACGCAGAATACATGTACTCCTGCATAAACTGTGGGTTTCACCCCCCTGTGGTAGTTATGGACTTACACAGAAAAGGGGTGTTCAAGTTAGCAGGTAAGTTTAATGTACATTTGTGTATATATTTCATTGTGTACATTATGTGCATGTTTTCATGAGTCAATTTATTATAGTGAGTGACCTCAAAGCCCCGGAAGACTTCAATGGTGAACATGACATTGAAGGTTTTTGGAACTCTATTCACCTGGAAATGATAAGCCGTGGTTTTTTTCCAAGTGAGTGATGGCAAAAACTTTTTGAAAGTCATTCAGTGTTTTAAAGTAATTTAGATTGTAATTAAAAACATGCCATTTTCTGTAGGCGGTGTGAAGAATCCATTTTCCGTTCCACCAAGTTACACGCACTGGGCACCATGGATCGGGAGTGAAACTCGAACAAGTGACATTGTGCTTAACACAGAGTTTAAAAAAGTAGGAACAAGCTCTTCACATGAAGCAAAGCTTAGCAGTGTCACAGAAGACCGTCTGTTGGATGAACTTGCCAAACAAAAGGTAACATTGCTTTGAAGTTTTCAGAATATGACATAAAGTTCTGGGGTTGTTCCATTTACAGTTTTCCCTAATTGCTGTCAGGTTGGAGTGGTAAGAAAATTGTGTAAAGCATGCAACATCGACTCCAAAGGCTCCCGCTTTGATCTCATCACCAGACTGAGGGAGAAGATGAAGAGCAGGCAGACATATGATAAGGTCTTTCAAAGCATATGGGGTGCCTCTGGTAAGCATCACTTAGCGATTATTAGAAGTAGCATTAAAAAATGTAATTACAATTACAAACAACTTTTTAAATCTTTGCTTGCAGGAGGATGGTCTGTAATACTATGTCCACATGGCATTGTATACAGTGTTAAATTTAATCTTCGTGCTGAAAGTCCCCGGGATTTTGCTGACCTTCTCCTGTCCTGGAAGCACATGCCAAACGTCTGTGTTTACGATTTTGCGAGGGGTTTGGCAGCACACACCAATTTGCGGGTTCCTGATAAACTGCCATTTCATCCACATGAAGGTCGACTTGCTGAGCCCACTGAGGAAAATGTCAAGGCTGCACAGGATGGAAGCCTGAAAGTGAATCTTCCATGGCTACATGAAAGGATGGATAGTGTAAATGAAAATCCTCATCCTGTCACTGGATCATCTGACCATTATGTCCTGTATGACAGATTTCATGAGGGAAATACAAAAGATCCCAAGGACATATTACGCAGAATTCAACTTGTCCCGGAGCTGAAAGGCTGGCTGAACAGTCAAGTTGTTGAACAGTTCTTTGCAAACATGAGGAAAAGCAATTACTTTTTAAGTAATATGAGTCCATCCACACATGTGTTTCTGATGAGAAATATAAATCATCATTATAACACTGTCACCAACAAGAAACTTCTGGAGAGGCAGCTAAGACATGGTCGACTTGGAAAGATCAATATCTCATTGTCGGCACTGGGTCAAGCTGTCGTAGGTAAGTACATGCATTGTGTCATGACCAGAACGCTACCATTGTTTACATGTTATATTTGTTCCTATCTGTGTGTGTATATTCTTTTCTTTGTGTACCTAGCCCCACAGGTGTGCAATAAACCCAGAGAAATCACAGAAACGGTGTTGAACCCAGCACCTTCAACGTCTGGTGACACTGGTAAAATTTCTTATTTTGAATAGTGATTGACATATGTACGTGAAATAATAATCTTGCATTCATTATCTTGTTGTAGTTGATGGCTCATAAAAGAATTTGTTACATGCTGTTTAAAATGAATTTCCTTCTATAGATAGTGCTTATTTTTCTTGCATTTAATATGCATTCTATGTAGTGTTTTGTCTGAAACCTGTTAAAATCCCTATAGAACCTCAGAAAAGAGTTGACAACAAGAAAGCCAATCGAAGGTCAACAGATGCAACTTTTCCTGACCCGTGTGGACCACCGTGCGAAGCTCTGACAAAGCCTGAGAACATTTTGGCCAGCCGTTCATCATGGTGTTTTGTACCGCACCCTGGCCAACAACAGCTTGTATGTTAAAGTTTTCAGATGTCGCAAAGTGCAACTTTTAGTGCTTATCTGATTTTGTCATCCACAGTCTATGACACCTATCTGTTTTTTTTTTTTTAGCTCAACTATGTTCTGGACATCAGCAGACCCAAAGATGAGCTGATTGTTGAAACGTCTTCTGGATGCCTCACGCGGTCAGATTTTTGGACACTGGGTTTAAACAAAGAAATGGAATCGACTGTAAGTATTTTTTTTCTACGAATATGAAAAAATAAAGTGTACATTCATTGTTATCATGATTTTTTTCTGTTTCAGATTGGAAATGGCTGTTTTGAGCTTATCACTAAAATTGTTCAGTCAAAGGTACTGTATGTTGTATATGATGATTGTCAAGCTTTAATTTAAAGAGCTGTTGTTTTAAATGTTTTTTTGTTTTTTTTTTTACATTCTAGGGGATAAGCATTTACATCGAAAATCTGTATGTCACCCGGACTTGGCTTGCACCCTATGGCTGTGATCCATTGCGGTCCTTTCCTGTAAGTGTACCGTCCTTTAAAGAAACAAGCAAGTAATCCAAATGATTTTTTTTATAACTTTGGTGCGAGTTCATATACAGGATACTTAAAAATACAATTCTGTTTCAGACTGATGCTCAGAGGATGGACATCATAGTTCTCCCTCTCTGGACACCTGGTCATTTCCAGTTGTGTGTAAGTCTTGTTTTTTGACACGTACAAACTGTTAGAATTTTGCTATGTGTCTGAGATGTATTCAAGCTTTTATGACGCAGTTTCAAAAGTCTTTGACTGTGATCGCTTGCAATGACATTGTTTTCAGGTTTGAAGTCATGGCTAACTGTCTTTTAGGTACTGAAGCCACCTAAAAGAGAAATCCTCTTTCTTGACCCATTATACACCAAGGCAGGATTTGGTGGCCAACAATATGTTTCACTTTTGAGGTCACATTTTTATAAGCATTTTTGGTTTGTTCCGGAGTTTTCAGGAACCTGTTCAGTGTTCCAGGTTAAGTGCATCCCAGATCATGTTCTGCTGATCTTGAGTGTTCACACATACAGTACACTCACATGCTTTTTCTATAAACTATATCAGCAAGTTTCTGTGTGGAGTTTGCATGTTCTCCCCATGTTTGCGTGAGTTCCCTCCGGGTACTCCGGCTTCCTCCCACCGTCTAAAGACATGCAGCTTGTGGGGATAGGTTAATTGGATAATCCAAATTGCCACTAGGTGTGAATGTGGGAGTGAATGTGAGTGTGAATGGTTGTCTGTCCCTGTGTGTTAGCCCTGCGACAGACTGGCGACCTGTCCAGTCTGTCGCCCTATGACAGCTGGGATAGGCTCCAGCGCCCCCCGTGACCCTGAAAAGGATAAGCGGAAGCGAATGGATGGATGGATGGATGGATGGATATATCAGCATGATGCTTCAACATTTTATTCTCATCTTCAAATTATGATCAAGTCAGTGATACTGTCTGTAGATGAGTTTCAGACATAAATTGGGTCTTCCAGTGTTCTATTTTAACATAAAACACCATTAAAAATTATTTTATAAAATATGCCAACATTAACTTAAAGCTGTAAATGCTTTATTTTGACCAACTGTGAGCATGTGACTGTACTTTTTCATTTTGTTATGCTGTTTTTTTGAGGTCGTGTTCCTAAGGCCTGTAGTTACAGTTGGTGCTATTAGCAATAAACATTTCACACCCATCATGATCATCATCTGTTAACTTGTGAATGTAACTGTTTTTTTTAAAAAAAAAAGGAATCTTGCAGTGAAGATCATTCCCGGGCAGTGGTCAGAAAAAAAGAGCTGTGACTTGAAGGTATGTGCTAGTTTAAGTGTATGGTGAATAATATGAATTACACTAGTCTTCTTTTAAGGGATTTTATTAAAGAGCCTTTATTTTCAATGTAATACAGGGTTTTCCAAGCCAAGACTATGGAGTTGACTGTGGGATCTTCATGCTGATGGTAATTTGTCTCTTCTCTTCTTGAGATTCATACAGAAGCTAATTTAAGCTTCTAAAGAAAAATGACATTTTTATTTTTTCTTACAAATAGTCTGCTCTGTACGTGGCACTGGATGCTTCATTTGACTATACTATAGTAAGTATTCTATTTACTTTCACAGCAATGGAGTCTTGAATCTTTTGAAAGTTGTTAAATATGTTTCATATTAATATTTTACAGTCAGACATGCCCTACTTGCGTAAATGGTGGTGCTTGCTGTTGATGGAGAACTTTGATCTCAGGAGGTATTTATACTTTGACTTCTGTTCTATGTTGTGTCAAAGTTTACACACCTTAACAATATCAACATTTTCTGTTAAGCTCTGGCAAGCTATTTGCACACTGGAGAGAGGAAGCCAAAGCTGTGCTTGAAGGACAACACGTGCCCATTTTCAGAGTGAAAAAGCGCAAGTTACAGGAAGTCAGTCAGGTCAGTAATCACTTTAAACAGTAGTGTAATTACATGTTTAGTGACATTTGAATAACTGTTAAAAAACTGTTCTGCAGCAGAGAAATAACTATGTTTTTATCCCCATTTGCCTGACACAGGAGCCAGCAGTTGTTGCAGATCTGCGTCCTGCTGTGCAGTGGGTTGTCCAAAATAAGGCACTTTTCCGTGGACACGTAACAATGCCCAAATATGTGTCCTTAAATCAAGGAGACCAGCAGAGGGTCTTAAGAGACATGTCAGAGGAAGAAGACACTGGAGCAAGGGACTTGTTCCTCTTTGTTTTTCAGTTTGCAGAGGACATGGAGCTCTTTTTGAATGCATGTGCTGATGAGCAGGGGCTAAGGGTCAGTGCTATGTTTGACATGTGATGGACAAATGAAGGCACTGGCTGTGTTTGTTTGTTTGTTTGTTTAATATGTTGTTGTTGTTGTTGTTTTTGCGTAGTACAAAATTCCTATTAAACTTATTTCAAAATGTTGTTCACTTGATTCTGTGTCCATACTTATAATAAAGGATTACAGTGTAACAGCATTAAATGTAAAAGCATTTTTTTTAAACTTGTAATTTCAAAATAAAAAGCTTATTGTTGATATTAACAGTAAATAATTGTAAACAATAATATTTTCATACATTTTAAAAATTAACACTCTGGGCTCTATCCTGGCCATTTGTGGACACTTCACTTATTCTTTTTTTTGACTACTGCACTGCAGTGGAATGACACGGGTTTGATCTTAAGGATCTAATAGTTGTGTGTGTTGTGCATGACATTGCCACACAAATATCTATTTGCAAGATAGAGTAGAATAAATTATGACGCATGAAATATTACATAGGCTGCAGTGAATTTCTGTTGATACAGACTATTGAGCTTTGAGTTTCCCAGTCAAACTTAGCTTTGAAGCACCTGCTAACAACACTTTTACTCTTTTACATTTCATAACAAGACACCATAGCCAAAATATTAACAAAATATATATTATTAAAAAATTCAAAGCTGCAGCACATACAGCAACAAACATCGTTAGTAAATGTGTCCTGGAGTTTATGCAGGTGCAGAAAGTGCTGCTGCTGTAAGTCAGCCTAACAGCTTCCAGATCACTTATTTTTCTGGAAAGATGGTAGGAAGGGCATCACTGCTCATTTCTACAGAATCACAGATCTTGGAATGCAATCCCTTTGTACCATGAAACCACTTCGCAGTACTAGGAGTCCACTAAAACCTATAACGAGAGTGATCCTGGAAGAAATGGGGCACACACTAGTGACCTCAACAATTGCAAGACAGCCTTTTCCCCGATGCTCAGATGGGGAAAAAAAGGAAGTTTCATGAAAACATTAGGACTTTATCACCGTTTTATCTGAAAAGTTAATGGTAATATATAACCTAACTGGCTATAAAGAGTAAAAAATTTAGATACAATTTTGATTTTGATGAAAAGGACTGGTGCTATTTTAAAGAGTCACGTCGGTAAAAGTAGATAAATGTTTTAAGAAATCTACATTTTATAGCATTTTGTGAACATACACAAAAAGTGGCCATTTTTGGCAACAAACAAGCTGAAAGAGTTTTATATTTTTGGTTCTCCTTGAACAAAAATAATAGTGAATAATAATCAATGTTGATATTAATCAATTAGATGTCCCAGACTCTACTATTAATAATACAGCAGCCCCTCGTTTATCGCTGGTGTTACGTTCTAAAAATAACCCGCGGTAGGTGAAATCCATGAAGTAGCCAACTTTATTTTTTACAATTATTACAGATGTTAAGACTGTAAAACCACTCACTACATGCTTTATACACTTTTCTCAGACAGGCATGAACATTTTCACACTTTTCTCTTTTGTTTAAACACTGTTAGAGTTCAAACCTTCGTAGAAACACAAGTCCAGTATTATGGAATGAAAACAAAAGGTGCATTTGAGGGTGCAAAACGTTTCGTCGGCATTGTTGTGTTTGTTTGGGAGAAAACTTCCAAACATACAGTACAGCACTTCAGAGTTACACTGCTAGCGATCGAAGATTTATGTAAATTCGACAAGCTAAACGCATTCTGTACTGTACAGCAGGAGTCCCCAACCTTTTTGCACCACAGACCACTTTAATGTCAGACAATATTTTCAGGGAACGACCTTTAAGGTGTCGCGGAGAAATACAACAAAAGAATTAAAAAAAGAAACTGTGGTATTTTGTAAATATAATGATAAACGTGACTTGAGCTGTGCGCCAACAACAATGACAGAGACATCCTCCTCTCTGCTTCTTAGCGCTCTCTGGTCGCTATGGTAACGCGTAAATAGTTCTTTCAAAATAAGACACACAACTACAACCATACATTTCACACCGGAGGATCAACTCTCGCGGAACGGTACCAAAAGACTCACGGACCTGGACCGGTCCGTGGGCCTATTAGGGACCGCTCCTGTACAGGAGACACTGGACTAGATTGATTGACAATGGTCTACAGCAATCAGAACGCACAACGCGATGTACTGTAAAAAAAATAAATAAATCAGCGAAACAGCAAGTGTCACTTTTGGCCACGAACAATTTAGGGGATGGTGAATTTTTTTGAACAAACCCAGAGTGTTAAAACCCCCCACTTAAAACCATTTTTATTTCTCAGCAGCATCAATAGTGACAAAAACGCAATTTAGTTTTCGCTGTCAAAGTAGATTTAACCGAAGTTACGTGTTTACGGCTAGTGTGGAGGTCACGTGTTTCCGGTTAATGTGGAGGTCACGTGTTTCCGGTTAGTGTGGAGGTCACGTGTTTCCGGTTAGTGTGGAGGTCACGTGTTTCCGGTTACTGTGGAGCTCCACAGTGGCTGCAGCCAGGTGCTCTTGAAAAAAAAAGCCAGTTTCCTGGTTTGTTGCGTGTTAAACACGTGGGGGCGGGGGCGGAGCTTCATTTAACTTCCTCTTATAAATGTGTGAGTGTGACAGCAGAGCGCAGACGGTCACCGCAGGTCAAAAAGTAAACATTTTGTGAAGTTCAGAAAATAAAGCATGACTCAGTGTTGCAGCTGTTTGGCAGTTTTTCTTTCAAACTTTCTTCTGATTATTAGAAGGGCTCGCCCCGCCCGCAGACTGTGGACCAATAGGAGAGCTGGCCCACTGTAGACTACCAATCGGCTGTCGACGGAAGTTGCGTCACCAGAAAACAACAATGGCACCTCCGCTATGGTTTTTTTTAAATTAAACTTTATTTACAAACAACAGTTTAACATACAAGGCACCATCATTAATCCGATTATGTTACATCCTCGGTTGAGCATTATAGCAAAACAAACAAACAAACAATATGAACAAAAAAAAAAAAAACCCAAAAACAACAACAATAAGCACAAAGTTAAAAGAGTTAGCACAAAAATAAAGAACAGTCATTGAAGGATTCGAACCAAAGGCAAAAACTAACGTGCAAAAAAAGGGCAGTCGTGATTATAAAATAGGGAGTTTTTTGTTTTTTTTAACATAGGTTAAACTCTTTAAATAAAACAACAAGTTTATGGGCTTTCTTGTTATTCACAAGTTTCAGCGATTTAGCCCAGAGTCTAAAGTCATTCAGCCATCTGTTTATACATGGTTTAGCTTTAAAGTATCTGCATTTGTGAATAAAAAATTTTCCCATTAACAAAATCGTCCTAATCAACAGGTCAAAATCTGCATTCTCAGCAAGTATTCCAAATTTTATTACTGTCACCGTCAAATGTGGTAACTGAATTCTCCTGGACTGTAGCCAGCTCCACATGTCAGTCCAGAAGGAGTGCACTGATTCACAGTTGAAAAACAAGTGATCCAGACTTTCAATATCATTTTCACAAAATGTGCAGGCGTTCACATCTAAATTAAATTTCCGTCTTAAGAATTCATTGGTTGGATAAACCTCATTAATGATTTTAAAGTGAACCTCTTTTGCTTTAGGGGAAAGAGGAAGTGAAATATACTTTTTTCTTATCGCCTTAATCTCCATGGTCTCAAATTCTTTAAGGATATAATTTCTTTTAACCGGATTAGGGCAAATGTCGTTGATCAAAATATTCCTGATCACTTTGTTTGTAAACCTGCTGTCACCAAATTCAACTCCAGCTATGCAGAGCTGCCTCAGTCCAGGAGAAATTTTAGAGTGCACAATATCTTCTTTTATCATTGATCTCAAAGGGACTGGAATGGCTTTCACTAGTGTTGGGGGAAAACTCTGTAAAAAACCCAGGAGAAATAAAGACACAATGAGACAAAGTTACTTTCTTTGCTAAACGTGTACACGGGTGAGCTGCTGAGAACAACTCACGTCGTGAACAGAGGCTTGGCACTTTTTATAGGAAAGACAGTGAGAACAGGATAAGAAAATAATAAACAGATAAAATAAACAACTCCATATGTGGCGCTAGTCTCGTCAGCAGAGAGCTGGGAGAAAGCTGTGAGAGATAAAACAATCTAAAACAATATGTCCTTGCTGGGAAAATCTGAAAGACACTTCTAAACTACTTATCTTAAACACAGCTTGTACATTTAAAAGAAGGTAAAGTTACATAGAATCATTTTTCCTCTAACAACTAGGGATTTATATCTCTTAACAGTACATCTTACATCAAATTTCTCACAAAACGTCTCATGCTTTAATAAGACCCCATTATCATCCATAAAATGAGCTACAGCCCAAATCCCTTTAGATCTCCATTCATCCACGTACACAGATTTCCTACACAAACGGATATACCTGTTGTTCCATATAGGGGTATTGTGAGGAGTAAAGTTATGTTTGTAGTAGGGCTGGGCCATATTATACCGTTCACGGTAATACCGGTATAATGTTAGGCAACGATAGGAAAATGAAATATCGCGATAGAATGGGAGTAAAACGCGCATGCGCAGTGCCTTTGTTTTCATACGCACATGGCCGATTGTTGAGTGAAACAGATGAACCAGAATTGGTTTGTAAAAATGGTGCAACTTCCGTGATGTGGAACTGGTTTGGTGTTTGTCCATCAGATACACAACAAAGCACATTTTTTTGCAGAACATGCAAGCGGCCGTTGTTATTGTCGTATTTGTCGGACTAAGATGCTCTTAAATCTGGGAGTAATCTGGGTCCTAAACTCCGTATGTTTCAGGTCAAACAACACTGCAGCATCACTTAGAGTTAAAAACTGTCTAAATTCTTTCATCTTTAATAAAACGATCAGCATTGCTGCTTTACCAGGTGTAACTATAAAGTTTAACTTCCAGGCATCCATGAAAACAAAAGTTATTACATTTAACGGAGTTAGAAGTTAGCAGGAAGCTAGCGGAAGTTAGCTCGCTAGTTTCGCTAGTTACCTAAGCATGATATTGCATGTTCTGACTGAGAGATTTCTGAAAAAAATCAAACGTACAGCTCTGCTATCACTTGCAACATAAATGAAGACAGGAAACTAAACAGCAGTGACGTTTGTAGGGTTACTGAAGTTGGGCTAGCTGGTATATAATGATGTGCTACGTGATCGCTAGCGACACAGCTATGTTAGCATAACATAAACAGTGAAGCTGGAGGACGAACACTAACACTTTTCCACTTATAAAAGTTAACGTGAAGGTTCTTCATGGTTAGAGACAAATGCAATCGCATGGCAGGATGCTGTAAACGGACCAAACTTCAGTCAGGAGAACAACTGAGATAATCCATCCACAATACGAGGTTAGTCATTAATATACTGCAACAACATGGGAATAGAGCAGCTGCCAGAGAATTCAACATTAATGAATCAATGGTACAGAAGTGGAGGAAGCAAGAAGAATGAGTTTAATAAAGTTTGATTTATCTGACTGCTTTGTTTCGCTTAATGTGCCTTATAATCCCGTGCACCTTATGGTCCGAAAAATGCGTACTGCACACTGCAGTTTAATGTTGCAAAGCACCTCTTTTTAACTTCAGTGGATATTATACATGGTTATGCTCAGGATATGTCAGCCCATTTCTACTGGAAATGCCTTTTGGTTAAACTTTCAGCAAGGAATTTGCATTTGTACTGTTACATTTTTATAAAGCTTTAATGTACATAAAAACCAGCTTCTTGTTTAAGTGAATATAAATGGAAGGTTGTCTTTTTGCGCTAGTAATGTTGTGGAGTTGTATTTTGTCTCGCATCAATTATATCGTCGGTTATATCGTTATCGCAAATTTTCAAATATATATCGTGATAAATATTTTTGGCCATATCGCCCTGCTCTAGTTTGTAGATTAATTTCCAGTAGAGAAGGACCTGCTGATGGAAAGCTGAGAGTTTAACAGGTAACGAACTGCAATCAAAGTCACAACGTAACAAAAAGTCTATTCCACCCATTTTGCCAAAAATCACACTGGGAATAATGTTCCAAAAGGAATTTTTGTTCCTAATGAAAGATCTTAACCATTTCAATTTTAGTACACCATTCATAACATCAAAGTCAATGGCATTAGCCCCACCCTCTTCATAATTCTTAATCATATCATTTTTCTTTATATAATGACATTTGTTCCTCCATATGAACCTAAAATTAAGATTATTTATAGATTTAATTAGTTTTGGAGATATGGGCAGAGAAAAGGCTGGATAGATTAGTCTGGATAGACTGTCCATTTTGGTTAGCAAAATTCTCCCAAACAGAGTTATGTCCCTTTGCAGCCACCTGTTTAAAATAGACTTACACTTTTCTATATTGGTACAGATATTCTTATTTTCAGTTGATGTCTTATCCTTGCAAATTACAATGCCCAGATACTTAACCTCTTTTTTAATCTGTATATTATCTATTGCTTGCAGGGTACACTCATGCAGAGCTAGAATTTCGCATTTATTAATATTCAGCTGTAGGCCAGAAGCTTTGGAGAAATGGTTGATCGCCTGTAAGGCTAAAGGAATCTGGTCTTCATTTTTTAGAAACAGGGTGGTATCATCTGCGAGCTGACTGATTATTATCTGTTCACCCATCACAGTTAACCCCTCAATGTGACTGTTTTTAATCAAAATAGACAACAGCTCAGCAACCATGATGAACAGAAGTGGTGAGCTGCTACATCCCTGCCTTATCCCTCTATTAACCTCAAACCTTGAACATGTACCATGTTCTAGCAAAACAGAGCTGTTAATGTCATTATATAGCATCTCTATAACATTGACAAATTCCTCTCCAAAACCAAAAGACTGCAGAGTTTTTAATATGAACGTATGTTCAACTGAGTCAAAAGCTTTGTAAAAATCCAAGAACAGGATGTATCCTCTCTCTTGGATTAATTCACTGTATTCAAGGAGATCCAAGACCAGCCTAATATTGTTATGAATTAGTCTTCCTTTCAAAAAACCTGATTGTGTTTCACTGATAATGTTTGAGATGCCTTTCTTTAGCCTCAGCTACAGCTCCAGACAGGATCTTATAGTCAGTGTTTAGTAAGGTGATGGGTCTTAAATTGTCTAAAATTCTTTTATCCTTGCCCGATTTGGGAATCAGGGTTATCAGCGCTTGTTTCATGCTCGGCATCAGTTCTCTTTTCTCTATCGATTCCTTTAATGCATCAAACAATAAAGTTCTTAGGTCCTTCCAGAAGAATTGATAAAAATTAGTAGTGAGTCCATCTGTCCCTGGGGACTTGTTTAATGCCATTTTCATGACCACCAAATCCAGTTCCTCAATTTTAAACTCTGAATCACACAGATCTTTGAAAGGCTTGTCAATACATGGGATGAGATTATGAATCTTATCAAAGAAACTATCAGAATCAGCTGCTGAATATTCTGAGGAGTACAATTTGGAATAAAAAGTGAAGACTTCCTTTTCAATCTTTCTGAAATCTTTACATTCAGTCCCATTTATCAACAAGCTTGAGATTAGATTTCTCTGCTGTCTACACTTTTCCAGCTTACTAAAATATGAAGAGTTCTTTTCACCTGCCTCAATCCACTTGGCTCTCGATCTTATAAAGGCACCGTGGGCTTTCTCTAGGTAAAGATCGTCCAATTTAGATTGTAACTCCATCAATTTATTCTTCTCTTGCACGTTTAGTTTTTCTTTACTACAGCACTGAGTTATTTCACGAAGTAAATTACTTTCATATTCCCGTTTTTCCCTGTTCAGTTCTTTGCAGAATTTTATAGTGAATTCTCTGATTTTGAATTTAACAAATTCCCATTTCTGTATATTACCCACTACTGAGTCATCATTTTTTATATCTATAATTATATGTCTAATTTTATCACAAAACTTGTCCTTATTTAAAAGGCTGGCATTAAATTTCCAATATCCTCTGCTACTACGTTTCGTCCTTGTTGGTTCTAAGACAAGATCAATGAAACAGTGATCAGAAAGGGGTGCTTTGGAGATTTTAGATTGTGAAGTACACCTCAAAATGTCATCGCTCACTAACCAATAATCAAGTCTTGACCTGCTTTCTCCATTAGGTTTAAACCAAGAATAATTCTTAACTCCAGGATTCAAACTTCTCCAAATGTCTGTAAAATTATTATCACTAGAAAAGTTCTCAATAATGTTATTCTGTTGCCTCCTTCCTAAGCGAGGAGGCCATCTGTCCATCCATTCATCTGGTGTCATGTTCCAGTCTCCTCCTACTAGGATGTAATCTGTGGGGTACATAACTTTAAACTCTGAAATAACATTTGTTAGATTTTCCAATAGACTTTTATTTTGACCCTCATTATTATGTCCATAAAGATTTGTAACAATTAGAAATATACCTTTGCTCTTCAAGACTGCAGTTAACCAATGACCCTCACTATCAGCTTTATATGTTATAATCTCCCCTGGGAACTTATTAAAACAAATCGCCACACCTCCAGATCTGTTAGATCCACGACTGAAAAGAATCTTGTCTCCCCACTGATTAGCCCAAAAGGTAACATCGGCATCCACAGAGTGAGTCTCTTGTAAAAACAGACAGTGACATTTTTGCCCCTTGCAAAATAAAAAAAGTGCCTTTCTCTTAACAATTTCCTTCAAACCCCGAACGTTTAATGAACCAAAAGAAATTTTTGAGTGAACCATAATAAGAGTATGCTAAGAAAATAACTTTTTTTTAAAAAAGAAAAGAAAAATATATAAATATGAGTTTAAATTGTAACACTTGTCACCAACTCAGTGACTAATAACCTTTAACTTTAAGTAGAACTCTTTTGTCCCATTAATAATATTCCACTGTATACAGTCTTACATCAAGTCTTTCATTCAACGTCGATGATCCTCCGTCCTTCGATGTATCCATGAGGACCCCGGAAAAAGGCCCGTTTCCCAGCCCGTCTGGCTTGTTCAATTTGCGGCCACAGCCGCCTCCTCTCTTCCCAGTCCTCCCGCGGCAGTACCTCAGCGAAGTGGAAACCCCCGTTCTTACAGACAGCCGAATCTTTGGTGCGACGCCAAATCTCCTCTTTCACGTGTCTCAGAGCAAACAGAATGATGATATGTCGGACCTTGTTCTCAATCTTCTTCCCAACTCTATGCACCACATCCACAGATTCTTCAAGCTTTGATATCATATCAGGTGCGATCTTGCCAAGAATTCCAATAACCAGCGATCTGACATCTTCATCTCTTTTCTCTTCTAATCCTTTAATCCGGAGGCACCACCTCATTTTGTACCTTTCTTGCTCTCTCACTCTCTCCTTGAGATCGTAGTTATCTTTGGTCAACTGCTCGTTTCGTCTCTCCAACTCTTTAACCTTTTGTTTACATTCTTTCACCTCCTCCGAGTTGAACTGAACCGCTTTGGCTAGGCTGGCTAGCATCGTACTAGCTTGCTTGCATTGCACACTCAGGTCAGCTAGCTGCTCGTCCACTCTTTTTTCAAGGTTTAGAATCGCTTTCAATATAGTAGCATTGGAGACTTCGTCACTTTCACTTATCTCTGCTGACTTAGCTTTCTTTTCTGCAGGCTTCTTACAAGGTGTAGATGGAACCGAATCGTTGCCCCGTTCCCTTTTGCTCATCACTGCTACGTCCATTGCTACGTAGTCATGATCCGTTCCTTCTCTGCTGTCTTCCTTTCCATCACATGGCGATGTTGTTTCTTGTTTTTTGAGGTCGAGTTTGAATTTAGCAGGTTTAACTATACTTGGGGCAGTCATTTTACTACTTTCGAGTGGAAACAATAACGAACACAAAGTAAATTCTGGGACAAGTTCAACGAGCTCCTAATTTGTACGACTGCTCAACACGCCATCTTGCGCCCTCCCGGCCCGCATGTATTTTCACCTCCGCTATGTTTGAAAAGTCGCTTTTCTTTTATCTTTACAGTAAGTTATCCACTTTAAGATATAAGCTGGATGAAATAGACATGAAAGGAAATATTATATGGTGTGGGCATTCTAATGCACACCATTGGTTATGGGTGAGTGAGAAAACAGACTACAATGGTAAAGTGTTAGAGGAATTTCCTCTTATATGTTTATTATATGTTTATCAAGGATGCAACGATACCAATTGTTTCAAACCAATACGATACCGATACTTGGATCTGAATACTTGCCGATACAGAGTACAAAAATCGATACTTCTACCACACACACACACACACACACACACACACACACACAAATACAATTAATTGGAAGACAGGTTTTATTATATTCCCTGCCGATAAAAAATAAAATCTTAATAAAAATGACCACAAAAAAATTTCAAGTGAAAAATAAGCACTTCTGTTAAATTATTGCAGAGTCTCCACATTGTAATTTTACAAAATATCACTGAATTATTGGCACTGTCTCAAGCTTTCAGAATAATAAATAAACACTTATGTTTGGAATAAAATAAATACAAATAAGGTTTGAGAATAAAATAAACTTTTAAATTATTGCAGAGTGTCCATATTGTAAACAAACAAACAAAATAACGAAAGTATTTGGCAAACTCCTCATCAGTCCACTGTGCCGTTAAACTGAGGACTGACATCGCGCACACACTGCTTGTCTTTACCTCTTCAGAAAGTTTTGGCACCACTATCTCCCTGATGTGTGGGCAGTTGGGAATTTCATATGGCATCTCGAGTATGCTGAGAAGACGGTGCAATCCTATGTTTTCCATGACCGGCATTGGCTGGTCATCCAGAGCGATAAAATGAGTCAGAGCCTCTGTTATTTAAACTGCCCGTGGATTCTCTCTTGACATTTTTCATCGCTTTTCCAAAACCTGAGTTAAAGTTGGCTGTTCCGGTCCACACTGCTGACATTTTGTTTAGTCTAGCTACAGCAGCCTCCAGTTTCTCTTTTTTATCTGGAGTCGCCAGTCTCACTCACCTAACCCTGTGCCTGTTTAGCGTGGGATGTCCCCCTAGTGGCCAATCCATGAACCGATACCAACTTACTTCATTAATCAGAGGGTGGTTTGTCATTTCTGTTGTAGCTTTTTGGTATCAGTTAACTTTTACGAGTATGAGTACACACATATTTTACAGTATCGGCCCAGATGCTAATTGTATGAGCCACTTCATAGTGAGTTTAAGTTGTTGCCTTCCGGCCGCGTACCTGTGAGGAAGACCAAAAGACTCCAGGTTTCTTTTATCCTTACTGCATCCCGTCTTCTTAATGGCAAATAACCATCCTGTGACTTTCTATTACTATTATTGTCATTATTATTTTATATTATTGTTTTGTCTACTAAACTAATTTCCTCTTGTGGGACAATAAAGAATTTAATTAAATTAAATTAAATTAAATTTAATTTAACTGACAGAGGGCTGTTCACCCCTGTTCAGACATACAAGGACACTACTGGTGTGTTAAAGTCTTTTCGTGGCACCCTGTGCTGGATGCTTTCCTTCCCCACATTACACTCACCAATGATAACCTCCATGGTTCACCCTCCAGCCTTTGTTAGTAGCTAGGTTTACTTTTCACATTAGGGACAAAGTTTGTACATTAAAGTAAGGATTAAAACACACACTGCTTGTCTGAAAACAAAGACAATTGTTTATATATTTACCGACCAAGTTTGTATGGGATTCATTTTACAGGAAGATTCCTGCAGGTTAGGGAGGCAATGTTAGAGGTGAACTTCACTCAGAAAAATTATGGTTCTTAAATGGTTCTTCAGATGTCTTCATGGTTCTTTAAAGAACCATCATACGTCAAAGAACCTTTTTATTTTGTGGATGGTTCTTCAGCTATTACAAATGGTTCTTTAAAGAACAAAAGGTTCTTCATCCTTAGCAATCTAAGTTTGATGGTGTAAATGGCATAAATATTTATTCACTATAATGAGGCTGTGAATTATACTGTGTGTTTTCTTTGTGTGCATGTGTGTGCGAAGGGGGAGGGCGGGATACCTGGCAATTACCCTTTAAGAGAAGATGGTAGGAAGCTGAATATTCAAATAAAAGTTAGAAATATTTGCAAACAGTAGACACAATACACACATTCAAATACTGTACTTTAGTTTTAAATTTTAATAAAGCATTACTATTTTCTACTCCAAGGCATTGCTTTTGAGATTATTATATATTTTTGAAAATATAGCATAATGATAATACTAGTTATTGTAAACTTTACAAACCACCCAGCAGTATGTAAAGTCAAATTATAAAATACAAGTAAATAACAATTGCAGAACAGAATGTCAGTGTAATGAACACACTTCGTTTTGACAAAGCGCACAGCTTAGGTAAATGATCTGAGTAGTTGTTCATCACTGAGCAATTTGTTAATATGTGTTTCGAGCCAAATAAATGACAGGGAGAGAGAGAGTGACGTCAGAACAAGTCATACTATAACCTCCCGGGAGCGGACGGAGGGGTCCGTCGTTGGGATGCGCATGCGCAGACAGAGTGTGCGAGCGGCGGGCCTTGACCTTTCGGGAAAAAAAAACTCACTGACGGTGACAGCGAAACGGATAGCAGTCTTCAGTACCTGCTGGACTTTGAAGCTGTGGATTCTGGGACTGTTGGAAAAGGTAAAACATTTTCATTAAAACCTTATTACGGTTTTGTTTTTGTTACTCGTCATTGTAGCTTGCTGTTAATGTTGTGCTAACAGTAGCGATTAGCTAGATACGTTAGCCGTTGAGGTCAGCGCAATTTAGTATCCAACTGTTTTCCTAACAAAACCACTGTTATAATTAAGTGAAGCTGCTCCCAGCTAATTTGAACCTTTGGCTTCTAAAATATGTGGTTCAATTGCGTGCTGCGTACATAACCTAATGTCAGCTAGACCGAAATTAAAATTTAATATATTGTTAAAGTCACTAAAATGGCGCCTGAAGCCTGTTGTGATGTGAGCTCTGTGTCTGCTCTAGAAACTCTGAACTTCTGTAGATCTGAGCCGTACATTAAATACTCACATGAACCTGTACTTTGAATTCTGTATGAGCTGTATAAAATGCAGCTATGCATAAGAGTTTTGAATGAATAATTAGATTAGATAACTCTTTATTGTCTAATCTAATTATATAGAAATGAATAGAAATGTGACATGAGAAGGTGTGTCTTTGACTGTTCCTGCATAACTTAGTTTCGGACTAGTTGACAAGTTATGCTCCGGTCATTTGATGTTTCCAAGATAGATGTTCTTTTGTAATATAGTTAAATTTTTTTTGTATATTTCATTTATCCACCATCATACATCATACATACAAGCTAAGAAGAGGTCGTTATACTAACAAGAGGTATCAACGGTGGGCCAAAGTTCAGCACATAGTTAAAGTTTGTAATCCAGCCAGGGTATAAATATCACTCAGCAGCCAGAGCTGAAGCAGGTAGCATCAACAGATAAATCTACTCTACCCGGCTTAAATCACAAGAGCACCTCTGACCAAAAAGCTGTAGATTTTTCTTGTTTGCACAAATTAATCCAGATTCACATTAATTGTGTTCACAGCTCCAACAAAATGAGGAAGAGGAGGGGGAGAAACACAATTAGTAGTGATGGCCAAATGAAGCTTTCCAAAGCACTGAAGCTTGTATTGAAAAATGGTTCATTACTCGAAGCTTTTCAACACAGTCCTCTCCGGTGACATCTGGTGGCGAATATTTTGAAGAGCAGCTTGAATCTGCAAAATAAAACGGACTGCTCAATCATCACTGCTCACTCAAGAGTGGAGTTCTCTCTGATATTGGGCCACCGTTCCGTTGCTTTGAACATGTAATTGGTTTTGTTTTCTCGATTGGGGAGCTGAAAAAATGTAATGCGTATCTTCGTAATACATTTTGATCAATAAACTTTCCCTATTTAAACATGCACTATGGTGTGGCCTTTCTTTGCTCATAACTCCTTGATGTTGGTAAATACAATAAGTGAGCAATATATATAATATACATATGAGAATGCACAGCACATTATGGAGTATGCCCCTGCTGTGGAGTCCTGCCTCCATCTACTTGTCATTTAATCACTGGACAGCTGGACAGGTTCATACAAAATATTAGATGAGGCCAATTGTCCTATACATATTTTT
This sequence comes from Copadichromis virginalis, assembly GCF_057382275.1. Lineage (NCBI taxonomy): Eukaryota > Metazoa > Chordata > Actinopteri > Cichliformes > Cichlidae > Copadichromis > Copadichromis virginalis. The sequence continues at coordinate 11,322,424 of NC_140620.1, forward strand.
GACCTAGGGGTGGGATTGATTGTGAACTGGAAAGGGAAAATGCTTAGGGGGCTGAGTACGGCTGCATCGTTACTGATTTGTAGAATCATTTTGATTCGATACAGGATCCGATTCAATTTGATTGGAATCTGGAAAGTTTTGCCTCAGTCAGAAATATTACAATTCTGGTCATGTATCAGTATATATCCATAATTTCGTATCTATTAAAAGAAAGCTGACACATGTGAGACTTAATTAGAGATGTAAACAGAGAGTTATGAAACCTGCAGCTGCAGAAGCCAGCGGGAAAAAAAAGAGGCAAACACAGCGCGGACCTGACGACACACCAAAATCTGACTCTGACGCGTCGGGTCCGCGCTCTGTGTTCACGCTTGTATGCAGAATCCGTAAACCTGCTCCCAGGTACTGTTTTAGCTGCATGGTGTTTGACGACATGTTGTGAGGTTTAACCTGATATGCTGGCGTTTCAGGCATAATAACGTTAATTTACAAATCGACACGGGATTGTAATGAATCAATATTACTTTATTCAATTTAGCATGGATTGTAATCAGAAAAGCGATAATCAAAACCCACCCCTAATCAAGAACTTGCAAAGTAAAAACATGATCTATGTCAGGTAGCCCTTTTGTTATTTACAGTTAAAAAGAGGATTAGTGTTACTGTGCGCTGGCTGAGTCTGTTTCTTTTCTTAGAAATAGTTTCTCCTGCCCTGGAGAAAATCCACTTGCATGGAACAGAAGAGGCTGTGGAGTGCAGGAACTACACTGCAAGCTGGTAGATATGCAGGTATTCCTGGGTCCTGCAGACTATCACCTAAAAACAATAAACAAAATGATTTTCTAAACTGTAGCAATGTAATGTACGTATAGTGTCAAATACATTTTTGTAGTCTTCATTAGCTTTAATTCACATGGAAGTGTTCCTAAAGTCATATGCTGTAATGATATTTACATTATGAAAACATGATTTTGGACATTTCAAGTTTTTCACTTCGGCAGATAAAATGAATTGAGCAAAATCAACTCAAAATATCTCCACATGCCAGAACGTCCTCTCTTCCTCGCTGGCTCCATATCTGTCAGTGGAATGATCACCTCTTCGCTCTCTGTCACCATCAACACACTCCACGAATCCCGTGGATGATTCACTTCCTTATATCCGTTTGAATCAGGTACCGAAGCAGTTACGTGCGTAATGAAGCTTCGGACGTCACTGGTCACGTGACTTTTGCCAAACGAAGCAAGCCTCGACACAGTGCTTCTGAACCAGTGTGTTGTTTTTTTCGACACACGCTCCGGAGCGTCAGCTTCAAGCGGGCCATCACTAACAATTAGGTTGAATTACAATTGGATGGAAGGCGAGGACAAGGAGAAGGAAGCTTAGGATGAGGAGGAAGAGAAGCAGCAGGAGCATCTTTAGGGATCCCTATGATGAGGTTTGTTTCATTAATATGGTCCTCTCACAAAGAAAGATGACTTGTTTTAGTTCACCTACTTCCTGTATTAAATAGTGATGTGCAAAATGTTGTGAAAAACCATGGAGCAGGTATGTATAGTGCATCTGCAGGTAAATGAACATCAAATCTCTAAGACAGACTGAAATTTGTATATTTATCACCCTTATGATAAAACCCACGTCAGCCATTGGTTTATGGACTTTGTATTTTGAAGCCTCAACATTTGCATTATTGCTGTTGCTATGTTGGGACCATATTAGGATGAGGGATCAGAATCTGGAGTCATGCACACTATTGTTTCATTTAGTGTGTATCCATAAGATTCGTACAGCAGATCCAAGTTGTACCTTGAAAACAGGAAAGTCGTCTGCATAGAGGAGAACTGTAATAGCAGGCTTGTACAAAGTGAGGCTTTGTGCACTCGTTTTACTTCTGTCACCCTGTTTTGATGCAGATTTCACTTGAAATCAGGCAAGAACTGGACTTATTTTTTATAATGTGTTCTTGTGAATTAATTGTGTATCGCATATGTTTGATTTGACTTTCTGCAAGACAACAGTCGTCCACTGGCCAAAAAAGTTTTCCAAATACCTCCACGTGATCTAGCCTGGATTTAGAAAAGAATAGCACAAAAAATCTGCACCTCCTGCTTCAGATGCAATTTGTGTTTCTGTGTTCAGAGGCAGCGGCGAGAGGGGAGACCTCGGCTCATCCAGCTGGAGAGCCTGACCAGGACGAGTCGAACATTAACTCAGCTCTTCCAGGGCACCCTGCAGACTCGGCTGTTGGCAACAATGAGGGATGACGTGAACGCCAAACAGGAGTCCATCACAGGTCAACTGCAGGTATGCGAGTCAGACCTTCTGAGGAGGGTTTCACTTCTCTCTCTTCTTTATAATTGACTCTTTTCTCTCTTTCAGCTCCTTGTCTCAGAGTGGGAGGGGTTTGAAGCACAAAGGGAGGAACTTGTCGTTTGGTTGGCTGATATGGATGTCTGCCTGAGTGAGGTTGACCAGCTGACAGGAAACACCAGTGAAAAACTGAAACAACTGCAGGTGTGGGCTTGTTTTGATATGACATATTTGATATGATACATACGTCAGAGACATTATCCTAAACTGGACTAACAAAGGACCATGAGTACAACATGAAACGTACATTACATAGCGTAAGGCTGAAGTTCATTGATCATTTTAATCATAAACTTGTTGAAATATTTTTACTGAACATGCAAACATCTGCTGATGAAAATGTGTTGATTTATTGGTCTGTTATGAAGCTATTGCTATTTCTAATGTGTTTTATCACTTTCTGATGTTTTATTAATTAAACAATACATGTATTATTTGTTGTGTTATCTGTAGCTATAGTATTTATATATATTTATTTATAGTATAGCAAATATATTTAATTATTACTGTTTAAAACACTAATATGTGACATGTATTAGTAGTGATGTTGTGCTGAGGGTTAAAATGCCTTTTTGTCTTTTGGTAACTACAAAATGACAATAAACCATTAATATATGTCTATGCTGTGCTAGTATTTATTTTGCCCTACTCAAATTCAATTTATGATGCATTTTATTTTGAAAGATTTAAAATGGTTTTTTAAAGAACCACTCAAAAAAGGTTCTTTAAAATGGTTCTTTTAAAGAACCATTTTAAAGAACCTTTTTAAAAATGGTTCTTTAAAGAACCATTTTTAAACAGGTCCTTTGAAAAACCATTAAAGGTGCCCCACCTTTAAAGGTTCTTCAATGAACCACTGAAAGAAATGGTTCTTCAAAGAACCATTGTTTGAAAGGTTCTTTGTGGCACCAAAAAAGGTTCTTCTATGGCATCAGTCTAAAGAACCACTTTTGGTTCCAGTTGGCACCTTTATTTTTCTGAGTGTTGTTTCTATTAACAGAGTCCTATGAAATAAGTAAAAGCCATTAAAACACAGAGCCAGATACACCAGCCAAAACCTGAAGTCTATTAAGTAGGATTTTATGGTCAATATTACAGAAAATGATTACAGATAAAAATCCCTGCATTAGAAGCCATTAAAAGATCATTACAGACCTTGAAGAGAGCAGTCTCAATGGTTAGGACTGAACATGCAGTTTGCCCTTCGTGCCTCCCTCTTTGAACGGTGTTGAGTTGTTCATAATGCTGAACTTTGTGTGTTAACCTTGATGCATGCTTGAACTTAAACCTGACTAGAGTTTTGAGATGCTAGCTTGCTTTGATTAGAATTTTGTGAGGCTACCTTGCCTTAGTTATCCCTTAGCTTTTACGTTTGCTTGTGTTATTGCTTTACATGTGTTAATTCGTTTCCCAGTCTGCTGAGCAGCCCTGTCGGTTTTCTGTTTAAAAGTTGCAATAAAACCTTCTATTTTACTCAGTTTTTGTGTGGCGGCTCGTGTATGTTACTCCCATCCTGCCGCCTAGCAGAGGGGGATACATACATACACACAAGTCAGAGAAAATTGGTGTTAAAATCTTGCCCATGCAGACTAGGGGGAGCCAGGGATCAAACCAGCAACCTTCCAATCAGTAGATGACCTGCTCCACCTCTGGAGCTACAGCCACCAGAACCAGAAAGCAGAAAGTGTAATTCCAGAAAAAGTAAATGACCCAGGACACTGAGGGTCATCACCTCCATAAGGGGAGCCACTGGAGGAGATTTGGGATCTCAAGTCAATCAGCTTGTGTAAAAGTAGTTTGAGAAATGTATCGCACTCATCATCAGAGAGTAACTCATGATCCTGGGTCTTTTGACCCAGCGTTTTAAGTTTTAGTTTATGTTTGATGTTCATGGTTTATTTTTAAGTTCATTAGATTATCTAAGCTCATTTGTCTATTTCGATTCCCCTTGCGTCTTCTACCCCTGTGTTTTAGTCTCCCTTTGCCCTTCATGTGTTCAAGCTGCATGTCTTATTTTGTCAAGTTTGTATTATCAAGTTTATATGTCTGCACCTCATGTTTCCTGTTTCCTTGTGAAAGTCTGTGTCCTAGTTCAGCATAGTCAGCTTTGCTTCCTGTGTCTCGTAATGTCAGATTAGTGTCAGCTGTTTCCCCATGTGTTTCCACTTCCCCTAATCACCCTTATGTGTATTTAGTCTGTGTGTTTCTGTTCATTCCTTGTCAGGTTGTCTGTTCTTCACACCACGTTTTCCATGCTTTGTTTCCAAGTTTCATGTCCAAGGTTTTTCCTCATTGTTTATTTAGTGCTCCCAGTTTAGGTTGATGTTAGTTTACTTCAGTTTGCCTTGCCCTTCCAGACCCGTGGACTTCCATAGATGTTCTGCTTTTTGACAGGAACATCAAAGACCACAAGTTTAATTATTTAACCATAAAGAGTTTGCAGGAGCTGACAAAGCAAAGCTGGTTTTGTACAGAGCGACTTGATTGACAATTGGAAGGCTGAGTTCATTAAAAGAGTTAACAAGGAGTTTAACGTCACCAGAAAACGTTGTAAAAATAAAATTAGAAATAAAATGTAGAAACTTTAGAATTTTTTAATGTCTTTTATTAAATTAAACATTTTATATATCAAACATCCCATCCTGCACCACACACACCACTACATGTCTCATCAATACACTGATTACTTATTTTTTTATTTATCTTTGATTAATAATAAATGATTTTTACAAAATAGAGAAAAGCTCTGTTTTAGCCATTTTTCCTCACAGAAGGCGAGATATTAAGACCTTCAGCTGTGATTTAAAGGACACCTGAGGGAATGCAATCTCTTTCTACACCAGGTGTCACGACAACAGTAACATGGAGCAATTTTAAGTAATAGTTTAGTGATACACTAACAATGACATCATTGTTCCAGCAGGAGGCAGTGATACACTAAACTGCACCTGTTGTGCTGAAAAGGTGTGAGCATGTGCAGTAACCCAGTATGTTACCTGAATATCTCTCACACACACACACACACACACACACACACACACACACACACACACACACACACACACACACACAGACTCTGCTGTTTCTGTATACCTCAAATTCTTGTGTTTAATAAGGTTTACTAAGAGATGATGTTCCTTTGGTGTAACAGAGCTGCTCACATATCTTTGATTTTACAGTTTTTCTCGATTGCTTGAACACATTTCTTGGAACTATGCCTCATATTCCCAAAACAGTAAACACAAATCCATAACGTGTCACCCAATTTTCCAAACATCATGTTAGGTCAAAATGAAGCTCTACACTCAAAACCATTCACTCTTGCTGAAAAACCAAACTTTGCCCACAGACATCACACACAAGGCCTCAAAAACACACACACTACAACATAGTCCTACACATCGCTGCAACAAATATTAAACAATATTCCCAAAACTGGCAAGTTATGTTGCTTGTGGTTCTTCCCTTCAATAACCTTTTCACATGATGAACACAAATCATGTAACCAATGTACATACAGTGGCACGTTTTTATTCATGTACCATACAGTACAACACACATCAAAAACATTATTCCACCTCAGCATCCCGTCTGTGATCTGAGTCAGGCTAGAGAATCTCATCCACATCACAGGCTGTATTGGTCCTGGCCAGGCAGCGGGGTTAAAATCCTCTTGCATGCCTGATCCACCCCTGACATGCATCTACTGATATGTCTATGCAGGCTTCTTCCATGACCTGGAGGAGGTGCACACGGACATAAGGTTCTCTATCGTACACCTTCCACCGCCAAGTCAAAAATAACTCCTCTATCGGGTTTAGAAAGGCCGAATATGCAGGCAGAAAGATATTAGAAAACCTTGGGTTATTGGTAATCCAGTCATGAACCACAGCAGCGCGATGGAAGCTGACGTTATCCCACACAACAACGTAGTGAGGCTGTCTGGCTGTGCTGGTTCCCTATAGTCCCGCTGGATCATATGTTGTCTCAGACCATCAATAAAAGCAAGGAGAAGCATAGTGTTATAGAGTCCTAGAATGGCATGGAGGTGGAGCATCCCTCGTTGGCTGATGGCTGCACACAGAGTGACATTCCCTCCACGCTGACCAGGGACATTTAGACAGGCCTCTTCCCTTCCTGTTTTTAAGTCACTCCTGAAAACTCACCTCATTACCCTGACCTTTGACACCACGTGACATGTTGGTTTTTATTTTTTTTTTAGTTTTATTTCAGTTGTTTTAGTTGTTTCTATGCTGTTTTATCTTGTTTTCTTTTCTTTTTTTTTTTTACAGTTTTCCCCAATTGTTTACACAATTTTCCTGAAAGCATCCTTCATATTGTCAGAACTCTACACACAAATAAAAAAAAACGTAATGTAAAACACTGTGGCCACTTCTTCTCCAGTCATCCTAATGAGTTACTGGAAACCTTTTCTGTTCAATGTTACACTTATGAAGACAGGACATAGGCCTACATAAGTGCATTGTGAAAGATTTCAGAATGTTTGTATACAAAACAGACAAATACACGGTACCAAATATATTTTACTATATTTTTCCCACTAAATCAATGTACACAATGTTCATCTCAACCAACACAAAGTTGCACATACCATGGTCTACATATACAAACAACAAAAGAATTTACTGACTACAGTTACAGTCAAAACAAAACAAAAAGACTGCATCCTCTCTTCTGTTTCCATCTGGCCACAGCATACAAGCAACTGATCAGCAGGGCAAATGTTGCCTAGCAGGACAAATCCAGCCATGAATAGCATCAACTGCTAAATCTCCACATGTGTCTTCCATATTTTGGGGCAGGGGTATATGTGTGTGTGGATTTTGGTCATACACTTTCCATCTCCAGACAAAAAAAGATTCTTTATAATAGGATTGAGGAATGGAGAATATGGGGGGAGATAAACAACTAAAAAGCGTGGCTGGACAGTGAACGAGTGACGGACTCTGAAACACACATGATAAGTAATACAGACTTGGAGTGGTCTCTATTGTGAAGCATAATCAGAGTACGATTACTGTACAGTACTGTAATTTATACAGTGTTGAGAGTTTGCATCAATTGTGGGATTGTGTGGGACTTACGTGCACATAGTTGTTTTGTAATTCTTTGACTCTTTCTGAATTGCATTCTAATGGCGCCCTCTAGAGCTGCTTCATCCTCAGATTATTTCTGTACAAGAAATGATCCACTGTTGATTAGCTGACCCTATCAATATTTTGAAATATGTTGAAATATGAAAGATGTTCCCGACAACCTCGTGTTGGTAAACTTTCAGCTCTGCAATACATATAGTATATTGTAAAATACTGTGAATAGAAATCCTGTGCGGGAATACAAAGTAGGAATACATTTCCCAAAAATTGTGTGTAGTGTTTTGAAAATAGTGTTTTAAAACTGCAATTTGAGTGTAAAGCAGGAATTGTGCTTCTGGTTTAGCAGAATTGGTTCAGGGAGTCGGTGGATCAGTTACATGTTGTAGTCATTGTGTCTGAAGTACAAGTAATTGTGTGTAAACAACTGGGAAAAACTGTAATAATGGGCTGTTTTAATCTTTATGTATTATGTGTTTTATTTATTTATTTTGCTGTTTTCTGTTATTCTATTGTTTTTAAATTATTTTCTGCACAGCTCTTTGGTCCTGTACTGGGTATTTTAAAGGGCTTTATAAATAAAATTGGATTGGATTTAGAAAACCTCAATGTCCATTTATGTTCCTCCACCTCCTCCACGCTGGTGTCCTAGACCTCCTTCCTCTCCCTCCACCTCTTCCTTTGCATGTCTTTGGAACCATTATTTCAAAGCTGACTTTGGCTGTTTTGTCTCTCCATCAAAGTTTCAGATTGGTGTGTGATACGATTTGACTCCCAGTGTTTCCACTTCATTAATTGTGCTAATTTAGCTGAAGCTGTGCTGATGTGAGTTAACATTATTAACTGCTAGTGCTTTCTAAGTGACCACATGGCGTCAGCACTGAAAAATTTAGATATTTGTGTGTAGAAATTTGCAGTAACAATTCATCACATCTGACTCATGTGGTAAAGCAGGAGCATAGCGTTTATAGTTCATGGAAATGGGTGTTCATTTTGGAAAGTGGCATTATGGTTTCGAAATTCGGTTCACAACACTGGTTAAACAATCGATAAAAACTGTAATAAACAAACTGATTAGAGAGAAATACCAGGTGACTCAAGACTTTTGCACAGTAATGTCTGACTTACAGTGATTTTTCTGGGAAGAGCTCTGTGTGAGGAAGTGTTGTAGATCTACACCTGTGTGTGTGGATTGTGATTATTGATGTGTAGCTGGGCCCAACATGCAGTGAACACACCAGTCAAACAAACTGAAGGTCAAAAGAGCTCGAGCACAGATCAAATCAAAATCAAATCAAAAATATTTATATAGCACATTTAAAGACCGAAGTACACCAAAGTGCTTTCCAGTAAAACCATGAAAATCACAATATAAAATATATAATAATTACATAATCTAAATGCAGAGCCAGATGTAAATCACACTAATTAGCCTCAAATGAAGACTTAAAACAGAAGAGAAGAAAAGAAAATCTAAACATTACACAAAGAAAATAAAAGAACTAAACTCTATAAATTCTAAAAATGTCTTCTTTTCTTCTGGCACTCAGTACAACAATTGATGTTCCTTCAGGTGGAAGACAGCTTTTGAAACAAAATAAAGCATGGATGATTTTTATGGAACGCCAGGACTGCCATAATGAATTAATTAAATATACCATTAAATAATTAATTAAATGTGTCAATAATTAATTAAATGTGTCAATAATTAATTAAAATTGGAATTAATTAATTAAATATGTAGTTATGACACATGCAATTAATTAATTATTGACACATTTAATTGATTATTTAATGATATATTTATTTATTTCATTTTGGCAGTCTCTGATGACCTCTCCTGGACTGCAAATACCCCGGCGGTGGTAAAAAAGGCCCAGCAGCGTCTCCACTTTCTGAGAGTGCTCAGGAGGAACAACCTGGAGGAGAGGCTGCTGGTGACATTTTACAGAGCCACCATAGAGAGCATCCTAACGTACGGCATAACAACATGGTATGCAGGGTGCTCAGCTGCAGACAGGAAAGTACTGCAGAGGGTCATCAACACAGCCCAGAAGATCACTGGCTGCTCTCTGCCCAGCCTGGAGGTCACTGCAAACTCTCGGTACCTCAGCAGAGCTGGCAATATCATCAAGGACCACTCTCACCCCAGTAACCAACTGTTTGAACTATTACCGTCAGGCCGACGGTACAGGTCACATAAAACCAGGACAAACAGATTCAGGGATAGCTTCTTTCCCAGAGCTACCACCGTAGTAAATAAGCACAAAAACAATTGAACCTATTCCATACTGTCACTGTCATTATATTAATGCTGCTATCCTGTATATATTGTACATACTATTGTTTGAGTACTTACGATTGTTTTTTTGTACTTTTTATATTTTACATTTATATTTATTATTGAAACTTGCACCAAGGGAGTGGCACTCCAATTTCATTGCACTCTGTACAATGACAATAAAGACTATTCTATTCTAAACTACAGATAAGTGTGTTCAGCCCAACTAGTTTATCTCATTACAGCAGTTTGATGTTTCCCTTTGAATCCCCCTGAAGATCCTGACAGTGAAGCACGTACATAATACTCCAGCCTTTCAACTCTGAGCTTATTTAGTTCTATTAATACACTGAAATCTCATTTGTGTCATGAAGAAAGTCTTTAATCAAACAGAATTCAAAGATCAGAAACATTTCATATATGGAGTTAAACATGAATCATTGTTTCAACAACATATTTATTGTTGTCATAAACAGACAAGAAGACAACAACAAACTGCTCCTCCCATTCAACACATGTCAGTCCATATCCCAGCAAACTAAATCATCTCCATTTACACATCAAATAGAAACATGAATCACTTGTAATGATTAGAAACTTGATAGAATTTCAAATCTAGTTTGGGGAGTCATTCAGTGAGAAACAGTGAAATGATTTTCCATGTGAAAAGGTGGACAGCAGAAACAGAAAGAAAGAGTGAAACTAAAAGAGAAACAAAGAGCTTTGGAACAACGAGGCAGCAGGAGGACAGCTGCAGTTTAACAGCTTCAACTCACTGACAGGAAACAACATTAGAAACATCATCATCCTCAACTCATCTGCTGCACTGACACTGACACCTTCAACGGACACACCTTCAGTTTATTATAAGTGTTAATGATTGGAAACATCCTGTGAGTGAAAGTGTGTGTGAAGGTGTGTATGTGTGTGTTAGTATCAGGATCAGAGAACGACAGCTTTCCTCTGTTCCAGTCCAGATTCACTCTGATCCTCTGGAGCTTCTTCTGGACTGAGAGAACAGTGAAAGGAGTTGATGGTGAGAGTGTGTAGTACATACCTAAACTGCACACTATTCCCCATAATCCAGACTGTATGCGTCCCTTCCTCTGCACAGACTCTGCTAACACACCCAGTTCCCACCCTTTACTGTCTCCTAGATCAACATCCCAGCTGTGAGTCCCTGAGTTAAAGCCCTCAGAGCCCAGGACAGAGCAGAACAAATCAAATCTCTCTTGATTATCAGGAAGCTGCTGCCTCTCTCCTCCTCGTCTCACACTGGTCAGATCTTCAGACAGGATGAGGTTTGGATCAGCAGTGTTTGGGTCCAGAATGAGAGGAGTGTAGGAGACCATGTCCTTCATCTTGTTCCAGATGTTGAAGGTCAGGTTGCCCAGGTGTTTGGCCTGGTCTATCAGAGCTCCTGAGGGCAGCTGTGGATCATCCAGCAGGGGGCAGCGCTGGACTCTTTCCACTGCAGCCTTGTAGTTGTGCAGGAATGAGACGTCTTCAGCTCTCAGCTCCTCCTCTGTGGCTCTGACTGTGTCTGAAAGAGCTGCTATCTCTCTGCTCAGAGCCTCCATCATCGCACTCTTCTGCTCCTCTTCCTCCCTCAGTGCAGCCAGCCTGGCCTCCTCTTCCTCTGCTAGAAACTGGTGAAGCTTCTTAAACTGCTCCTTAATCTGCCTCTCTGTGTGTCGGGCCTGGACCTTAATGTGTTCTGCTGTTTGATCAAACTTCACTTGAACTCGTTTGCAAACCTTTAACTTCTCCTTTAAGGGCTCCAGAGTTTCCTGAAGTTCCTTCTTGTGCAGCTTCATCGATGGGTCTGAATCTGTGATTGGTGTGTTTTTCTGAGTCTCTGCAGACGACACACACTGGCTGCTGATGGTCCAGACAGAAGAGTTTGAGTTTCTCAGAGTGCAGACTGCAGAGATCCTCTGAAGCTCTCTCCTGTAAGAACGACTCACACAGGTTCTTTAAAGCTCGGTTTAAAGGTGGATGCTTCTTTGAAGATATTTCCTTACAAACTGGACACTCACGTTCCCCTTTCTCTCTCCACCATCTCTTCAGACAGTCTTTACAGAAGCTGTGGCTACATGACAGAAGAACAGGATCTCTGAAGACCTGCTGACAGACCGGACAGCAGAGATCCTCCTCTGATCTGGAAGCCATTGAGTCTGTGAGTGAAGCTGAAAACAGCAGACAGGCAGTACAGTCAGTCCTGGCTCCCCTCCCTCCTCTACCACCTTCACTGAAACTTCCTTTGAGTCGTGTTTTTGCTCAAACTCACATTCAGTGTGTGGAGCGTCAGCAGCTTGAAGCAGCAGTGTTGGAGTTTTCCACTTTTCTCTCCTGTAGCTGGACTCACTCAGAGGAAGCTGCTAGTTTGGTCTGAGCTCAGTCTGATCGTCTGTGCGTCTCTCTGCACTGAAGAAGAAAAACAGCCAGTTTCTTCTTCTTCTTTCTTACAGTTGTACTAGCGGTTGGCAAACAATTGAAAGGTGCATTACCGCCACCAAGTGGTATGGAGTATGGTCTGGAACGACGCTCGAAAAAAAAAAAGCCAGTTTCCTGGTTTGTTGCGTGTTAAACACGTGGGGGGGCGGAGCTTCATTCAACTTCCTCTTATAAATGTGTGAGTGTGACAGCAGAGCGCAGACTGTCACCGCAGGTCAAAAAGTAAACATTTTTATGAAGTTCAGAAAATAAAATATGACTCAGTGTTGCAGCTGTTTGAAGTTTTTCTTTCAAACTTTCTTCTGATTATTAGAAGGGCTCGCCCCGCCCGCAGACTGTGGACCAATAGGAGAGCTGGCAAACTGTAGACTACCTATCGTCTGTCGACGGAAGTTGCGTCACCAGAAAACAACAACGGCACCTCCGCTATGTTTGAAAAGTCGCTTTTCTTTTATCTTTACAGTAAGTTATCGACTTTAAGATATAAGCTGGAGGAAATAGACATGAAAGAAAATATTATATGGTGTGGGCATTTTAATGCACACCATTCGTTATGGATGAGTGAGAAAACAGACTACAATGGTAAAGGAAGATAAGATAAGATAAAACTTTATTAATCCCTCGGTTGGGTTCCTCTGGGAAATTTGGTTTCCAAAAGCACAGCACCGACAGAAGTTACAGAGCGTGAGCAGAATATTATATATATATACACATATATAAATACAGAGACATATATAAATAAAATATACAAAGAGGATAAACAGAATAAATAGGAATAAGAATACAAGTGAATTGCACATTTCAAGTATTGAGGTCTATTGCACCGTTGATTATTAACAAAAGTATTGCACAAAAATTATTGCACAGTGAAGTGAAGAGGAACTACAGCTTAGTTGTTCCCCCCTCCTTTGTCCTCCTGTCTCCCCTCCCTCTCCCCTCCAGAGAGGAGTTAAACAGTCTGATGGCGTGTGGGACAAAGGAGTTTTTAAGTCTGTTAGTTCTTATCTTTGGGAGAAGCAACCTGTCACTGAACAGACTCTTCTGGTTGTTTATGGCCGTGTGCAGAGGATGCCCAGCATTGTTCATAATGCATAGAAAAGTACTCCAGCAACCACTGAACTGCGTATAAAGTAAAGGCTTTAAAACAAAGTAAACGCTGAAAGTACAAACATCGCTAATGTCACATAACTTTGCCGGCATGTGGCCAACAGTAATGTTTTAATGTTCTTGTTACGACCCGGCTCAAAAGCCGCAACATAAAAAAAAGGAGATGAATAACAGAGTGTGGGTGAGAAGAGGTGTCATCCTAAAATGGAAAACCAGGTTGGCTAAAATGGCTGGTGCCACCAAGGCAAAGACTAGTGCACTGCTGGAAAGCTTGCATTATTAAACATTTGCGATTAAGTGACCTTAAATGAATGCCGTCTTTTTAATTCTGCTCCGGACTCGTGAATCTCAACCCAGCAGCAGCGGTAACGTTTGCACGTCCTTTCCCGTTAATGCGGCAGATAAATAATCAACTGATAGTGCTAATAATACTAATAATAATAATAATAAGGGGCAGTATTATGTTAGCGCGACCTGCCTTATTACACAACCTGCCATTACTGTGCATTTAGGTGACCATGATGAGAGAGACAGACAGAGTCTGGCTCAGATGCTGGCAGTTTTCGCTGCAGTCTACCGGTAGAGTCTCCTTTCAGGCCAGGATGTCACCGAGCAGTGACTAAGTTTGTGGTAAAAGGTTGCCACAGCAGATGCCCCCGATTTCCGGTAAGTGAATGTGTTTAATTGTAGGCAGGGAGATTACTGGATATTCTTGTGTAATTGCTACAGAATAATTTATGTTATACTTTGTTATTGCTACAGAAGAATATTTATTTTATTATTTTACATATACATTTTTTTTCCTGGGGACCCTGTGACACCCCATTGAAGAGCCGTAGGCTGTGGATCTCTTAAGATCTCACTGTTGGGTTTGTAAGGCCATGTTACTCCTAAATTTCTATCTCGTTCAAAGAGAAGATATAAAACAAAGTTCTAAGCTAATCAACCTTAGTGTTCTCCTTTTTCAAAAGAATCAATAAAGAATCGAATCGTTAAACAGAATCGAAAATGGAATCTGAATTGTGAAAATCTTATCAATACCCATCCCTAGTACTTACTTTTGAAAGTTTACTCTTTGGCCGCCCCGCTTCCACTTCTTTGAAGTGTCTCCCAGTCCCAGTGCACTTGTTAGCATGTTTTGGTTCATGCAACTGGTCCGTCGGGTTATTTTCTCCCCAGAAACATTTCCATTGTGTCTTGTGTGCTTTTGCAGCATTTTCCTTTTTGCAGCGTTTTTCTTTTGCAAGTGTTTTTCTTTTTCTGGGGCTCAGTCACTCAGGCACAGCTGGCTGCCGGCGGAGCTCACGGGCGCGTCACTACAACTCCCCCTGGCTTCTGCTCCGCGGCTGCTGAGTGAGCCCTCATCTGGGACTCTCCTCAGCTCTTACTGGGACAGTGGCGCGGCTGCCCCTCTGTTGGTCTTCCTTGGTCTCTTGTGTTCTGGGGGCCTCTGGATGTCTGGAGTTTTGATCTCCTCCATACCTGCTTCATACCCTGGAGGACGGGGCTGTGGCCCCCCCCCCCACCCACACACACCCTCTAGCAGATCATTACATGAAGGAACCTTTTAAAAACAAGCGCGTCCATGCTCACAGGTGTACACACGGGTGATCACACCCACAAACTACACCCTTTTTGGCTCCTACCTCAAAGCACACTGTGTTCTGTTGATCTTATGTGCTGCACAATAATGTTTAATATTTAGTATTTACTGTCATATTCCCATATATCATTGTGATGTTGTTTATTCTATTACTCTTGTTCTCTTCTGCTTGTTTTCTTTTTTCTTTCTCAGCAGGTGATCCAGGTGATTGATATATGCATTTTTTTTCTCTGCCCATTCTGTTGGTTTTTGTTTTTTGCCCTTCTCCCCCGTCCCTCTTCTCAGCTGTTTCTCTTTCCCTCTTTCTTTCCCCCAGTCAAGTCTGTCCCGTATTCAGCAAGTGAAAATAAAATAAACAATAAAAGGTGAATCAAATGGACCATTATGGCAAGGCTGGGATGGTCAATTTGGTAAAGAAAATCCGTTGGGCATCTTTCTTTGCCTTTAGACAATAATTCTGATGGCAAAAGAGCCAAACGGGACAGGCAAAAAAAAAAAAAAAGTGTTTTTCTTTTTGCAGGTGTTTTTCTTTTTGCAGCGTTTTTCTTTTTGCAAGTGTTTTCTGAAGTTGCAGTCCGTTTGCCTCTCAGGGCCACCGTAGGAATGCAGTGTGGCATGATTAAAGTCTCCAGATATAATAATGAAAGTGTTAGAATTTCTGCTTGTATGTTTATTATATGTTTATGTTTAAAATCTTATATATTTAAACGACGGGAAGAAGACAAGAATTTATATTAGCTCTGGCAAGGATTCCATATTAGATTTAACTTTTGCTTCTAGTTCTTTAGCACCATTATGTGAGTGGCAAGTAAAGAATAAGCTTTTTGGTAGTGATCATTATCTGGTAGTAAGGATTGGTCAAATACAGGTACCTGAAGCATTTGGAGGGAAGTGGGTGTTTGGGAAGGCAAATTGGGGGAAATTTAGTAGGTTGCGTGAGAGGAAGCTTTTAGAGGTTCGTAATCATTTGAGTGTTGAAAGAATGAATCAAGAAATTAGTCAAAGTATTTTAAGCTCTGCTGAGGAGGCTTTTTCAAAGACATCAGGAAAAGTTAGGGGGAGATCAGTTCCACGGTGGAATGATGAATGTAACCTAGTAGTTAGAAAAAGAAATGGCGCATTTAAGTTGGTCAAGCGGGATCATAATTTTCAACATTTAATTGACTACAAAAAAGCACAGCCAAAAGTCAGAAGTACAGTAAGAAGAACAAAGAACGTATTGGAGAGATTTCTTTAATACAATTGGCAGTAGGCCTAATATTCAAATAGGGGAGGTTTGGGGGATGATCAGGAAAATGGGGGGAGACAAAAGAGAATGGAGTTATCCAATAGTTGATAAGAATAATCAAGTAGCTGTAACTGATAGGGGAAAAGCTGATTTATTGGCAATTACTTTTGTTGATATACATAGTGGGAGAAATTTATCAGATGAGAGTAAACGAGGAAGAGAGAGGACTAAAGGATACAATTTTGAAGCTTTAGGGAGGAAGGAGAGTACTGAAGATGTAATGAGTTGTCCCTTTTCTATTGGAGAACTAAAAAAGAGCTCTGGGTAGAACCAGGAGTACAGGGAGTGCAGAATTATTAGTCAGATGAGTATTTTGTCCACATCATCCTCTTCATGCATGTTGTCTTACTCCAAGCTGTATAGGCTCGAAAGCCTGCTACCCATTAAGCATATTAGGTGATGTGCATCTCTGTAATGAGAAGGGGTGTGGTCTAATGACATCAACACCCTATATCAGGTGTGCATAATTATTAGGCAACTTCCTTTCGGCAATTTTATATATATATATATATATATATATATATATATATATATATATATATATATATATATATATATATATATATATATATATATATATATATATATATATATATATATATATAAATAAATAAATACTAAAAGGATCAATATCTGTGGTGCCTACTGATACAGAAAAAAATTAAAACAAAAAACAAAACCATCGACAGCCGCAACAGTCAGTCTGTCGACTTACACCAGTTTAAAACAAATTAAAACACACTGATGTGTCGGGTCCTTTGGCCGCAGCCAGAAATCCACCTGGCAAAGCAGCAGCTCGGTACTCTGTGAATAAAAGGCAGGAGATCACTAGCTGGACAATAAAACACAGGAATATTCCTCCACTGAATTGGTTTTGTTACCTGTCCACACGTTCGTGTCACACCCTAATAAATGTGGGTCAGTGGCGATGAAGTCCACTATACCGTTCTCACGGGAGCAATGTTTCCCACCTACAAAGGTGGAAATAACTGTAAACCTCTGCCAACAGCCAGAGCTCACGTGGTACATTTTTGTGTAACCTACCGTTCTAACAGAAGTTTAGGGGATGACCCGTATCAGACTTTCATAGACAGGAGTTAAGAAACACCAACTTGCCCAACTCGGACCAAGCACTCGCAGCTTCAGGTTTGCAGAGGAATACCCAATTGCCCACACCTGTGCTTATGAAAGGAGCAAAGACCAGCTCCGCCCACCAGGGGCGGTCCCAAGTCTCCAGGTCTCACCTGTCACACATACTCACCATAAAAGTTCTGTCTGAGAGATATGAAGTGAACCAGTTGTGTACAGCACCAGAGAGGCCCACCATGTGTTTCAGCCTGTTTAAAAGAATAGCGTGGTCTACTGTATCAAAGGCTGCGCTTAGATCCAGTAGCACCAGGACTGAGAGCTTTTGGGAGTCCCAGTTACATCTAAGATCATTTAAAACCTTTAGGAGAGCAGTCTCTGTGCTGTGGTTCACCCTAAATCCAGACTGGAATATCTCCAGGATCTGTCTATCATTCAGAAAATCATTAATCTGAGTAAAAACAAGTTTTTCTAAGATTTTACTTAAAAATGGTAAGTTGGATACAGGTCTGTAATTATTAAAATCATTACAATCCAAATTGCTCTTCTTCAGAAGGGGCCTCACTTTCTGAAGGTTCTCAGCATTAACCAGGACAAAGCTGTCCAGTGTCTCCTCAGGTACAATCGAGCCCTCAGATGTGTTTAAAATCATATCACAAGAAGATAAAATATCAGATCTGATGGCGCTGATCTTTCCCCTGAAGTGGTCTGCAAACTGCTCACAGAGCGAGTCTGTGGGGGTTCTTTGGGAGCTGTTAAAATCAGGGTTAAATAAATGATCTATGGTGGAAAAGAGGACCTTGGTATTATTTTTGTTATTACTGATTATTTTGGCAAAGTATGAATTTCTTGAATTCCTTAATGTATTATTGTACATTTTAAGTTGCTCGGAAAATATTTGATGGTTAATTACATTTTTATTTTTCCTCCATCTCCTTTCTGCTGCCCTGCAATTTCTTTTGAGTGTTTTGACTTCTTCGTTTCTCCAGGGTGATGCACGTTTTACATTAATCTTTTTGGTGGTGAGTGGAGCAACGGAGTCAAGGCTTTTCTTCAGTTTGCTGTTGAAATGATTAAAAATCAAATCACAGGGGGGCATTCGTCTAAAACCCTGGTAAGATTTGCAGCCTCTTCAGAGGTTAGATAGCGCCTGCTCACAGTTCGCACCGAGGTCTCCCGCTGAATAAAACTGGTGATGTTAAAAACACACAGTAGTGGTCAGAGACAGCCAAGTCAACAACAGAGGACACGCTGGTGGACAGCCCATGGGTGACGAGATCCAGAGTGTGTCCTCTGTTGTGAGTCGGCTGTGTGACGTGCTGGGTAAAATCCAAACAGTGAAGAATGTTTAAGAATTCTTTTGTTGCAGGGTCAGAAGGATTATTTATGTGCAGGTTAAAATCACCGGTTAAAATTATCATATTATATTTTGAGTGAATGTTTGTTAAAGATTCTGAGAATTCCTTGATAAAAGCAGCGCTGTCTTTAGGTGGTCTATAAATTGTGACAGATAAAACTGGAGGGCTGCAAAAAACAATAGCATGGAATTCAAAAGTGGTAAAATGATCAAGTAAAATTTGTTTGGAGGTGAGTGTGTTGTTGGCTAAAGATGCAGTCCCACCACCTCTCTCACCACTTCTAATAGAAAAAGAGAAATTAAAATTTGGTGGGGAGGCCTCAGTGAGAACAACTGGTGCATCCGAACCCAGCCATGTTTCAGTTAAAAATAAACAGTCAAGTTTATTATCTAAAATTAAATCATTAATAATAAAAGACTTGTTCGACAGAGAGCGGACATTTAAAAGTGCCATGCTGATTGAGACTGGTGGATTTTTGACAGAGTTCAATGAATGCTGACATTTTTGAAGAGGCCAGAGGTTATTAATGTTTTTGGAGTTACTGGATTTATGATAATTCTGTTGCTCTCTGTTTGTGATTATGACGGGTATTGTGTTGACTGTGGGAGAGAGAGGACCGATTCCAGAGTTTAGTGTATTACTGTTAAAAGTGGAACAGATATAGGAGCTGGGACCAGGGGGACATCAGTCAGTGGCGGACAGATCAGCAGGTAATGTCGGTTTGGGGTAGTGACAGGGCGGTGTGTGGGAGTGCTGTACGCCAAATGTCAAATTGGCGGACAGCAAACGGCGTCCCCAGGCGTTGAGGTGGAGCCCGTCTTCCCCAAAAAGATGCCTCCTCTCCCAGAAAGCATCAAAATTGTTAATAAAACCCAGATGTGACACAGGCGGAGGAAAGTCAGGTGTTAAGGCTGAGCAGCTGGCTGAAACGGCCTATCCCTCTGCTGCAGGTGGGGGTGTGGAAAGTTTCCCTCGAATCTCCGTAGTCCTCAAGGCCAACATTTATGGGTGCATCTATGAGTACAGCAGCCAAAAGGACAGACCTGAGAAGTACAGTGATAAGCATTCAGAGGGCACACAGTTCTGTGAAGAGGTGGTTGAACACACCGGTGACCCACATCACAAGGTTCAGAAAATATATATGCAACAAGGAACAAGTAAGTGCTCTGGAGCAGGACAGACAGCAGAACAGGGTAGTAAATGATTTGGTTAAAGATAGTGCTATGTGAATAATCTTGTCAAAGTGTGCATGTGTTATTTTCTGGTGTGTTTTGGCAAATACAATTTGTATGTTATAAATCAAGGTACTCACAATAAACTGTATTGTTTAGCAACGGCTGACAAGTACCCCCAGGTGTGATCCTTCATTGTGACCAGGTGATGATGCTGAACTGTTAGCTGCATCCCAGTCTGTTTAAATATGTGAGAGTCAGAGTTAAGACCACAACCAGGCTCCGCCATCAGCCAGCAGGCCACAGCCAGGGTCCATCAAGAGCTAGTGAAGCTACAGGAAAAGGCAGGCCCAGAGTTAAAAAGCCTAAGGATTGATTGAGGCTGCAGTAAAAAAGGGGCACAAGTATTGAGAAGATGCTGCCTAAAAGAAGCAATGTCAATGAGAAAGGAAGAAATCTTTGAACTTCATGTCAGAAGAAATAACAATCATTGCAAAACAACAAAAAAAGGACAAGAAAATTGCTATGTTGGAAGGATGAGTGGCAGAGTTGGAACAATATTCAAGAATAACCGATGTGATAGAAACGGGTCTGGAAACCAAGCACCAGACATATGCATGGGCAGCAGGAGAAGAGAGAGGGCAGCCACCTGAGCAAGAGTTGCGCTGCCTGGAAGAACAGGTAATGGCCTTTTTCAATAGTTGAGACAACGCCGGTCTCTGCGATTTTTTTGGTCCCGGTAGAGATCACGCTGAGATGTTTCCATGTTTTACACAATTCTTTTATTACCCATTATTCTTACAGATGCATCTGGAGATCATCACACTGCATTCCTATGCAGTCCTATGCTAAAGGCTGATCTAAAGAACTCCACACAACAGTTACAGTTATAACCTCTGGTCTCCTCCCCTCTACAGTAAACACCCCCGCAATGGAAATACACTAGTACAGTGGCCAAGGGTGCTGACACCCTGACCCCCATCTCCTTTTATTGTAGTGCCCGTTTGCCCTTTGTCTGCTCCTCACCCTCAGTAACTCTTGCTACTGTCCTGGGGGTGGGGGTTGATTGTCCTCCTGCCCTGTACCTCAGTTCTTTGTTCCCATCCCAGGCCTTTTTTTTCTATTTTGTATTCTTACACTCATTAACCGCAATATTATAATGTTGCAAGCAATCACAAACTATATTCTCTTTAACTTTCATGTACATTAAGGAATCTATTCTCAACAATAGTAAAGGCATTGAAATGGATATTAAGGACATTGAGGGATGCCATACTCTTCCAAGGAAAAACAAGAATTAAAAACCTGCCATTATTATAAGATTTGTTAATAGGAAGCAGAAGAAAGAGCTACTGAAGCAAGGAAGAAAGTTGAAAGGAACGGATGTGTATGTTAATGAACACCTAATCAAGAAAACAGAAGAAAATACAGTTAAGCTGGACAACAGATTGTAAGGTGTTCATTAAGTTAAATGGAATACCGGAGCAGGCAAAGGTCTTAGTCATTAAAGAGCTGACAGAATTAGAAAAATACGGCTGATAAAATGTAAGGAAAGGCATTGGTCAATGGCACTTTCAATGCACTGTCAACTTGGTGGTTCTTGACTAAGACAAAGTATTGTTAAAGGTGATGGTGTGTGGATAAGATGTATAATGAAGTCAGATGTCTGATGAATTTCAAGTAACTGTTGTGGAAATTTTAATTACCAAAGCCTGCAGACACGATGAGTTGTAACAACACCTTTATTTCAGCTCTCTCATGCATAATGAGGGACGTCAGTCAGGGGGCACTGAAAGTCATCTCTGACAATGAACAATTCAGGTCCCTTTTATACACAGTCGTAGAACAAAAGGCTTTTACAGTTGCAGTTCACGCCTTGGCTCTAAACAGAAAGACTCTCTATCACTAATATGAATCTCCCCCACTCTGGGGTCAAGCCAGGGCTCTAGACTAACTTTTTGCCATGGTTGCACTGGTGCGCCTAAAAATAAAATTTAGGCGCACCAGCACAAAATTTAGGCGTACAAGCACAAAAGTTAGGCGTACCCAAATCTTTTAACTGCATTACTTAACACCGCAGTAAATGCAGTGCATCATATTGTCAGCTTGGCTGTATCTTAGCCAGGGAAACTGGTCAAGCCACTCGATTCGAAATTTATACATTTTCTCACTTTTACTTTCAGTGGACTCCGGCTGGGAGTCGATCGTATGTGGCTCATTTTCTGATGCCGTCTCCGGACCAGTGTTTGACAAAAACAGAGAGGTTGATGGCTCCGTGTCAGAGCGCTGGCTGAGAATTTTGGACTGATCAGGTCTTAACTTAACGAAAAAGTTATCAATTGTTCTTTTCATATTTTCTCAATACCAACTTCATACACTTCTGACCTGGGCTACTCACCCTTCTCTATCTGCCCGCACTTTCAAACGTAAACACAAGTAGGTCTGCAGGAATATCTGGACCACGGCCAATCACAGAGGTCCCCGCCTCTGAGTATCTCTGATTGGTTTAGAACACGACATGGGCATAATGTGTGTCTGTTGTTGAACACACGGAGACTTTCAGGGTTGCTGAAACTTTTTTTCCGAGAAAATACTTGGTTGCATCGGTGCAACCAAGTATTTTTTTTACTTGGTCGTACCGGTGCAACCAAGTATTTTTTATTAGTCGCACCATGGAGAAATTTGGTCGCATTTGCGACCAAATTGGTCGCACTCTAGAGCCCTGCAAGCCCTCCTGGGTGAGCTTCCGTCTCCTGGCTTCCGTCTCCTGGGAGACATTCACCAGTTTCTCACCGTCTGTTTCCCAGCGTGAATGAGGTGTGAACCAGACGTACTAAACTAAGGAACATGAAAGCATTTCATCAAGACAATACATCGAAGGACAATACGCTAAAGAGAAATCCCACAACATAACAAATCAAATGGATGTTGAAAGTGGCACACTGAGGTATGATAGCAATATAGATCCTGACTGTAATGTTTTTTTTGTTTTTTTACCAAAATGTTAAAAGACTGTAATTATTATGCAATGGAACAATTTAATAGGAACATAGAGCGGGGTAAGAATATAACGATGGTTCATTTTAATAGTAGAAGTCTATAGGCAAACTTTCAATTTATTAAAGAATATATGGCACAATTGAATCAACCATTTGACGTGATATCAATATCAGAGACTTGGATAAACACTGGAAAAGAAGATTTTGAGATAGAGGGATATGAATTCCTCCACTTAGATCGGACTAATTAAAAAGGAGGTGGGGTGGCACTCTATGTTGATGAAAATCTAAGGTTTGAAAAAATGAGAAGAATGATGAGGGTGGTAGATGGAGTGATGGAATGTATAACAGTGGAAATAAATATGAAAAAACAGAAAAATATAATTGTCAGTTGCATATATAGAACAGATCAGTATAGACTGATACTTTTAAGGACATTGTGGAGGACGTATTTACAAATCTGAATCAGAAAAGAATTGTTATTTGTGAAGACTTTAATATTGATTTATTGAACCCATGTATTGTATGGGATTATTTTCCCTTATAATGAGACCGAGGAGAATAACCACTCGTGGTGCAACTCTACTAGATAATATTATTTCCATTTTTGTAATGGAAGAAAATATAAAAGGGGGGATATTGATTAATGATATAAGTGACCACTTACCAGTTTTTGTAACTTATGACTGTTGTTATAAAGCTCATAGAAATGAACGTAAGAGAATATATAAAAGAATTAGAACAGAAAAGACATTATTAACTCTCAAAAGTGAGTTAATAAAACAAGATTGGAGTATTGTATGTAAACAATAGGATGACATAGATGACAAAGGGACTGCAAAATGCCTGTAAACAAACAAACAAAACAAAAAACAGAAGTATAGAATCTGAAAAGAAATATAAAAAGTATAACAATAAATTAACTAACATAATGAGAACTTATAAAAGAGAATACTTCATCAAAAAGTTGGAAGATAAGAAAGATAACATGAAAGGGATATGGAAGGTATTAAATAGTTGAATAAAAAATGGACCAAGGAACAATGACTACCCTGGGTATTTTATGGAAGGGACAAACACTATTAGTAAAATGAATGAAGTAGTAGATGGATTTAATTAATTATTTGTAAACATAGGGCCAAATCTGGCAGTGGAAATAAAGGTTGATATGATAGAAAGGGAGACGGGTGGAAATATTGAAAGGGATGCAAGTTCCATGTTTTAAGAGCAGTGGAAGAGAAGGAGATATATGATATTGCAGTGGACTTAAGAACAAAATGGGTACTGACTGTCATCATATTGATATGGTAATGGTAAAGAGAGTAATTGGTGTTATTGTAAAACCGCTACAATATATTTTTAATTTGTCTTTCCAGGAAGGGGTTTTTCCACAAGAAATGAAAGTTGCGAATGTTATTCCCATTTACAAATCAGTTGAAAAGCATTGTTTTACAAATTATAGACCAGTGTACTCTCCCAGCTTTCTAAGATACTGGAAAAACAATTTATGAAAAAGATTTGATAACTTTGTGGATAAACATGATTTGTTGACAAATCGGCAATATGAGTTTTGAAATAATAGATCAACAGTTTTGCCATTAATGGATTTAATGGAAGAAATAACAGAATGTATGGATAACAAGATGTACAGTATGCACTTGGAGTCTTTCTAGATCTAAAAAAAAAGCATTTGATACTGTTGACCATGAAATTCTAAAAATCAAACTGGAAAAATATGAGTTTAGGGGTGTGGTATTGGATTGTATAAAAAGCTATGTGATGAATCGACAGCAGTATGTACAAATAAATGACTTTAAATCTAAATTGATGGATATTGAATGTGGAGTACCTCTAGTCCAGAAATTTTTATTATGTATATAAATGATATTTGTAAAGTATCTACGATACTAAAGTTTGTAATTTTTGCAGATGATACCAATATACTTTGTTCAGGTGTGAAATTCCAACAGATTTTGGACGTGATGGCACAGGAGTTAAAGATATTAAAGAAATAGTTTGATAAAAACAAATTGTCATTAAATTTAAATAAAACAAAATTCATGTTATTTGGGAATTATAAGTAAAAACATTAAAATAGAAATTTGTATTGATAATGTATATCTAGAAAGGGTTAATACCATAAAATCTCTTGGTGTGATCATTGATCATAAGGCCTGTTGGAAATGACATTTGACTTATGTGAGGGGAAAGTTCGCTCGGGGCATTGCTGTCTTGGGGAAAGCAAAACAATTTCTGGATAGGAAAACATTGTATATGTTATATTGTGCTTTAGCCTGCAGTGCGAGAGCGAAGTGCTCTAATAGGGTGATGTGGTACTACAAGGTCATTAAGATAAGATGGGGCCTGATTATTTAAGACCTTGTATGTGAGGAGCAGGATTTTGAATTCAATTTGGGATTTAACAGGAAGCCAATGAAGGGAAGCCAAAACGAGAAGTATGCTCTCTCTTTCTAGTCCCTGTCAGGACTCTTGCTGCAGCATTTTGGATCAGCTGAAGGATTTTCAGTGAGTTTTTAGGACATCCTGTTAATAATGAATTACAGTCGTCCAGCCTGGAAGTAATAAATGCATGAACTAGTTTTTCAGCGTCACTCTGAGACAGGATATTTCTAACTTTAGAGATGTTGCGCAAATGGAAGAAAGCAGTCTTACATATTTGTTTAATATGTGCGCTGAAGGACATGTCCTGGTCAAAAATGACTCCAAGGTTCCTCACAGCGTTACTGGAGGCCAAGGTAATGCCATCCAGAGTAAGAATCTGGTTAGATACCATATTTCTAAGCTTTTCAGGGACGAGTACAATAACCTCAGTTTTATCTGAATTAAGAAGCAGAAAGTTAGCGGCCATCCAGGTCTTTATGTCTTTAAGACATTCCTGCAGTTTAATTAATTGGTTTGTGTTATCTGGCTTCATGGACAGATAGAGCTGGGTGTCATCAGCATAGCAGTGAAAATGTATGCTATGTCTTCTAATGATGCTGCCTAAGGGAAGCATGTATAATGTAAACAGAATTGGTCCTAGCACTGAACCCTGTGGAACTCCATAATTAACCTCAGTGTGTGAAGAGGACTCTCCATTTACATGCACAAATTGGAGTCTATTAGATAGATATGATACAAACCACTGCAGCGCAGTACCTGTAATACCTACAGCATGTTCTAATCGCTCTAATAGGATATTATGGTCAACAGTATCGAAGGCTGCGCTAAGGTCTAGCAGGACAAGCACAGAGATGAGTCCACTGTCAGAGGCCATAAGAAGATCATTTGTAACCTTCACTAAAGCTGTTTCTGTGCTGTGATGAGCTCTGAAACCTGACTGAAACTCTTCAAATAAGCCATTCCTCTGCAGATGATCTGTTAGCTGTTTGACAACTACTCTTTCAAGGATTTTTGATATGAAAGGAAGGTTGGAGATTGGCCTATAATTAGCTAAGACTGCTGGGTCTAGAGATGCTTTTTGAGTAAAGGTTTAACTACAGCCAGCTTGAAGACCTGTGGTACATAGCCGATTATTAGAGATAGGTTGATCATATTTAAGATCGAAGAATTAATTAATGGCAGGACTTCTTTGAGCAGTTTTGTAGGAATGGGGTCTAAAAGACACGTTGATGGTTTGGAGGAAGTAATTATTGAAGTTAACTCAGAAAGATCAATTGGAGAAAAAGAGTCTAACTTAACATCAATGGTACTGAGAGTAGCTGTAGATAATATTATCTCCTTAATAGCTCCTTAACTACAGGACTACAACGCCTGTGGATTTATTTCCAATATTTGTCGCATCTGCGGCAGATTTACTGCTGACTCTGACCAGGAAAGCGAGACGCCGAAAGAGAGGGAAGCGAGCCGGCGCACTCGTGCGTTTGAGGAGACGCGGACTGCGAACTGCTCTTC
Organism: Copadichromis virginalis; assembly: GCF_057382275.1. Taxonomy (NCBI): domain Eukaryota; kingdom Metazoa; phylum Chordata; class Actinopteri; order Cichliformes; family Cichlidae; genus Copadichromis; species Copadichromis virginalis. The sequence continues at coordinate 11,349,174 of NC_140620.1, forward strand.
CTGGGATCTTCCTTTCTAATGTACGCTCACTCGGGAATAAGATTGACGAACTGGCCCTGATGAGAAGCATGAACAGAGACTTTGCCTCCTCCTGTGTCTTATGTTTTACGGAGTCGTGGCTCAGTGAGAACATCCCAGACTGCGCGCTCAAGCTGGAGGGCTTCCATCTGCTGCGCGCGGACCGGCAGGCCGCTCTCTCCGGTAAGTCCAAAGGTGGAGGTGTCTGCTTCTACATCAATAGTGGCTGGTGCACAGATGTGACAGTGATTGCTCAGCACTGCTCTTCCTCTCTGGAATATCTTTTTATCCACTGCAAACCGTTTTATTCTCCGCGGGAGTTTGCTTCATTCATCCTGGCCGCTGTTTACATCCCGCCAGACGCAGATGCGCAGGCAGCTCAGTGCGCACTCGCGGAGCAGATTCTCCACATGGAGCGGACATTCCCGGACTCTCTCATCATTGCTCTTGGGGACTTTAACAAAGCCAATCTGAGCCATGAGCTTCCGAAATATAAGCAGTATATTAAATGCCCGACCAGAGAGGAGAGGACATTAGACCACTGCTACAGCACGATCAGCGGGGCCTATCGCGCGGTGCCCCGCGCTTCACTCGGACTTTCTGACCATGTCATGATCCACCTAATCCCCGCGTACAGACAGAGGCTGAAGCTCTCCAAACCTGTCGTGAGGACCAAAAAACTGTGGAGCAACGAGGCTGTGGAGGAGCTTCGCACGTGTTTGGAGACCACAGACTGGGACACATTGAAGGCTGCTTCTAACAGCTTGGACGAGTTTACGGACACTGTCACCTCCTATATCCACTTCTGTGAGGACAGCATTGTGCCATCACCCACCAGGGTGAGTTATAACAATGACAAACCCTGGTTTACTCCTAAACTCAAAAAGCTGTGGCTGGAAAAGAGAAAGGCGTTCAGAAGCGGAGACAGGGACTGCTACAGAGAGGCCAAGTACAGGTTCACTAAAGAAGTGGACGTTGCTAAACATCAGCGCTCTGAGAAGATGCAGCAGCAGATCTCAGAGAATGACTCGGCCTCTGTGTGGAAAGGTTTTAGGAATATCACCAACTACAAGCCTAAAACCCCCCACTCCACTGATGACTTGCTCTTAGCCAACACCCTTAACGACTTCTACTGCCGTTTTGACGAGCCATCAGGCAGCCTTCACACCTCCAACGACCCCAACAATAGAGACACTTTGGACACTAATTCCCCCACCTCTCCCCCCTCCATAGAGCCATCACCACCTTCAAACTGTTCACCTACAACACCCCACACAAAAGAGGATTTCACACCACCTCCTCCCACCACAACTCTTCATATTCATGAAGCAGATGTGAGGAAGCAGTTTAAGAATCTGAATGCTCGGAAAGCTCCCGGCCCAGACGGCGTGTCTCCTGCCACCCTCAGACACTGTGCAAACGAGCTGGCCCCACTGTTTTCTGGCATTTTCAACTCCTCACTGCAGGCATGTCATGTGCCTGCCTGCTTCAAGTCCTCTACCATAATCCCTGTCCCCAAGAAACCTAGGATCACTGGACTAAATGACTACAGACCCGTGGCTCTGACATCTGTGGTCATGAAGTCATTTGAGCGCCTAGTTCTCTCCCATCTCAAGACCCTCACGGCCCCCCTCCTGGACCCCCTGCAGTTTGCATATAGAGCCAACAGGTCTGTAGACGACGCCATCAACATGGCCCTACACTTCATCCTGCAGCATCTGGACTCCCCAGGAACCTACGCCAGGATCCTGTTTGTGGACTTCAGCTCTGCCTTCAACACCATCCTTCCAGACCATCTCCGAGGCAAGCTTTCCCAGATGAATGTGCCTGATCCCATCTGTCGGTGGATCACTGACTTCCTGACGGACAGGAAGCAGCATGTGAGGCTGGGAAAGAATGTCTCGGACTCCCGGACCATCAGCACCGGCTCCCCTCAGGGCTGTGTTCTTTCTCCTCTGCTCTTCTCCCTGTACACCAACTGCTGCACCTCCACCCACCAGTCTGTCAAGCTAATCAAGTTTGCAGATGACACCACCGTTATTGGACTCATCTCGGACGGGGATGAGTCTGCCTACAGGAGGGAGGTTGAACGACTGGTGTCCTGGTGCAGCCACAACAACCTGGTGCTGAATGCCCAAAAGACAGTGGAGATTATTGTGGACTTCAGGAAGCACACAGCCCCACTCCCCCCCATCATCCTGACTGACACCCCCATCACCTCTGTGGACTCATTCCGCTTCCTGGGTACCACCATCACCCAGGACCTGAAGTGGGAGCCCACCATCACCTCCGTCATCAAGAAAGCCCAGCAGAGGATGTACTTCCTGAGGCAGCTGAAGAAATTCAACCTGCCAACACGGACGATGATGCAGTTCTCCACTGCAATCATCGAGTCCATCCTCACCTCCTCCATCACCGTGTGGTACGCTGGAGCCACTATCAGGGACAAACAGAGACTGCAGCGTGTTGTGCGCTCTGCTGAGAAGGTGATTGGCTGCAGACTCCCATCTCTGCAGGACCTGTACACCTCTAGGACATTGCGGCGTGCAGCTCGGATCTCAGCTGACCCTTCTCACCCTGGACACAGTCTGTTTGACCTGCTCCCCTCAGGCAGGAGGCTCCGGTCCATTCGCACCAGAACCTCTCGCCATAAGAACAGTTTCTTCCCCTCTGCTGTTGGACACATGAACAATAACCATATGACTGTTCCCACCACTAACACGTGACCCTACGCTGTGTCACTGCATCATTCCATGTTTGGCACTGATCACCACCTGCACTCATGTATATATCTTTCTACGTAGCACTCTTAATTCTTATTCTCATGTATATATCTCATGTATATCTTATGCACATATCTTTCTACGTAGCACTTTTAATTCTTATTCCTACTTTTATTTTTTCCATGTCTATTTAAGTGCTATTTATGACACTATGTTTGCACTGAAGCACCGCAGCAATTTCCTAATGTTGTAAACCTGCTCAACATTTGGCAATAAACCCCTTTCTGATTCTGATTCTGATTCTGATTCTGATTCTGATTACATCTGTGGGATGATTATTGGTAATTTTTTCTCTAATGATAAAAATTTTATTTGTGAAGAAATTCATGAAGTCATTACTAGTTAACGTTAAAGGGATTGTTGGCTCAGTAGAGCTCTGACTGTTTGTCAGCCTGACTTGTGATGTGAAAACATGGCACAAAATTTTACATTCATTGTAATGTACATTGTAACATTTTAATGTTAGCAATGTGTTAAAGCTACCTGATGTTGTAGAGGGCATGAAAATCACAGGCAGTGGCATGTTAGATTGTAATGTGTGCACAGAAGAGAAATTCACTAACAACAGAAACAGACAAAGCGACCCAAAAGCGAGTGAGCCATTACAGTTGGTGCACACTGATCTAGCCAGCCCCCTTTGACCAAGTGGCCAAAGTGGTTATAAATATGCTATATTATTCACAGATGATTTTTCAGGGGCAGTGTCAGTTTACTTTCTAAAACAGAAAAGTGACACCACAGAGGCCACAGCAAAGTTTCTAGCCGACTGTGCACCATACGGCAGTGTTAAGTGCATTAGATCGGACAATGGCACCGAGTTCACAAGCAGTTCATTCCAGTCTCTTTTAAGGGAAAAGGGCATAAAGCATGAGACATCTGCATCATATTCTCCTCATCAGAATGGCACAGCTGAGAGGCAATGGAGAACTGTCTTTGAAATGGGGAGGTGTCTTACTAGAAAAATGTCTGCCAAAAGGATTATGGCCTTATGCCATTCAAAATGCAGCACACACCCACAAGAAATGCTACAGTAACAGGACTAAAAGTACACCCTATCAGATGTTAACAGGGAAAAGACCAGATCTCTCAAAACTGTGGATATTTGGGTCAGACTGTTATGCATACATACATGATCACAAGAAACTTGATCCCAGATGTGAAAAGGGAATATTTGTGGATTATAGTAAAAATTGCCCAGCATACCTGGTTTATAACCCCCACACAGGAAAAGTGTCAAAACACAGACTCCTGAGATTTATCAAGAAGAACACTGTTAAACAACACAGACTGATGAATATGACACAGAAATTCAGACTGATGAGCATGTAGTGCCTTCAAAAGAAAGTACAGAACAACAAAATGAAAATGCAGCAGAGAACAGACCTCCTAGAGAAGAGGAAACCATCACAAATGAACCAAACCCTGACATAGAAAGACATGAGGGTGATGAGCAAAACCAAACTGAGCGCTATCCTAACAGAGAAAGGAAACCTCCTAAATATTTTGCGGATTACACATCTAACTGCAAAGAGTTAGCTAATGTAACCTCTGTAAGTGTTGATAATTGTTACAGAGCAACCTGTGGAATCCCCCAAACCTATAAAGAGGCGCTGATGTCACCAGAGGCACCAAGGTGGAAACAGGCAATAGCAGAAGAAATCAACTCTCTGAAAGAGAATGACACATTCATATTGGCTACTTTACCTACTGGTAGAAATACCATTGGAGGAAAATGGGTCTACGCCCTCAAGGAAAATGAACAAGGACAAATATTCAAAGCCAGGTTTGTAGCAAAAGGTTACAACCAGACACAAGGAATAGACTACCAAGAGACATTTGCACCAACAGCAAACATGACATCTGTGCGAACCCTAATGCAAATAGCAGTCCAGAATGATCTTATTACCCACCAAATGGATGTTAAAACTGCATATTTGCATGCTCCCATTGAGGAAGAAATATACATGGACCAACCAGAAGGTTTTGAGCAAACGGAGTTGTTGTGTTTTAATAAAACATCAGTAGTAGTGAGCAAGCTTCTTTATTTTAACGTGGCTCACATCCATGCATGTAAACATAACCTGCCGACACAGTATATATCACAATTTGGTTTAGACAGCCCCCTAGTGGTGAAGCTGAACTAACCCACATAAGTCCTATCAACACAAGAGTCAGGAGAAAGTTTGGTGTACAAATTAAAGAAATCCCTTTACGGGTTAAACAATCAGGTAGAAACTGGTTCAAACTCTTGAATGACTACCTTGAACAAAAGAAACCTTTCTGATCACTGTGTATACAGGAAGGACATTGAACATGAAACTACTGGTTATCATCTGGGTAGATGACTTGATCATTGCGGCTAGCAATACTAACTTGTTAAACACATTCAAAGAAACAATGAGGTCAAAGTTTAACATGAAAGACCTGGAAAAAATATCCAGTTTTCTTGGGATACAGTTTGTACATAAAGAGAGTGAAATCAGGATGAATCAGAAGAGGTACATTCAAAGAATGTTGGAACGCTTTGGGATGTCTGAATGCAAACCCAGATCCACACTATGTGAACTAAAAACGGACACTACTACATGTGGAGGAAGTGATGCAAATGAGACTGTTAACTCAAGGGAGTACAGAGAAATTGTGGACAGTCTGATATATGCCATGACGTGTACGAGACCAGATATAAGCTGTGTTGTTAGGAGACTATCTCAAACACTAGCTCAACCCACGAGAGAGGACTTAGTAACAGCAAAACAAGTCCTCAGATACCTAAAAGGCACAAATGACTTTGAACTGATCTTTAAGAAAAGCAGTGAGGATCTAGATCTAATTGCTTACAGTGGCTCTGACTGTTCATCCTCTGTAAAAGGTACACATGTACTAAACTGCTTGGGGACAACCAAGGGGCCATTGCTTTAAGTAAAAATCCAGTGAACAGAGAGGTCAAAGCATATTGATGTGAAATATCACTTTGTGAAGCGGTAAATGAAGGGAAAATCCGCATTGAACACTGTCCATCAGAAGAAATGGCTGCAGACATACTAAGATAAGATAAGATAACCTTTATTAGTCCCACACGTGGGAAATTTGTTTTGTCACAGCAGGAAGTGGACAGTGCAAAAGTTATGAAGCAAAAATTGGAGTAAAATAAAATAAGAATAAATACAGTACACAACTGTACAGAATAGAATAAAATTAAATACTATATACAGTAGAATAAAATAGAATAAAAATATACAATAAGATAAAAATAGAATACGAATGCTATATACAACTGAGTAAAAATACAACGATGCCAGAAAAGATTATTGCACTTAGTGTTATTGCACATGTGTGGATGTGTGTGTTTGTTCAGTTAAAGTCTTTGTTGTGGAGTCTGACAGCAGTGGGGAGGAAAGACCTGCGAAATCTCTCCGTCCCACACCGTGGGTGCCGCAGTCTCCCACTGAAGGAGCTGCTCAGTGCTGTCACAGTCTGCTGCATGGGGTGGGAGATGTTGTCCATCAGGGATGACAGCTTAGCCACCATTCTCCTGTCACTCACCACCTCCACTGGGTCCAGAGGGCATCCTAGAACAGAGCTGGCCCTGCGGATCAGCCCGTACTTATGTGCCGACACCGGTGTTTTAGCAAAGCGGCGTGGCTGATGTGGAGTGAAGCCACGATAATGACAACGTGTACAAACATTGGAGATGTGAGCAGGACAGACGGAACAATTGACGGAAACAGTTTGGACTTTATACCAGTTTTTAAATTGTGTTGATCGGCCACGTAAAACCAGAGTTATGATAAAAATATCTGCAATGTTTGGTTTTCTTCCTGAATACTGTCGTTGTTTATATTTCCTGCGGGACGAAACGTTTTACAAGAAGAAAGGCTCGAAAGCACTCTCCGCCTGTGAGCAAAAAACAAAAACACCCCCACCCTTTCCTATTGGTCGAAAAAAGTACCATGTCGACCAATCAAAAAATGATATGGCAAGTTGTTAAGAAAACGTGGGGAAGTGTTAGGAGTTACTGCGGTGTTTTGAGATGTGAGAGATTTGCGACGTTTAGCACAAATCTTGTGTAGTTATTGTGTCAATAGTTTTGTTGTGTGTGTCAGAACAATGAGGCGACTGCTGAATGTTACAGGAGTTACAGCAGTGATACATCTGCTGTTGTCAGGCCTGCAGGTATCAGGCTGTTGTTCTCCTTTATCTCATAGTGGACAGAAATTATTTTTTTCAGTGGCACAAATAATTTGTGTGGCATCAGATTTGATGCAGAACAGCTGATTGTTCAGTAAATAGTTTGAAATGTTTATTTTAAAACGCCTTGGCTGCATTTAAAAAAAATAGCTGCAAAAAACTTTGTTGTTTGCCAAACTGAGTTACTTTTTTGAAGAAATAACTATATAATTAATTGCCCAACATTGGTCCAGCAGTTCTCAGTCCTTCAGACTACCCCCTGTTGAATTATGTGCCCACACCCAGCACTGCAGGGACCAAGGTTTTGAGGGGAAGGAAAGACTTGCTGATGCCAGTCTCATAGCCTCAGCCACCTCTTCCACCTGTGTCACTACCGCCCCCACCACCACCACTTGGTAAAAGCCCCACAACCTCTACAATCACCCAACCTTTGTCTTCACTGGCTGCTTGTACATCAACCTCTGAGACTGTTGGACCCTCCATACTGCCAAAAAAATCCTGCAGTCAGACCAACCCTGGTGATTGTGGCCCTCCTACATCACTCTCTTCCACAGTGGCCATAACACCCACAATTAGCAATCTAGACACTGCAGGCAGGGCTTCAGTCTGGACAAGGGCAACCCAGTATAAGCGTAAGCTGAGGGCTCACCCCTCAGATGTAGGAGCCGAAGTGTCATGGGTGCAAACCTTCCCCATTTGCAGAATGTGCAACCAGCCAACCCAAGGACATAAAAAGGATTTTCCATTCCAGTGCAGGACCCAGTATGGTAACCCGTACCACATGTATAATCATTCTTATTGTGTGATGTTGGTTTTAGAGGCATCTTGTCTTTTACAATCCAATGATCAAAACATTCTAATTTTCACTTTTTTTTATACAGTTGGCTTTTAAAATACCTCACATTACATTCAGAATCAAGTTCACTGATTGCAGTGCTGTTTTTTGTGCTTTGTTGTTTCATCCACTTTAATAAAGTGTTCTGTGATACAGCAACAGTGAGTTGTGGAACCACTTAATGAATGCCTAAGTTGGGCTTTAATCTGCATTCGACTTACTGACCTTCTTTCAATCAGCATCCCAATAGTCCTAAGTGCACTGTCAAAACATACAAGTATAAATAGATAAAATGCTGTTTTGGAGAAGAATCTCTCAGAGGGTATCGATGTTGCCACAATGCACAGTGTCTGTGTCGTCACTTTGGTAAAACCTGGATAAATTGAAGCCTTGGTATCCCACCAGCTCAGTGGGTCTGCACTTCTCTGGCAAAGGGCCCCATCAATGTAGGATCTCACTTCCAGTATTGCATCTGCTGAGGGATTCCTTCTGGTAGTGTCTGTACTTGCTTGTTCTTCAAAGAACCTCTAAAGAGCAGATGCTTGTTGCGCCTTCTGTTTACCCTCTTCTCCCTCTTGGTCCCCTGGCAGTGGAGTTGGTTTGCTGGATCTTTCTGCTGCAGTTATTCTCTGAAGAGCTTCATCCACCGCTCCGTTGTCATTAAAGACCAGCTTCTTGAATCCTGGATCAAGAATGGTGGTTTCAGAGAGAACAGCGTTATATTCCATTCTGTGGAACTTTCTGTCCATGGTGCACAGAGAGCATCCACCAACTACTTCACTTTTCCTGTAGTTACTCTGGTTTGACGCTCAGCTTCACTGTCTGCAGACCCTTGCACAACAATTTGGAGGCCGTGACATGACTGAAAAAGGGTAAATAATAAGTCTCAAAGTTATTTATGTTTGTTTTTTCAAAATTCAGCAGTATATTATAACCACCAGCAAAACCACTTTGTTTTCCACATCCCACTCTTTTGCCACTTTGAGCTGTTCTGCTAAGTTCTCAGAAGTGTGTCTGTTGCTGATCTCAAAACAATCTAGAAGACAGAACTCTGTTTTATAATTTGTGTCGGTGACACATAACTGACAAGAAGGATGTGGTGGTTTGGGATGTCCAGCTGTCAGTTGTTGGACAGACTGCTGTAGCTCTTTTAACCCTCTCGCAGTGATGCACGTTCTCTGTCATATCACACATAACTGACTGTGTTTTATCTTTCCAGTGCACTGATGGGTGGACTGTTCTCAGGTGTCAGTGCAGGTTGTTTGTGGAGTTACTCTATGTCAGCTCCTTTTCTTGCAGACTCTACACTCTGCCATTTGTTTTGTCAATAAAATTGAAATGGTGCCAGATTTTGCATCTTTTCTTGGTGTCGCTTATTTTCTTTGCTATACCTTTCTAATGTGTCGATGTTGTCTGCTGTTGTTACCCCCTGTCTCTCTTTCTCTCCTGGTCTGTTCCTCAGCTACTGCTGCTGTGTAACTACTGCCCCTCCCCCCTCTGCTCAGTGCAAACACAAGGCTCAGCGTGAGAGAGTAAGAGAAAGAACAAACAAACATGGCTCCAATTAAGGAACCGGCTCCTGTCGTTCACTTCAAAGATCGTGATCGACCCATCACTGCAGTTCATCGAATGATCTGAAAAACAAACCCAAAAAAACAATTACCCCAGAGAGAGGTTTGGGAGTTTGGGAGAAAAAGTAACACATCATCTGCCTGAAGACTGATTTTATGTTCCACATTCTTGCATCTTAAGCCCTCAATCACTATAGGTTGTCTAATTCCTGCTGAAGTTCGCCTGATATCAGCGGTGAATCCAGTGTTATTGCTCAATGTCTGTTTACTTTGTATTGAATATGAAGTTGTAAAAATCCCTAACAGTGTTGTTCATTCTTTCAGGGTCACACACACACTGTGTTCCCAGATAAATCTTTAACAGAACTTTTAGTCAGGGTGCACATAAGTGGTACGCAGGTGCGCATGCACTGTCAAAACAAAAAAACACACACCAGATTACCGGCAATTACTTTGGCGTATTTTCTGAGAATAGGCGCTTCTTTTGTGGTTCAGACTCCTTCTGACATTTCTTTGGAGGTGGAGGAACATCACAGTAATTGCTTAAAGGAGCTTGGTTCTTCGACATCTTTAAGAGTTCTAAACAAATCTCTGTCCTCCTCCAGAAAATCTTATGTACACAACGCGCGTTGCACATTTTTTATTTTGACAGTGCATGCGCACCTGCGGACCACTTATGTGAAACCCTGCTTATAGTTGTTTTTTAGTATTTATTTTTAACTGGTTCGCTAGAAATTGACCAGATTTGTTACCATGTTCAAAATTTTGCAAGCAAAGCCTTTGTGCAAAGAATTGTGTTTTTCTCATATTAGTGATTTCATTTCATTTAATTTTAGTTTTGTTTTATGTATTTTGTTCAGTATTTCCTGTTCCTGGTGGGACACATAGGCTTCTTTAAAGGATTTTATGTTTTTTTTTCCAATGCTTGAATATTTTTGTTTTCTTTTTTCTTTGTAAAATAAAATGAAATTATTTTACCTCATCATAGCTTTCCCTGCTTCCCAGAGGACAGATGCTGACGTTCCAGGCAGGTTATTATAGTGTAAATCAGCAGTCCCCCACCCCTGGGCCTCGGACCGGTACCGGTCCGTGAGTCATTTGGTACCGGGCCGCGAGAGTTGAGGCTCAGGTGTGAAATGTATGGTTTTCAGGATTTTTATCGTTTTTTATCGTTATTTTGTTATCGTTTTTATCGTTAACCCGGTTTTCCTTGGTGACTTCACGTGTGTCATGAATAAATCTTCTTTTTTTCGGTACTAGTTTTATTTTGTTGTATTTATCCACGACACCTCAGAGGCTGGTCTGTGAAAATATTGTCGGGCATGAACCGGTCCGTGGCGCGAAAAAGGTTGGGGACCGCTGGTGTAAATCAGGGGTGTCTGTGGTGGGCGTGGCCTGCGGTGCCGTGCAGAGGAGGCGGACGCAGCAGCACGGCATCCGCGATCATGACCCGCCGAATTAAATATTGTACTGGGTCTTATGGTTGGCGTTGTTGTTGTGGTCGTTATGTTGAGCGGGCAGCGGGAGAGCTGCAGCTCTGTGTGCCTTGTAAACAGCAACCGTGTGTCAATCAAAGGATTGCAAAGCATGTTGATGTCACCAGATCTGCCGTGGTCGTTTACAGTGGTGCCGAAACCCAGGACGGGAGGCACGGCAGATCCAGGAGTGGGCCAACAGAGGGAGGAGCTTTCGAGAATGGTGGCCGAGCTGGCAGCCACGCAGCAGGAGCAGGCAGCAGTGGAGGCGCAGTGCAGGGAGCTGCTCCAGCCGGGAGGGGTGGAGAAGCCGCGGGATAAGTCGGAGGTGCCCGTGCTAGGGGAGTCCGCACCACCATAGCCCGAGGTTAGCGGGCTGAGCAGAGCGGCCTCACCTCCACCAGAGGCCGGTGCCCGCCTGCGAGCGGCTGGGCAGAAAAACATAGTATTGCACCTTAAAAAGTATCGCATTGCATGGAACGGAGAGTGTAAACACAGTTTGTTATCAAGAGAGATTATTTGTTATGTTCAGTTCCAGTCTTGAGACCGCAGCTGGTAGCCGCATAAAATTAAAAAACCACAGCAAATTAAAAAACTGTAACAAATTAAAAATCCTTGACGGAAAAGGATTGTCTGAAATACCGGAAGTGACACAACAATTAGCCTAATAGGGCTTTTGCCCTATAGGGCTTTGGAGTTGACGTCACGCCGCAATGCATTGTGGGAGTGCAGCGCCATTTTCGGGGTCTACGAATTAAAACAAACACACTGTGTTGGAACCACGACTACAAGAAAGATGCTTAAAAGCAGCTCAAAAGAGAATGGACTGTGTAGAGACCGATTGCGTCCAGAGGCGAAGCAGCGGTACTTGCAGAAAATAGCGTGCATTGTAAATGTGGACCCGTATGATATACGGCCGTGGAGTAGAAACCCCAACACCTAGCGCTACTGACGTAGCCTGACATATTTTCGTACCTTGTCTGTGGAGTCAGTGTGTACAAGTCGTCATTCAAACAAAGGTAAGTCAGCTCGACTACTGCGTGTGAAATGCGTTTGATTTCCCTGCAAACATTCACATTAGTGCAGCATAAATTCATTCATGAGGGGAAATTACAGTGAGAACATGTAAAGGCTGTTAGGGGGATAACATAGTGAGTTCAGTGCATTGATGTGACATTGTCCTGAAGGATTTAGTTATTCTTTATGGTTAAAGAAATTGCACTAATTTATTCACATTTATTATAAATAATTCTAATTATACATCTTGCTTCCATGTTTGTATCCTGTGTCACTAAAAATACATTTTATTTTAGTTTTATACATTGATTAATGACCTGCAGAATCTCCTTATCATATTAAGTGATTCATAATTGTCACTTTATGCTTTCTCCATCTCTAAAGTGATGACATCCTTGCATTACATACTTTAGGTGCCGTAATTAACCGTTGATCATACTTGAGAATATTTTAATTGTTATAGGTTAAAGGATGAACTCTGATGATGAAAGCCCACGCCTCAGAGAAACCCGGAATGGAGTTTCTTACACAGGTTTCAGAACTTTGTGTGTGTTTCAGGTCCTGCACTCTCAAAGACTGAATGAACCAGCATTGCAGCCATGGGTCACTGTGAGCATCACAGGGAAGGTTGAAGCCGCCCACTGCAGCTGTATGGCCGGAGTCGCAGAGACCTGCAGCCATGTCACTGCTCTTCTGTTTAATGTAGAAGCAGCAGTGTTGATCCGTGGCACAAGGACTGTTACAGATGAACCTGCATACTGGGTTTTGCTGGGTAATATGACCAAGATACAGCCAGAGGTTGGCCATAAGATGGACTTCTCTTTAGCTGCCCAAAAAAAAGGCTCTTGTTCAAAACATAAACAGACCATCTGTAGTGACAGGTAAAAGGAGCCGTCCTCAAAACAGAAAAATCCCACCTGCTACTGTGGAGGAGTCTAGATTTATGCCTGAAGTGCACTGCCATGTAAATAATTTGCATTAACTGAATATGTACTGACTGAGTACCCCTGTTCAAAAGTTGAATAAAGAAACAAACTAATTTTTGCCTCTTTTTTAAAATTTTTTTTATTAAAACCACCTTATAGAACATCACATCAGTTACAGTGTAGAATCCATGTCATTTATAGTTTACAAATGACAAAATGTTTACACCAAATCATGAGTGTTTACATGATATCACCCACTACTAACATTACTTTATTTACTGTATCTTTTGAAAAAATAACAGCACAAGACTTAAGAATATTTAACAGGAGCAGGTTTCATTCTTCCCTGGTTTTATTATCACACTGTTCACCAAACGCAGCAAACCTTCACCATCTTATCCTGAAGGGTCACCTCTTCACCCTCACATGGAAGAAGTAATCTGATTGGCATGGTGGTATGTTTGAAGCAGGTCCCTTGTGTAGCGCTGGAACTCAGTAACGATGTGTTTCATCCATTTCATCGGCTGGTTTGCTGCAATAATGCCAAATAATTAGCAACTCTATAAATAGAAGGTAGTTCTGCAAAATCACTCAGTAGGATGTTTGTTCTAATTTGCTATGAGCTCAGAGCGCATAGAAAATAAAACTAATAGGCTATAAAGAGTGATATGAACATATTTCGAACTTACCGGAATGAAAATGTCTGGAGCACCAACAGATATTTGGAGATGGAAGAGAACTGCACGTCAGCTCGTCTCACAGCTGCTATCCAGGCTGGACGCCTTCGTTTGCTAACATCGATACACGAGCTGCCTCATGTTGCTTCCAGGTTGGGAAAGAATGAAAATGTAAGGACAAGAAAGACATTGTGGACAAAACAAGACACCCCCCATAATCTTTAGTGACAATATTGTAGTTAGTTAAATGGTCTGATTGTTCAAATCTGTATTTTCTTTGATTGTGGTAAAATAATGTGTGCCCCAGTCTCCAAAAATGACATAGTGCAGGAAGCGTAGTTATTCCTCCGTTACACCACAAGAGGGAGTATCCCCTAAAATGAGCAGCTCTAGCGGGAGTAAAGAAGCCAGCCACTACCCATAAGGCAGTGCGCCTATAAGCGTTATGTGAGACTGCAAAAGTGTGTAACGCTGTGCTATGTCCATGTATATATTTGCAGGTAAGCAGATACAAGATGGTAAATAACTTAAAATGTGTCTACAGATGAGTCCACGGGGTTGCAGAGAATGTGGGAAAGTTGGCCGTTAATCCCCACTATGTGTCATTAGTGTATAAGTTATTGGTAGCGATGTGAATTAGCTGTGATGCTAACGATTAGCAGCTAGATCTGATTCATTAGTTTGTGCGGAAACCTCGTGGCACTTTTGTGGATTTATACCTGTACCGGGCTCTAATCACAGCAGATGTAGACTGGTGGATCACACTACCTTGTGTTTATGTTTATTTCATTGTTCCACTGTAAGAAATATTAGTGGTTTGAGTTTAAACACTACCCATAAGGCAGTGCGCCTATAAGCGTTATGTGAGACTGCAAAAGTGTGTAACGCTGTGCTATGTCCATGTATATATTTGCAGATGCAGTAAAGGCAAACTCACAAAGCCACACTGGTTTCAATTCATTTTAATTCAAGTGTGCAACAAAAAGATAAACCATTTTCAAGCTTATTTTCTTGCTGGTCGTGCGATCGAACATTGCAGCCGACCACACAGCAAATATGAACCATGGCTGTTGTGTGTGCCTTCTCTCCCTTTTCACTTGCGCTAGACCCCCAAAATGGCGGATCGGGCCAAAATCCTTTCCACGCCCACCCCCGTGACATCACGCTCCAAAGCCCTATTAGCAGCTGTGAGACGAGCTGATATCCAAATTTAATTTTATTTGATCATTTTACCACTTTCGAATTCCATGCTATTGTTTTTTGCAGCCCTCCAGTTTTATCTGTCACAATTTATAGACCACCTAAAGACAGCGCTGCTTTTATCAAGGAATTCTCCGAATTTTTAAAAAACATACACTCAAAATATAACATGATAATTCTAACCGGTGATTTTAACCTGCACATAGATAATCCTTCCGACCCTTGTGAGATTATTCTGTAATCATATGTTATCTTATATTTGTAGTTAAAGTAGTTGAATTAGGATACTGCTGTAGGTCATATAATATCCTTTAGTCTAGATTGTGTGCTGTGTATGTAGCTTAGTTTCCATTATATTCTTGGGTTAAAAGAATGTGACCATTTTTGGATTTGTTAGACAGGCGTGCATTACCCTGTACCCTTGATCTGCTGTGAATGTGTTACACTGTTTCTTGACATTTCATACTGCTGAATCATGAAGAGAATGTTGTGTGCAGAGGACCTTGTGCCGATAATAGAAGAGACTGACCACATTCCATACCCCCACCTTTACAGAGAGCAGAGAAACAAGGAGCCAAGATCATAACTTAGGCGCCGTAAGAGAGAAAGAATGTAATGTTTAGGCTTTTACGACTAGGTGGGGGCCACTAGAGGCTATAAGAAGCGGAGTAGCCCGTCACCATTTTGAGATTTGCTGTGACCCTCTTCACGCATGTCTCCCCATCCGGATGGCTTATGCTCATAAGTGTTGAATTGTATGGAAATAAAGGATTGTTGATTGAGCATTTATACACCGAGTATTGTCCTTCCTTCAGCCCAAAGATTCAAAGAATTGGGAGATTTTAACACCCTGCATCAAAAGCATTCTTAAACATTCTTCACTGTATGGATTTTACCAGCACGTCACGCAGCGACTCACAACAGAGGACACACTCTGGACCTCGTGACCCATGGGCTGTTCACCAGTGTGTCCTCTGTTGTTGACTTGGCTGTCTCTGACCACTACTGTGTGTTTTTAACATCACCTGTTTTAGTCAGCAAGAGATCTCGGTGCGAATTGTGAGGAGGCGCTATCTAACCTCTGAAGAGGCTGCAAATTTTACCAGGGTTTTAGTCAAATGCCCCCCTTTGATTCTACCTGCACCCTGTGATTTGATTCTTAATCATTTTAACAGCAAACTGAAGAAAAGCCTTGACTCCGTTGCTCCACTCACCACCAAAAAGATTAATGTAAAACGTGCATCACCCTGGAGAAACGAAGAAGTCAAAACACTCAAAAGAAATTGCAGGGCAGCAGAAAGGAGATGGAGGAAAAATAAAAATGTAATTAACCATCAAATACTCTGAGAACAACTTAAAATGTACAATAATACACTAAGGAATTCAAGAAATTCATACTTTGCCAAAATAATCAGTAATAACAAAAATAATCCCAAGGTCCTCTTTTCCACCATAGATCATTTATTTAACCCTGATTTTAACAGCTCCCAAAAAAACCCCACAGACTCGCTCTGTGAGCAGTTTGCAGACCACTTCAGGGGAAAGATCAGCGCCATCAGATCTGATATTTTATTTAATTGTGATATGATTTTAAACACATCTGAGGGCTCGATTGTACCTGAGGAGACACTGGACAGCTTTGTCCTGGTTAATGCTGAGAACCTTCAGAAAGTTTTCTCCACAGTGAGACCCACCACATGTCTTTTAGATCCAATCCCTTCTTCACTTTTTAAAACACTTTATGGATTTTTTGAGGCTGAGCTTTTATACATGATGAATTACTCTCTTCAGTTGGATGTCTTCCCTGCTGCCTTTAAAACGGCGGCGGCGAGGCCCCTTCTGAAGAAGAGCAATTTGGATTGTAATGATTTTAATAATTACAGACCTGTATCCAACTTACCATTTTTAGGTAAAATCTTAGAAAAACTTGTTTTTACTCAGATTAATGACTTTTTGAATGATAGACAGATCCTGGAGATATTCCAGTCTGGATTTAGGGTGAACCACAGCACAGAGACGGCTCTCCTAAAGGTTTTAAATGATCTTAGATGTAACTGGGACTCCCAAAAGCTCTCAGTCCTGGTGCTACTGGGGCAGCCTTTGATACAGTAGACCACGCTATTCTTTTAAACAGACTGAAACACATGGTGGGCTTCTCTGGTGGCGCACAGAACTGGTTCACTTCCTATCTCTCAGACAGAACTTATGTGAATATGGATACATGCTCCTCTAAGATCCATAAAATTACATGTGGTGTGCCCCAAGGGTCGATTCTAGGCCCTGTACTTTTTAATTTGTATACGCTCCCTCTTGGCGGTGTCATCAGGAGGCATGGAGTGAACTCCCACAGTTACGCTGTTGACACGCAGCTGTACATCTCTGTGTCTCCTGATGACACCAGACCAATGGATGCTCTTTTTAACTGTATTCTAGATATTAAATCTTGGATAGCAGAAAATTTTTTACAGCTTAACCAGGACAAAACTGAAGTTTTAATCATCGGTCCCGAGGCTCAGAGAGAGAAACTCTTGTCTAAATTAGAGGCATTTTCACTGTCCATCGCTACAAGTGAAAAACCTGGGTGTTATTTTTGACTCTGAGCTTGGTTTTATCCCACATGTTAAACATGTAACCAAAATGGGATTTTATTATCTAAAAAATATAGCCAGAGTCCGCCCTATTCTCTCTCGGGCCAACACGGAGATGCTGATGCATGCTTTTATTACCAGTCGCATTGATTATTGTAATGCCCTGCTCTCTGGTCTTCCTAAGAAGAAGAAGAATATTTCACCTTTACAACTTTTACAAAGCTCTGCAGCTCGTGTGCTGACGAAGACCAGATGGCGGGCCCACATTACACCGGTTTTAGAATCGCTGCATTGGCTCCCCGTATGTTTCAGGATTGATTTTAAAGTTCTTTTATTGGTTTTTAAATGTCTTAATGGTCTTGGGCCTTCTTATCTCTCAGATCTGCTTTTACCATATGAGCCCTCGCGGACTCTGAGGGCCTGAGTCATATGGGCCTGCATGAATAAACTTTCTGAATCCTTTATCATCTGCAACTGAAAATAGTTGTGGATGATTAATATAGCTTTCTAATGTGACGTTCTTGTCCCTGGCTCTCTCTCTCTCCCTCCCGCTCTGTTCCTGTGCTACTGCAAGTGTAACTACTGCCCCTCCCCCCTTTGCCCAGCGCAAAACACAAGGCTCGCATGCGGAGTGAAGGCGAAAAAAAGTGAGAGAGAGAGAGAGGGTGAGAGAAAGAAAAAAAAAACACTAGTCTGACGTCACTAGCCGTGTCTGGGTCTAAACTCTGCTGCAGGTCCATATATCAAACGATCACTATGGCATTACTGAGAGTTGAAAAACTGCCTAAAGTCTTTCATCTTTAATAAAATGATCAGCGTTCTGCTCTACCAGGTGTAACAATTGAGTTTAACATCCAGGCATCTATGAAAACTGAATTTATGACATTTAACGGAGTTAGAAGTTAGCAGGGAGTTAGCTCGCTAGCTTCTATCTAAATACAATATAGCATGTCCTGACTGCGGGGTTTTGGAAACAAATTAAAACGTACAGCTCTGCTATCACTTGCAGCATAAATGAAGACAGAAAACTAAACAGCAGTGACGTTTGTAAGGTTACTGAAGTTGGGCTAGCTGGTATATAATGATGTGCTACGTGACCGCTAGCGACACAGCTATGTTAGCATAATATAAACAAGCTAACTTTTTTCCACTCGATAAAAGTTAACGTGAGTGTTCTCGGTGGTCAGGAACAAATGTAATCGCATGGCAGGATGCTGTAAAACTTCAGCCAGGAGAACAACTGAGATAATCCATCCACAATACGAGGTTAGTCATTCATATACTGCTGCATGGGCTGGGCTGTAGTTACATCCTAAGGTTTTAAAAACTGAGCTTAAATAAATGATTAGCTGTAATAAAAGCCGAGGGAGGTCAACAGTGATCACTGACTGTTTTAGGAGCTTTTTGAGGTCAAATAGAAGAAAATACATAACATTAAACATGTTAACAACACAAAAGCCATATTAAACGCAGACTACTTTAGACCCGGAAGTAGGATTCGTCGCGTCATCACTGAACAACCGGATAAGGAGCCAGCTCTCGTCGTTCACGTCAAAGATCCGGCTCTAAGAGCCTTTTCACTAGCGCACGCGCGCAGCTTAGAAGGAGCATTGCTCCTAGCCATTAGGAACCCTCATATTAACCTTTATCGAGTGGAAAAAAGTCCACCGTTTGTTAGCGTTTGTCCTCCAGCTTTACTGTTTATCTTATGCTAACATAGCTTGTCGCGCTAGCGATCAAATAGCACATCATTATATACCAGCTAGCCCAACTTCAGTAACCCTACAAACGTCGCTGCTGTTTACATTCCTTTTGTCATTTATGTTGGAAGTGATAGCAGAGTTGTACGTTTTAATTTGTTTAGTAAATCTCCCAGTCAGAACATGGTATATTATATTTAGATGGAAGCTAGCGAGCTAACTCCCTGCTAACTTCTAACTCCGTTAAATTTCATAAATTCAGTTTTCATGGATGCCTGGATGTTAAACTTAATTGTTACACCTGGCAAAGCAGCCACACTGATCATATTATTACAGATGAACAAATTTAGACAGTTTTTCAACTCTCGGTAATGCTGCAGTGATCATATTATTGCACTTTTGCAGTGGAGTTTGGGCCCATACATGGCTAATAACGTCTGACATATTGTTGTAATGTTGGCACTTTTAATATAGAGGACACAAAAGAAAACACCTGAAAGTTCAAAGAAAGCACTTGATTTTTTTAAAATTGTTTTTTAACAGGTTTTGCCTAAACATGATTTCCTTTACATTTTCCAGTTTACTGACTCATTACTTCCACAATAGAAGGATCTAATTTCCATTGTAATCAGACAAAGTAAATTAAAAACAAACAACCACAATTTAAATATCAGAAACATTTCATGTATGGAGTTAAACATGAATCATTGTTTCAATAATATATTTATTGTTGTCATAAACAGACAAGAAGACAACAACAAACTGCTCCTCCCATTCAACACATGTCAGTCCATATCCCAGCAAACTAAATCAGAAAGAAAGAAACAGTGAGAACTAAAAGAGAAACAAAGAGCTTTGGAACAACGAGGCAGCAGGAGGACAGCTGCAGTTTAACAGCTTCAACTCACTGACAGAAAACAACATGAGAAACATCATCATCCTCAACTCATCTGCTGCACTGACACCTTCAACGGACACACCTTCACTTTACCAACAGTGCTAATACATGGGAACATCCTGTGAGTGAAAGTGTGTGTGAAGGTGTGTATGTGTGTGTTAGTATCAGGATCAGAGAACGACAGCTTTCCTCTGTTCCAGTCCAGATTCACTCTGATCCTCTGGAACTTCTTCTGGACTGAGAGAGCAGAATCTGCTGATGGTGAACGTGCTGAATATTTACCTAAAAAGAAACCTATTCTCCATAATCCAGACAGCATGATTCCCTTCCTCTGCACAGACTCTGCAAATACACCCAGTCCCCACCATTTACTGTCTCCAACATCAACATCCCAGTTGTGAGTCCCTGAGTTAAAGCCCTCAGAGCCCAGGACAGAGCTGAATAATTCAAATCTCTCTGGATTATCAGGAAGCTGCTGCCTCTCTCCTTCAGTCACACTGGTCAGATCTTCAGACAGGATGAGGTTTGGATGAGCAGTGTTTGGGTCCAGAATGAGAGGAGTGTAGGAGACCATGTCCTTCATGTTGTTCCAGATGTTGAAGGTCAGGTTGCCCAGGTGTTTGGCCTGGTCTATCAGAGCTCCTGAGGGCAGCTGTGGATCATCCAGCAGGGGGCAGCGCTGGACTCTTTCCACTGCAGCCTTGTAGTTGTGCAGGAATGAGACGTCTTCAGCTCTCAGCTCCTCCTCTGTGGCTCTGACTGTGTCTGAAAGAGCTGCTATCTCTCTGCTCAGAGCCTCCATCTTCTCCTTCATCATCCCACTCTTCTGCTCCTCTTCCTCCCTCAGTGCAGCCAGCCTGGCCTCCTCTTCCTCTGCTAGAAACTGGTGAAGCTTCTTAAACTGCTCCTTAATCTGCCTCTCTGTGTGTCGGGCCTGGACCTTAATGTGTTCTGCTGTTTGATCAAACTTCACTTGAACTTCCTCACAAACCTTTAACTTCTTCTTTAAGGGCTCCAGAGTTTCCTGAAGTTCCTTCTTGTGTTGTTGTGCAGCTTCATCGATGGGTCTGAATCTGTGATTGGTGTGTTTTTCTGAGTCTCTGCAGATGACACACACTGGCTGCTGATGGTCCAGACAGAAGAGTTTGAGTTTCTCAGAGTGCAGACTGCAGAGAGCCTCTGAAGCTCTCTGATCTCTCTCCTGTAAGAACGACTCACACAGGTTCTTTAAAGCCAGGTTTGAAGGTGGATCATCCACTGATATTTCCTTACAAACTGGACACTCGTGTGTTGGTCTCTCTCTCCACCGTCTCTTCAGACAGTGTTCACAGAAGCTGTGGCTACATGACAGAAGAACAGGATATCTGAAGACCTCCTGACAGACCGGACAGCAGAGATCCTCCTCTGATCTGGAAGCCATTGAGTCTGTGAGTGAAGCTGAAAACAGCAGACAGGCAGTACAGTCAGTCCTGGCTCCCCTCCCTCCTCTACCACCTTCACTGAAACTTCCTTTGAGTCGTGTTTTTGCTCAAACTCACATTCAGTGTGTGGAGCGTCAGCAGCTTGAAGCAGCAGTGTTGGAGTTTTCCACTTTTCTCTCCTGTAGCTGGACTCACTCAGAGGAAGCTGCTAGTTTGGTCTGAGCTCAGTCTGATCGTCTGTGCGTCTCTCTTTACGGGGGAAGAAAAACAGCCTGTTTCCTGGTCTGTTGCATTTGAGTAATGTGGGGGGCGGAGCTTCATTCAACTTCCTCTTATAAATGTGTGAGTGTGACATCAGAGCGCAGAGTTATATTGCAGGTCAGAAATGAAACCTTTTCTCAAACTCAGAAAACAAAGTGTGACTCGGTGGTGCAGCTGTTTGGCAGTTTTTTATTTCAGACTTTGTTCTGGTTATTGTTCAGGTTCCACAGCATTGGGAGTGTAATGCAGGCTCACAAACAGGGTGGATGTACTTTGTGACAGACTTTTAAAAGTGAAATGGATTGTAAATGTGTGTTTTTGGCTCCTCTCACTCGTTTAATCTTCACATATCTGGCTGGTTTGTCAAGAGAGAGCCTCTTTGCATAAGTGCTTCGATGATTTTGGAGATGTCTGCCCATATGTCCTACATGTTTCAGTCGCCAATTCTGAATTATAACTAACATTAAAAACATGTTTTATTTATTTATTTATTTATTAACCTTTATTTTAACCAGGAAGATCCCATTGAAATTAAAAACCTCTTTTTCAAGGGAGACCTGGCCAAGATAGGCAGCAGCAGATGTCTCACAGTTACAGAAATTACTCAAACACAGGCAGCAACAACACACATGCAACAATAAGTGAAAGAATACAAATAAAATAAAAATAAAATTCAATAAAATTCAAATAAAATAAAAAGTCAGTTAAAATGACAATCAATCTAATTGAAACAGTTGCATGTTATGGACTTGGCCTAAAGGATTCGTAGTTTAGATTTAAAATCACTGTTTATGGAGGACAGAGAGCAAATAAATCAGATTAACATCCGATCGTTGGGGTTTTGTTCAATAATCAGCGTATCCTTTGTATAAACGCATGAACTTTATTAAAGAGATAATCAGGGGTGATTTTAGCCCATTTCGCTAAAAGTGGAAGGCCTTTTTTGAAAAATTAACCTGTAATAAGACATACCATATCAAGAGAGAATTGTTACTATAAAACTAAAGACGAATCAAACTGTTGACAATTTTAATCTAGTTCTCAATTTTAAGAAAGGCTGGTGACCCCTGCTATTGAGTCTGACAGCTGCAGGGATTATATACAAATATTCAACTGGTTCTATGCCAGATTTAAACCAAGTATAAATTTTAAAAAAGGACTTTATAAGATAGATCTTTTGACTATCACTACAAAGATTACCAACAGTGGTCCTCATACCACAGTTTGATATCAGAAAACACCGAGAGCATACATTGATATGACACCACAGCCAAGGCCAGGAAGATCGTGAAGGACCTCAGCCATCTGTTCTCTCTGTTTCCCCACAGGAAAAAAGGATCGAAGGCGTTTGGAAAGGGAGGGGGATAAGTGTTTGCTTTTCAGTGTAAATGTATGTGTGTGCGTGTCCAGAGTTCAGCGGGGACAGTGTCCTTCGCCCTATCAGGCTAAGTAAACAGTCTGCAAGCCAACCCGGGTGGCCTTACACAGAATGGGAAGGATAGTCATCACACAGTTGTTATCAGGGAATTGTTTTTGTTCAGCACCAGCCTTGGACCCGCAGCTCGCGCCGTGGTGTCCATATGTTGATGTCGTTGATTTTTCTTCTCTGCGAGCAGCTCAGGAGAATTTCAAAGCTGTTCTTTAACAGTCCGACACTGGTCTCTCAATCTCCCGTTGGATAGCCGCGAGCCTCCCCACGATGGTATCAAACTTCTGTTCCGTGGTGTTGGTGAGACCCCACAACTGCGGTGATCCGTTCTGCGATGTGATCCAACTTTCGCTCAAGGGTCTCATTTTGAGCAGGCCTCTCTTTGATGTATCCCGCTGCCAATTTTATTTTTTTGACGGTGCAAAATGTTTCGTCAACATCGTCGACATACAGCACTGCACGTCAGAGTCACACTGCTAGCGATCGATGCAGCGATTCTGTACTGTACAGGAGACGGCACGGAGGAGATCGTTTGCAGCGATCAGGACACAATGTGATGTAAAAAAAAATGCAAACTTGCACTAAAAAAATCTGTGAAACAGCGAGGTGAAAGGTGAACTGCGTTATAGCGAGGGACCTCTGTAATTTTGAAGGTAAGTCACAACATACCCTTCGTAAATACTAATGTATAGAAACCCTTACCAGCAATCGTTCATTTTTTGTGTGGCTTTTTTTTTCACAGTTTGTTAACATGCTGTGTAGTTGTGTACTTGACTAGCTGATATCGACATAATGGGGAAACATCTGGTTTGACTATTGTTCACCTGTAGTTTGAATGCTGAACATTTGCCTGTTTAAATCATGAGACCAGTCACTATACAGAGATGTGCTTCTGAATGTGGACGATGTGTCTTCTGCTGCAGTGATGCCGTTCTGCTTGTGTTGAGTGATGTAAACAACTGATCGATCTAAACTCTTTAAACGTCAAAATTGATCATTAGATTTTTTATGACACAACAGTGGTGAGTGTTCCCACCTTATGCTCTTTGTAACGTAATGCAATCTTTCAGTTTTTGAGTTTTGGACATGATTTTGGAGGATGTCTTCGCAGTAGCGATTGACCGCAAAGTAAAGCTACAGGAAATGTATAACCCCACATCCGGTCTCAAACCAGGAAGTTAGCATTTTCTTGTGCACAGGGTCTATTATGGATCTTCAGATCCACATTATGTCAGCAGCTATTCTCCACCGTGAATTATGTTAAAAACAAACACCGCTCGCGCCTCACAGATGGCAGCTTACAGTCCTGCGTAAAGATGAAAGTAAAGCCCCGATTTGCAGACGCTGTGCGTAGAGGTTCTGGAGCAGAAGTCCCATTGTAAACATACCACGGCAGACCCGACGATGTTTGCATGATGGTTTTTTTTTTTGCAATATCTTTTGAAAGCCAGGTCAAGTCTCCAAAAGTCCAAAGGCGAAATAAGGGAGGCGGCTCACAACAGTTTTTGTTTGCTTGTCATGGTCCCTGTGCCTTCTTAGCTGACTCTGTATGGCTAGAAGTGTTTCCTGTTGTGCTGTCTCTCTCTCTCTCTCTCTCTCTCTCTCTCTCTCTCTCTCTCTCTCGCGTGCGCATAACTGCCTGACCTCATCGGCCACTGGACTGTCGCCGTTCGAAGCCTCTCTGGGCTACCAACCACCACTGTTCCCAGCCGTGGAGGGTGAGCATGCCATCCCTTCAGTGCAACACCATTTCTGCAGGTACCACTGGGCATGGCGTGCCACCGAAGCCGCTCTGCTACAGACAGCGGAGTGCAACAAGATGCTGACCGCCGCCAGGTCCCTGCTCCTCGCAACATGTGTATACATAATGTATTTCATGTCTCCCAGGTCAAACGCGTGCTGTCCAGCCCGTTGTGCCCTACTTTCAGGCCCCCTCTGCCCGCCCGGCTTGTGGATGGGCAGGAAGTGTTTAATATCACCTGCACTATGCATTATGTCTCTCTTCCACAGCATGTCTTTATCCTGTCTTCCTTCTCTCACCCCAACCGGTCGCAGCAGATGGCCCCGCCCCTCCCTGAGCCTGGTTCTGCCGGAGGTTTCTTCCTGGTTGTTTTTTTTTTTTGTTTGTTTTTTTGGCCTGTCCCGTTTGGCTCTTTTGCCATCAGAATTGTTGTCTAAAGGCAAAGAAAGATGCCCAACGGATTTACTTTACCAAACTGACCATCCCAGCCTTGCCGTAATGGTCCATTTGATTCACCTTTTATTGTTTATTTTATTTTCACTTGCTGAATACGGGACAGACTTGACTGGGGGAAAGAAGGGGAGAAAGAAAGAGGGAAAGAGAAACAGCTGAGAAGAGGGACGGGGGAGAAGGGCAAAAGACAAAAACCAACAGAACGGGCAGAGAAAAAAAATGCATATATCAATCACCTGGATCACCTGCTGAGAAAGAAAAAAGAAAGCAAGCAGAAGAGAACAAGAGTAATAGAATAAACAACATCACAATGATATATGGGAATATGACAGTAAATACTAAATGTTAAACATTATTGTGCAGCACATAAGATCAACAGCACACAGTGTGCTTTGAGGTAGGAGCCAAAAAGGGTGTAGTTTGTGGGTGTGATCACCCGTGTGTACACCTGTGAGCATGGACGCGCTTGTTTTTTGTTTTTTTAAAAGGTTCCTTCATGTAATAATCTGCTAGAGGGTGTGGGGGGGCCACAGCCCCGTCCTCCAGGGCGTGAAGCAGGTGTGGAGGAGATCAAAACTCCAGACATCCAGAGGCCCCCAGAACACAAGAGACCAAGGAAGACCAACAGAGGGGCAGCTGCGCCACTGTCCCGGAAAGAGCTGAGGAGAGTCCCAGATGAGGGCTCACTCAGCAGCCGCGGAGCAGAAGCCAGGGGGAGTTGCAGTGACGCGCCCGTGAGCTCCGCCGGCAGCCAGCTGCGCCTGAGTGACCGAGCCCCAGGCCGAGAGGCCGGGGGCACCCCACCTCCGAAGTGGCCCGAGCGAGCCCCAGGCTCCAGGCCCCGATAAGCGGCCGCCAAGGAGTGAGCCGGTGTGTACCTGGATGCCCATCCCCGGACACAAAGAACCACCAACGCACCGATGTCTGAGGGGGTCCGCCACTGGCAGGGGAAGTGGTGGTAGGGGGAGATAGGCCTCCAAACCTTGGAGGGCCTGAGATGTCCCCAGAGAGGTGGCGCCTGACACCCAACCTGACATATAGACACAGACATACAGGCACACACAGATACAAACATCCATTCCCACCCTCATGCTCTCATATGCACTTACTCCACACTCAACCAACGTGGAGACAGACATAAAGAGACGTTGTACACACGAGGTTTCTTCCTGTTAAAAGGGAGTTTTTCCTTCCCACTGTCGCCAAAGTGCTTGCTCATAGGGGGTCATATGATTGTTGGGTTTTTCTCTGTATTTATTATTGTGCTATCTACTGTACAATATGAAGCGCCTTGAGGCGACTGTTTGTTGTGATTTGGCGCTGTATAAATAAAATTGAATTGAATTGAAAATTGAATTAATATTCAGCAGTAGGATAGTGCAAAACATAGTATTAATAACTCTAACGAAGTAATATACACTCAACAAAAATATAAACGCAACACCTTTGTTACTGCTCCCATTCCCCATGGGATGGACGTAGAGACCTAAAATTCATTCCAGATACACAATATAACCATCCCTCCCAAACAGTGGTCACAAATCAGTCCAAATGTGTGGTAGTGGGCACATCTGCTATATTGAGATAATCCATCCCACCTCACAGGTGTGCCACATCAGGATGCTGATCTGACATCATGAGTAGTGCACAGGTGTACCTCAGACTGCCCACAACAAAAGGCCACCCTGGAATGTGCAGTTTTGTCTCACAGCAAAATGCCACAGATGCCACAAGCAATGAGGGAGCGTGCAATTGGCATGCTGACAGCAGGAATGTCAACCAGATCTGTCGCCCGTGCATTGAATGTTCATTTCTCAACCATAAGCCGTCTCCACAGGCATTTCAGAGAATATGGCAGCACATCCAACCGGCCTCACAACCGCAGACCTCGTGTAACCCCACCAGCCCAGGACCTCCACATCCAGCAGGTTCACCTCCAAGATCGTCTGAGACCAGCCACCCAGACAGCTGCTGGAACAATTGGTTTGCACAACCAAACAATTTCTGCACAAACTGTCAGAAACCGTCTCAGGGACGCTCAACTGCATGCCCGTCGTCCTCATCGGGGTCTTGACCTGACTCCAGCTCGTCGCCGTAACAGACTTGTGTGGGCAAATGCTCACATTCGATGGCGTCTGGCACGTTGGAGAGGTGTGCGCTTCACGGATGAATCATGGTTCACATTGTTCAGGGCAGATGGCAGCTGAGAATGTCCCAGTTCTTGCATGGCCAGCATACTCACCGGACATGTCACCCATTGAGCATGTTCGGGATGTGCTTGACCGGCGTATATGACAGCGTGTACCAGTTCCCACGAATATCCAACAACCTCGCACAGCCATTGAAGTGGAGTGGACCAACATTCCACAGGCCACAATTGACAATCTGATAGACTCCATGCGACGATGTGTTGCACTGCATGAGGCAAATGGTGGTCACACCAGATACTGACCGGTTCTGGGTCCCCAGACCCCCAATAGCGCAAAAAGCTTTAGTTATGATAATATATATAATAATATATATAATAATATATATAAATTTCCAGTGTGTGGGGATCATTTGTCACCAACTGCATCAGGTGCTACAACCCTGGTCTACATATCACCGTTGATGAACAGCTTTTCCCATCAAAGACCTGGTGCTGTTTCCTGCAGTATATTGCAAGTAAACCTGACAAGTTTGGGATCAAGTTTTGGGTGGCTTGCGACCTAAAATCCAAGTACATTTGCAATGTCTTCCCATATCTTGGCAAGGACCCCAATCGTCCCACTGGGGAGAGACTTTCTGAAAATGTAGTCATGAGGCTGATGGAACCATTCCTAGACAAGGGCAGAAATGTTACCACGGACAATTTTTTCACATCGCTTTCACTTGCGCAAAAACTTCTTAGACTGAAAACCAACATCCTCGGCACAGTCAACAAGATTTGCAGGGAAATTCCTCAATCCACTAGACAGACAGATCGCAATGAATTCACCACTCAGGTATGTTGCAGGTCTTTTGTGGTTCTATGTTTATGTGTTTCATTGTGTGTAAAAGGGCTATGGAAATAACAATTTATCTTATTTCTTAGGTGTTTTCAACCTCTGCTGCCACGCTGACGGCGTATGCGGCCAAACGGAAGAAGACAGTCTATATTCTTAGCAGCATGCACAGCGTGGTTCAGACTGATAACACTACCAAAAGGAAGCCAAACACTGTCACCCTTTACAACAAAACAAAGTGTGGCGTGGATGTGATGGACCAGATGGTTCGGGAGTACACTGTCCGCAGAGGAACACGGCGCTGGCCAGTTGCCGTGTTTTATAACATGATTGACATGGCAGCACTGAATGCACATGTGCTGTATCAAGCATGCACCGGGATGAAGGAAAGACAGGTGGACTTCCTGGTGGAGCTTGCAAGAGAGTTGGCTCACTCTCATGTAGCTGCGAAGAAGGCAAGAAAAGAACAGTTGCTTTGGACACAACCCTCCACACCTAGCCCTGGAAAAAGAGCCATGTGTCAGGTCAAACACAAATGCAAGAACAATCATGCTGTTAGATTTGTATTGTTGATTGTCATTTATGCTTAGAAATATTTACTTATATATGCTTAGAGTTTTGTAATTAGTTGTAGATTGGTAGAGGTTTTGATCCTTGATAGTCTGCAAACTTTGTGTGTATTAGACAGCACTTTGGGAGCATGAGAGGTCATACCGTGTCTTATTGTTTTATGGTAGGATTAACGTAGCTACGTCTGTTCTAGTCTAAGTGCTCTTTGTTTAGATGAACTGCAGGACTTCCTCACCGTGTTATCTAGGATGAACCATCTAGGGTGAGGGGGAGGCTACCCTCTTCCTGACCAAGGATGTTTGACCCTTTGATCAGCAACACACACATACATACACACACACACACACACACACACACACACACACACACACACACACACACACACACACACACACACACACACAGGCAAGGTACTCTTTGTTTGTATGTAGACGTCGTATGTTAATGAACCTATGCATATTCATGTAACCTCAATAAAAGGACAGTGTTACGGGAGGACGGACGAGACCAACTGGAGTCAAGCGGTTGTCCGGATCTCTCCCGTGCACGAGTAACATGAAGAACTTTGCCTATTTGTGTCTTGCTTAGCAGTGTAATTATATTGTCTTAACGTTCCAGCGAATAGGTTTATGCTACAAACCTAACACATGCCACTGTGCGATGTGTTCACTGCAACAGATACACATGTGGTAAATGCAGACTACAGATACCATGGCAGTGCCAGGATTGTGAGTGATTGCTGAAAATGTTGAAATGTACTCACTCACTTTTTATTATTATTTGTAAATATGTGTACAAATGGTTGGTTTTTTGTACTGTTTTTATCAATAAATCTCAGCAACAAAGGACGATGAAACACAAAAGGAAGTTCACAGCTTTTAGCAGCTCCCCCACCCCCTCATTCACACACCCCCACTCCCCTCCTTTCAGAATTCCCAGGTAACAACCTAATATACATATGAATGACTAGCCAATTTAGCTTCCACTTGGCTGAAGCTAAAGCCTAGCTAAAAGCCATTTGGCTGCTCTCCGGGTTTTAAAGGTAGAAAAGCCAAATGGCTGCTCTCCGGGGGTTTAAGTGTGAACATGCTGTTGCAAACTCTGCTTTAGTGGTTGCACTCAGATGTAGAAGCCAAAGTGTCATGGGTGCAAAACCTCTGTTTTTTATGATTTGCTGTTTCATCCACTTTAGTAAAGTGTCCTGTGTTACAGCAACAGTGAGTTGTGGTATCACTTAATGAATGTTAGGTTTTAATCTGCATTAGACTTACTGACCTTCTTTCAATCAGCATCCCAATAGTCCTAAGTGCACTGACAAAAAATACAAGTATAAATAGATAAAATGCTGTTTTGGAGAAGATTCTCTCAGAGGGTATCGATGTTGCCACAATGCACAGTGTCGGTGTCGTCACTTTGGCAAAACTTGGATAAATTGAAGCCTTGGTATCCCACCAGCTCAGTGGGTCTGCACTTCTCTGGCAAAGGGCCCCATCAATGTAGGATCTCACTTCCAGTATTGCATTTGCTGAGGGATTCCTTCTGGTAGTGTCTGTACTTGCTTGTCTGTGAAGGTTCTCAGTCATCCAGGTCATCGTAGTCAAAGGAGCTTGCAAAGAAAAGCGTCTGGACTTCTTTAAGTTGCTTGAAGACGTTTCACCTCTCATCCGAGAAGCTTCTTCAGTTCTAAGGTCAAATGGTGGAGAGACCCAGATATAAACCTAGTGGGAGTGACCCCCACAGAGGGACAAAAGGACCCCCTGATGATCCTCTAATCACCTGAGCCAAGGTGTGAAATTGGGTGTGGGACCCAATCAGCCAGAGTTTCGGGTGTGTTCATTGTGAAACCTGGCCCCACCTTGTCATGCGAATTCCTGAGGTCAGATGGCCCAGGATGTGAGTGGGCGTTAAGGCGTCTGGAGGCGTCTTGAGATCCCTTCCCAGACGCCTTAACGGTCACTCCCACTAGGTTTATATCTGGGACTCTCCACCATTTGACCTTAGAACTGAAGAAGCTTCTCGGATGAGAGGTGAAACGTCTTCAAGCAACTTAAAGAAGTCCAGATGCTTTTCTTTGCAAGCTCCTTTGTCTGTAGTTGCTTGTTCTTCAAAGAACCTCCAAAGAGCAGATGCTTGTTGCTCCTTCTGTTTACCCTCTTCTCCCTCTTGGTCCCCTGGCAGTGGAGTTGGTTTGCTGGATCTTGCTGCTGCAGTTATTCTCTGAAGAGCTTCATCCACCGCTCTGTTGTCATTAAAGACCAGCTTCTTAAATCTTGGATCAAGAATGGTGTTTTCAGAGGGAACAGCGTTATATTCCACTCTGTGGAACTTTCTGTGCATACATAGGATTCAATGCATGAATAAACTTTCTGAATCCTTTATCACCCACAAGTAAAAATGGTTGGAAATCAAGTGCAATCCAGATTGCCAGGTCTTTATCTTGCTGGGGTCACAGACTTCTGCATAACTGTGTGTCTGGGTTGTTGTAGGTGGTTATGGTGATATACTGCATGATGCCGTAGAAACTCAATTTCAATTTTCAATTCAATTTTATTTATATAGCGCCAAATCACAACAACAGTCACCTCAAGGCGCTTTATATTGTACAGTAGATTGTACAGTAATAGATACAGAGAAAAACCCAACAATCACATGACCCCCTATGAGCAAGCACCTTGGCGACAGTGGGAAGGAAAAACTCCCTTTTAACAGGAAGAAACCTCCGTGGGTCAGTGGTGGGCCTCTTCAGATGCAATTTGTTTTTCTCTAAGACAATGAGACAAAAGTGCAGTTTGTAAGAACTGACCTGTTCCGTTCTAGAGAGAAAAGTTTCTCAGGTATGAGGTAAAAAAAAAAGGATCTGTGAATCTTGACTATGTTTAGCTCCACACAAAAGAGACAACAGTTTTCTCCACAGTGAAGATAGTATCATTCCCAGCTCATCAATGAGCTACTCCACATGTGTATGAGGACTCCATTCACGCCAAGGTTTAAAATCCTGGCTGTATAAGCTAGAGCTAAATCCCCCCACTGAGCAGAAAAATGGGGGAAATTTGACTCAAACGTATTGCAAAAATGTTTGATACGCTCCACAAGCATAAACTAAGACTTACAAATGTGTAAAATGATTTGTGTAACTTACAACTGCGTGCTTCAATCCACACATAATCACGAAGCAATCTGATCACACGTTTGAATTTACTTTTTATCTTTGACATTTACATAACCCATTATTTTAAAATTTCACAATTACCTCATAACTCATACAACACATTTGTTTTATCATTTACTTTCACACGTGTATTGTAGAATAGCTTTGGATTAAGATTGTTACACTCTGATACTAACAGACACAAAACTACGACTGCCTCTCAGGAATGTGGATGGTGGTTGTAAACCAATGTAGTGTGGTTTGTACTATGGTTGCCATGGTGATGTGAGAGGCGTCATCCTGATATGAAAGGCGCAAGACATGAAACGTGAGCTGGACACTGGATTCAAAGCAAATAAGGGGAACTAGGGTTTTCCCCCAACTTTGTGACCAATAAAACAAACATAATAAATAATAGTAATGATAATAAAAATTCTGCTTTTATCACGCAATTATTTTATTATTTACCACACGCAATTAAAGTGTTTACAGCTTGGGTGTGTGTGTCACTCTGAGCAGTTTGGGGAGGTGGAGGTCAATGGCGCCATGTAAAACTAAATTGAAATTCTAACAGTTTAACAAGAAATTGTGAAAACGTGTAATTTCAGCATATTTTTCTTCTCTCTCATAAAATGAACTGGACACAGGTGTGTAGATCCTTTATATAAAGAAAGTGTTTTAGAAGAGAAAATGAGCAAATTCATGAAGCTGAACTTTTGCATAAAATATCAGTATTCAGGTTTGAGCATATGATTTGTAAAATCGTTTTTACGTGTGGTCATTTCTCTCTAATTAAAATGGTAAATGCGCTTTTCTAGTCCCTAAGGACCCCAAAACGCTTTACACAACCCATTCACACACTGGTGATGGCAGCTTCATGTAGCAACAGCCACCCTGGGGCGCACTGACAGAGGCGAGGCTGCCGGACACTGACCACCACCAGTAGGCAACGGGTGAAGGGTCTTGCCCAAGGACGCAACGACTGAGACTGTCCAAGCCGGAGCTCGAACCGGCAGCCTTCCGATTACAAGGCGAACTCCCAACTCTTGAGCCTCTTGAGCCACAATTGCCCATGGTAGTAATAGTAGTAATAGGGAGAGAAGAAGGGGAAACTCTGGCACGTTTCAAATTCTTAAGCTTTGTTGAGATTTGCAACGTTGGTTGAGATTGTTTAATCAGGAAGTGGAAAAGAGGGAAATTCAAGCTTTTCCTCCCTTTTTGTTTCATTTTTCTGAAGTTACGCACTTCATTTGAACATCCACAATTTGAAATTTGTTCACTTATATGTTGGGTGACGAAAAATAGTTTTTTAACTATTTGTCAAATTACTTATCTAATGTTGTTGTTAAGTGCGTGTGTATGTAATCTAACAGTTGACATTATGATCAATAAAATTCCAAGTACACTTCTTTAAATTTTAGTGGATTAGCCCAGGTTTAAAGATTCAAATATTTAATATCACATTTGACCTCTGACTTTTACTTTAAAGTCAAAACTGTCATGGTCCTGGGTCGTTGACCCAGCGTTTTGTGATTATTTTCCTCTGTTCTGGTTGTTCTGTGTCCTCCCCCCTTGTGTCCGGTTCGGGTCCTAGATTTCCTGTTTTGTTTTGAAAGTCTGTGTCTGTTGCCATTGTGTTCAGCTTGTCTCCTCCGGTCCTCATGTGTATTAAGTTCAGCTGTTCTTCCCTCCTGTGTGTGATTACCTGATTACCTTGTGTGTGTGTGTGTATATTTAGTGGGTGTCGTTCTGTGTTCGTTGTCGGCTCGTCTGCGTTCCCTGCGTTCTCTGCATTCATCCGTGTATCTCTGTGTTCTATGGTGTTCCTGTTCCTGCGTCTCTCTGCCCCGCACCCCTTTTGTATGGTCTCAGGTTTGTCATTTAGTTCTCCCAGTTTAGGTTTCTTCAGTCGTTTTGTCATGCCTCACTGCCTGTTTCTGCCATTGCTACTTTGTAAATAAACATCACTCGTATCATCAGTCACTGCTGCATTTTGGGTCCTCCTTTTCCTCCACACCACACGGCTCACCCCGCCAGCCGTGACAAAAACACTGATTTGAAGGTCAACGTCACTATAATATTATAACGGACTACTTAATATAACAATAATTTTCAGACTGACAAGAAAACACTGGTAAGGAATAATTAACTAAGATGATTTATTTTATTGTAATGACTATTTTCACTTCAGATTTACATATTTACAAAAGTGTTTGTCCCCTTCCTGATTTTCTTTTTTTGTTTCTCATACTTCAATGTTGAAGATTATCAAACAAATTTTGAATTTGAATTTATTTATTTAAAAGGGACAGTGCAGTTTAACATAGTCCAAGTACAAAACATGAAGCTGATGTAACGCACATAAGTTTATAGCTATTGCTAATTTTCAACAATTGTCCCTTGTTGGGCT
Source organism: Copadichromis virginalis (assembly GCF_057382275.1). NCBI lineage: Eukaryota > Metazoa > Chordata > Actinopteri > Cichliformes > Cichlidae > Copadichromis > Copadichromis virginalis. Next base: position 11,383,467 of record NC_140620.1, read on the forward strand.
TACAATCAAAATAGATACATTTTACAATAAAATATACATTTTCATTTAATCACACAAAGATAACACAAGTAAACACACGTCACCGTTTCTAAATGAAGATGTTTTTATTAAGTAGAACCCTCATATTTAGTCTTTTTGTATACCTACTTTATGTCTCATCTATCCAAAGAGCTGCTAAATATTAAAGCACAGCAAACACCCAAAGACCACATAAAAACCCTGTAAAATATAACATGTATGCATCTGAAAGATACTATAACAAAAATAGACAAACATGATAACATGAATGGGGGAAAAAGTACAAAACTACGACCACAACAGTAACTATGCAAAAAGAACTTCACACATCACCTACTCTGCTTAGTAGAGTCAGCTTCCTCTGCTTCTGCAAAATAACAGTTAAGGTAAAGTGTCAGATACAAGTACGTCCAGCATGCATTGCAACTGGACTCACTTGAAAGCTGTGATCCAAATTTTAATTAGGTACGGTTTAGGACTCTTATGGTGCAGTTTATCGCTGCAATTGTTATGGGAATCAAAAAGTCTATCTAAGCAGTAAACTGACATTAATAGTGCAATGTTTTGTGTTTTTAATCCTCCCTAAGTTATATTTTGGTTCTTCAAGTCAGCAGAGGAAAGAAATAGAAGTATAGATCTTAATACAATGCTTCCACAAAAACCTGCGCAGTGACTCCAGAAGAACAGTGTCGAAAATGATGAATGTAAGTCTGTCACTTCAGATGATTACAAAATTAATGAGTCTAAAATTATTTCTACCAAACTACAACTGCAGCTGAACAAATGAGCTGTTGGTGGAACTTTACACTCTGAAATATTGAAAGGTTCAAAGGATGAGACAGCTCAGCACAGCATGTTATTAACTTCACACATGAAGTGGTTCAGTCCAGTCAGTCTTCAGTTTTGCAGCCACCGTCCACATCCTGCTTCTTCAACTGGTCGTCACGGTAACTCTGGACTTTCCTCCAACGAATCCTGAAGTCTGTCAGTCCTTCTGACAGCATGAGGCCTGACAGCTGGACAAAATGTGCAGATGATGAAAAACATGAAGCATAGTTTGAACTTGTGTCAAGTTTGTGTTGGTGACTGAACTGCTGACCTGCTGTGAAACCTGCTGCTGGATCTCTGTGCTGTGCATGTCTGCCTCTGACTGAAGCTTCATTTTCACCACTGTTTGCTTTGTCACTGCTAAAAATGAACCACATATAACAACACAAACATTAGTGTTTTACATGATGACAGGATCTTACAGTGTTTGCATTCTGGACCTCACCTGTGAAACAGAAAAGATAGTTACTGCTTGTACAAAAGCAGAACAGAACAGAAAAAACGAACTTTGCCGCTACACATGCCATCAGACCATTTCCCTGAGATTAAATGAAATGATACACAGTACTCAACAAAATTCGGATTATTATTAGGCTCAGCAGGATTCCAGTTAGTGAATGTGGAGGTTGTGTTGTCAGACCAGGGGGCCCAGGGATCCCTGTAGAGGCCAATCCACACATACTGAACCCCTGATCCCTTCAAAGCGAGCGTGATGTTGGATTTCTCCTCTTTGCTTCTTATACTGGTCAGGTCTGTGTGGTATGTCCTGCAGTACGACTGAGCCGCTGACCAGGATCGGCTCTCCATCACTAAGATGTAACTTGTGTTTTTGGCTGTAAAAGATTCAAGAAAGGACGAATTTTGAAACACGTTATGAAGCTCATAAAATTGTAGGACAACTATGCCAACAACTATGCTGTGTCGAATCTAGCATAGAATACATTTAGATCCTCACACAGAGAGGCCGTGGTCTGCGGTGTGCTGGTTTTCCCTCTAAAGTCTGCGATCGTGTTTAGTCCCTGCCACATACTCCGAGGGTTGTCAAACTGTTGCTTCACCCTGTCCCTGTACTCACGTTTGGCTGCTTTGATCGTCTTCCGGAGTTGGTAATGTGCGTGTTTGTAGTCCGATGTGTTTGCCAAATGGATCATGCCACATTGCCGTATTGGTCCATTTGATCGACCTTTGTTTTTATTATTTATTATATTTTATTTTCAGATGTTACAGACGGGACAGACATGAGTGAGGGATAGGAAAGGGAGAAAGAAAGAGGAAGGAAAAGAAAAACAAAAGGGGAGAGGGACAGTGAGAAAGGGGGGGGAGAAAAAAAATTTCCTGGATCACCTGTTGAGAGAAGAATAGAAAACAAGCAAAAAAAAACCCAAAGCTACATACTAGTTAACAACATAGTTAGCTTTCTCTCAATCGGTGAAAACACACTCTCACACAACATTCGCGGTCTTTAAACTAAGACAGAAAAAGGATTATTGCCTTTATATCTGCGTTGTAGTTAGCAAACTTGAACTACTAACTTGTCTTTTTAACAGAAAAGCAGAGACAGAAGCAGCAGACAGTTGCGTTCAGTCTGCAGGCTCTTCCTCGTCTGAGGCAGAGAAGCGTTGCAATGGCCTATCGCACTCACCACTATTTTGCCCCTTGTGTCAATGCCACGCAATTATATTCTCCATAACTCTAAATGAAAGTGCAATACCACCATAAAATCAGGTCTTTTACATCAAAAAACAATTTACAAAAAAATTACAATTGTGACCATACAATTGCGGGCGTCGCATATGTACCCACGTATATTATCACAGCAGAGCTGCTGTACATCTTTACCAGCAGTTGATAGTAGTTCCAAAATGAGCTATTCAACCGGGCTTCGTATGATCTCCCTTTAGGTGAAGGAATTGTATGGAAAATTAGAGCCATTCATGGCGCTTCATCCCACCATCAGTATGGGAAACTGCAGCATTAGGAGACAATATATTAACTAAATGTCTTGTTTATTGCATTCCGATCTTTGATCAAAGCCGAAACCAGTTAATTGTTACTTTACCTTATCTGTTTCATCTTGTTCTCTCTATAAACTTCACAAGATGCTCAGTTGAACTTTCCCTCCTCCAAGGTAAACTTTTATTAAACTCTTAATAAACAGTCATGAGTCTCTGCTTCTCACCTTCCGGTGTTACACTCTGCAGACTCCGGGTGGAACACACAGGTAAATGCAATTCCCATTGCTACATTATCTTCTCTGATATGCTGAATGGGAAAATGTTTCAACTTAATGCTAAATAAATGTTAACACTTGTTTTAACACAGAGAGCAGCAGACTAGGGCTGGCTGTTGTCACTGATTTCTACAACTGATTCAATTCTGATTCACAAGGTCAAATTCCATCCCAGATTTAATTCAATTCAATGGATTAAAATCAGTCAGAAATATTATGATTATGACCATTTATCATTACCTATATGGTAATTAACTGGTTCTTATCCATTGAGCACACAATCCTGCACAATCTATCTCACCCATGCGCATGATTGCTTTCTATCTATGTATTTGCACACACATTCATATTTCAATGGATACGTCAGAGAGCAACTTGGGGTTAGTATCTTGTATCTTGCCCAAGTATATTTGGCATGCAGACTGGAGCAAACCAGTCAGTAGGTGGAGGGTTGGTGGTTTGATCCACCAACCCTCCGGTTCATGGATGGATGAGCTACATCCATCCATGAAAAATGTTTTGTGACCGCTGCATATCCTGTTTGTTCCCCTGGGTTGTGTGATGCTGAATCATCCACAAAGACCCTCAGAGTTAGTCGGTAGTGCATGGGTCAGCTCTGGGTAGACAGATTCCAGAAATTTCTCCTATAAAATCATATGGTTAATCATCTGCTACTGTGGGAGAAGTGATAATCTTTTAACTGTGACATTTGGCTTTTTACAATAATAAAATAATGTGATGTTGAGATTGTGTAATGATTGGAGACTAAATACACCTTACTGTTTCTGTTATTAATGTTTTACAAAGAATGAAAGTATTTACAAATGGCACAAATCAGCTCTGAAAAATACGACACAGTTTCCCGAGTGTTCACTGAAGCCGTTTAGTGTTTAGCTCTCTGCATAAGCCAGACAGAGTCAGATGAGGTCAAAAGGTCTGTGTACTAATTTAATTTATTTAATGTCTTACTCTTGCTCTGTTTGATTCTGATGTGTTGCTGAGTCACTGATGGAAATGCAGATAACACAGAATAAACATCACACTTTTCAGCCAATTATTTTCAATCCACTTTAAACTGTGACAAACTGAAGCATTCATGTCTTTGGATTTTACAATAGTGTTGCGTTAGACTGCTATATTTTTATGTTCTTTGTACTGTAGATTTTTCAGTGAAATAGTTGCCAATAATAAGGATCCTTTTCTGTAGAAGAGCATGATGATAACCTGCTGTGTGTGAACGTTTATCATGTTAGGGTCAGTGAATCGAGGTAATGGAAAGATATCCTGGATATGCTGAACTTACCCCGTGGTATACAGGACCCATGCTGATTATTGAAAAGAAAACCACAAACATCAGATGTTAATAAGATTTCATTTTTATTCTACTAATAATCACAAATATTACACAAAGACTTCAAAACTTATAACAGCCAGCTGGTGTTTAGAATACAGCTGAATAAATGATTTTAAAAGAGATAATTGAATCTTTTCCGAAGCAGGTTTGACACCAGACTTTCGAATCTATGAACAGACAACATGCTGTGACCAAAATGTTCTCTTTCCTCCTTAAACAAGTTTTCCATGTTGGTTTATTTCAAAATTCATGTTTGAAACGAGTATAACACGAATGAACATCAGGGAGTAAAGAACTGATAGAAATAACCTATAATTGAGTCTGGTGTTCGACATACAGCGCAGGTTGTGCAATCTATATAACTTGAAGAAATGTGAAAGACCCAAAAACAAAAGTACACAAAAATGATAGCGTAGCTGGGAGAAAAATTACAAAACTAAGATTCCAACAGTAACTATGGCAACATCAGTGCAAGCTTTGCTCTCTTATTTATAAGTTGGCTTCTTGTGTCTTTGTTTGCTCCTCCAACATTAATCAAGTTTAAGTGTCCGATATGAGGACATCCAGCATGCACTGCAACTACAGTCCCTTGAAAGGGATCATCCATATTAAAATCAAGTAAGGCTTGGCACTTCTGTGGTGCCATTTACGGCTGCCATTGAAATGGTTGTCAAACATTTAAAGCAGAACCAGGACATAAACAGTGCAATGTTTTGTTGTCCACACTTTAAGCCAACCGAGGCCACTCTCAATGAAACAGATCTATGGTTCCTATTATACATCCTGCACAAATCGCCTGTGCGGTTTCTTACATAGGACAGTGTCTAAAATGATGAATCCAAGCTTTTCATGAAAATGTCAAGATTAACCACAAAACTATTGGCCAGATCTAATAATTTCTGCCAAACTACAACCTAAACTAACTAAATTGGTTTTAGTAGAACTTTACACTCTGAAACAGATTTATATACAAAACAGCTCAGCACAGCATGTTATTAACTTCACACATGAAGTCTGACTGGTTCAGTCCAGTCAGACTTCAGTTTTGCAGTCACCGTCCACATCCTGCTTCTTCAACTGGTCGTCACGGTAACTCTGGACTTTCCTCCAACGAATCCTGAAGTCTGTCAGTCCTTCTGACAGCATGAGGCCTGACAGCTGGACAAAATGTGCAGATGATGAAAAACATGAAGCATAGTTTGAACTTTCTACCAGCATGTTTTGTGTCCAATGAGAGGGGATCGTATTTTGGATCACTGCTACACGCCATACAAGCAGGGCTACAAAGCTGTCTCACACCCGGCTTTTGGGAAGTCTGACCACAACGCCATCTTCCTCATTCCCCAGTATAAACAAAACATGCGGAGGGAAGACGTGACCACGAGGGAGGTAAAACGGTGGACTGCCCAATCAGAAGCTACGCTACAGGACGCACTCAACGACGTCGACTGGGACATGTTCAGAGCATGCGCAGTCGACATCAACGAGTTTACGGAAGTAGCAGTATGCTTCGTCAATATGCTAGCCAGGAGATTATCCCCACTGCGAGAGTCACCACATTCCCAAACCAGAAACCGTGGGTGGACAGATCGATCCACACTGCAGTAAACGCCAGGACCGCCTCCTACAACGCGGGTAAACGCCACTGGCGATATGAGCGCCTACAAAGCGGCCTCATACGGCGTGCGGTGAGAGATGCCAAACGGCGGTACCGGGAATGTGTAGAGTCCCACTTCCACCAGGGCGACACACGGAGTATGTGGCACGGACTACGCACCATTACGCACTACAAAGCCAGGGACACTGCGCCGATCAACGCCGACTCTGCATTCACCAACGAGCTGAATCCGTTCTATGCCCGTTTCGAGGTTAGCCAGGCAGCTAATGCTATCTATCGCCTGACTACCGAGGACAGTGACATCATCAGCGAAAGACCGGTGACCAGCATCGCGGAGCATGACGTCCGAGCGGCATTGAGGAGAGTGAACACAAGGAAAGTGGCGGGGCCAGATGGCATCACCGGCCGTCTGCTGCGCTGCTGTGCTAGCAGGTGTGTTCACTTACATCTTCAACGAGTCCCTGGCGAAGTCTGTGGTCCCCACATGCTTCAAAAGATCCACCATCATCCCTGCGCCCAAGAACAGCAAACCCTCATCCCTGAACGATTACCGGCCAGTTGCACTGATCTCGGTAGTAATGAAGGTGTTTGAGAGGCTGCTGAAGAACATCATCTCATCCTCCATCCCAGACACCACAGATCCGCTGCAGTTCGCCTACCGATCCAACACATCCACAGAGGATGCCATCGCCCACGTCCTGCACACCACTCTCAGCCACGTGGACAAGAAACAGGGTAACTATGTGCGAATGCTGTTTGTTGATTACAGTTCAGCGTTTAACACAATAGTGCCCTGCAGACTGTTCACAAAGCTGAGGGAGCCGTCTGTGTGCATGGGTGTTGAACTTCCTCACTGGCAGAACTCAGGTGGTGAGGGTAGGTAGATGCGTCTCTAACAGCATCACCATCAACACAGGAGCACCTCAGGGATGTGTCCTCTCGCCACTGCTCTACTCCCTCTACACTTCAGACTGTGTGGCCACCCATGGCTCCAACACCATTGTGAAGTTTGCTGACGACACAGTGGTGTTGGGTGCCATCTCCAACAACGATGAGGCGGCCTGCATGGATGAAGTGAAGAATCTGGCATCGTGGTGCCAGGACAACCACCTCCAGCTGAACGTCAGCAAGACCAAGGAGCTGGTGGTGGACTTCAGAAGGGGTCAGCACAGAGACTACAAGCCCATTATCATCCATGGAGCTCCAGTGGAGAGGGTGCAGTCCTTCAAGTATCTTGGTGTCCACATCTCCTCAGACCTGACATGGGCTGCCCACATTCAGGTCCAGACCAAAAAGGCTAGGCAGCGCCTGTATCACCTACGACAACTGAGGAAGTTCAGGGTCTCTCCAAAGATCCTCAGGATTTTCTATACAGGCGCTGTGGAGAGCATCCTCACACAGAACATGACATCGTGGTTTGGGAACAGCTGTGTGAAGGACCATAAAGCTCTCCAGAGAGTGATCCGTACAGCAGAACGCTGCTGCAGGATTGCTCTCCCCCCGCTTCAGGACACCTACACCAGGAGATGCCAGACTAGAGCAGCGCAGATACTGAAGGACTCGTCCCATCCTGGCAACAAACTGTTCCAACTTCTGCAATCTGGTAGAAGGTTCCGCATCATCCGGGCAAGGACAGAGAGACTCAAGAGGAGCTTCTATCGCCAAGCCATCCGGGCCCTAAACACACACACCCGCCCTCTCACATCATCTATAACTGACTGAGACAGGACTCTCTTCCAGACACTCTAAACCAAGGCACAATGTACATTTCAAATTCCTTTAATTGTAAATATGTCAATATTGTCTATCCTGTAAGATCGTCAGATGTCTATTCATATTATTGTACAGAATTCACCTGGTTGCTGCTACTACTGCACATTCACCCAGTGTATATACTATACATATATATATATATATATATATATATATATATATATATATATATATATTAGGGGTGCAACGATACACAAAATTCACGGTTCGGTTTGATACTTTGGTGTCACGGTTCGATATTTTTTCGATACAAAAAATTTGTCATTTATTAAGATTATAAATATATATTTTAACTCAAAAGTACAGTTTTTAAATTTAACCCTAACCCTTGTGCGTGTTTTTTATTTTGACAGCGAATGCGCACCTGCGGACCACTTATGTGCACCCCTGGTTATTTAGCTCGTCATATTGCAGCCACAGAAATTCCTTTGTCCATGAAACCATAAAGCTGCACTTTCTTTTTGCCTTATAGTCTGATTTGTCATAACTTCTCCGTTTTGTGGTAAGCTTTTCTTTGGCTGTCACTTCTTCACCCTGACCTGTCTTATTTGGCTCAGCAGAACTAAAATATATGTCCTGCTGCTTTTACACACACACTCACATAAGCTCAGCGATTATCTGTGCGATCAACCTCTCACATGTTTAAGCTTGCTGCGGGAGATTTCACTTGTCATGTTTGCATAGTAAGCTAACGATTAATAAGACGATGTCAGAGGAATTGGTGCACAAATTATCATCACTCACAGATCAGTGCTGTCGCTCTCTATACACAGTTCACACGATTGCAAAGTGAAAACAAATTCAAACGCGACTTCAATATGTCACATATTGACAGTGGCTCACCGATGCCAATGACATAATTACCCAGCTACATTTCTGAAAGAATGCAAAAGCATTGACATATATTTTTCCTTCCTACAATAGCCCGACGGGCAGGGAAGAGATAGATTTTGGTAGCCTGACTGAAAAAAATCGCTAGCCCCGGGACGTCGGGCTAGCGATATTGCGAGCCCTGTATCTGATTGAGGAATCACTCATCTTTGGAAAAGAGAGTTTATTACAGAGAAATGTCTCTTTCCAAAATAAAAGCTATACTATCCGCTTCTTCTGGGCTATATTCTCAGCAGCATATTAAACATATAAGGAGAATCATGTGCTAACAGCTGTCTAAATGACTCGGCTAAAGTTAGTAGCATGCTTGCTTGTTTTTGTCTGCTTCCACTTGTCTTTGCACTAGGATGATGTCGGCGTAAATGTGGAGTCATATTCGTTGTGTTCCCACTAGTGCTTTCAGGTTAATCTCGTTGAAATGACCTCAACGCCACAACACGGCAAATCTCTGTTAACGAGCTACCGCCGATCGCCCCATGCATGGGGCTAGACAGCCAACACGTTAACGAGCTAACTGCGCTAACACACTAGCTCCCACCCATGTAATTGAGCATTGCATGGCACATCCAACATACTGTTTTACTTTAGTCCATGACTCGCTTACCTTCAGGGTCATACGTCACATGAAAACCAAAATAAATAATTCCAAACGGCAGATCTGAATGAGGGTGGGGGAGGTCCATGTTGCAAGGCGAGCTTAACTTCTGTCTCGCTAGCTTGCCCTGCGCTCTTCCTTCTGACGATGCTGTCTGTGTTGAGCGCTCAGTGGATCTGCGCTGGACAGTGCAGCCTAGGCGGAGTAGTCGAACGCAGATTCACTGAGCGCTCAACACAGACAGCATCGTCAGAAGGAAAGTTGATAAAATAAATTACAAATTTTGTATTGTTCGATACATATGCGTACCGAACCGAAAGCACTGTATCGAACGGTTCAATATCGATACGAATATCGTTGCACCCCTAATATACCCCTACACCCCTAATATATATATATATATATATATATAATGTTCTTCCTCTACCCCCCCCCCCCCCCCCCCCCATTTTTGCACATGTCGAGGAGCGTGTCAGGCTACATTTCACTGTGTGTTATACTTGTATGACTATGCATATGACAAATAAAGAAACTTGAACTTGTGTCAAGTTTGTGTTGGTGACTGAACTGCTGACCTGCTGTGAAACCTGCTGCTGGATCTCTGTGCTGTGCATGTCTGCCTCTGACTGAAGCTTCATTTTCACCACTGTTTGCTTTGTCACTGCTAAAAATGAACCACATATAACAACACAAACATTAGTGTTTTACATGATGACAGGATCTTACAGTGTTTGCATTCTGGACCTCACCTCTGAAACAGAAAAAATAGCTTTTGTAGTTACAGGAGCCATCAGCCCATTTCCCTGACATTAAATTAAATGCTCCACAGTACTGATTCGAATTGAGGTTATCAGGCTGACCAGACATCCAGTTAGTAAATGTGGAGGTTGTGTTGTCAGACCAGGAGGCCCAGGGATCCCTGTAGAGGCCAATCCACACATACTGAACCCCTGATCCGTTCAAAGTGAGGATGATGTTGGATTTCTCCTCTTTGCTTCTTATACTGGTCAGGTCTGTGTGGTATGCCCTGCAGTACGACTGAGCCGCTGACCAGGTTTGGTTCTCCATCACTAAGATGTAACTTGTGTTTTTGGCTGTGAATGAATAAAAAGGATGAATTTTCAAACACACATTATGAATCTCATAAAATTGTAGGGATATCAAGAGCAAGAAATCTTTTTTCCTACCATTGTAACACAGGAAAGGGTAAGAAGCTCCACAGGGTCTATCATTAATCTGTGTTTGTCCCTGAAGAGCCACACAGTATTCCTTTGCATTTACAGAGTCTGGTTGTCCGTTAGCCCAGATCAAAAATTCATGTGTACTGCCAACATAAAAATGTTTTGCCTCCATGGACCACTTCCAGCTGTAACGATCATCATAGAGTCCTATCCAAGCCCAATCATTAATTTTGTTTGCCATTGCGACAAAGAGTTGGTTGATGTTGCTGTTGTAGATGGTGGCCAAGTCAGTGAAATTTGCTCTGCAATAATTTTGAGCTACAGTCCAGGTCACTGTCTGGTTCACAAAGTGGTATTCTCTGGAGTGGGGAGGAAGAGTGGAAAGTCCTCCTGAGAGAAATAATTTTTTTTGGTGAAACTGGGTTTCTAAACAAATCACAGAAAAAGGCAAATTCACAAACATAAAAATTTGAAATATAAACCAATTACCTTGCTTCTGTACAATAAAAAGATATCTGTACTTTTACTCCTAACATTTCCAACATAGGGCTCATTACTTTTGGTTTAACACATTTGAGGAAGTTTGTATTTTTACATTACTCTGAGCCTTCAAATATCAAACTTACTATGGTGTATCCATCAGTAGCGCTTATCACACTCATCACATTCAAAGACATAAAGGAGGCAAGAACTTATAATTCATGGTTACATTTTGAACATATTTTTAAAGAAAGAAAAAAAATACAACCATATTATTAATTCTATTTCCTAATATTTCACTTAACATTGTTCAAGCTGAGTACATAAATTATTATTAAAGTTTAGAGTGATATTGTTTGTAGCCTCAGTGGAGGTGCTGAACATAATCATATAAAACTGAATCAAATGGAAATGTCTCTTTTAAAGAATTGTTTCATTTGTTTTAATCTTTTAACTTCATACACATTGGTTCTAGCAAAAATGTAATTATATGCAACAGTCTTTGACTTGAAGAAATTTGTTGAACATTTAAACCTATTTTCTGCACATTCCAGCATATAAAATAAAGATTTTTGTGTTTACACTCACTCTTTCAAATAGATGCAAGTAAAACACAGCAGAAAATAAAATAAAATCAAAGACTCAGTGGCACTAAATCCTGTCTCTCTTAAACCTATTTTCACCCGTTTAACTGAAGTGGGGCAGTTGGAGGTTTGACCGGTGCCACAGCTGTCATGTCAGCGTCTGGGATTCCGGGGTTTCTCTGTGAATTTCCCATTCCCGTGGCAGAGTACTCGGTGCTTGCTTGGAAGTTTAGGGGTTTTTTTCGCTGTAAAAAGAAGTTTTCTTCCCACGCAGTGAACAGCAGTCGCTAATGTTTTTGTCACTTTTTACGGAATCAACCTCAAAGTAAGGTCAGTACTTCCACGCTTTAAATGCTGCACGCTCATACTCTCTCCTGCACTCGATATTATCCATTGTTGAGCTGCATGTCTGTTACCATTAACGTTGCATGTGCTTACGTTATTGCCATGAGACACTCTCAAAAACAAAATCACGGTTTGGTAACTCGGTAACGCAGCATGCGTACAGGAGTTGTGCCTTTCTCTTCAGCTTTAATCACCCTCGAGCTCTCGGCTAGCTATAGAGCAGGTGGATAACAGACATCTCTGAAAACGTCGGAGCACTTTTACAAATATGTGATACTCTCGCCTGAAAATATGTTAAAAGTTTATTTTGTGATCCAGAAAGATTAATAAGAGTAATATTAAAAACTTAGTAGCGGCCGCCATTGTTGAAAACTGGAATTGCCTGAGCCGCGCTATGAATTCTAGGATATGGTGGGCCACAACGGACACTCCCAACCCCTCCCGCCTGGCTCATCTTATTCATCTTCTTCTTCTTGGTTTACAACCAATATTAAGGTGCATTAGTGGCCCCTGGCTCACAGCACAGTGGACGCTCGTGCTGCATACAACTCACTCACCCCTCGCTCCCGGTTCTCAGCTGCTGAGCGCGTTACCGTGGAGAGTCGCTCCTTCACCTGAGATAAAATCTAATAGTCTGACTGATGCAATATTACATTCAGTCTACACTTTGGTTTTTTTTGCAAAGATTATAAGTAGACAAAAGGAAAAAAATATATGAACTCAGTTCCAAAACTATTAAAACAAACAATTTCATTGATATTCTACAGAAAAAAAATAAATGTTCCCTTTACAAATCTTAATTTTCTTGCTCTTTTTTGCTCTATATAATAGTTTTCTTTTTCAATCAATCGTCTTAGCAGTAGCATTTACATGAAAAGAGAAACAAATGAAGCTTGAGTGAAAATGTACAGTTTTTGCACTCTCTGGGCAATTGATTCAGTGACTCAGATGATTCAAAAAAACAGATTTATTTTGCTGAGTGACTCATTCAAACTGGATTTAGTAAAAGGAATCAAATCTACCATCACTACAGCACACACTGAACGGTACAGAAAGCTCTTATGAGCCAAGCTGCTTTATTGGGGAACATGATTAAGCTTAATGAGCCAATTGAAAGCAAAATTAATTCCTCTTCTCACATCCAAATTTGGTATTAAAATTTCCTTCTTATCTACAATTTGATCTGACAAAGACTTGATGCCAGGTGCCAATCCTGACACAACTCTCCTATCCGGGCTAACCGACACTAGGACTGTATTGTGATTGATGACAGTAAAAATGAAAATGAGGAGAAAAAGAAGTAGAAGGAGGAAAAAGAATTATAACTGTGCTATAGCATTCAAAACATGAACAACTATTTAGTTTGATATATGATCATAGAAACTATAACACGTTTTTCGCTTCATCAAAATATAAATATTGTACAAAAAACCCTTGCATTTAAAATAAATGTAGTTATTGTGATATGAAATAAATGCCTGTTCATGTAAACGGATGACCCAAATGTCTCTTCCAGTATATTTATAGGCTACGGTTTCAATTTCAAGATATTACAATTACTGACCTGAGAGCAGCAGGATGATCAATAAACAGGCTTTTTTCATTCTTGGCTTCTCTGTAATGAATAGAGTCATCATGATTATTACTGTATCATAATTATAATCCATAGTATAATACGTTATTTAGTTTATAGTTTAGTGCACATCTCTAAAATAATTATTTGCAATATTTATTCAACTCTATCATGTCTTTAAAAAAATCAGAAACCAAAAACATGATCGTGTTCATATTTTAAAATGTTTAAGTCTCATTAATTGAAAGATAAATGAGGAGTAACTTACCCGACAGCCTCTCTTGTCAAGTGGTGAGTGAAACTGACTTTTAAAGAAGTCTGTGTTTGATCCCTTCATATATTTCACTATCAAATGAGGACACCCGAAGGAAGTGAATTTCAATAGAAAGCATGGTAACATACAGTGAAGATGAGTTAGTGTGTGAGGGGAAGTAAAAATAATTTAGTGAAAGAGAACTGCGTACTTTATTTGTCTATGTTTTAAGCTTGTGTGGAATACTGTATATGTCAGCTTTGATATCCTGTGTAAGTGAGCCAGTATTTAACTTTCTATGATATATTGACCTACAGTCAAAGGATACTGAAGGACCCGTCCCATCCTGGCAACGAACTGTTCTGGCAAGGACAGAGAGACTCAAGAGGAGCTTCTATCCCCATCCGGGCCCTAAACCAACCCCCCTTTATTTAGATAAAACTTGATGATTTAAGACTTTTCCTGACAAATAAACCAACATGTAATTTTGGAAGTGTGGTCAGGGCCAAAACCAAATATCATGGTATTTTTGGTTATGTGACCATACAAAAAAAAATGGCCTGCATTTGTATAGCGCTTTACCTATGGAAACATACATTTTGTAAATGAAATGCCTCAGACAAGGTTACCAAAATCATCCACACCTCTAAACCTGACCAAGAGCCAAAACCCTTACTTTCCACTTTCTCCATGTAAAGTTTAGCTACGATGGCTGACACTAGGGAGCCTATGGCACATCAATGTTTTTGTCTGTAGGATCTCTCCACTGAAGCAAAGCTTCTTGGATGGGAGCCGAAAACTTCTTCAACAAGCTCAAAGAAGTACAGAAACCTTTCTTTCCAAGCTCCTTAGAGATATCTAAGAGATATAGCGAATAAAGAAATATAACAGATGATTTTCAAAATTACAATTTCTATATATGACATGTTGACAAGTATTTTTAATTATTTCATGTTTCTGAGATATTGACCAACAAATGTATGCATTTCATTGACTTAAAGATTAAAAATAAACCAACATCTACTTCTGGATGTGGTGCGACTGCCACAACTGAATGTGGTGGTATATTTGTTCAAGTGACCTGTTTCTATAAAACATAAATCCTGTAAATAATGTGCTTAAAGGCTTAAATAACAATAAGCCAGGTTACACAAAGGTGATTTTACTTCACCAACATGCAAATCAAATGAAAATCTAAGCTCAGACCAGTTTCTGAGGAAGAGACAACAGAGGTGAAAATATTCATAAGCAAATAAGCTCAAATGTGGTTCTTGGAACACACAACATGAGAAAAACAAAGAAAAAACGCATGCAAATGACTAGTTTTCAAAATGTGTTCACACAGGTATTATTACTGACATGCGGGTCCCGGGTCGCTGCTCATGTGGTCGACCGGCCAGTCAGCGGAGCAGTTTTGTGTTCTTTTACTAGCTTTAATGCTCTTTTTGTTGTTGTATTCTTTTCCTTTTTTCCTCATTTTTCTGATTTTGTTGTTTCCGACACTTCGACATCACCCCAAGGCTCACCTACACCAGGGGCTCCCTCATCCAGCTGTGGCCACAACTGTCATGGTCCTGGGTCGGTGACCCAGCGCTTTAAGTTTATTATTATCATTTTCTAGTTTATTATTATGATGATTATTATTGTTTGAGTTCTCTTCGGTCTGCCTCTGAGTCTGCGTCTGTATCTCTGTCTGTCTATGGTGTCACCCCGTCTGTTTGTGAATCTGTCTGTTCAGTTCAGCATCTTGTCTGGTTCCCTGTGTCTGAGTTTCCTGTTTTATTGTGAAGGTCTGTGTCTTACGTGAGTGTGCTTAGTTTCGTCTGTGTTTCTCCGTGTCAGTCTGCGTTCCTTGGTGTGCTGCTTTTCCTCTGCCTCTCTGCCTCTCATCCCTTTGTTGTATGCTCCCAGGTCTGTTTTTTTAGTTCTCCCAGTTTAGGTGTCTTCAGTTATTTTGTCATGCCCCACTGCTTGTTTGCCACTACACCACCTTGTAAATAAACTTCACTAGTATTTTCATCCACTGCTTGCATCTTGGGTCCTCCTTCCTCCACACCACACGGCTCGCCTCCCCAGCCGTGACACCGGCTTTTCCGCTCCGCTTCCACGGAACTTGGTTCAGGAAGAGTGAAACTCCACTCCAGGCAAACACCTGGATCTGATTGCATATTAAAACATTAATAAGGTTGTTTTTATTTCTTTTTGAAGCTTTCTCTCAGATTAATGGAAAGGCGTGAAGGTTTCAGAGAAGCTAACAATTCTGCTTTGGGACTTGATGTTTCTGATAAACTTACACTTGTAATGTCTCCTCAGTGACAGTGCTGTATATTGGTCCTAAACATCAGCACACTCACACTTTGATGTGTGGGTCAAGGTGTGGTGTGGGAGAGAGGAAGAGGAAGAAAATGTAACCAAGCAAACATGTAAGAAAGCCACTCATAAACATCAAGCAAACAGAAGTTCACAAGAAATCAGTGGACCATATTATGCAATTAGTTTGTAAATCCATGTTTGTGACAGTTTTTGCCTAATGATCATTTAATTGATCACTTGATCATTTCTTCTTGCGAAAGCCTGGAACGTGTTCAGATCAGACAGGCGGTTCCTTAAGATCCTTGATCATGAAGAAAATAAAATAAATAAATATAAGTAGCAAATGTATAATTGTTCCAAATCCATAATGAAAAAATAAAACAATCAAAGCTTCTCTGGAAATGAGCAGAACATAAACTGAAGCTATAACTGAATCCAAACGAGAATAGCTCCCGGCTCTGATGTTAACGTAATTATAGATCACAAACAGCTGCATGAGAGTCGTTACTGTTTCAGCATCTCATCAGTTATTCAGGGTCAAAGCAGAACATCCTCCTTGCAACCCTCGGATCATCAGGGTGTCATTTATCTGAAGATCTGAATAAGTGATTGTTGTAAAATGCTCCACAGTTTGCTTTTATTACTATTTGAGTGGGAATGTTGTATTTCTGTTTGTTTTTTTTAATGTTCATGAGTTTATTGTAATAAGCTGAGATGATTTTGTCTGAATGCTTTTACTCAGTTACTGTGAGATGAATTGTGATGTAAAAGTGTTTACCGTGGAATCTTAGTTACAGATCAGAGTCTATAGAACCATGAAATCAGTGTCTTGTAGTGACTTTTACAGAAACATGTGACTCCCTTGCCTGAGGCCAAAAACATCTATAAATCTGTGTTGCAGTAAACACAGTAGTCTTTCCTCTGTATGTTTGACTTCATAATTTGATTTATTGTAAGCAACACCAATGCTAACAGAGGGGGAAGTTTGCTGAAGCACACTGATCACTACAATTACATCTTCCTGGCTTTAGCAGTCTGATTATTTTTATTTCCTTGTTTGAGGATTTCTATAAAACCTGTGATGATCACAGTTATTAACAGTCTAGTATAATAAATAGATTAGTTCTGAATTTTGCAGGTTCGTCTGTGTCACTGTTTCACAGAACAGCATCATCAAGATGTGGCGATGCCAAAGTGTCCAGCAGGCATCACTGTGGAGATGGTTTCAGGTTGTTTCAACCTCAATACGATTCTGGCACAAATGCTTCGAATTTTTCAGCATTTCACAAAGTCTTGCCTTGCCCATCACTAGAAACAGGTGAGTGGAAGCAGAGGAAGAGAAAGGTTATAGCATAAAAGGTAATACAAGGAAACTTGGCTTAGCCTACTTATCGCACTATGATGGCAGATAATCTTGCAAAGACTGTTGTTGGTGAGGCTGATGAGTTACAGGTGGACTGACTGTGAGCGGGAAATGCAGAGCACCACCCCAAAAGGATGGAGTCTGCCTGCACGACCCAACCTGGACTTGGAGAGTTAGTCCATAACCTGATATTGTTGCCATACTCTTAAGGTTATGTTGGGAGACACAGAAAACCCTGTTGCAAGTAACTAATTAAGGAAATCATTATTTAGGGAAATTTTTATATTTTTCATGATTAAAATGACATGTATGTGTAAATTTACATATCTAAAACACATATTACATTGGATGTCATCAAATGCCTTGCAAATGATGTTATTTATTTAAATATAACTGGAATGTGCAAGATTTAATAAAATTCAAATCAAAGAATAAAACACACATAGCACCACTTTTCTGACATTTTAAGCCTGATTATAATGACATTTGCATTAACCACACTGACGATGTAAACAGTAAATACTTTCCCTTCTACAGATAGGGAAAATCTCTGGGCTGATGTGGATCTGGTCCAAACAGGTGTAGAAACACATGGTTGTTATGGGATACAGTGTGAATCTAATGTTTTTAATCTCTCTTGGCTAGGTGATGTCATTTAAGTCTGTGAGGGTTTACTGATTAATGATCTTATGCTGCACATTGGGACTGGACCAAAAACTAAACCTGTGAAAAATAAAGAATAAAGCAGAAATACATCGTCTTAAATTTACATTGCGTTAATATTTTTTCTACAACTCTTTTTACTGCAAAAAAACCCCCTAAACTTTCAAGCAAGCACCGAGTGCGCAATGACGTAATGGGAAACTCACAGAGAAACTCGCGGATTCTTCCACTGACCGCTGCGGCACACCTGCACCAGGGTAAACCTCCGCCTACCCTGCTCCTGCTTTACAGGAGAAAATAGAGCGACAGGACCGCTAGTCTTTGACTTAATTTATTTTCTGCTGTGTTTTACTTGCATCTATTTGAAAGACTGAGTGTAAACACAAAAAATATATATATTTTATGTGCTGGAATGTGCAGAAAATAGGTTTAAATATTAAACAAATTTCTTCCAGTCAGAGAATGTTGCATATAGTTAAATTTTTGCTTGATGCATAAAGTTATAAGATTAAAACTAATAAAACAAGTTTTAAAAAGAGACTTTTCCATTTGATTACATTTTGTATGATGGATTATGTAGAAAAAGTAGAATTGGGCTGAAAGATCTATCACTTTATCACCTATTCAGGGTGTAAATCGTGTTTTTAAAAAGTAACTAAGTAACTAAGTAATTAATTACTTTTGAAAATTAGTAATCAGTAAAGTAACGGGATTACCTTTTTGGGGAAGTAATCAGTAATTAGTTACTGATTACTTTTTTCAAGTAACTTGACCAACACTGGTCAGTACAAATACAGCTGCTCTGTGACGCCTCAGAGGTTGTCTAAGAGAATATTGGGAGCAACAACACCATGAAGTCCAAAGAACACACCAGACAGGTCAGGGATAAAGTTATTGAGAAATTTAAAGCAGGCTTAGGCTACAAAAAGATTTCCCAAGCCTTGAACATCCCACGGAGCACTGTTCAAGCCATCATTCAGAAATGGAAGGAGTATGTGTAGGAGTGTTTAGCTTATTTTAGAGTTTAGAAATGTGTAAACATAGAATGTAGAACTATTGTAGAGACATTGACACTGCCCTCAGTATAATAAAGGCTGACTGTGTCGTGAACTTAGGTGTAGATTGTAGGAGACCCCTCCCCCACTTGAACTGTGAATGTAAAACAGAGTGTCTGTGAAGGTTCTCAGTCATCCAGGTCATCGTAGTCAAAGGAGCTTGCAAAGAAAGACAAAACGCCAAAACACAGACTTAACAATGTGGTGTATGCTGTACAGTGCAGCGAGGAATGCCCAGACCTCTACATTGGAGAGACCAAACAGCCACTTCACAAGCGCATGGCACAACATAGAAGAGCCACCTCCACAGGACAAGACTCAGCAGTCCATCTGCATCTAAAGGTCAAAGGTCACTCTTTCAAGGATGCCAATGTTCACATTTTGGACAGAGAGGACAGATGGTTTGAAAGAGGAGTGAAAGAAGCCATCTATGTCCACTGTGAGCTACCATCTTTGAACAGAGGCGGGGGTTTACGACACCAACTCTCTGCCATCTATAATCCAGTTTTGAGATCCCTTCCCAGACGCCTTAACGCCCACTCACATCCTGGGCCATCTGACCTCAGGAATTCGCATGATAAGGTGGGGCCAGGTTTCACAATGAACTCACCCGAAACTCTGGCTGATTGGGACCCACACCCAATTTCACACCTTGGCTCAGGCGATTAGAGGATCATCAGGGGGTCCTTTTGTCCCTCTGTGGGGGGTCACTCCCACTAGGTTTATATCTGGGACTCTCCACCATTTGACCTTAGAACTGAAGAAGCTTCTCGGATGAGAGGTGAAACGTCTTCAAGTAACTTAAAGAAGTCCAGACGCTTTTCTTTGCAAGCTCCTTTGACTAAAACAGAGTGGAATTTCCCCAGAGGATGTTTGGGGTGGGGTCTCAACATTTGTAACTGAATAACTGTGGTCTGGAAGGGAGATGGGTTTTATGACCTCTAGGGAGTCACCTACACCCACAGTGTTTTAACTGTCACGCACACACATCCACATGCACACTCACTCATGTGCATCCACACATACACACAGGTATGCGTACACAGTCACACACGAGCACTCACATAGGCACGCGGGAACGCGCACATGTAGGTTTCATGTGCTCGTCCACATAGACACAGACACAGAGTTTGCAGCACACCGTGGGGGGTTTTACGATGGGGACAGCCTCTATAAAGCTGGCTGTAACTAACAAAGGGGTGAAGATTTGGAGAGGGACACCGGCCTCATCTTCCCTTCTAGAAGTGCATGCATAAATGAGGATAAATGAAGATGAGTAAAGATAAATGAAGATGAGTAAAGATGAATAAAGATTTTGTGAAAATAACTACTGAGTTCCGCTGCCATCTCTGGATGCTCGAGGAATAAAAAGAACCGAGGTAAAACTGATTTCACAACATATGGCACAACTGTAAACTGGTAAATGGTCTGTATTTGTATAGCGCTTGGTCCTAAGGAGCCCAAAGCACTTTACACTATACACAATCATCCACCCATTCACACACACATTCATACACTGGTGATGGCAAGCTACGAACTGGCAACCTTGCAATTAAAAGATGAACACTATATGAACATAACTCAGACGCCCTCTACAGGAAAGGGCAGAGCAGGCTGTACCTGCTGCGGAGACTCAGGTCGTTTGGGGTGGAGGGCCCACTCCTGAAGACCTTCTATGACTCTGTGGTGGCTTCTGCTATCTTTTATGGTGTGGTCTGCTGGGGCGGCAGCATCTCTGCTGGGGACAGGAAGAGACTGAACAGGGTGATCCGAAGGGCCAGCTCTGTTCTAGGATGCCCTCTGGACCCAGTGGAGGTGGTGAGTGACAGGAGAACGGCGGCTAAGCTGTCATCCCTGTTGGACAACGTCTCCCACCCCATGCAGCAGACTGTGACAGCACTGAGCAGCTCCTTCAGTGGGAGACTGCGGCACCCACGGTGTGGGACGGAGAGATTTCGCAGGTCTTTCCTCCCCACTGCTGTCAGACTCCACAACAAAGACTTTAACTGATCAAGCACACACATCCACACATGTGCAATAACACTAAGTGCAATAATCTTTTCTGGCATCGTTGTATTTTTACTCAGTTGTATATAGCATTCGTATTCTATTTTTATCTTATTGTATATTTTTATTCTATTTTATTCTACTGTATATAGTATATTATTTTATTCTATTCTGTACAGTTGTGTACTGTATTTATTCTTATTGTATTCTAATTTTTGCGTCATAACTTTTGCACTGTCCACTTCCTGCTGTGACAAAACAAATTTCCCACGTGTGGGACTAATAAAGGTTATCTTATCTTATCTTATCTTATCTTATCTTATCTTAATGCAATCCATTATTATTTAAATTTTCTGTACATTTACGTATTATGATTCATATTGCCGCATTCATTGACCTTGTTTATAGGTAATTTCATTGTTTAATCACATTAAAATGTTCCTAATTTAATGTTTAAAAGCATTTGAAAAAGTCAAAATCCCTTTTGAAATTAAATGAAATGTAAATGAAAAAAAATGTAAAATTAGGGCAACAGACTATTGTCATTACTGAAAATCACCGTATTTTCATTAGAAAGTTATTTTCCGTTATTTTCTGGTATTATTTTGGTGCCCCAGCTGCCAGAATATTACTGTATTTTTAGGATTTTTTTTTACGGTGTGCTTCATGCCCTGGAGGACGGGGCTGTGGCTGCCCACACCCTCTAGCAGATCATTACATGAGGTAACCTTTTAAATACAAGCGCGCTCATGCTCACAGGTGTACACACGGGTGCTCACACACACAAATTACACTCTTTTTGGCTCCTACCTCAAAGCACACTGATCTTACGTGCTGCACAATAATGTTTAATATTTAGTATTTTACTGTTATATTCCCATATATCATCATGATGTTGTTGTTTATTCTATTGCTCTCTTTTTCTTCTGCTTGTTTTCTTTTTTCTTTCTCAACAGGTGATCCAGGTGATTTATATATGTATTTTTTGTTTGCTTATTTTGTTGCTTTTTGTTTTTTTGCCCTTTATTACCATTACCATTCCATTAGTGTATGTCTCCCAACTTTTTTCCAAAGTGGCTTTTTATAAATTCAAGTTGTATCCGCTTTTAATCAATATTTTATTTGAGTTTCCCAAGTTTAGATTAGAACTTATTTTAGCACTGTAATTTAATAATTGTTTGTTCTTTAGATTCTTCTTCTAATCCTGCTCTACTGCAACTGCCCTTCTTAACATGGAGCGAGAGAAACTTTTATTAAGGAGAAACTGGAGTGGCAAAAGATAAGAACTGAAGAACTGGAAGGAGAGAGAGATGTCCTCCGAAGTCAGCTATCATTCCTTACAAGTATGAAACTAGACTTGTTCCATACGCATTATTTTTTGTTTTACAGTCTTCAAATAAACATTACATAATTTATAAATCCCAGTGGAATTCTCTTACTGCCATTGTGTTGATTAAAAGATTTTAGTCAGTTAACTTTAAGTGTTGTGACAGTTCATTCCTAAAGACATCTGGTTCCAAATTGAGTTCAGCCAGGTCTAACTTGATTGATTCATTTTCATAGTTCATAAGATTAAAGCTCCAACTAGAACTAGTTATCATTCATTTATCATAATCTTTCCAAAACAAAGTTAACAACATTTAGATTATGATGTCATTCACTAATTAGCATAAAGGTTATGCCATTACTTTGTGTCAATTTATATTCTTCTCTGTTGTCATTTCTCCCATAAACAATTTTATTATGGCTGAATTTTGTCATTCACATATTTTAGCCTCCTAAGACCCGAACTCTTTCATGGCATGCATTCCTTTGTTTTATGCCAGTGGTGAATTTAGGGATATGATTTGTTTCCTTTATATAGTTTTAGCTATCTTTAAAAGGCTTGTATGTAAGTTTAGCAATAATAAATAACTGTAGGTGCTTTCTACTTTTTATAGTAAGGCCCAGTTATACTTTTACAAATGTTTTTTTGGTTATAAATAAATGGTGACATGTTTCACACTTTACAACAAAGCTCCGATTGATATTGTGGACATTTATAATGCATTTATAAAGTACAATATCATATGTTAAAAATATAAAGTGGTAAAGTTACATATTAAACACAATTCTACTATAAAGCACAAGTGCAACATACGTATAACATAGTTTCCAAGACCGGTTTAACTATATGTTTCTCTGGAGTTTTCAGTCAGGTTTTTTTTCTTAGCCTTCCCGTTTCCACTACAGCTGTTCTTTCCTAGACTGAAGAAATCACATTCAGATTTTTACATTTTACATTTACAGTTGAATACCTCTGATTTTAACATGGACCTCAAACGTTCAAACAGAAGAAACAAAAAACTTCAGCGTCAAAGGTTTTTGTGTTCATGGATCTGTAACAATGTTACCTGATTTATTACTCTGTGTAAAAACCCACAGAGGACTCAGTCATTAAGTATTACTTCGTGTATATCTGCCTACATGATCCATTGTTTTCTTTACCATTTGTGTAAGTCAGCAGAGGTTGCTGTCAGAATGAAACGGAACTATGGATCCTAATAAACTGCACACAGACAAAGCCTGTACAGTGACTTATACAGAAGGACAGAGTCTAAAGTGTTGAAAGAGATGCTGCAAAAGAAAACAAGAGACTAGAGCCTATCAGGAAAACTAGTGAGTGGACCTCTGATTAAAGACTTTCTACCAAACTACAACTGCAGCTGAACAAATGAGCTGTTGGTGGAACTTTACACTCTGAAACATTGAAAGATTCAAAGGATGAGACAGCTCAGCACAGCATGTTATTAACTTCACACATGAAGTGGTTCAGTCCAGTCAGACTTCAGTTTTGCAGCCACCGTCCACATCCTGCTTCTTTGACTGGTCGTCACGGTAACTCTGGACTTTCCTCCAACGAATCCTGAAGTCTGTCAGTCCTTCTGACAGCATGAGGCCTGACAGCTGGACAAAATGTGCAGATGATGAAAAACATGAAGCATAGTTTGAACTTGTGTCAAGTTTGTGTTGGTGACTGAACTGCTGACCTGCTGTGAAACCTGCTGCTGGATCTCTGTGCTGTGCATGTCTGCCTCTGACTGAAGCTTCATTTTCACCACTGTTTGCTTTGTCACTGCTAAAAATGAACCACATATAACAACACAAACATTAGTGTTTTACATGATGACAGGATCTTACAGTGTTTGCATTCTGGACCTCACCTCTGAAACAGAAAAAAGAGAGTCTCAACCCACAGAAGCCATCAGCCCATTCCCCTGACATTAAATTAAATGCTCCACAGTACTCAATTGAATTGAAGTTATCAGGTTGAGAGGACCACCAGTTAGTGAATGTGGAGGTGGTGTTGTCAGACCAGAAGGCCCAGGGATCCCTGTAGAGACCAATCCACACATACTGAACCCCTGATCCATTCAAAGCGAGCGTGATGTTGGATTTCTCCTCTTTGCTTCTTATACTGGTCAGGTCTGTGTGGTATGTCCTGCAGTACGACTGAGCCGCTGACCAGGAGCGGCTCTCCTTCACTAAGATATAACTTGTGTTTTTTGCTGTGAAAGATTAAAAAGGATGAATTTTCAAACACACATTATGAATCTCCTAAAATTGTAGGATAACTATGGCAACAAGTCATTTTTCCTACCATTGTAACACAGGAAAGGGTAAGAAGCTCCACAGGGTCTATCATCCATCTGTGTTTGTCCCTGAAGAGCCACACAGTATTCATTTGTATTTTCATTGTTTGGTTGGCCGTTAGCCCAGATCAAAAACTCATGTGTGCTGCCAACATAAAAAAGTTTTCCCTCCATGGACCACTTCCAGCTGTAAGGATCATCATAGAACCCTATCCAAGCAAAAGCACTGATCCTTGGCGACATTGAAGCAGTTGGTTGATGTTGCTGTTGTAGATGGTGACAAAGTCAGTGAAGTGTTCTCTGCAGTAACTCTGAGCGTCAGTCCAGGTCATCAGCTGGTTCACAAAGTGGTATTTTCTGGAGTGGGGAGGAAGAGTGGAAAGTCCTCCTGAGAGAAATGAAAAGGTTTTATTGTGGAAACTGAATCACTGAAAAAGACTGAAAACTTACAACCATTGAAATAGTCACATAGTGTTTTGTTTAGTATTCAACCTTATTGTCATTACACAGTGAAATACAGTTTGCAGCTAATCAGAAGTGCAAGTGCAATAAGAGAAGATCATATGCAGATAAGAAGAGAGCAAATATACAGATGTACTAAGGGCAAATGTATAGATATACTGATATATACAGATAAGGTTAGAATAATGGTATAGTTATGAACAGATTATGGGGCAGGGATAGCTCATTAGGTAGAGTGGTGGCCCCATGATCGGAAGGTCGGGGGTTCAACACCACTGAACAGCTACCCTGAGGTACCCCTGAGCAAGGTACTGTCCCTACACGCTGCTCCCCGGGCGCTGCATTGGTGGCTGCCCACTGCTTCACTGGGTGAATGGGTTAAATGCAGAGGAACTATTTCCCTATGGGGACTAACACGCAAACTTTACACTTTACAGAGAGACGAATTATACAGATGAACTACAGAGTAATTAATGTACGGATGTGCAGCTGTATACAAATGTACAGATATACAGATATCTGTATAGCATAGAGATGTTCTATATTGCTATACAGATGGGCACATATACGGATGTTCTATGAACAAATATACACATGTGCTGCATATATACAGATGCACCATGTGTGTGTTAAACAGATCTACAAAGTCCTATGAATAAATCTTTTTTTTTTTCTTTTTTTTTTTTTGTCCCGTTTGGATCTTTAGCCATCAGAATTGTTGTCTTAAGGCCAAGAAAGATGCCAAGCAGATTTATTTTACCAAGTGGATCATCGTGGCCTTGCCATATTGGTCCATTTGATTGACCTTTATTATAATTATGAGTTTATTTTATTTTCAGTTGTTACAAACGGGACAGACATGACTGTGGGATAGGACAGGGGGAAAGAATGAAAGAGAGGGAGAGAAAGAAAACCAAAAGGGAGAAGAGACAGTGAGAAGGGGGGGAAGAGATAAAAAAAAAAAAAAAAAACAAAAAACAAACAAAAAAAACAAAACACCTGGATCACCTGTATGGAGAAAAAAAACCAGAAGAGAACAATAAACTAGCTAGCAATAGATATCAATAGTTACTAAATAATAAACGATATTGTGCAGCACGCAAGATAGACAGCGCACAATGTGCTTTGAGGCAGCAGCCAAGAAAGCTGTAGTCCGCGTCTGTGAATACCCATGTGTGCATACCTGTGTGGATCAGCATGCTTGCATTCCAAAGGTTTCTCCATGTAATGATCTGCTAGGGAGTGTGGGGAGCCACAGCCCTGTCCTCTATGGTATGAAGCAGGTATGGAGGAGATCAAAACTCCAGACATCCAGAGGCCCCCAGAGCACAAGAGACCAAGGAAGACCCACAGAGGGGCAGCCGCGCCACTGTTCTAGTAAGAGCTGAGGAGAGTCCCAGATGAGGGCTCATTCAGCAGCCGCGGAGCAGAAGCCAGGGGGAGCTGCAGTGACCTGCCCGTGAGCTCCGCCGGCAGCCAGCTGTGCCTGAGTGACCGAGCCCCAGGCCGAGAGGCCGGGGGCACCCCACCTCCGAAATGGCCTGAGCGAGCCCCAATAAGCGGCCGCCAAGGAGTGAGCCGGTGTGTACCCGGACGCCCACCCCCAGACACAAAGAACCACCAACGCACCGACACCTGAGGGAGTCCGCCACCGGCAGGGGAAGTGGTGGTGGGTGGAGATAGGCCCTCCAAGGTTTGGAGGCCTGAGATGTCCCCAGAGAGGTGGCGTCTGATACCCAACCTGACATATAAACACAGACATACAGGCACACACAGACACAAACATCCATTCCCACCCTCATGCTCTCATATGCACTTACTCCACACTCAACCGACGTGGAGACAGACATAAAGAGACGCTGTATACACGATCACACTCCCCAAGCGTACTCTACCAACCGGGTCTAGGTACCCTTGCCCCTGGAGGGGGGAACTGCACCCAGACCCAGGTGGTGTTACCCTTTTCCCTGCGGTGGGGAGAGGCAGACCGCCCCGACTCCGCAGCAGCAGGGAAGCCCCACACCCCAGACCGCAGTCGGACGGCCAACTCCTCCTAGCCCCCCCGCTCCAGCAGGCCGCAGAGAATGGGGGTGAGAGAAGACTCCAAACCTCCCTCCACCCGCTCATTGTAGTGTTGATGCATGTGTGTTCTAAGGTGTAATTGAATATGAATAAAACTGCAGTAGTTGAAGTGAAACGCTCTGAACAGTGTACGCACTATAACAGACACTATGCTATGTCGGTATCCTAAAACCATAGAAATAACCAATGTGAGCATGAATGTTGAGAATGAATGGCAGTCATGATCACAGGCATTGGGAGGGATAAGGGGGAAGAGGAGTGTAGAAGTGCTAATGATTGTGGAAGGAAAGGCGGGAGACACAGGGGATACAGTTGGGTGACAGCTGTGGGGAAGACGCTGTTCCTAAATCTGCTGGCTTTAGTCAGTGGGGTCCTGCAGCGTCTTCCGGAGGAAAGGAGCTGGAAGAGTTTATTGTCAGGATGGGAGAAGTTCCTTAGAATGATGCATGCTCAGCGTAGATGTCTCTTCTTGTGGACATCCTCAATAGCAGGAAGTGGAGTCCCTGTGATGTGTTGGGTGGTTTTCACCACCCACTGCAGTGTCTTTCAATCAGCAACAGAGAAATTCCCATACTTGTAACACAGTTGGTCAGGATGCTCTCTGCACACAGCGGTAGAAGTTAGCAGAATGTCAGTATATAGGTGGCTCTTCTTCAGTGTCCTCAAGAAAAAGAGGCGCTGATGAGGCGCTGATGAGCCTTGACCAGGATAGGCTCTCAGATATGTGGATCTCCAAGAAGTTGAAGGTGGAGACCCATTCAACAGCTGTGCCCTTTATGTAGATGGAGACATGGGTGTCTCTCTTCTTTCTCCTGAAGTCCACAATGAGCTCTTTGGTTTTTCTGGTATTCAGGAGCAGGTCATTGTCAGCGCACCACATAGCTAATTGCTTTACCTTTTCCCTGTAGCCAGACTCATCATTGTCACTGATGAAACCAATCACTGTCATGTGATCTGCACAACTGATGAATGAGTTAGATCCATCCCTAGGTCTGCAGTCATGGGTCAAAAGGTGATAGAGGAATGAGCTCAGCACACAGCTCTGTGGAGTGCCAGTGTGATGGTGGTAGAGCAGTTATGGGCTGACCTAAGATGCACATAACTTAACACGACATTACAATTCAAAGTGTCCTGTTGTCAGTGATCCACAGTTGTAACTCATCCATTTTATTCACCAGGGGCTGCATGTTAGCAAGCAAAATGCTGGGTAGAGAAATGCGGCATGGTGTTAGCCTTAGCTTAGCTGTTAGCTGTCCGCATTTCCCCTGCCTTTGTTTATGATCCCTGTGCTGTCTTCGAGCACTTCCAGTCGACAGAGCAGCCTGCGAAGCATCTGGTGTTCTTCATATTTCAGGGATAAGCCAAAGGTTACTGATAAAACAGTTCAAGTTTTGTAGTCCTAATGCCACGGCTGGGCGGGGTGAGCCGTGTGGTGTAGGAGGAAAAGGACCCAAAATGCAGGCAAGCGACTGGTGATGAGAGAGCCTCTATCTATTGCCAGTAACTTAAACACTTTCTTTATTTCATCTGTTAAGGAGATCAGTCAGAGCTTTGACTCAGTCGTATGCTCTGATAATGTGAATGATGTTGTCAAAATTTGTTCACCATAACTTATATTTCAGACACTGAAGTTGCTAAACTAATTACAGGTTTAAAACAATCAAAAGCACTTGATGTATATGGTATTAACACAAACTTCCTAAAGGAACATATGGATTTGCTTGTACGTCCAACAACTCATGTTTTGAATATGTCTTTCAAACACTCCATTGTTCCAACAGATTGGAAAATTGCTGCAGTTACACCAATTTTCAAAGCAGGTGTGAAGACTGACATGGCTAATTATCGCCCCATAAGCATACTTCCCGGTCGTATCTAAAATAGCTGAGAAGTGGGTGGTTAAACTCCTCACTGCTCACCTAGAAAACACCCAACCCTCATTACATCCATTGCAGTTTGGCTTTCGGGCACATCACTCCACAGATACTGCCCTGTGTATGTTAGTGGAGAACTTGAAGAGCTTGCTGGACAAGAGTCCCTGTGTTGGAGCTATATTTTTAGATCTGAGGAAGGCTTTCGACTCTGTAAACCATAAGATATTGCTGTCCAGATTGACTCGGTTTAATATCTCCAGTTAGGCTCTTCAGTGGTTTGCCTCATATCTCTCACACAGGAAACAGTGTGTGGTGTTGGATGGGGTTAAATCTCCATATTTAGACTGTGATACAGGGGTTCCTCAAGGATCTGTTCTTGGGCCCTTATTATGCCATATTCAGAAGTTTGCAGATGACACGGCCATCATGGGGTGTATCTGGGATGATCAGGAAGAGGAGTACAGAAGTCTGGTGAGGAACTTTGTCGCATGGAGTCACACAAACCACCTGCAACTCAACACCTCAAAGACTAAGGAACTGGTTGTGGACTTCGGGAGGTCCAGAGAAGGTCCACTGCCGGTTCAGATAGAGGGGGAGGAGGTGGAGGTGGTCAACAAGTACAAGTACCTCGGGCTGTGGGTGGACAATAAACTGGACTGGTCATGCAACACAGAGCACCTGTATAAAAAAGCCCAAAGCCGACTGTACTTCCTCAGGAGGCTGAGGTCTTTTAACATCTGCAGGAAGCTCCTGAGGATGTTTTACCAGTCAGTGGTTGCTGAAGTACTTTTCTATGCTGTGGTGTGCTGGGGGAGCAGCACAGCAAAGAAGGACTCATCCAGGCTGGAGAAACTGATCAGGAAGGCTGGCTCTGTGGTCGGCATGAAGCTGGACACTCTGGTGACAGTGGCAGAGAAAAGGACATTAAAGAAACTGCTGGACATTATGGACAATGCTGGGCATCCTCTGCACACGGCCATAAACAACCAGAAGAGTCTGTTCAGTGACAGGTTGCTTCTCCCCAAGACAAGAACTAACAGACTTAAAAACTCCTTTGTCCCACACGCCATCAGACTGTTTAACTCCTCTCTGGAGGGGAGAGGGAGGGGAAACAGGAAACAGGAGGACAAAGGAGGGGGGAACAACTAAGCTGTAGTGCCTCTGCACCTCACTGTACAATACCTTGTGCAATACTTTTTGTAAATAGTCAACAGTGCAATAGACTCAATACTTGAAATGTGCAATTCACTTGTATTTTTATTTTTTATTCCTATTTATTCTATTTATCCCCTTTGTATATTTTATTTATATTTGTCTCTGTATTTATATATATATATGTGTGTGTGTGTGTGTGTGTGTGTGTGTGTGTGTGTGTGTGTGTGTGTATATATATATATATATATATATATATATATATATAACAATTCTGTAACTGTAACTTCGGTCGTTGCTGTGCTTTTTTTTGGAAGTCGAATTTCCCAGAGGAACCCACCCAAGGGATTAATAAAGTTCTATCTTATCTTATCTTATCTTATCTTATCTTATCTTATCTTATTGTTCTCTCTTTTTATTAATAACTTACCTGAAGTCTGTCCAAATATATTTACTCAAATGTATGCAGATGATGCAGTTATATATACGCAAGCAAATAGTGTCCAGCAGGTGGCAAAAGATCTTACAGCTGCTTTAGCATTAATGCATAGCTGGCTGGAGGACTCATGCCTAATGTTGAACACCTCAAAAACTGTCTGTATGTATTTTTCAAAACGCCCCTTAAACTTGAAGCAGTCAAACATATTCCTGGATGGAGTAGAGCTTGAATTAGCTCCAGAATTTAAATATCTTGGGGTCATTCTAGACCCAACATTATCCTTCAAGAGTCAAATAAATAAAGTGTCCCAGGTACTTAAATTTAATAATCGAAATTTTAATCATATACGTAATAATTTAAATATGAATGTTGCAAAAACTTATTTTTACTCAATGATCATCTCTCATATGGACTATTGTTTGACGTCCTGGTCAGTTGCTTGTCCAACAACACTTAAAACTATTGAAAACATTTATAAATGAAGTTTAAAACTACTTGACAAAAAACCGACTTCCCACCACCACTGTCATGTGTTAAAAAAACATAAATTACTGAACTTCAATAACTTAGTGAAACTTAAAAGAGTGAGTTTAATATATAAAGTCTTACACTCCCTTGCTCCACCACCACTAAAGCAGTTCATTAGGCATAAAGAAAGCTCAGACAGGACCACTCGAGCTTCAATCCGAGGAGACTTGTTTATACCCCACAGACGGAAAGCATTTGGGCAGAACGTCCTTTCTGTCCAGGGTGGCCATCTGTGGAACAGTCTTCCTCAACCCATAAGAGAATGCTCGACATTCAACTTGTTTAAGGCAAAGGTTAAAAACTGGTTATGGACAAATCAAGTGTGTGATCATGTATGAGTTGTATAGTTTTAATATTTTTATTTGGGAACACAATGGTGTGTATGTGTAAGTTTGGTGATGGAGTTTTTTTTTATGAATGAATGATGAATTTTTATGACTTATTATGTCTATTTTTATGCTTAAGGACAACAGATGGAAATTAGCCCTTGGCTATAATCTGGTATGTTTACATTCATGTAATTTCTTCTTTACATTTATGTTCATTAACATGCACTGTCCTAAATAAATAAATAAATATAAATATTTACAAAGTGGCAGTGGCAGAAACAGGCAACGAAGCATGAGAAATTACTAATGGAAACCTAAACTGGGAAAAACTAAAGAGCAAACCTGAAATCATAACGGAGCAGAGAGACGCAGACTAAGGAACAGGATACCGATGAACGTAGACGAGCCAACAATGAACACAGACCGACATACACACACAAGGTAATCGGGTAATCACACACAGGAGGGAAGAACAGCTGAACCCAATACACATGAGGACCGGAGGAGACAAGCTGAACACAATGACAACAGATACAGACTTTCAGAACAAAACAGGAAATCTAGAACCCAAACCGGACACAAGGAGGGAGGACACAGAATAACTAGAACAGAGGAAAATAATCACAAAACACAAAACGCTGGGTCAATGACCCAGGACCATGACACCTAAATCCAAAAGCTCTTGTCAGGTGTAATATGTAAAAGTTCTGAATGAGCAGACACGAAATGAGCGGGAAAAACACAGCAAATTGGTACAATCTGAAGAGACACTGGGCCTCACATGATGTACATGTGGCCATCTTGGTGTAAGGCTAACCAGAGGCAGGAAGTAAAAGTAACTAAAAAAAGTAACAAAGTATAAGTAATTTGTTATTGTACTTAAGTAGAATTCAGGTATTTTGCTTTTACTCCTTACTGTTTTAGATAGATTTCTGCCCTTTTTTTTATAGCCTTTGATCTATCACATTTCTTTGTTCAACATATTTGGGGGAAGTTTGTATTTCACATCACGGCGCGCCTTCAGACATCAAGCTTCTTTGAGTCTAAATGGAGGGAAAATAACATAAAAAAGTCTCCTGGTGAGTGACCTATACTTTTAATTATATTTTAGTTCTATTTCTTTTTCTCTTCTCTGTAGTTAAACTGCAACAACTATGTGTAGTGCAACCATGTACAACTAATATAGTACAAATAATAATACAAGTATTACAGCATTTTTGGAACATAACTTAAAAGGATTGAGTCATTTTTTTGTTTAGCAAAACTCAATATTTCTTTTTCACTTTTGTATTTTTTTTTAATTACACAAAAATCAAAGATCTGGACATGAAAAAATTCAAGAAACATGTCAGAGAAAAGGTCAAAATTTTAAGGCAATCAATTGCTTCAGTACCCCACCAACCAATCTGTTCTGTTCAAAAATGTTTTGATTGAACAATCAGCTGAAAGGAGGAAAAATTGGCTCAAAATTCGTACTGGTAAGCTTATTTACAAGTACAAAATATTTATGACCACACTTTGAGCCCATAAGGTTGATCTGGCCAGCAACCCGACCTAAGGCTTCGCAGATGTCACGGCTGGATAGCCGGTGTGTTTAAGGTACGGACCCAAACAGCAGACACAGGACAACTGAACTGAAGTTAAACAAAAAGCGAGCCTTTATTGTGGCTGTTAAAATGAACATCAAAACTCAAACAAAAGTAAACAAGCGGAGAGCTTTTTTTTTTACAATGTTTATGTAATATTTCAAAAAAGAAAACCAATAAAAACAAAAACTAGAAGGTACTTGGGTGCAAAATAGTTGAAGTTGATCAAAAATAATAAGTTGAACTATCTCAAATGAAGGAAAATAGATGATCTTGAATATAATTACAACATTTTAATTAATTAAAACAATTTTATTCATCAGCATTGTTTTTTAAATTAAGTTTACATCGTTAATTTATTTAATGCCAGTACCAATGTTTGTACCTTTATTGTCTGCAACACACCAGCCAGTTCTTTCCATTTACAGTCAAAGTCACTATATTCAAAATCCCTACTCTCACCATCATACTGCCTTTCCTTTACACACATTCACCTATCCTCCTCCTGTGCCAGCACCAAGCTCATCAACAGCACTGGTGTTGGCAAGTGTTAACTCGGGGTGCTAACAATCCAGTATGGAAATGTAATTATTCTATCTGGGCTTAGGACTGGCAAGAGGGATAAACTGGCTGTTGTTCATGACAGTAATTCACAGTAACTATTTGGTTCAATAGCTATCATAGAAATAGCTGTAAAAAAGTAAATAAATAAATAAAATACACCCAAATAAATAAATCAATAAATCCAATATTTATTTTTTTATATGTAACATAACTTAAAATGAATATAAGAATCATGGTATGGTGAGGCAAAGACTTTCTCTCTGTTCTTGTGGTTGATGTGTTAATGAATAGACGTTTTTTTTTTAACTCTACATGTAATCTGATTACCTAAATCACATCAGTGTTCTTTAGTGTGTTTAAAAGCTATATTTCAAATGTTGAAGATATTAATATTACTGACCTGAGAGCAGCAGGATGAACAGTGAACACCTTCCATCCAGTCTTGGAATCTGTATAACAGATATAGTCATAATTATTATTGTACCAACATTTTTATCACACATTTTTAACATTAAGGTTTCTTATCTCCAGTCTATTAAGTTTTTTAGTTAAGCTCACAGTAAAGCAGCTCATCTGATCATCTGCTGACTGGGGCTGACGTTTAACAAGGTGTTTATTTGATGTGCGGTGCTCTGAACGGATAATTGGAGGTGAGCTTCCCTCCCTCCAAGACATCTACAGGAAGCGCTGCCTGAGGAAAGCGGGGAGGATCATCAAGGACTCCAGTCACCCCAGCCATAAACTGTTCAGACTGCTTCCATCAGGAAGGAGGTTCTGCAGCATCCGGTCCCGTACCAGCAGACTGAGAGACAGCTTCTTCCATCAGGCCATCAGACTGCTGAACACGTCATAGACACCTCAGCTTCACTACTGGAACTTCAACATTATGCACTCCACACTGTATATAAATGCCACTTGTTTTGCACATATTCAACTCTGTATATTTTATATATTTTATTATTATTATTATTATTATTATTATTATTTTATTTTATTTTATTTTATTTTTTTTACTATTTAATTTGTAAAAATGTGTATACACACACACACACACACACACACACACACGTAGGAAAATATTTAGTATACACATCCAGAAATGCATACACTATTATATATTGTACATATATTTATTAGTTTCAGGTTGGCCATTCTTGTATTTTGCTCGTTTGTGTTGTTGTGTTTGCACATCTCTGTTGCTTGTGGGGCTCGCACACAAGAATTTCACTCGCATGTGCTGTGCCAGTGTGCCTGCACATGTGATGTGACAATAAAAGTGATTTGATTTGATTTGATTTGATCTCTTAATATATTTTACTGTCAAATGAGGACATCAGGAGGGAGTGAACTTTCTGTGGAAAGTGAAGACGTGTGGAGTTATGAAAATGGTATGGTAATAAAAATGTTTTAAGAAATGCTAATTAATAATATTATTGTATTCGTGTAGATAAGCAAATGCTATAAACACTTTAATCTAAACTATTGCAGTATTATGTTTAGTGCATTTTCTGAACTTTGATCAAAGGCAAAACCAGTTTATTGATTATCACCTTACCTTTTCTAATTCTGGCCTATCTGTAATTTTTAAAAAGGTAATAAGTGGACTTGCAGATGTTCTATAAAGCCAACAGGTTTTTTATGTCATTAAATGTTTTCGCAGTGGCACCAAAGTAAACTTTAAGCTTTTATTTAACGCGTTTCTATGGTATATTGACCAATAAAGCATTCTATAATGCTCATGTTTCAAAGAGTTTTATTGACAATAAAACAACTACATGTAGTTGTGCTGCTCTGAAAACTAAATATAGTGGTATTATTGCCCATGTGTTCATACCTGTGCTTCTCCAAAAGAAAACATATCTGGAAATGACGCACCTCTGGGCTAAAAAGAAACACAAGCAAGGTTATCAAAGGTGAACCTACTTCACCAACATGCAAATCATTAGGGAAATCAAGCTGTTAAAGCAGGTAAAATCCTAAAAGCAAATAAGGTAGACGTGTTTCTAGGAACAGACAACATGGTGTGAGTAGCAAGAAGTGGGGAAGGATTATGGAGTCTGTGCTTGTCATTTGTCTTTATGATTCATGGCACTGTACAGTTTATTAGGGGGAATTCATTGTTTTCATCTTTATGTCTTGTTTTCAGCAGCAGCCAATGACTATGATTGTGCCAGAACACATTTGAATCAACACCTTGAGCATTTCAGATTTCACACAGGTGGTTAGTTGTTACACTCTGTAAATGGAATGAAGGTGAGTGTAATTGACCCTCTTTGTGCTGCATCTCCAAATCACATCACTGATTTGAGCTGACATAGCAACAAGCTGCAGCAGAGGACCCGAGTTTGAAGGATAAACCGCCCGCAGGGGCGTGCTGGGTGTTGTTTATATATATATAAAAACAACACCCAGCACGCCCCTGTGGGCGGTTTATCCTTCAAGCTCGGGTCCTCTACCAGAGGCCTGGGAGCTTGAGGGTCCTGCGCAGTATCTTAGCTGTTCCCAGGACTGCGCTCTTCTGGACAGAGATCTCCGATGTTGTTCCTGGGATCTGCTGGAGCCACTCGCCTAGCTTGGGAGTCACCGCACCTAGTGCTCCGATTACCACGGGGACCACCATTACCTTCACCCTCCACATCCTCTCGAGCTCTTCTCTGAGCCCTTGGTATTTCTCCAGCTTCTCGTGTTCCTTCTTCCTGATATTGCTGTCATTCGGAACCGCTACATCGATCACTACGGCCGTCTTCTTCTGTTTGTCTACCACCACTATGTCCGGTTGGTTAGCCACCACCATTTTGTCCGTCTGTATCTGGAAGTCCCACAGGATCTTAGCTCGGTCATTCTCCACCACCCTTGGGGGCATCTCCCACTTTGACCTCGGGACTTCCAGGTTATACTCGGCACAGATGTTCCTGTACACTATGCCGGCCACTTGGTTATGGCGTTCCATGTATGCCTTGCCTGCTAGCATCTTGCACCCTGCTGTTATGTGCTGGATTGTCTCTGGGGCATCTTTACACAGCCTGCACCTGGGGTCTTGCCTGGTGTGATAGACCCCAGCCTCTAAGGATCTTGTGCTCAGAGCTTGTTCTTGTGCTGCCATGATTAGTGCGTCTGTGCTGTCTTTCAGTCCAGCTTTGTCCAGCCACTGGTAGGATTTCTGGATATCAGCCACCTCCTCTATCTGCTAGTGGTACATACCGTGCAGGGGCCTGTCCTTCCATGATGGTTCCTAGTCTCCCTCCTCTTTCTTGGGTTTCTGCTGCCTGAGGTATTCACTGAGCACTCGGTCAGTTGGGGCCATCTTCCCAATGTACAGGGAATGCAGAATTATTAGGCAAATGAGTATTTTGTCCACATCATCCTCTTCATGCATGTTGTCTTACTCCAAGC
Organism: Copadichromis virginalis; assembly: GCF_057382275.1. Taxonomy (NCBI): domain Eukaryota; kingdom Metazoa; phylum Chordata; class Actinopteri; order Cichliformes; family Cichlidae; genus Copadichromis; species Copadichromis virginalis. The sequence goes on from NC_140620.1 coordinate 11,420,632, forward strand.
TCGAAAGCCTAGTACCAATTAAGCATATTAGGTGATGTGCATCTCTGTAATGAGAAGGGGTGTGGTCTAGTGACATCAACACCCTATATCAGGTGTGCATAATTATTAGGCAACTTCCTTTCCTTTGGCAAAATGGGTCAAAAGAAGGACTTGACAGGCTCAGAAAAGTCAAAAATAGTGAGATATCTTGCAGAGGGATGCAGCAGTCTCAAAATTGCAAAGCTTCTGAAGCGTGATCATCGAACAATCAAGTGTTTCATTCAAAATAGTCAACAGGGTCGCAAGAAGCGTGTGGAAAAACCAAGGCGCAAAATAACTGCCCATGAACTGAGAAAAGTCAAGCGTGCAGCTGCCAAGATGCCACTTGCCACCAGTTTGGAAATATCTCAAGACTGATTTTTCTAAGGTTTTATGGACTGATGAAATGAGAGTGAGTCTTGATGGGCCAGATGGATGGGCCCGTGGCTGGATTGGTAAAGGGCAGAGAGCTCCAGTCCGACTCAGACGCCAGCAAGGTGGAGGTGGAGTACTGGTTTGGGCTGGTATCATCAAAGATGAGCTTGTGGGGCCTTTTCGGGTTGAGGATGGAGTCAAGTAGGACTCCCAGTCCTACTTCCAGTTTCTGGAAGACACCTTCTTCAAGCAGTGGTACAGGAAGAAGTCTGCATCCTTCAAGAAAAACATGATTTTCATGCAGGACAATGCTCCATCACACGCGTCCAAGTACTCCACAGCGTGGCTGGCAAGAAAGGGTATAAAAGAAGAAAAACTAATGACATGGCCTCCTTGTTCACCTGATCTGAACCCCATTGAGAACCTGTGGTCCATCATCAAATGTGAGATTTACAAGGAGGGAAAACAGTACACCTCTCTGAACAGTGTCTGGGAGGCTGTGGTTGCTGTTGCACGCAATGTTGATGGTGAACAGATCAAAACACTGACAGAATCTATGGATGGCAGGCTTTTGAGTGTCCTTGCAAAGAAAGGTGGCTATATTGGTCGCTGATTTGTTTTTGTTTTGTTTTTGAATGTCAGAAATGTATATTTGTGAATGTGGAGATGTTATATTGGTGTCACTGGTAAAAATAAATAATTGAAATGGGTATATATATATTTTTTGTTGAGTTGCCTAATAATTATGCACAGTAATAGTCACCTGCACACACAGATATCCCCCTAAAATAGCTAAAACTAAAAACAAACTAAGAACTACTTCCACAAACATTCAGCTTTGATATTAATGAGTTTTTTGGGTTCATTGAAAACATGGTTGTTGTTCAATAATAAAATTATTCCTCAAAAATACAACTTGCCTAAGAATTCTGCACTCCCTGTATTAGGGGTGCAACGATACACAAAATTCACATTTCGGATCGGTTCGACACTTTGGTGTCACGGTTAGATATTTTTAATAAATTTGTCATTTATTGAAATTATAAATATATATTTTAACTCAAAAGTACAGTTTTTAGATTTAATGTTGCTAAAACAACAAAGTAATAAAATAAATAAATCTATCTGATCGAGGAATCACTCATCTTTGGAAAAGAGGGTGAATGAATGAGGGTGGGGGAGGTTCAATTTGCCATGTTGCAATGAGAGCTTAACTTCATTCTCGCTAGCTTGCCCTGTGCTCAGTGAATCTGCGTTCGACTACTCCGCCTAGGCTGCACTGTCGAGCACAGATCCACTGAGCGCTCAACACAGACAGCACTGTATCGAACGGTTCAATATCGATACGAATATCGTTGCACCCCTAAAATATATATACAGTGGGGCAAAAAAGTATTTAGTCAGCCACCGATTGTGCAAGTTCCCCCACTTAAAATGATGACAGAGGTCAGTAATTTGCACCAGAGGTACACTTCAACTGTGAGAGACAGAATGTGAAAAAAAAATCCATGAATTCACATGGTAGGATTTGTAAAGAATTTATTCGTAAATCAGGGTGGAAAATAAGTATTTGGTCACCTCAAACATGGAAAATCTCTGGCTCTCACAGACCTGTGACGTCTTCTGTAAGACACTTTTCTGTCCCCCACTCGTTACCTGTATGAATGGCACCTGTTTGAACTCATCATCTGTATAAAAGACACCTGTCCACAGCCTCAAACAGTCAGACTCCAAACTCCGCCATGGCCAAGACCAAAGAGCTTTCGAAGGACACCAGGAAAAGTATTGTAGACCTGCACCAGACTGGGAAGAGTGAATCTACAATAGGCAAGCAGCTTGGTGTGAAAAAATCAACTGTGGGAGCAATCATCAGAAAATGGAAGACATACAAGACCACTGATAATCTCCCACGATCTGGGGCTCCACGCAAGATCTCATCCCGTGGGGTCAAAATGATCATGAGAACGGTTAGCAAAGATCCCAGAACCACACGGGGGGATCTGGTGAATGACCTGCAGAGAGCTGGGACCAAAGTAACAAAGGTCACCATCAGTAACACACTACAACAGCAGGGAATCAAATCCCGCAGTGCCAGACATGTTCAAAGTAGAACTTTTTGGTATAAACTCAACTCGTCGTGTTTGGAGGACGAAGAATACTGAGTTGCATCACAAGAACACCATACCTACTGTGAAGCATGGGGGTGGAAACATCATGCTATGGGGCTGTTTTTCTGCCAAGGGGACAGGACGACTGATCCGTGTTAAGGACAGAATGAATGGGGCCATGTATCGTGAGATTTTGAGCCAAAACCTCCTTCCATCATTGAGAACTTTGAAGATGAAACGAGGCTGGGTCGTCCAACATGACAATGATCCAAAACACACCGCCCGGGCAACAAAGGAGTGGCTCCGTAAGAAGCATTTGAAAGTCCTGGAGTGGCCTAGCCAGTCTCCAGACCTCAACCCCATAGACAATCTGTGGCGGGAGTTGAAAGTCCGTGTTGCTCGGCGACAGCCCCAAAACATCACTGCTCTCGAGAAGATCTGCATGGAGGAATGGGCCAAAATACCAGCTACTGTGTGTGCAAACCTGGTAAAGACCTATATTAAACGTTTGACCTCTGTTATTGCCAACAAAGGTTATGTTACAAAGTATTGAGTTGTATTTTTGTTATTGACCAAATACTTATTTGCCACCCTGATTTACGAATAAATTCTTTACAAATCCTACCATGTGAATTCATGGATTTTTTTTTCACATTCTGTCTCTCACAGTTGAAGTGTACCTCTGGTGCAAATTACTGACCTCTGTCATCATTTTAGGTGGGGGAACTTGCACAATCGGTGGCTGACTAAATACTTTTTTTCCCCAAGTTGAACAGCCACAAGGGGCAGTACCCTCCATGGAGAAGGAGGCTAGAGGGCAAGATCAAAGTAGCATGGAGGGAGGTTAGCCAACTAACGGAGTTGCAGAAAGGTGCGACAAAGTAGGTGCATAAGAAATACAGCAAGCTGTCCATACCTGAGGCCTTGGAAACTGCCAAGCAAAGACTCACAGCCTTGGCCAGCCGCTTGAGGAGGTACACCAGAGAGATAGAAGGCAGGAGAATAAACCAGCTGTTCTTCACAGAATCAGCAAAGGTGTACTCTCAGTGGCAAGGGAACAATAATAAGAGAACAGCACCACCAAGGCTGGAGACGGAGCAATACTGGAAGAATATGGGAGAAGGACGCAACCCATAACGGCAATGCTCAGTGGCTAGTGGATCTGAGGGCAGACCACAGCGACCTCCCTGAACAGGGTCCAGTAACCATCACAGCGGCAGATGTCCAAGAAAGGGTCTCCAGTATGAAGAGTTGGACAGCACCAGGGCCCGACATGGTTCACGCCTACTGGCTAAAGAAGCTGACTGCACTCCACGAGCGTCTGGCAGCACAAATGAACCAGCTGCTAGTTAACGAGAGACACCCGGAATGGCTAACCGAAGGTCGGACGGTCCCGATCCCAAGAAGGGACCGGTCCCCTCCAACTACCGACCAATAACCTGCCTCAGTACCACATGGAAGCTCCTGTCAGGCATCATATCGGCTAAGATAAACAGGCACGTGGGTCAATACATGAGCGGGACACAGAAAGGAATTGGCAAAAATACCAGAGGCGCAAAACACCAGCTACTGGTAGACAGAACAGTCAGCCGAGACTGCAAGACCAGACTGACCAACCTGTGCACTGCCTGGATTGATTACAAGAAGGCCTATGACTCAATGCCCCACAGCTGGATACTGGAATGCCTAGAATTGTACAAGATCAATGGGACCCTAAGAGCCTTCATCAGGAACTCAATGGGGATGTGGCGTACAACACTAGAGGCCAACTCCAAGCCCATAGCACAAGTCACCATCAAGTGCGGGATCTACCAAGGAGATGCTCTGTCCCCACTGCTGTTCTGCATAGGCCTGAACCCCCTCAGTGAGATCATTAACAAGACTGGCTACGGATACCGACTACGGAACGGAGCAGTTGTCAGCCACCTCCTGTACATGGATGACATCAAGCTGTATGCCAAGAGTGAACGAGACATCGATTCACTGATCCACACTACCAGGCTATACAGCAATGACATTGGAATGTCGTTCGGACTGGAGAAGTGTAGTCGGATGGTAACAAAGAGAGGGAAGGTAGTCAGAACTGAGGGGATTGAACTACCAGAAGGCAACATTGCAGACATAGAGGACAGTTACAAGTACCTGGGGATCCCGCAGGCAAATGGGAACCATGAAGAGGCCGCTAGAAAGGCTGCAACCACCAAGTACCTGCAGAGGGTCAGGCAAGTCCTGAGGAGTCAGCTGAATGGTAAGAACAAGATCCGGGCCATCAACACGTACGCCCTGCCCGTGATCAGGTACCCTGCTGGGGTAATAGGCTGGCCAAAGGAGGAGATAGAAGCCACTGACATAAAGACAAGAAAGCTCCTTACCATGCATGGAGGGTTTCACCCCAAGTCCAGCACCCTGAGGCTGTACGCTAAGCGGAAGGAAGGGGGCCGGGGACTGGTGAGTGTCAGCACCACAGTCCAGGATGAGACAACGAACATCCAAGAATACATTGGGAAGATGGCCCCAACTGACCGAGTGCTCAGTGAATACCTCAGGCAGCAGAAACCCAAGAAAGAGGAGGAAGACGAGGAACCATCATGGAAGGACAGGCCCCTGCACGGTATGTACCACCGGCAGATAGAGGAGGTGGCTGATATCCAGAAATCCTACCAGTGGCTGGACAAAGCTGGACTGAAAGACAGCACAGACGCACTAATCATGGCAGCACAAGAACAAGCTCTGAATACAAGATCCATAAAGGCTGGGGTCTATCACACCAGGCAAGACCCCAGGTGCAGGCTGTGTAAAGATGCCCCAGAGACAATCCAGCACATAACAGCAGGGTGCAAGATGCTAGCAGGCAAGGCATACATGGAACGCCATAACCAAGTGGCCGGCATAGTGTACAGGAACATCTGTGCCGAGTATAACCTGGAAGTCCCGAGGTCAAAGTGGGAGATGCCCCCAAGGGTGGTGGAGAATGACCGAGCTAAGATCCTGTGGGACTTCCAGATACAGACGGACAAAATGGTGGTGGCTAACCAACCGGACATAGTGGTGGTAGACAAACAGAAGAAGACGGCCGTAGTGATCGATGTAGCGGTTCCGAATGACAGCAATATCAGGAAGAAGGAACACGAGAAGCTGGAGAAATACCAAGGGCTCAGAGAAGAGCTCGAGAGGATGTGGAGGGTGAAGGTAATGGTGGTCCCCGTGGTAATCGGAGCACTAGGTGCGGTGACTCCCAAGCTAGGCGAGTGGCTCCAGCAGATCCCGGGAATAACATCGGAGATCTCTGTCCAGAAGAGCGCAGTCCTGGGAACAGCTAAGATACTGCGCAGGACCCTCAAGCTCCCAGGCCTCTGGTAGAGGACCCGAGCTTGAAGGATAAACCGCCCGCAGGGGCGTGCTGGGTGTTTTTTTTTTTTTTATATATATATACATATGTATATATATGTATATATGGCAATACTTGGGTTTCTACCTTCTTATATATGTTCCCTTCTTGTAATGAAACATGCTGGTCGGTATTCTCTTCATCCACATGGTTACTTCTTGCTTTCTGTTTAATTTGCCTGAACTGAATTTGGTAAAAGACCTTTTGTTCATTTAGCACCCTTTGCTTGGAACAACCTGCATGAATGGAAAATGACTGAATTCATTTTATTAAGTGCTTTTAAATCTAAACTATGAATCCTTGAGCCAAGTCCATAACATGCAACCGTTTCAATTAGATTGATTGTCATTTTAACTGCTTTTTAATGTTTATTTGAATTTTACTGAGTTTTATTGAATTGTATTTTTATTTTATTTATTTATTTCATTTATTTTTTGCATGTGTGTTGTTGCAGCCTGTGTTTAATTGAGTAAGGTGTAAGGAGGTAGGAAGGAGGTGGCTCTCTATGAAAGCATGGCGAGGGCGTTAAGACCAAGGTTATTATCGTTAACGAAAACTAGAAGTGAAAAAACATTTTCGTTAACGGAAATAAAAATAAAAACAAAAAAAGGAAAACTAACTAAAACTGTAATGAGTGTTCACAAAACTAACTAAAATTAACTGAATTTATAGCAAAAATGTGTTTAGTTTTCATTGATGTGTGCGTGTCATACAATAGTCAAGGGTGAAAATGAAGTTTAGTTTCCAGAGTTTTTTGTTGCTGTCTAATTATGCCAGCAGGTGGCAGTACGTTAGTCGAGTTGTCATGTCAGGAAAAGTCAGGAGAAAGTGCCATGGCCAATTTGGGATTACTTTGAATATGACTGTGTTTTGGATAAAGCAAGTGTCTTGTAGTGGAAAGAGACAAATTATGAGAGACATTTCTAAAGGGAAAAAAATCCCACAAACCTTAAAGTGCACTTTAAAAGCTCACACAAGAAGGCTAACCTAGCTTACCTTGAGAAGGTAAGGGAGCACACTTGTTAGAGGAAAAATGATTCTATGTTTCTTTACCTTCTTTTAAATGTACAAAGATGCCCTTTGTCTGTGTTTAGATTAGTTTAGAAGTGTCTTTTTAGACTTTCCCAGCAAGGACATATTGTTTCAGATTGTTTTATCTATCCCAGCTCTCTGCTGACGAGACTAGCACCATATATGGAGTTGTTTATTTTATCTGTTTATTATTTTCTTATCCTGTTCTCACTGTCTCTGTGATTTGTGCCTATAAAAATGCCAAGCCACTGTCCATGGGTGTGGGTTGTTTTCAGCAGCTCACCCGTGTACACGTTAAGCATAAAAAAGTAACTTTGTCTCATTGTGTCTTTATTCCTCCTGGGTTTATTTTGCAGGGTTTTCTCCCAACAACACTCAACCCTCATCCCCAGAAAACAGAAGCTAACCCCAGGCAAGGCAGCGTGATGCATCCCGAGACAACAGGACTGGGATATCGACATAACTGTGTGAGTCAATTGCCTTCAAAAAGTTTATCAATTCACTTGAACCAAAATTACGAACACCCGGTGCTGCAAGAGTTAATAGTCTCATTGGGGCCAAGATATACATTTTATAGTTGCCTGGTATCAATGGTTGTTCATCTGCCTTTATTTATTTATTTAAAGAACCCATAGGTGGGTGTTACGTCCCCTGGCTAGTCTAGGGGGTTGAAGGGATGAACATAAATGTGGATAGAGAAGGAGGAGCCAAGATGGTAATTTTAGAAGGTTTATTTAATACTGGTGATGGGATTTGGGTTCAGACCGAGGTATAACGTCAGGGAGAGCCAAGGCCAACATAACAAACAAAACATCCCTGACGTAGAAATAAAAGAAACTTACCTAACTCCAAAAGAAACAAAAATATACAACCTATAACCATAACCTACCTACAACACATAAACAGGAGAAAACAGGGTGTCAAAACAAAAGGCAGCTCTCCCCTACAAGCAGTCTGAACATGAAGAAAACAACAATGCTCATACAAGATACAAAGGCCTACACAAGTATGGCAACCAAAATGGCCAGAGGGCCCAGAAACACAGCTCCACAGGCCTTAAATAGTGCTCTGCTGATTACCAATTAGCCGGACTCTGCGCAGCATCCAATCAGGACAGAGGAGGTGGAGCCTGGACAAAACAAAGGGTTAATAGGGAGGAGAGACATCCTCCTGGGGATGTAACAGTGGGAATGTGAGTTGTCTGTCTCTGCGTGTTAGCCCTGCGACAGACAGGCGACCTGTCCAGGGTGCAGGGTATGGTAGCTGGAATAGCAAAATATCCAAGGATAAGCAGAAGAGAATGACTGATATGATGAAACTGGGATTTTGTTACACTTAATTATTGCAAACACAGCAATTATTGCAAAAGCAGAAAGCTTTTGACGTGGTTCAGCACACACTTCTGGAGCTGAAATTGGTTCTCAATGCAGAAAAGACAAAGCTAATGCTGTTTTCAAACATGAAGAGATTTCCTCAAACTGTCCCTTTGGTGTCCACTCTTGAGGGAAACCTCATAGAAGTGGTGCATACGTATAAATATCTTGGCTTTTTAATTGATGAGTCTCTGACCTTTAAATCTCACATAGACAATCTTGTGAAAAAACTCTTTCGAAACAAATTTTGCTTTTTTTTTGAGACAAAAAAGCCTCTTGTAAATGCCACATTTTTATCTGTTTTAGATTATGGTGATCTGCTGTACATGAATGCTTCCGCCCAGTGTCTTCATAAGATCAGTATATCATGCCTCTTTATGGTTTATTACAAACTGCAGGGCCTTGACCCATTGTTGTGATCTGTACGCTCGAGTGGGATGGCCTTCGTTGTCCTCCAGGAGGTTTGTTCACTGGTGCATCTTTATTTATAAGGCCCTGCTTGGACAAATGCCCACCTACATTTGCGATCTGCTCACACGGAGAAGTACTGCTTCTTACAGCCTGCGTTTAAGCGATCTTTTTTTGCTCAATGTTCCATTTGTCAGAACTGAACTGGGAAAGAGGGCTTTTACTTATGCTGCCCCTTTCATATGGAACATGATGCAAAAAGACTGGAAGATAGCAGATCTTATTTCATTAAATACTTTTAAGTCCAGATTGAGAGAGTCAGAGAAAAATGTTTTTAAAATGTAATTGTTACTTATAATATGTATATAACTTTGTAATTTCAACATGTTGTCGCCTCTTGGCCAGGACTCCCTTGAAAAAGAGGTTTTTAATCTCAATGGGACTTTTCCTGGTTAAATAAAGGTTAATAATAAAAAACACAACTAAAACTATAACTGAAACTAATCAAAACTAAACTGAAACTAAGGATTTTCAAAAAAATAAAAACTAAACTAAACTAGCATGCAATTGGTAAATACTAATTAAAACTGATATAAAATTGAAAATCTGAAGTCAAAACTAAATAAAAATAAAAACTAATGAAAATTGCAAAACTATTAAAATGAGCTTCAGCAGGTGTCATTAGAGTGAAGATGAGGATGTTAAACAGTCCCTGTCTTAGAGGAAGTCTCCTGGAGGTGGTCCTTACTGAGGTCACATGACTTATTTTCGATGATGGGACTGGTTGGACTTGTTTCTTTGGAGAACACACAAAGACTCGTTTCATCTCTGACATCTTCTTAAAGTCACGGATCACTAGCATCTCGTATGATTTCAGTTCCCCGCCTGCCCTGTAGGTGGCCTCATTATGTTCCCACTGTTTCCAGTCACCTGATCCCTCCTCCAACAGCACACCTGTTCCCTGCTCCTCCTCCTGCATGTACAGGAAATCTAAACACTCTGTGGTAGTGATGGCCAAATGTAGCTTTCTGAAGCATTGAAACTTGTGTTAAAAACGGTTCATTACCCGAGGCGTTTTAATACAGTCCTCTCTGGTGACATCTGGTGGCCAACAAATGAATAACAGCTTGAATCTTCAAATAAAAGTGTACTGCTTCATTATGCCTGCCCACCCTACAGAGTAGAGTTCACAATTCTGTCTGATACTGGGTCACCTTGGTGTTGCTTTGAACATGTAATTTTTGGGTGAAAAATTATTTGTTAAATAAATACATTTGATGAATAAACATTCCTTATTTAAACACGTGCCATTGTGTGGTCTTTCTTTGCTTCTGACTTCTTGATATTGGTAAATACAATAGATGAAAATACATTATGGAGAATGCTTCTGAACAGAAAGCTGTCTGTTCTTGCAGACCAAAATCAACTCAAAATACTCCCACATGTAAGAGCCTCCTCTCTTCCTCGCTGGCTCCATATCTCTCAATAGAATGATCAATGGAAAGATCAAATACCATGAATAACCAACTTCCTTATAAACCATTCAACAGGTTACAGATGCAGTTATGTTCTACATGAAGCTTTGGATGTCACTGATCATGTAACTCTGGCCAAACAAATGAAGCCTCGGCACAGTCCTTCTGTGATGTTTTTTTTGGACACGCACCGGAGCGTCCCTTCATCACTACTCCATAAAACTGAATGAAATGATCTCAATCGGATATTTAATGAAAACAGTTCAAAGTCAGGAGATCAAATTGTTCAAATTGTAAATTTCTCTTATTTTGAACAAGTTCTTTTTTTGAATTTTGATGTTAGTGATATGTTTAAAATATTTTGCTCAAGGCAAACAAAAGGCTGCATCCTCATTGGCCGACCTGCCCAGGAACCTTTAATGTAACCCGACACAACCAGATCCATATTTGGATATTTACATCATTTCACTCATTTCATTCACACAACAACATCTTCAATAACAGAGTCTGAATGAAGGTCAGGTGTTGATGCTGCTTGCTGATTGAATGGTTGGTTTCAGCTCTCCTCTCAGTCTTTACTGCACAGGTGAAGGTAGAAAGTTCGATCTAGGGATTTCCACCCATTTAACACGTTATTTTATTATATTTTATTTTTTATTTTATACATTTTATTTTGTGATGTGATGTGAGCGCAGGTGCAACCCAACAGGCCCCAAACGTTCCTGGCAGCAAGTAAAAATGAAATATAAAAATATAGTCCAAACAGGTAAGGTGTAATTGTATTATGAGCCATAGTGCTTGGTCTGTTTGTCCCATGTAAATCAATTGCAGTTAGAGGCTACATTAATTTTCTTTCTGTAAGCACTTATTGAAATTATCTGAGCACATTACAAGTACATATTTGCTTACTCTGTATGCTCAAATGTGGCCCGTTATAGCAAACAGAAAAAAAGCGGAGGCCTGAAAAACAGGTGGGGGTCCTCCACCACCACCACTCACAGAGGCTGAGCAGTTGCCCTCAGCCAAAACAGTGGGCCCCCTGTGGCTGAAGGCATCTCTGCGGGGACATCCTCTGAGGCAATAACCCCGCAAGACACAAGTGCCTACATAAGAGGTAAATTCAAAATAATACATGATGTGCATACATCCTTTCTTCACAGTCACCTTTGCAGTGCTGCTCATTCATTTGATAAACTCTTTACCATAATGAATTTGTTTGTAGTGAAGTTATTTTCCTACTGATTTTGCCTTCCCTCAGTCTTGGTTGTCTTTGAGAGCATAATGACAATGAAGTGTAAGGTGCTTGGTATGTTTGTTAATTGCCATTTGGTCCCTTGTAAGTTATAAGTGACCTGTATAAACCTCATATTCTATCAGTTGATGGTGATGGTGTTCTGCATCTGGTGCAGCCTCCTGTTGAGCCAGACCAACATGCAGTTGTGAGTAATACTCCACAGATTACATGAGTTTACAGTAGAACAGCAATGTTGTTTATTTCTTTACTGCAGGAAAATAATGAAGAAACATTGACAGCTGTTACAGAGGAGGAAGCAACAGAGACACTTTATGAGGTTTACATCTTTTAATGGAAAATATAACAATTGAATAAAATGTGGTACTATAATACAACCATGGACTTTCTATGTCTCTAACAGAGTGATGATGGAAATGAAGAGGAAAAGGGTCCAGCCACGTCTCCAACAAACCTTTCCTCAGTAAGATGTTCAGCACTGATTTACAACCAACCTAAGTAGGCATGTACTATGAATGGCAATGCTATTTTCTGTTTCAATAGCTCCCTGTAAATGCTGGAACATCAGTTAAGGGTGGGTGAAGTGGTCAGAGATGGACGAATTATTTCAGTGTTTGAACAACATAATAATATACTTATTAATACTTTGTGTACAGGAAACACAGGCGACCAATAAAGCCAGTTGAACAAAAAATCAGTTTATTCTTCTTTCAACATGTTGAGGTGATGGGTCAAAGGAAATGATTGTGACATATGGTGTCTCTGACTGCGCTTCCATCTTGTATGTCCGTGGGAGGGTCAGGATGTTCATGGTTTGGATCACTGCTGATGTTTGGTTCAGAAGGACAGTGTTCTCCTCTAATTGTGGCAATGTTGTGAAGAATCACACATGCCACAATAATGTCACATGCCCTTTCTGGGGTGACCCTGAGTCTTTGCAGGCACTGGAACCGGGCCTTAAGCATTCCGATAGTCATTTCAATTCTGGCTCTTGTCCTGCAATGAGCCAAATTATATCGCTGCTGTGGGCCCGGTTCAGGGTCAGGGTAAGGGGTAAGCAAATAGGGTAAACATGGATACCCCCTATCACCAAGCAAGTAGCCAGTGAACTCTCCTAAGACAGAAGGGTACACTTCAGTTCAAATGTCCCTGTAGCAATTGGTCTTTATATATTTTAAAGTATTTTCAACTCACCATGTCCAAATTTTGTGCTCAGTGTACATTCACGAAAAATTCGTGAGTCATGAACAGAGCCTGGCCACTTGGCTTCCACATTTGTGATAATGTTGGCAGCATCACATATGATCTTCACAGTGCAGAGAACACAAATTATCATCCATTACTATAATGAAATAATTTGTTAGTTTGAAATGCTACAGGGAACTATGTACCTGCACATTAATGCTGTGGAAAGACTTCCTGTTCACATAGTCTCCTTCATTTACTGAAGGAGCAATGATTGGAATGTGAGTGCCATCTGTACAGCCAATCACGCCTGGGAACCCTGAAAATAAATGTGCAATTTAAGTAGTAGTCCAAGTATCACCACATCATACATTAAGTTTTGTTCATCCTGATACCTGCAATTTTGTGGAATCCCTCTTTGATAAATCTTGTGGGTCTGTGACCGGGGAACACCACACACGTGTACAGGAGACGTTTCAGTGCAACTGTAACATTCCTGACTGCCCGACAGACGGTAGCCTTGGAAACGTGCTCAGCGTCACCAATATTATACAGAAAGCTCCCGTTTGCAAAAAACCGAAGTGCAATACAAATAATATGTACAGAACTGAGAGAATGTCCGCGATGTGTCACATGAGCAATATTAGGCCTGAGGATGTTATCCAAATAAATTATAGATTGTGCTGAAAAACGGTAACGTTCACACAGAAGATCATCAGGAAATGATAAAATGTCCAAACGCGCTCTAATCACTCTTTCCCGGCAGAGAGCTCTGCGGAGAATTTGGGCTTCAACATCTACTGGCTCTTCAAGGAAGGGGCACGCCATGTCTGACACTTCCTACAGTCAGGTTTCCGACACAGAGGCGGAGAAGGTCAGGGTTAGTTGTAGTAAACCTGCTAGGGGGCAGGTTAGCTTCACGGAGTGTGTCGTCATAGTAACTCACTCAGGATTAATCTAAACTCGCTTTGTGAAACCGAAAACCCAGAGTTTTCGTTAACTCAGGGTGTACTTACTCAGAGTTTGCACTAAACCGGCTTCCTGAAACAGGGCCCAGCTTGTGAACTTTACTCTGACTTAGACTCACTCTGAGCAGTCAGGCAACATATTTGTAAATCAGCACATGGAGGTGTGGCCCTCGCACACTCTTCAGGTTTAGTTCCGCCTCCTTCCAGGAAGCAGCTCACCTGTGTGTCTGTGTTTAGTGTCCAAGTGTGGATTGGAGCTTGTTGTTCGTGTATCTGTTTGAAGAAACTGTAAGTTTGCTTTGTGTCGTCCTTTAACAGTTTGTCTTTAGGAACTTTACTGTTTGTTTCTGCTCTGTAATATTAGGACCAGATGTTTAGCTCTTATTTCAGGACAAACTTTGGATCACTCTTATGCTTGAAGATAAATCCACATGATTATAGATTATTGATTGAGTGGAATCCATACTGGTTAACTCTGCACTGAAACATTTGTTACTGTGATAAACAGTTTAAATGAATCTGTTTGACACTGATCATCACTGATGGGACGTTTTTTCCTTCTTTAACTGGAAACAATCAGATATAATCATTCTGTTCTTAGAAGTCGACTTTCAGGTTTTACTGAAGTGACATTGAAAAACAGAAAGTGAATCATCTCCAGCTCAGATCAGTTTACTGCAAACAAAGTTAATGAAAATGAAATCTAGAAGTTTACAAACAACATGAACAATTACTGCGTTTTTTTAAATGAACTTTATAATATCTGCATGTGGAGGCTGGGATATTGTGCAGGAAAGTATTTGGATTTGTTTTTGCGTTGTGTCGCTGTCATGTTCACTTTGTACTTTGTGTTTTAATCAGTGGATTTGAGTTTTCGTCTTCTAGTGTTTGAAGTTTTTAGTCATTAATCGTTGGTCAGAGTGTGGTCTCTTGTGTTTTCCTGTTTGTTGCCCTCTTTTATAGTCGTTGGATTTTTTGATAAACATTTTGAATTTTGTTCCTCGTGAACAGTTTTAAGTCTGAATGAACGTGTGCTGTAAGTTATTTGAGCCAGTTGTCCTGGATTTGGCTTCAAAACTCTGCCGGCTAATGAAAATAGTCTTTTGTTACATTTATAGAGTCACTCAGTGGTACGTTTTCATGAAATAAATAACTGAACAGATACATGTTAAAATTATGTCAGTTGTATTAAAATAAACACAAGTAACTGTTGATAGATGATTTTTGGTGGTTTTGTGTCCCTTTGTGAATTTTATTTCTTAGATAAAACCAGAGGCCCACTGACTCTTTGCACCTCTAGTCTGGTCTCAGTAGTCAGTTCATTATTCTGTAAAAGACTGTTGTTGTTTTAGAGCAAGTAGTCATGTAAAGGTTAACATCGTCACACAGGATGCAATCAGAAGCTCAAGTAATGAAAAATAAGCATCACTCAGTACTGATTATCTGATATCAGAGTCATTATACATCAGACACTTGGTGAACTCGGTAACATCACACAAAACATTTTAATTCCTCATGTATATCATGGAAGCCAGTGAGGGAACTAATGCTGACTTAAATGAACAGCTCAGGATCCACTTCTACTCTTCTTTTCTATTGTAAACAATATTATGGGGATTGTATGTAAATATTGTAAGGATCTTTCTAATGTTTTATACCTTAAAGGTTTTTGAAACATCTCTTTATGCCTGTGTCTGTGAAAGAACTGATGTCTGCACATGGATTATTTTTCTATCAGTAAAGACTATTAATTCTGATGATATTATAGCTACTCTTCGTCAATCTTTCTGTCAGCTTTATATTTAGCTACCACCACCCTCAACCAGTTAATGTTGCTAAAGGCAATATTTCCAATCAAGGATGGTGGAATAGAACACAGCCAAAACTCGGTCTCCTCCTCTCTGATGTGTTCAAAGGTGCTCGTCAATCATCTGTAATTCTTCTGTGCCTTTAAAAAAACAAAAAACAAAACAAAACAAAAAAACAACAACATAGATTTAACAATAGAGAAAAACCTTTGTTCATTTGACTGAATATCCACCAAAGTGGGTGGACGAGATGGCGTCTTCAAGCACCAGATTCTATTTTAAACCAACAATCAGAAGAACGTTGGATTAGAGACAAGGAGGGGAACTGAACTGGCATCCAGACAACTGGTGAACTGGATTAGAATAAAGACAGAAAATAAATTATTATTTTGAACTTATAATCACATAAATTTATTCTAATCACTAAATTCACAAAAAGTATACACTAAAATATAAACCCCAGTTACAAAAGAAAAATCAAACAATAACAGAAGTCCGTATTTTCACAAAAAAAAGCAAAGCTTTTTTGCTCAGGTAGAGCAAGTGAGAACAGGAAAAAAGATATTGCAATATTATGCAGCTCTTACATAAAAGGCTGCATAATAACAGAAACATCTTTTCTTTTAAGCCCAAATATGTACTTACTCCAGTGAGTAACTAAGTAATGTTCTGCATTACTTTTAAGAAAAGAAACCAGTAATGTGTAATATTTTATTTAACTTTTTGAGTGACCACCCTAACAAAGCATGTGAACTTTACTCTGACTTAAGTCTGAGTAGTCAGACAGCATTTTTCTGGAGTGAACACACACACACACGCACACACACACACACACACACACGCACGCACGCGCACACACACACACACACACACACACACACACACACTTTATTCTGGGCTGATAGACTATGAGGTCTTTTATTTATTATTCATTGCTGTTGAACAGCAGTGTGGACAGAGCCTCTTCTTGGTGGGTCCCGCACTTGATGGGGACTTGTGCCATTAGCTTGAAGTTGACCTCTACTGTTGTTCACCACATTCACATTGAGTTCCTGGTGAAGAGTCTTGGGTTCCTGTTGTACAGTTTTAGGCATTCCAAGCTCCAAGTGTGGGGCATCGAGTCAGGCCTTGTAATAAATCCAGGCAGTGCACAGGTTGGTCAGTCTGGCCTTGCAGTTTCGGGCAACGGCTCTGTCTACCAGGAGCTGGTGTTTTGTTCCTCTGGTAATCCTACAATTCTATTTTTGTGCCTCGCTCATGTATTAACTGTAAATGTTGAAAAAAGTATATTAGTTGAGCAGCTCTTGGAGCTTTTTTTTTTTCAACAGTTTTCTGAATTCTCATCCTGATCACCAGCTTCATGCAGTTCTGTCTGGTGTTCATGGGCTTACAACAACATAATAAATCGATTATTTTTCAGGGTTAGTAATTATCAGTTTATTGAAAGATACAAACTCATTATGTTATTTTAATAATAACCAAAACTGCTTGGTGAATAATTGAATTAAATGATACAAGTTGAATTCTACTTTAAATCTGACCACATAAAGGCATATTTTCAGTAACTCTTCTGAAAATCTGAAAATCTGCCTCCTCCAACCTGTCCTACTTCAGGTAGAGTCCCTCCCCCTTCCATGAAACAGCTCACCTGTGTGTCTGTGTGTGTCTGTCTACAGCTCTTTTAATAACCTTTTGTTGCTGTTAATGCTTCAAAAAGATTGTGCGTGCTGCAAACTGAAACTATGCTGCATGCAGTTTCTAGTTTTTCTAGTTTAAACATGTGAGGAATGTTTCCCTAGATGCAAACATCGATAATCAGCTTTAATGTCTGCATGTGATTCCTACTCTTTAAACTAGAGTTTGTGAACTCTGCAGATTGGGACAGTTTTGCTTTTCTCTGTTAAAATCCCAGAACCAGAAATGTGTGAGGCTCTGCTCTGAGATCCAGAACCAGATCACATCTGGGTAGATTTTGGCATAGAAAAAGTGTTCATGTGAATTTGTGAGTGCCCTGATGTACTCATTTCTAATTTACTCACTCGGCCTCTCTCAGTGAAAATCCTAGTACAGTGAGCTGTCACTAAATGTTTCCTTCAGTCTAAATTAAAGCTACACAGTCAGAAAACACCAGTCTGGCATAAACTGAATTCAAGACCAGTTCTCTTACTTTGAAGCTCTGGCTCCTCCTCTCTCTGACTGGCTGTTCACATTAACCCTGAACTGAAGATTCGTATTACCAGTGAATCAGTGTGTCTACAGCTCTCTGCAAACTCAGCAGGAATAGTTAGTCTGAAGCTTTTAGCTCTAATGACCCTAAAGGTTTTTATCATGGATCGGCAGAAATGTTTGAAAATGTTGTTATGTGCACATGAATGATTTGTGTTTCCTCTGCAGGTGAAGGTAGAAAGTGTGTGTGAGCTGATGTGAATTGAGCAGCATGGATCAGTGTGAAGACAGAGAGGAGGGAGCCCCTCCCTCTAAAACCACTCTGTGTGGGGAACATGAGAGCCAGACCAAAGCGCAGAGGTGAGATGACCATCTCTAACTGTCCATGACTCTTTTCCATGTCGCAGCTCAGCACTCGCATCACTGCTCCATCATTATTCACAGGAACCAACCTGGACCTCCACCCAGCTCTGTGTCCTTAATGAGTGACCACTCAAAACGAGACCCCATTGAATTTAAACACCAGCACGTGTCTGCTCCAGAGAGGTGAGCAGTTATTAACATGAACTATTTGAATGTCAGCCAGGTGTCTGATTTAAATGGTGATGCTCGTTGTATTTTGTTTTATTTTTTTATTAATCTTTCATGGTTTCATAAATGCATCTCTGTAGGAGACCACTGGCTAAAAGGACATACACAAAAAAACGAGGAACTAAATGTAAACATGAGCCTGAACCCAGCTGTATGTCCTTAAGGAGTAAACAGTCAAAATGTGACCCCATTGAATTTCAACAGTCGCCTGCTGGAGAGAGGTGAGCTGTTAGTAACACTCTTTCATGTTAGTACAGTGTCTGATTTAAATGATGATGCTTATTTTATTTTTTATTTTTATAAATCCTTCATGGTTTCAAAAATTTATCTCTGTAGGAGACCATTGACTCAAACAACATCCAGGAGAAAACGAGGAACTAAACGTATAAATGAACCTGGAACCAGCTGTATGTCCTTAAGGAGTAAACAGTCAAAACGTGACCCCATTGAATTTAAACATCATGGGTCTGCAGCATACAGGTGAGCTGTTAGTAACATGAAGTCTTTGAGAGGTATCCTGATGCATACTTAGTCATCCATTTAAGTTAATCCCAAAAAGATGATTCTGTTCATTTGGACGTTGTGTTTTCAGTGGTAGAAACATGTTGTCACTCATCCAAGTGACACTTTTTGGATTTACTTTCTTTACTTTCTTGGATTATTGACCATGCATCAAGACATTTTAACCCACTTTGTCAAGTACTGGCTTAAGCTAATATGACTATGAGCAAACAGCACATAAGATAGTTGATTGCCTGAACCACCTGTTGTTCAGCCTCAGATGCAGACAAAACAGGATTACTCCTAGAAGTCTGCAGATGAGCTCTTCAGTTAAGGGCCTTGGAGCAACAAGAAATCTTTAGGAAGACGCAGAACTAGCTCCTCAATGAATGTTTCAAAGAAACAAATTTTATCATTAATGTGCTAAAATCTGAAGAGGAGTGGATGCCACAGAGACTTACAATGCTTCTAGATGAGAATACTCCTCAAAGGGTGTTTGAATTCAGTAAGACAATCCAACTAGCACAGCATGAAAAGTCCAAGACTAACAAAGAAAGTTTTACTTAATTGTTGTTTACCAGAAACCACAACAAATTGAGTATTGAGAGACTTCCTGATCAATGGTTCTTGGTCAATGGTCATGACATTTTGCATATAAATGATCAAGTAACTGACCTCACAGCCCATTGTTCATTCTGTGGAGATTTCAGTCATTGTACAAAGGTATTGTTTATAAGGCTTAGGAAACCTGCAGTCAGCTGAGAATGAAGTATGAGTGACGAAATGTTTCTTCCATTGAAAATGCTACATCCAGATGAACAAAATCAACTTTTGGGATCTTTGAGAGGTAAATAACTACCTGATGTTGTTGAAAAGAAGACTGTAACTGGGTGTAAATTTACACAAATGTGAGAGTTCTAAAAAAAAAACAGTAATACATTTAACTATGTCTCTTAAGCTGGATGTAAACAAAAAATAAATGTTCAAAGTTTTAGAACATGTTTAGTGCCATCTTTGAACATTTGAGCCTGCTGCCAATAGACTTACATTACATTATTTCCTGACTAGTTACAGAATCAACAACAATAAAACTAAATATCAAGTTCAATGCCGAGTTGCTGAAACAATGAATTTATGTTCATAACAAGGATATACTCTCCACTTTCACTTGTTTTTCACTGCGATATCAGTTTTGTCAGTAGTTAGCTAACATTATGTTTTGTAAATCTATTGGCAGCAACCTACATGGTGACATCTTCTGTAACAGCAAAAGATGGCGCTAAATACTTCTAAATCTAGTGTTTCAAACAGTATTTAAATCTAGGACAGTATTTAGAGCAGGGCTCTGACAAAAAAAAGTAGAGACGAAAAGCCCTGAGGAACTAAACATGAAAGAAATTAACTCCATAGAAAAATAAGCTTAATCATGGGCAAAACAAACTCAACAGGCACACAGGAATCACACAGGAGCTTATATTCAAAATAGCAGCTGGATACACTACAAGCTCTAATTTGCTTTGCTCTTGGAATATAAGCCAGCAGATTGGCTACTTTTTTCCTGGACTGGATGAACAGCTAAATATTGTTCAAGAGTTAAATTATATTGATGAGATGAACATCACTAGAAGCACCTGTGTCTTTTCCTTTCCTTGTCTCTCTGGAGACAGATTTCATGGGGACTAACTCTTCATGATTCCTCCACAGAGTGGATCAGGAGAGCTCAGAGGTTCCGAGGGGTCAGTCTGCCCAGCAGCATCAAACACAGCTGGACTTCATATTTATGGTCTGTACATGTACAAAACTTTCGTCTGTGAAAGTTCTCAGTCATCCAGGTCATCGTAGTCAAAGGAGCTTGCAAAGAAA
Source organism: Copadichromis virginalis (assembly GCF_057382275.1). NCBI lineage: Eukaryota > Metazoa > Chordata > Actinopteri > Cichliformes > Cichlidae > Copadichromis > Copadichromis virginalis. The sequence continues at coordinate 11,441,143 of NC_140620.1, forward strand.
AGCGTCTGGACTTCTTTAAGTTGCTTGAAGACGTTTCACCTCTCATCCGAGAAGCTTCTTCAGTTCTAAGGTCAAATGGTGGGGAGTCCCAGATTTAAACTTAGTGGGAGAATATCCCCCCAAAGAGGGAAAAATGGACCCCCTGATGATCCTCTAATCGCCTGAGCCAAGGTGTGAAAATGGGTCCCAATCAGCCAGGGTTTCGGGTGAGCTCATTGTGAAACCGGGCCCCACCTTATCATGCGAATTCCTGAGGTCAGATGGCCCAGGATGTGAGTGGGTGTTAAGGCGTCTGGGGAGGGAACTTAAAACTGGATTATAGATGGCAGACAGTTGGTGTCGTAAACCACCGCCTCTGTTCAAAGATGGTCGCTCACAGTGGACATAGATGGCTTCTTTCACTCCTCTTTCAAACCATCTGTCCTCTCTGTCCAAAATGTGAACATTGGTATCCTCAAAAGAGTGACCTTTGACCTTTAGATGCAGATGGACTGCTAAGATGAGATGATGAGATAGCCTTTATTTGTCAGTTGCAGGTCTTTTGCCCACAACCGAGATGACAGACCTTGCCGACCGTATATACCTGACCTGTCCTGGTCGTTGTGTCCTTGGGCAAGACACTTTATCCTACTGCCTACTGGTGTTGGCCAGAGGGGCCGATGGCGCGATATGACAGCCTCGCTTCTGTCAGTCTGCCCCAGGGCAGCTGTGGCTACAATCGTAGCTTGCCTCCACCAGTGTGTGAATGTGAGAGTGAATGAATAGTGGCATTGTAAAGCGCTTTGGGTGCCTTGAAAAGCGCTATATAAATCCAATCCATTATTATTATTATTATACAATACACAAACATCACATTGGGGAGACAGGTCAGGCTAGGTAGTGAGGAAAAAAAACATCGAAATGTGTAACACAAAAGGATGATACAGGAATGCACAGATATCAACACACCATAGCACAATAAACACAGACAAGCAACATGGGAAAGAGTTCCAGTGTGTACATCCGATCTGGGATCGCTGCAATCTTTCGACTGCGCCTCCAACTGACCCGATGTCCACATCAGAGGGGAGGTAAGCGTTGGAGGTGGCGTTGGATCCGGGGTAGGGAGGGCGATGCGTCGGTGAGTGCTTATCAGTATCAGTATACCGTATTTTCACAACCATAAGGCACACTTAAAAGTCTTAGATTTTCTTCAAAAAGTACGGCGCGCCCTATAGCGCAGTGCGCCCTGTGTGTTGTAATGAGGACGTAGTAGAGAACACCACGAGAACGCTAAAGGGTGAAGTGTGTGCGTTGACTTTATCGCACATACCTGTATAAAAGAACAGGTATGTGCGTTATGCAGGACATCGTTGTTTTAACAACCCTGAAAATGGCAAAGAGACACGCTTACGAAGCACAGTTTAAACTGAAGGCCATCAGCTACGCGGAGGAACATGGAAATCGAGCAGCGGCGAGAGAATTTAAGATTAACGAATCGATGGTTCGCAAATGGAGGAAGCTGGAAAACAAGCTCCGGCAGGTCAAGAAAACGCAGCTGAGTTTCCGCGGACATAAGGCGAGGTGGCCCGAGTTGGAGGAAAGACTCGAGCGGTGGATCATCGAGCAAAGAACGAGCGGGAGAAGCGTTTCGACGGTCACCATTCGGCTAAAAGCACTTTCACTTTTTATGAAACGGTGCCATTTTTCCATCCGCACCAGGACTACGGTAGCGCAGCAACTTCCAGTGGATTATAAGAAAAAGCTGGCCATCTTCCGCTCCTACTGCAGCAAACACATCGGCGACAAAAACATCCAGCCCAGCCACATCACAAACATGGACGAGGTCCCGCTCACTTTTGACATCCCAGTGAGTCACACTGCGGAGAAGAAGGGGACCAGCACGCTAGCGATACGCACAACAGGGTATGAAAAGTCTTCTTTTACTGTTGTGCTTGGCTGCCATGCTAATGGACAGAAACTGCCGCCTATGGTGATTTTTAAGCGAAAGACTTTGCCTAAAGAGAAGTTTCCAGCAGGAATCATCATTAAGGCAAATGAAAAGGGCTGGATGGATGAGGAAATGATGAAAGAGTGGCTGAGGGAGGTGTATGTAAGGAGACCAGGTGGTTTTTTCCACGCATCACCATCGCACTTAATCTGTGACTCTATGCGTGCCCATCTCACAGCCGATGTGAAAAAACTAGTGAAACAAATGAACTGTGAGCTTGCTGTCATTCCGGGAGGCCTGATAAAGGAACTCCAACCGCTGGACATCGGTGTGAACCGCCCGTTCAAAGTAAGGCTGCGAGCGGCCTGGGAGCGATGGATGACCGATGGAGACCACAGTTTCACCAAGAGTGGAAGGCAGCGCCGGGCGAGTTACGCCACAATTTGCCAATGGATTGTAGATGCTTGGGCTAACATGTCTGCTGGCACTGTTGTTCGAGCTTTCACAAAAGCCGGCATCATTTCCGAGGAGCCGCACGGCACGGAAAGTGACTCTGACAGTGAAGAAAGTGAACCTGGCATGTTTGATGGAGATTTAGCGCAGCTGTTCAATTCAGACACAGAGGATGAGGACTTCGATGGGTTTGATTGATGATAAAAATGTGAGTACCAAACTTTGTTTTGCTCCTGCTTTATTTTTAAATACGCACACTTGTATGCTTGTGTGTTGTTGATGATGATGATTACTGGTAATAAAAATGTGAGTAAGGTACCGAACTCAGGTTTGCTCCCGCTTTATTTTTAAATACGCATACGGTACTTGTATGCGCCCTATGATCCAGTGCGCCTTATGTGTGTGTTAAATACAGTAATGGCACACATAACTGAGACTGCGCCTTTTAGTACAGTGCGTCTTATGGTCGTGAAAATACGGTATGTATGTGTGTGCGTGTCCAGAGTTCAGCTGAGACAGTGTCCTTCACCCTGCCAGGCTAAGTAAACAGTCTTCCAGCCAACCCAGGTGGCCTTGCATGGAATGGGAAGGAACAGACTAAACACAGTCGTTATCAGGGTGTTTTGTTCAGCTCCGGCCTTGCAGCTGGCGCCGAAGGGGTATCCGCATAAGTGATGTTATTTTTTACTTTAGTGCGAACAGCTCATATGAATTTCAAAGCAGTTCTACAGTCCAACACTGGTCTCTCAATCTCCCGTTGGAGAGCCGCGAGCTTCGCCATACTTGACTTCTGTGATGTTGTCATTTCTTGTGCTCAAGGAGCGACTTCTGAGAACTCACAGCAGTGTGCCTCCCCGAGATGTCATCCAATTTTGCGCCCAGAGATGTTATTCCGGGCTAGCCCTTCCGAGATGTATCCAGTCTGCAGTCAAAGATCTTATTCTGAGTATTCACAGCAGCCGTAGCCTCTCCAAGATCTTATCCGTGCTGACTCAATGAGCCTATTTTGAGAAACTCACGCCTCTCCCATTATTCCAATCCCAGCGGGCAACCTTGTGGGAGTTTGAACAGCCGGTTCCGCTTTCCTAATTCTTCGATAAGTCAGGGCCAAGCCAGCTCTGATCAGCCAGAACCCTGTTACCATGGTTCCGAATAGGTAGATATCTTCAGCACTCAGGCTCACCCAAGCCCAAACTGTCATGATTCGGCCGTGTGGCAGGCAGGATGAGAACCCAAATTGCAAACTCACAGACACGGGGGATAAACTCAAAATGCAGCTTTATTGCTGACAGGTGATAAACAATAACGATGATACAAAAGCAATGCAAAACTACACTAAACTGGGAAAAGCTAAAGTAACATATACCGGAAGACACGGGGAGAACCACACACGGCATGAGGGAGAACGCGACGCCGAACAGAGGGAGACGCAGACAGAAATACACACAGGGTAAACGAGGAAAGTTTGAACACACGGGGAACACAGGTGACGCTGATAATCATAACGAGACAGGGCGGGGTGAACTGAACATGACATGTACAGGCGTGAGAGTCACAAAGTAAACAGGAAGTGCACAGAGGTTCAGACAGGAGGAGAGAGAGCACGGGGAAAACACAGACATAACGGGCTGGGGAAACATGGAATAAAACATAAGGAGAGACGAGGGCTCAGATACACAGAGGGGCACACAGGGGGTGAGAGTCACAACGGGAAAACACACAAGGAACAACGTAACAGATCAACCCAGGAAGCATGGCCTAAATAAAGAACAAAATACAAAAATACATGAAAACTAAGAATACTGGGCCCACATGGCCCAGGACCATGACATCACCCCCCCCCTAAAGGGCTGGCTCCCGACAGCCCAAACCCGAGAAACAAAACTAAAACAGAAAACAACCCACCCAGGGCGGGAGGCGGGGGACCAGGACGGAGGGACCAGAACGGGAAACAAAACAAACAACAGAAAACACAGGAGCACATGACCGTAGTCCAAATAAGGTTCAGGGGGCCGACCCAGAGCCCACAGGCACAAGAGTTCACGGGTCACACGGTCGGGGGGCCGACCAGGCGGGTGGCACAGGTGGCAGAGCTGGTCCGGAGGCCGGCCGTGCGGAAGGCAATGGCGGCGGCGACGAAGGAGACGACGGAGCAGTTCAGGAGGCCGGCCGCGCGGAAGGCAGCGGCGGCGACGAAGGAGACGACGGAGCAGTTCAGGGGGCCGGCCACGCGGAAGGCAGCGGCGGCGACGAAGGAGACGACGGAGCAGTTCAGGGGGCCGGCCACGCGGAAGGCAGCGGCGGCGACGAAGGAGACGACGGAGCAGTTCAGGGGGCCGGCCGCGCGGAAGGCAGCGGCGGCGCATCAGTGTCAGGCGCACTGGCTGAGGCCCGGTGGACACAGGACCAGACGAGGCTGAAGACTCTGATGAGGCCGGACCAGACGAGGCTGAAGACTCGGAGGCTGGACCAGGCGAGGCTGAAGCCGGGCCAGGCGAGGCTGAAGCCGGGCCAGGCGAAGATGAAGCCGGGCCAGGCGAAGATGAAGCCGGGCCAGGCGAAGATGAAGACGCTAGAGCTGCAGCGAACGTGGACGAGGCTGCCGGTGGAGCAGCTGGTGGCTGAACGGGCCCCTCGGACCCTCCAGCGGAGACAGGAGGCTGAACGGGCCCCTCGGACCCTCCAGCGGAGACAGGAGGCTGAACGGGCCCCTCGGACCCTCCAGCAGATGAGGTAGATGGCGGCGTGGGAGCCGCGGAGTCCTGGATGAGCTCATCCGGGCTCCCAGCAGGAGCTGATGCAGAGCCAGGGAGATTTGGGACCCCTGGCTGAATGTTAAGCTGACCAGCGGACCATACTGCTATCGGGGACTGGGCTACAGGAGCTACTGGGGCCTGCGCTACAGGCGGCACTGGAGCTACTGGGGCCTGCGCTACAGGCGGCACTGGAGCTACTGGGGCCTGCGCTACAGGCGGCACTGGAGACTGAACTGAGGGGGACACTGGAGACTGAGCTGAGGGGGACACTGGAGACTGAGCTGAGGGGGACAATGGAGACTGAGCTGGACACTGGAGACTGAGCTGAGGGTGGCTGCGAGGGAGCTAACTGAACTGAGGGTGGCTGCGAGGGAGCTAACTGAACTGAGGGTGGCTGCGAGGGAGCTAACTGAACTGAGGGTGGCTGCGAGGGAGCTAACTGAGCCGGGAGTAGCTGCGGGGGAGCTAACTGAGCCGGGAGTAGCTGCGGGGGAGCTAACTGAGCCGGGAGTAGCTGCGGGGGAGCTAACTGAGCCGGGAGTAGCTGCGGGGGAGCTAACTGAGCTGAGTGTGTCTGCGGGGTGGCTAACTGGGCTGCTGGTGGCTGCACCGGCGATAAGCAGCTCGCGTCGACATCCGCCACACAAAACACAGCCCCTGAGCGAACAGTCACTATGTCTGGAAAAGACACAGAGTCCTCACTCACCACAGCAGGTGAATTGGAAGTCCGAGTGTCCGGCTGTGGGGTGGTGCGTCGCTGTACAGTGTCTCCGGAGTCCAAACAAAAGGGGACAGAATTATCCGAGTCCGGTGTTAAAAAAACAGAGCCACTCACAGTTGTGCACGGGTTAAGAAGTCCGGGATCCGAAGGCTCGGGCTGAGAGTGTGACACACGGTCACTCTCTCCCAGGGGTGAAAACTGCTCCGCTGCTCGGGAACGGCGACGACGTGAACGCCGTTTTCTCCGGGAAGGGGGAGGAGACGAGCCGGGCCGCGAATCCGTCAGCGGGCCGGGCTGAACATCCTCCGGCTCTTCGTACAGGAGCGACCGCTCCGGGAGGACGCCTACAGTGGAGACGAGGAAGTCCTGGATGTGGGGGTGGAGCGCGCCGAATAGCCACGGGAGTCCGGACACCATCCGCTGTAGGCGGACGGCTACGGTCTCCCGGTACTCACCCTCGGGCAGCACCACCCACTCCTGACAGTGATACTCCACTGTATAAATCAGATCCTCCCGGAGGTCAGCGGAGGGGTTGTGAATTGCTGGGTCCATATCGTGGTCGCGTTCTTCTGTCATGATTCGGCCGTGTGGCAGGCAGGATGAGGACCCAAATTGCAAACTCACAGACACGGGGGATAAACTCAAAATGCAGCTTTATTGCTGACAGGTGATAAACAATAACGATGATACAAAAGCAATGCAAAACTACACTAAACTGGGAAAAGCTAAAGTAACATATACCGGAAGACACGGGGAGAACCACACACGGCATGAGGGAGAACGCGACGCCGAACAGAGGGAGACGCAGACAGAAATACACAGAGGGTAAACGAGGAAAGTTTGAACACACGGGGAACACAGGTGACGCTGATAATCATAACGAGACAGGGCGGGGTGAACTGAACATGACATGTACAGGCGTGAGAGTCACAAAGTAAACAGGAAGTGCACAGAGGTTCAGACAGGAGGAGAGAGAGCACGGGGAAAACACAGACATAACGGGCTGGGGAAACATGGAATAAAACATAAGGAGAGACGAGGGCTCAGATACACAGAGGGGCACACAGGGGGTGAGAGTCACAACGGGAAAACACACAAGGAACAACGTAACAGATCAACCCAGGAAGCATGGCCTAAATAAAGAACAAAATACAAAAATACATGAAAACTAAGAATACTGGGCCCACATGGCCCAGGACCATGACACAAACTTCTCGTTGAGAAAGGGGTGTCTATTGCATTTAGGGACCAGTTGATCCAATCCATAATTCCTCTTTTAGGTTTTAGAGAACAGACTGTGAGAGAATGTTCCAGGGAAAAAAAAAAAAAAAAAACACGAGACTAGACAAGGACATAAGCAGGGAAGATAAGGGAGAGGAGAAAAAGTGTGTCCGCCTCCTCCGAAAGCCAAAGAAGAGAGTCATGTCCTGTGGAGGTGGCTCTTCTGTGTTGTGCCATGCGCTTGTGAATCGGCTGTTTGGTCTCTCCAATCTAGAGGTCTGGGCATTCCTCGCTGCACTGTACAGCATACACCACATTGTTAAGTTTGTGTTTAGGAGTTTTGTCTTTCAGGTGAACCAATTTTGGTCTGAGTGTGTTGCTGGGTCTGAAATGCACCGGGATGTCATGCTTGGAGAAAACTCTCCTGAGTTTACATAGGGGATGACAATTTTGTTGCGTCCTCCCTTGCTGGTGTCTGGTCTATCTTCTTTTCTGTGCCTCTTTGCTGACATTATGAACGCCTAGTTAGGATAACCGCATGTTTTGAGTGCTTCCTTTAAAGTCTAAGCCACCCTCTCCAGTGCCAAAGTCCCTCCATCCAACCTCACAATACAAGAAAAGAAGGCCGTCGCTTCCCTGAGCAAAGACTACAACATCACTGTTTTACCAGCTGATAAGGGAAGATGCACCGTGGTCCTAAACACTACAGATTACCACACAAAGATCACTACTCTCCTCAGTGACAACAATACCTACGAAGCCTTAAAGCAAGACCCCACAAGCCCCTACAAAAAGAAAGGTATAGGTTGCCTTCAGGACCTTGAAAAGGACAAAATCATTGACCGCCTTACATATCACCGCCTTTATCGAGAGATTGCCATACCCTGCATTTACGGACTTCCTAAAATCCACAAGGAAGATGTCCCACTCATAGTAAGTAGCAAAAACTCAGCCACTTATAACATTGCAAAACACTTTGCTACCATCCTTGCACCTCTTGTGGGGAACACCCACATCAAAAACTCCACCGACTTCACCGAAAGGTCCAGAAACTTACCCTGGATCCAGATGAAACCATGGTGTCCTTTGATTTAGTCTCTCTTAACTTGCATACCCACCACAGAGGCCGTGGAAACTGTCAGAAAACGACTACAAGACGACAGCTCCTTGGAAGACAGGACCAACTTCACACCCGATCAGATCTGCACACTGTTAGACCTCTGCCTTACCACAACATACTTCAAATACAACGAAGGCTTCTATAGACAAAAACATGGCTGCGCCATGGGCTCCCCCATGTCACCTATTTTAGCCCAGACCTCTACATTGGAGAGACCAAACAGCCACTTCACAAGCAAATGGCACAACATAGAAGAGCCACCTCCACAGGACAAGACTCACCAGTCCATCTGCATCTTAAGGATAAAGGTCACTCTTTCAAGGATACCAATGTTCACATTTTGGACAGAGAGGACAGATGGTTTGAAAGAGTGAAAGAAGCCATCTATGTCCACTGTGAGCGACCATCTTTGAACAGTGTCGGTGGTTTACGACACCAACTGTCTGCCATCTATAATCCAGTTTTGAGTGCCCTCCCCAGATCGCTTAACGCCCACTCACATCCTGGGCCATCTTACCTCAGGAATTCACACGATAAGGTGGGGCCAGGTTTCACAATAAGCTCACCCAAAACCCTGGCTGATTGGGACCCATTCCCACACCAGTTTTCACACCTTGGTTCAGGCGATGAGAGGATCATAAGGGGGTCCTTTTGTCCCTCTTTGGGGGGATATTCTCCCACTAGGTTTAAATCTGGGACTCCCCACCATTTGACCTTAGAACTGAAGTAGCTTCTCGGATGAGAGGTGAAACATCTTCAAGCAACTTAAAGAAGTCCAAACGCTTTTCTTTGCAAGCACCTTTGAACACTTACTTTTACAACTTCATGCTGCTCTTTATGCAACAGTGGATAATCTGTATTTGGCTCCATGATTTCAGTATAATTGGGTCATTCATGAAGTATTCTATTCCAGCTGCTGGAGGACAACATCATCAGCTTTGTGAAGAAAGAGCTGAAGAAGATCCAGAAGGTTCTGAGTCCAGATTACCCAGAATGCTTAGAGAGTCAGAGGGAGGAGGAAGAGGAAGAGCAGAGGAGGAGCAGCAGAGAGGCATTTGTGAAAATCACCCTGGACTTCATGAGAACAATGAAGTTTGATGAGCTGGCTGACCGTCTGCAGATAAGTAAGTCGATTTCCCTAAAGATTTAAGTTGCTGGTGTAAAGAATTTACTAATTTCAAAATAAGTAGAACAACACATAACAATGATGATATATGGAATTTAAATTGTCTATACATTTTTTTTAAACAGTACCTTATGTTGTACTTTTTTTGTTGTTTTTTCTCTGAAAACGTCTAGATGCCATTTGTCCTCACAAACTTAAATCTACACTAAAGGAGAGGTTCCAGTGTGTGTTTGAGGGGATCGCTAAAGCAGGAAATCCAACCCTTCTGAATCATATCTACACAGAGCTCTACATCACAGAGGGAGGGACTGCAGAGGTCAATGAAGAACATGAGGTCAGACAGATTGAAAAGGTATGCAGGAAACGAGACAGACCAGAAACATCAATCAGAGAAGAAGACATCTTTAAAGCCTCACCTGGACGACTTGAACCAATCAGAACGGTGCTGACAAAGGGAGTGACTGGTATTGGAAAAACAGTCTTAACTCAGAAATACATTCTCGACTGGGCTGAAGACAAAGCCAACCAGGACATCCAGTTCATATTTCCATTCACTTTCAGAGAGCTGAATGTGCTGAAAGACAAAAAGTTCAGCTTGGTGGAACTTGTTCATCACTTCTTTACTGAAACCAAAGAAGCAGGAATCTGCAGCTTTGAAGACTTCCAGGTTGTGTTCATCTTTGATGGTCTGGATGAGTGTCGACTTCCTCTGGACTTCCACAAAACTACAATTCTAACTGACCCTAGAAAGTCCACCTCAGTGGATGTGCTGCTGATAAACCTCATCAGGGGCAAACTGCTTCCATCTGCTCACCTCTGGATAACCACGCGACCTGCAGCAGCCAATCAGATCCCACCTGACTGTGTTCACAGGGTGACAGAGGTCAGAGGGTTCACTGACTCACAGAAAGAAGAGTATTTCAGGAAGAGATTCAGAGATGAGGAGCAGGCCAGAAGAATCCTTTCTCACGTCAAGACATCACGAAGCCTCCACATCATGTGCCACATCCCAGTCTTCTGCTGGATGACAGCTACAGTTTTGGAGAATGTGCTGAAAACCAGAGAGGGAGGGCGGCTACCCAAGAACCTGACTGAGATGTACATCCACTTCCTGGTGGTTCAGGCCAAAGTGAAGAAGGTCAAGTTTTATCAAGGAGCCCAAACAGATTCACACTGGAGTCCAGAGAGCAGGATGATGATTGAGTCTCTGGGAAAACTGGCTTTTGATCATCTGCAGAAAGGAAACCTGATCTTCTATGAATCAGACCTGAAAGAGTGTGGCATCGACATCAGAGCAGCCACAGTGTTTGCAGGAGTGTTCACACAGATCTTTAAAGAGGAGAGAGGACTGTACCAGGACAAGGTGTTCTGCTTCATCCATCTGAGTGTTCAGGAGTTTCTGGCTGCTCTTCATGTCCATCTGACCTTCATCAACTCCGGAGTCAATCTGCTGGAAGAGCAACAAACCACCTCCCAGAAGCCTGAAACAACAGCGTCTCACTTCTACCAGAGTGCTGTGGACAAGGCCTTACAGAGTCCAAACGGACACCTGGATCTGTTCCTCCGCTTCCTCCTGGGTTTTTCACTGCAGACAAGTCAGACTCTCCTACAAGGTTTGCAGACACAGACAGGAAATACTTCACAGACCAATCAGGAAACCGTCCAGTACATCAAGAAGAAGCTCAGCGAGAATCTGTCAGGAGAGAAAAGCATAAATCTGTTTCACTGTCTGAATGAACTGAATGATCGTTCTCTAGTGGAGGAGGTCCAGCGGTACATGAGTTTAGGACGTTTCTCCATACGTAATTATTCCCCTGCTCAGTGGTCAGCTCTGGTCTTAATCTTAGTCTCGTCAAAAAAAGATGTAGACCCAAAGACATTTTCTTCAGATGACGTTCTTCTGGAGCTGCTGCCAAAGGTCAATGCCTCTAATAAATCTCTGTAAGTAAATATGTGCTGATGCCTTTATTTGGTAAATGGTTATTCTAGTTAACATAAAGCAGTTTGAAAACAGCTGTAATGGTTCAGGGTTTTTTAAAAATATATAAAACATTTACATTATCATCAGTACTCAATCCAACTGTTAATGCATATGTAGCGGCAACGATTGTCAGCATTTCTGACAAAAAAACTAGTAATGTAAGAAAGTAATGTCCAGACCCACCCTGTAGTGAATACACAAGTGCTAAACATAAACTCTTCAAAAACATTTTGTTCATACCAAAACCACATGGAAAAAAACAGTGTTCTGTTACTGCACTGTTCTCTCTTCAGTTCTACCTCATTTCCAAAATACTGCTCTGCTACATTCGGCCTTACTTGTACAATCACCCAAATTTCACCAGCTGCTGGTGAACTGAATCATTTTCCTCATGTTGCTTGTAGTTCATGTTGCCAGTTCTAAGAAAAAAGTCTTTATTTTCTACAACTTTGTCTCATTTCCCTCACCCTTGATTCCTCTATGCTGGTTAGTTCTGTCCTCCCTTTCAGTCTTTGTGGTGTTTTTGTATTCAGTTGGATATTTAATTTCTTACTGACTTCTATCAGTCAAAGAATTGCTTGCTTTTTTTTAGTCCACATGTCCTCTGCATCCTGCACTTTGGGTCAGTCCTGTTCCACAAACTGTGCGATTCTTGACAGATTGTGACAGAATGCCATGACCAGTATGGACCTGTGAAAAGGTACCATTAACGCTTTGGAAAATAAGGCATTAGACTGCTGAATTTAGGTGTCAAAAACTGTGGTAGAGCACTACAAAGGATGCCTTATTGTGAGGCTAAAAAAAAACCATTTTCCTTGTTGCTTTACTTTTGGTTTTACCCGAGAACAATAATTTTCCTCTTAAGCTGATATTTTAGCTAATTTTCTTTTTGGACACATTTTAATCGGGACACTGTTTATATAAATTTGTTTAGTTTAATCCCAAACTGCATTACTTTTTCAGACTGAGTCTCTGTAACCTGTCAGAGACAAACTGTGAAGCTCTGTCCTCAGTTCTCAGCTCCCAGACCTCCAATCTCAGAGAGCTGGGCCTGAGTAACAGCATCCTGCAGGATTCAGGAGAGGAGCCTCTGTCTGACGGACTGAAGAGTCCACAGTGTAAAACTCTCAGGTCAGATCAAATGAAATATATATACACTCAACAAAAATATAAACGCAACACCTCTGCCCTGAACAATGTGAACCATGATTCATCCGTGAAGCGCACACCTCTCCAACGTGCCAGACGCCATCGAATGTGAGCATTTGCCCACACAAGTCTGTTACAGCGACGAGCTGGAGTCAGGTCAAGACCCCGATGAGGACGACGGGCATGCAGTTGAGCGTCCCTGAGACGGTTTCTGACAGTTTGTGCAGAAATTGTTTGGTTGTGCAAACCAATTGTTCCAGCAGCTGTCTGGGTGGCTGGTCTCAGACGATCTTGGAGGTGAACCTGCTGGATGTGGAGGTCCTGGGCTGGTGTGGTTACACGAGGTCTGCGGTTGTGAGGCCGGTTGGATATGCTGCCATATTCTCTGAAACGCCTGTGGAGACGGCTTATGGTTGAGAAATGAACATTCAATGCACGGGCGACAGATCTGGTTGACATTCCTGCTGTCAGCATGCCAGTTGGACGCTCCCTCATTGCTTGTGGCATCTGTGGCATTTTGCTGTGAGACAAAACTGCACATTCCAGGGTGGCCTTTTGTTGTGGGCAGTCTGAGGTACACCTGTGCACTACTCATGATGTCAGATCAGCATCCTGATGTGGCACACCTGTGAGGTGGGATGGATTATCTCAATATAGCAGATGTGCCCACTACCACACATTTGGACTGATTTGTGACCACTGTTTGGGAGGGATGGTTATATTGTGTATCTGGAATGAATTTTAGGTCTCTACGTCCATCCCATGGGGAATGGGAGCAGCAACAAAGGTGTTGCGTTTATATTTTTGTTGAGTGTATACATATATATATGTATATATATGAATTGTCAAAAATGAATTAAAGATCAAGGTAAAAAATACAATTATTATTGCCAAATGTTTTAGTCCTTTAGTCCTGATTACTCTTTAGCAGTTTTGTTTGGTTTGTTTTTCAGAGTGATGGGCTGTAACCTCTCAGAGAGAAGCTGTGAAGCTTTGTCCTCGGTTCTTAGTTCTCAGTCCTCTAGTTTAGGAGAGCTGGACCTGAGTAACTCCAACCTGCTGGATTCAGGAATGAGGCTTCTTTGTGATGGACTGAAGAGTCCGAACTGTAAACTGAATACACTTAGGTCAGACCAAGCTATATATATTTTTTTCATCTGATGAAAGAATTAATAAATTAAATGTTTTGGCTAAAGGAATTACAGGGTCCAGAGAAAAAAAAGTATTAGATATTGCTAAAATAATAATTCAAAATTTCACTTTAAAAACAAATTATTTTTTCAATGGTTACTAATCTGTTATCTTTCAGACTGAGTCACTGTAGCCTTTCAGAGAGAGATTGTGAAGCTCTGTCCTCAGTTCTCAGCTCCCAGTCCTGCAGTCTGAAAGAGCTGGACCTGAGTAACTCTGACCTGCAGGACTCAGGAGTGAAGCTTCTGTCTGTTGGATTAAAGAGTGCAAACTTTAAACTGGAAACTCTCAGGTCAGGTTTCAAACTGTTCTACTGATTATCATCTAAAATCTACATTCAATTGTTGTATAAAAGTGAACCTTTAAAGAATTTTATTAGACTTTGAATTATTGTTTGAGATTTTTCATAATCACATTTCTTTTGTGATGTATTCAAAGAAAATTATGTTACACTAGTAAAGTTAGAGATTTGGGGCAATTTGTCCATATTATATTCTATTAAATTCTGTTCTTTGCATACTTTTGGAGGCAAAGAAAAACTCAAAGCTCAAAGTTTTCTAACTCATGATCTTTATTTCCATTCCTGAGAATGGGAAGCTGTTAGGCGCTCTCATGCACCCACAGCTCTGAAAAAAAATCACAAGATGAATCTGTATGTGTCTAGTTTGGCTATGTCACACACACATAGGGGCGGATCTAGAGAAATATTCTTGGGGTGGCAAAGAAATCAAATGGGGTGGCTCTGTCTCGCTGCCATTACCATCACTCCCAAAACTTTTCCCTCTTCCTAAACAATCAAATCCCACATGTTGACTTTTTTTTAAAATTGGTCGACATGGTACATTTTTCCACCGACAGGAAAGCGGTGGCTTTTTTTCCTTTCTTTACTTTTTTTTCGCGCTGTCCTTAGAAAACGCTTAAAAAACACACACACACACACAAAAACGTTTTTAGAAAAAAGCGTGGCTTATATATATTATCATAACTCTGGATTTACTGGCCTGTAATTAAAATTTAAAAACTTTGAAGTCCGAACTTTCAATACGGGCTGAAATAGAGACTAGAGCACGACTGCAGCTTATATCAGCTTACATCAGTCATGTGATTTGGAGGTGCAGCGTGTCCGTGGACCACAGAGGGTTAATAACACTCACCTTCCTTCCATTTCCAGAGTGTAACATCCAACCACCTGTGTAAAATCCGAAACTCCCATGGTGTTGTTCAAAATGTGCTCTGGCCGGTCCTGCTTTGGGCTGAACCATTTGTTAATGGTGGAGGGGGGGGACACTATCCAATATATTCAGTTTTAGTATTTATATTCACTGTTGACTGTAACTACGCTCAAACTGTTAATGCTATCTTATTTTAATAAACAACAGTGTCATATGAAAAACTGGGGTGGCACTTGGGGTGGCAAGAGATCATTTTAGCGTGGCACTTGCCAACCCATGCCACCCTTCTAGATCCGCCCCTGCACACACACCCTCAGTTTACTCAGTTCCTCTTTCTTTGTGTCAGATTTCTGGTGCAGCTCTGCGCTAAACTTCCTCTTTTCTTCACTTCTTCTTTCTAAAGTCTATTGCCAGGGCAACTTCTCACCCTTTGACTTAGTTCTTTGTCACCTCTGGGCCTGGTTTATAAAGGCCTATACATAAAACAATATAATCAGAAAATAAGCATTAAGAATATATATTTAAATCCCAACAGACCCCCTTTTTAACTAATTTTCTTAGTTAACCTAATTAACTGACTCCCTCAATAACTAGTGTGAACTAAAAACAGATATAATTAACTTTTTCTGGTAAAAAATTCCTACATTACTTTTGTCACTCTTTGGAAACAGCCTCTATAGAGTTAACCCGTTTCCTCTTTAAAAATTTACTCCTGTTTTTCACTCCCTTTAATGGGTAGCACATATCCGGCCTTAACACTATTTTTGGGCAAGTTACATAACATAGAAATCCTACCAACTATCACTGTCCTTAGTTTAAGGTCTTTACTTTTAGTTTAGGTCCTTAGTTTGTATTTTGTTTATTGTTTTTTTTTTCATCTCTCTGAGATCATCCCTTCTTCTTGCCCTCACTCTGCCACCAGTAATGGTAGATGGTCCTTTTGAAGACTGTTTTCATTGGAAATATCTTTGTGTATAAATAAATAAAAAATAAATACTACACAAAGATATTGAATAATGTTATTGTATCTGAAATACAGAAAATCATTGTTCACAGATGGATTGTTGTTTTGTGTGTCTGCAGTCTGTCAGGCTGTCTGATCACAAAGGAAGGCTTTACTTCTCTGGCCTCAGCTCTGCGCTCCAACCCCTCCCATCTGAGAGAGCTGGACCTGAGCTACAATCATCCAGGTCACTCAGGAATGAAGCTGCTGTTGGCTGGACTAAAGGATCCAAGCTGGGCACTGGACACTCTCAGGTATGGAGGGAATGTCTGATAGAGACCTGGAAACATTTCCTGTGGCCTTCGCTCACTTCCTGTTTGTTTCATACACATGTCACATGAAACAATCCATAAAGGATAGGAGGTCTCCAGGGAGACCAACATATCTCAGTATTATTAACAGTTCAGATTAAGGAAATATTTATCCCAGAACACAACAACCACTGGAACCAGGGGGAACTGTTGGGCTTGCTTTATCAAAAGAATAAAATCACTATTCTTTTTTACGGCTGTGGTAGAAACTGAGAACTACATGGAGATGTTCTCTGTAGGCTTAAAGAAAAGCAGCCCTGCAGTAAGGGATTTATGTGTTTCTAGTGCTTTTCATAGACAAAAGTAGCAATGTGATTTTAAAAGCCAATACACAATATACAATAATGAAACTGGAAACAGTCCAATGTCTTGACACATAGTGAATCATCCAGGTAAGTAAATCCCCAAAATATGATTCCACTGATCAATGGCCTTGAGTAGCATTCACAAAGAGTTGGGGAATGGCTGCAATCACAGCATTGTAAGATGGTGACAGATTAGGCCATTAGCATTCACAGAGAGCCATTCCTCACAGAGAGAGGAATGGCTGCAATCACAGCATTGATCCAGCTAAACAGAAGAGTAATATAAAGATGATGAAGGTCACAGTTTGAATCAGTCATATTTCTTTCAACACAGTGGTGTACTGACAGATCCAGGATCAGTCAAAATCATCATCAGTTTGATCAACATATGGATTGAAGAGAATTTGTAAAAATGTTGGACTGTTCCTTAATCAGTGTCTAACAATATGTGTATGAGAGCCATGTAAATGTCCATGTGTGCATGCTGACTGTGCTGGTCTGACCCTCCTCCTCCTTTCAGGGTGGAGCCTGCTGGAGTCCGATGGTTGAGACCAGGTCTGAGGAAGTGTAAGTGTGTTTTTAATGTGATTCATGAAAACAAATCAGCACTCATTCAACCATCATCAAACTTTCACATCACTCATTCACATCTCTGATGTCAGGAGTTATCATCAAAGTATTAATCAATGAACAGATGATGGATCAATAACTGCAGCTGGATTGTGTTTGTTCTCTCCATCAGATTCCTGTCAACTCACAATCGACACAAACACAGTGAACAGACACATTAAACTGTCTGACAACAACAGGAAGATGACACATGTGGAGGAGGTTCAGTCATATCCTGATCATCCAGACAGATTTGATTATTTTTATCAGCTGATGTGTAGTACTGGTCTGACTGGTTGCTGTTACTGGGAGGTCGAGTGGAAAGAAACAGTTGAGATATCAGTGAGTTACAGAAGAATCAGAAGAAAAGGAGACAGTTATGACTGCGTGTATGGATGGAACGATCATTCCTGGAGTCTGATCTGCTCTGAAGATGGTCCTCATTATGTCACGTACAATAACAGAGTGACATTCATCTCCTCCTCCTCCCCCTCCCCTGTCTCTAACAGAGTAGCAGTGTATGTGGACTGTCCTGCTGGCACTCTGTCCTTCTACAGAGTCTCCTCTGACACTCTGATCCACCTCCACACCTTCAACACCACATTCACTCAAACTCTTTATCCTGGGTTTGGGTTCAATCCTGGTTGCTCGGTGCATCTGTGCTGAGTTGAGTGTAAAGAGTGTCCTCATGTTAGAGAAACACTCTGACTGTTGAACAGTTCAGTCTGTACATGTCTGTCTGGTTCACTCAGAAACAGGTTTTCAGATTCATGGATTCAATCAGTTGATGTTTTAAACTGTTCTAAATGATTCCTTGTAAACTTCTTCCTCTTCAGTCCTTTAGCAAACAAATGTTAACATGTAGATACTAGATTAAGATGAATCATTTCATCTGAATTCAGTGAATGTGATCTTTGATTTTTACGAAATTAACATAATTCCTTTCGTCATTTTATAATATTAAAATATTTAAAATCAATCCAATGTATTTGAAATGTCAGATATAAAATCAAGCACTTCGCTCTCGCTCTGCAGGCCTACTTGTTGTTCCTAGAGTATTTAAAGGTAGAATGAGAGGCAGAGCCTTCAGTTTCCAGGCCCCTCTTCTGTGTAACCAGCTTCCAGTTTGGATTCAGGAGACAGACACTATCTCTACTTTTAAGATCAGGCTTCAAACTTTCCTTTTTGCTAAAGCATATAGTTAGGGCTGGACCAGGTGACCCTGAATCCTCCCTCAGTTATGCTGCAATAGGTGTAGACTGCTGGGTACTGAGTGTTTCTTCTTCATTCACCACGTGTGTATACAAGCCGTATGCCTTTAATTATGAGTTACTGTATTATTGTATTTACCTTACAATAGAAGATGTAAATATAAAGCACCTTTAGCTGACTGCTGTGCTATATGAATAAAATTTGACTGAAGGTAACACTGTAATGTGTGTCTGTAATGTGTGTGTGTGTGTGTGTGTGTGTGTGTGTGTGTGTGTGTGTGTGTGTGTGTGTGTGTGTGTCCTGGAACTACCTCTGGTACTGTAAGACAAATATGGACCAGTTCTAGGTTGGTCAATCAACCTGAGTCTCCTAGTCTTCTTAAAAACACAACACAATGCAGCGCAAAGGAGCCTGTTTGGGACGAACTGTTACAGCAGGGTGAAGCAGATGGTTACAAAAACTTGGATAATAAGTAGAAAACAACAGACCGAGAATTGCTAGATAATATTAATGTAGCAAGGTTAGAGATGGAAATCTCATTCAAGGGGAAGGAGCAGATGCAGACGAGGTCAGACATGGATGAAGTGCAGAAGAAGATCCAGTCAGGAGATGGCAGGACCGGTTGCATGTTTCCCAGAAAAGAGTCATAATAGTATTTGTTTTTGTTGTGGTATTATACTGTATTGCCCACTTACAGGGTCATCCTGTTTGTGAAGCAGATCGCTGATTCACATTGAGGTCCAGCATGCTGGAACTTCAATGTGAATTTCAACTGCTGAAATGAATTAAATCTTTTAAAAGGTAGTCATTCTCCTGTACTTCCCAAGAGAAAGAAAAAACAAAGAACACTAACAGAGGTCAGGTTGCCCAGGTGTTTGGCCTGGTCTATCAGAGCTCCTGAGGGCAGCTGTGGGTCATCCAGCAGGGGGCAGCCTTGTAGCTATTGGAATATGAATGTGAGTGAATGTTAGATAACCAGCATTTATATAGAAATAAAAGCTTAGTAAAAGTGCGTGTGTGAATAATAAGGCAAGTTGTCCAGGTGTCTTCCCTGCTCACCCTGATACGAAGAAACCTGAGTAGTCTCGCGGGTCAAATCGTATCAGTCACACCTACTATGGCAGCTCCCCTGTTGATCATGGCACTTGGTTTTTTATCTGACTTGGTTTCAGAGTCTGGACAGCAGGCCCCAAAGATAGATATTACTTGGAAACGCTAAAGCAAC
This sequence comes from Copadichromis virginalis, assembly GCF_057382275.1. Classification (NCBI taxonomy): domain Eukaryota; kingdom Metazoa; phylum Chordata; class Actinopteri; order Cichliformes; family Cichlidae; genus Copadichromis; species Copadichromis virginalis. The sequence goes on from NC_140620.1 coordinate 11,460,628, forward strand.
CTATTTGGATTAATATAGATTAATATTCATATTCATATATATAATGTTTCATAAAAGGTTAAAAAAGGAATGTTCATTATTTAGGCTTTTTTGTTTAGAAGATTGTATTAAAGCAACTTAGAGAAAAACAAAAGCAAAAATGATTTTAGAAAAGTAATATATATATATATATATATTCACATCACATTGGAGGGAGAGAGATTGGTGGTGATATGGAAGAAAATGTTTTCCACCTCAGTGCTCTGTGGAAATAATCTGGAAAGCAGGATTCCTTGATAGATCGCACATCTTCTCAAACTTCTACTTTTGCTTTTCCACAGGGAAAACCTTCAAAATATCCCCTCTGGATTGTGACTGTATTTATAAATAATATTATATTAGGGAAATTTTCCTATACATATTTTGACCTGGGGGTAGAATTGATTGTGAAATGGAAAGGGAAAATGCTTATGAACTTGCAATTTAAAAACATGATGCATTTAAGGTAACCCTTTTTCATTTTTATTTAAGAAGAGAATTTGTTCCTCTGTGCGATGGCCGAACCTGTTCCTTTTCGTGGAGATAATTTCTCCTGCCTTATGGAAAATCCCTTCACATGGCACAGAAGAGGCTGGAGCGCACAGAAACTGGTAGAGATGCAGTTACACAGTCTACCTGGGCCCCACCAACTATCAGCTAAAGAGAATAAATACATTAAATTGCTGCACATTTTGTAGACTAACATTTTAAGATTATTTAAAAAATATAATATATCTTTTTATAACATTAAATGTTATGAGTCAAACAGAAGTCTTTCTAAAGTTCCATCCATCCATCCATCTTCATCCGCTTTATCCGAGGCCGGGTCGCGGGGGCAGCAGCCTAAGCAAAGAGGCCCAGACCTCCCTCTCCCCAGCCACCTCCTCCAGCTTATCGGGGGGAACACCAAGGCGTTCCCAGGCCAGCCAAGAGATATAATCTCTCCAGCGTGTCCTGGGTCTGCCCCGGGGCCTCCTCCCGGTGGGACATGCCTGGAACACCTCACCCAGGAGGCGCCCAGGGGGCATCCTTGTCAGATGCCCGAACCACCTCAGCTGGCTCCTTTCGATGTGGAGCAGCAGCTGCTCTACTCTGAGCCCCTCCCGGATGGCCGAACTTCTCACCCTATCTCTAAGGGAGAGGCCAGCCACCCTTCGGAGGAAGCTCATTTCTGCCGCTTGTATCCGCGATCTCGTTCTTTCGGTCACTACCCACAGCTCGTGGCCATAGGTGAGGGTAGGGACGTAGATCGACCGGTAAATTGAGAGCTTCGCTTTTACACTCAGCTCCCACTTCACCACGACTGACCGGTGCAGCGTCCGCATTACTGCAGCTGCAGCCCCAATCCGTCTGTCGATCTCCGGCTCCCTTCTCCCATCACTCGCGAACAAGACCCCGAGATACTTGAACTCCTCCACTTGGGGCAGGAACTCATCCCCGACCCGGAGTGGGCACTCCACCCTTTTCCGGCTGAGAACCATGGCCTCAGATTTGGAGGTGCTGATCCTCATTCCCGCTGCTTCACACTCGGCTGCGAACCGTTCCAGTGCGAGCTGGAGGCCCTCACCCGATGAAGCCAACAGAACCACATCATCCGCAAAAATCAGAGATGAGATTCTAAGGCCACCAAAGCGAAAGCCCTCCTCCACTTGGCTGCGCCTAGAAATCCTGTCCATAAAAATTATGAACAGAACCGGAGACAAAGGGCAGCCCTGGCGGAGCCCATCACCCACCGGGAACGAGTTCGACTTATTGCCGGCAATGCGAACCAAGCTCTTACAACGGTTGTATAGGGATTGAATGGCCCGTAACAATGGGCCAGACACCCCATACTCCCGCAACACCTCCCACAGGACACCCCAAGGAACATGGTTGAATGCCTTCTCCAAGTCCACAAAACACATGTAGACTGGTTGGGCAAACTCCCATGCACCCTCAAGTATCCTCGAGAGGATAAAGAGCTGGTCCAGTGTTCCGCGACAAGGACGAAAACCGCATTGTTCCTCCTGTATCCGAGGTTCGACTAGCGGACGAACTCTCCTTTCCAGCACCCTGGCATAGACTTTCCCAGGGAGGCTGAGGAGTGTGATCCCCCTGTAGTTGGAACACACCCTCCGGTCCCCCTTCTAAAGTTATTTAATGATATTTATATTATGAAAAGCAGATTTGTGACATTTTAAGTTTTTCCCGTTTTCAGATAAAATAAACATGCACAAAACAAAAGCAAACAGCCAGAACACAAAATGCGATTTGATGCGCTTTCGCCTGCAGTGTGAACGTAGCCTTAGACTCAACCAACAGAGGATCATGTACGTGTAGCAGTTTCTGACAGCCAATGAAATTACAACATAATACGACATGACAAAGAAGATACATTTTAGGGTTCAACGTAATCAAAAATCACAAGTTCTAATTTAGTCTGATTGAACTGTTGCCTTTTCTTCGACAGTTTAAAGTGCATTCTTAGTTTTCGTCAGCTGAGGTTAAAGCTCCACAACGTCTGAACTTCTTTTATATATAGAGAACCTGGAGCTGAGGGTTAAAATGAGGAAGTGTAGCTGGCACTGTGCAAATGATGCATTTGGCTTAAGCTTCTTAGAAGTATTCTTGGTTTATTCCAAGTGTTTCTCTTTTCCCTCATGCTTTATTGGTCTTCTCTTTGCTCACCTTTTTGGACTTTGTTGTTAATGACTTTCCCCAGCCTGAAATAAATTGCTCGCTTTTTTTTAAAACTGAATTCTGCCTTACATTTAGTCCCTCTCATTCCATACAATATCCTGCTAGCACTTATTTACTCATTACTTTTCAGTCACGCTTCCCTGGCAATATACTAACAAAAATATGACAAGCAGCAGAAATACTTTTATTATGTGAGGGTGTGTTTTTAGTCTTACTCACACCATGAATGTTAAATAGATAGATCCTCTTCCTTCTGACATCAGCACCAACAGCTGCAGCAACAGTTCCACCGCTGGCTGAGTGTGTAAACTATACAAATGAAGCACACAGCTGGACCGTGTATTACGACTCATGCCCTTCAAGGAAGAGGTATAAAGGACAAAAACCTGAAGTATCAGCACCAGAATGTACCTGGAAGTAAATGCCATTTTTTTCTTCAGTTGTATGAGACATGGAGTATTTTGGATTGATAGTACTGCTGTGTTTGTGGCATAATATTGCTGTAGATGTTTATATGCTTTATACATTTTGAGGTAAGTTGATTTAGAGCATTACATGATTTTAAAAAGATGTGTTTGTATCATCTCTATCTACTCGTTCCTGTTTGTTGGAGAGGTTGTGGACAGATCAGGAATTTCTCACATATATTTTGTCTTTAAATGAACCGTCCCTCAAACACCTCACAGCTGGACATGTGAACAGCTGCATGTGAGTAAGTTAGTATTGTGCATTTTCACTCTCAAAGTGCAACAATAAAAGCTTTTCTGTCATGTTAACTACAGTATAAGATGAAAACATTTACTTTGAAGACAAAACAACAAAACAAAACAGAAAACAGTAGATACTCTAATTTTATTGATTATCTTTGAGGTACAGTAATACATTTTTATATAATGTTTACAGATTATTTTCCTACAGCCTAATCCCAAATCTGCTTACCTACATGCCTATTATTATTATTTTTTTCTTGTGCTGGAATTGGTGTCTCGGTTAACCTGTGGTTAAAATCATAGTATGATAAACTGTAGGTACTTCTTGGGAACATTGGGATTGGACATTTTACTATCATTGATTATAATTATAGAATATTCACATCACTAATGAATGACTTACTTCCAAATAGTCAGGTTTCGTATCATGTGTGGTGATCAACCTTCCTGTTTCCACTACACATAGGAAAAAGTAAAAGGCTAAAACTAATATCATAACAATAACTATGACCATGCTAGATTTGGCTCCCAGCCACTAAAGTTAAATTGAAGTTAAACTTAGAGATACGAGGACATCCAGCATGCATTACAGCCGGTATCCTGATCAAATTTGAAATCAGGTAAAGTTTGAGGCTCTCATGGTCCCATTTATGGCTGATATTTTTATAGTTATCAAACAGTGAAAGCAGAAGCAGAAAGACAGTGTCAAAGTGGTCAAAAAGAGATACTGCAAAACAAAACAAGAGACTAGAGCCTATCAGGAAAACTAGTGAGTGGACCTCTGATTAAAGACTTTCTACCAAACTACAACTGCAGCTGAACAAATGAGCTGTTGGTGGAACTTTACACTCTGAAATATTGAAAGATTTAAAGGATGAGACAGCTCAGCACAGCATGTTATTAACTTCACACATGAAGTGGTTCAGTCCAGTCAGACTTCAGTTTTGCAGCCACCGTCCACATCCTGCTTCTTTGACTGGTCGTCACGGTAACTCTGGACTTTCCTCCAACGAATCCTGAAGTCTGTCAGTCCTTCTGACAGCATGAGGCCTGACAGCTGGACAAAATGTGCAGATGATGAAAAACATGAAGCATAGTTTGAACTTGTGTCAAGTTTGTGTTGGTGACGAACTGCTGACCTGCTGTGAAACCTGCTGCTGGATCTCTGTGCTGTGCATGTCTGCCTCTGACTGAAGCTTCATTTTCACCACTGTTTGCTTTGTCACTGCTAAAAATGAACCACATATAACAACACAAACATTAGTGTTTTACATGATGACAGGATCTTACAGTGTTTGCATTCTGGACCTCACCTTTGAAACAGAAAACATAGGCTGTGTCGAAACAGGCGGAATCAGACCATGTCCCTTTGATAAAACTTATTATTGCACAGTACTGAATTGAATTGTAGTTATTAGGCTCAGAAGGCATCCAGTTAGTGAATGTGGAGGTTGTGTTGTCAGACCAGAAGGCCCAGGGATCCCTGTAGAGGCCAATCCACACATACTGAACCCCTGATCCATTCAAAGTGAGCGTGATGTTGGATTTCTCCTCTTTGCTTCTTATACTGGTCAGGTCTGTGTGGTATGTCCTGCAGTACGACTGAGCCTCTGACCAGGTTTGGTTCTCCATCACTAAGATGTAACTTGTATTTTTGGCTGTGAACAAATAAAAAGGATGAATTTTCAAACACTGAATCTCATAAAATTGTAGCATAAGTAGGGCAACAAATGTTTTTTTCCTACCATTGTAACACAGGAAAGGGTAAGAAGCTCCACAGGGTCTATCATTCATCTGTGTTTGTCCCTGAAGAGCCACACAGTATTCATTTGCATTTACACAGTCTGGTTGGCCGTTAGCCCAGAACAGAAATTCATGTGTACTGCCAACATAGAAAAGTTTTCCCTCCATGGACCACTTCCAGCTGTAACGATCATCATAGAGCCCTATCCAAGCCCAAGCATTGATCCTTGGTGCCATTGAAACAAGCAGTTGGTTGATGTTGCTGTTGTAGATGGTGACCAAGTCAGTGAAGTGTTCTCTGCAGTAACTCTGAGCTTCAGTCCAGGTCATCAGCTGGTTCACAAAGTGGTATTCTCTGGAGTGGGGAGGAAGAGTGGAAAGTCCTCCTGAGAAAAATATAAATATAAAAATATAAAGGGCCTTTCTCAATATGCATACTTGTGTGTAGTTGCGTTCTCGTGTACTCGTGATACGTCATCAGTCGGAGACAAAGTACTGTTCCAATTCAAAGTAGGCACCAAGCCGAGAACGCGAAAAAGTCCCGGATGTGTTCTCGCTCCGTCTGTTATATCAAGTATGCATCGGTGGTGGTAAATATCCCAGAATGCATTTCGTCCAAAACTCAAATGCGGCAATGGTGGACGAGCGGGGCTAAAAACTTTTAAATATTACTCTTTCTGGGTCACAAAATAAACGTTTAAGCTATTTTCAAGCGAGAATGCAGCTGTGTAAACTTCAAATATCTGCTCGATTTATCAAGATATCATATATTTCCAAACATGCTCCGACGTTTTCGGAGACGTCTGTGACCCGCCAGCTCCATAGCAGACAGCGAGGTCGAGGGTTATTAGAGCCGGCAAGAACAGCGAACTCCCTCACGTTGTTTTCAACCCCGCCCCACCCCGCGGTCTTTTCGCTACCCAGCATAAACAAACCCTAAACCCCAGTAGCTGTCTATTGTATTGAATGTCCACTAAAATAAAAATAAAAGTGCTCTAACATCTCACCTGCTTGTTTTTATTAAGGTATGTACATGTACACTATTTTTATTAAGAGAGATTTCACTACTGAGGTTAAACATGATATATAAGTCACTTAGATCACTTCTAAATGTTAATGTTTGGTTTATTTCAGTGTTTTATTTGTTCCTGAGTAAACCGATTTGGCTGTGATTAAAGTTAAGCTTCATAACATATTACTCACAGTTAAATTAAGAGGGGACGGCAGTAAAAATTCCGGACCTGTGACATCATCAAGTATGCTGGTGTTCTCGGCGAGTATGTACTTGCGTACTTGACAATTGAGAAAGGGCCAAAGTTTTTATTGGTGAAACTGGACTGTCAGACGAATCACTAAAAAGGTTTTAAAAATTAAACCAATTTAAACTAATTTAAACATCGGAGCACTTTTGCAAATATGTGATATTTGAAGTTTGTAGAATGTAGAATGATGTAGAAATAGAATTTCCAGGTGTTTTACTTTTACTTTTACATATTTACAGATACAGATTTCTGTTTGTTTTCTTTTTTTCTTTTTTTTTACATTTGTGTTATTTGTGTTTGTGTCATTTGTGTTTTAACACATTTTGGAAAGTCTGTATTTCACATCACTGTGTGTTGTCAAACACAAACATATTTAATCTAAATGAATGGAACAAAAACAGAAAAGAATGTCCAGCTAGAGATTCCACCACCTGGACTTTTAACCATGCAATGAGATGAAAGAGGCAAAAACATACAGTTTTTTTGTTTAAACACATGTTGCATATGTTTAAGACAACAGAAAATAGAACTATAGTTTTTATGCTATTTATTTTTCTCTTCTCTGTTGTTAAACTGCAACAACTACATGTAATGCAACAATGTACAACTAGTTTTCAACCCTCTGAAGCCAGGGCAAGTGATGGTTCCTGTTGGTACCTTCGGGTGGCACTGTCACTTGGTGTTCACTCTCGCTGTGGTAGAGTATCACTTGCTGTTCCCGTTCCAACCCACAAGGTCCAAATTCGTAGGCTGCATCCTCCTGAGGACCCGGTCTTTGCGGTCTACGTGGGCCGGGTCCTCAGAAGGTTGGGTAAGCCGGAAGTAAACAGCTGTGAAACTGGACGGTCTAGCTTTCACCGCCGTCTCGGTGGAGTTTAATAAACTCAGCCATCTGCTCGTATATCAAATATAAAACGACACTGGTGTAAATTCTCAACCATCTCACGCTTCTAAATCAGTTTTTTGTTTGACGTTTATTCAGTGGTGTGAAAACCAAGGAGGAACCCACCCGAGGGATTGATAAAATGTTATGGTCCTGGGTCGGTGACCCAGAGTTTTTGGTTTTTGTACTTTTACTTTTGATTTCATCATGGTTTGTGACTGTTTGTGTTTTGGGTTTCTGTGATAGTGTTTCTAGCTCTCAAGTTTCGTGGTACTTCCTGAGTCCTGATTCGTAGGTTTTGTTAATTCTGTGCTCCCTCTGTTCTGTGTCATCCCTACCTTTGTATCCCCTCTAGTGTAGTCAAGTCTCCACATAAAGCCCGCATCTCTAAGTCTGTGTCTTTGCGTGTGTTTTGAGTTTCCTGTTTTATTGTGAAGGTCTGTCTGTGTCTTATGCCAGTGTGTTCAGTTTGCGTTTCCCCTGTCTCCTCTTGTCGATCACAATCAGCTGTGCCTCCCTCCTGTGTGTAGTTTCCGCGTTCCCTTCTGTGTATTTATAGGCTGTATCCCAATTCAGGGTCTGCAGCCAGTTTTTTCAAAAAGGTCTCAAAGACTTTAGAGTCAGACCTGTTACAGATCGTCAACTTTTCTTTATTATCAGGTGTGTTTCCAGAATCACTAAAAACTGCTGTAATAAAACCTATACTGAAAAAGGACAATCTTGACAAGACACAAATGAACAACTACAGGCCGATCTCAAATCTCCCATTTTTAAGTAAGATCATTGAAAAAGCAGTTTCTCAACAGCTCAGTTACTTCTTAAAACAGAATAACTGCTATGATGCCTTCCAGTCAGGTTTTAGACAGAACCACAGCACTGAAACCGCTCTGACCAAAGTGTTTAATGAGAAATATGTCTGAATACAGACAGTGGCAAAATGTCAGTCTTAGTTTTACTGGATCTCAGTGCAGCATTTGATACAGTTGACCACAACATATTACTCAAATGACTGGAGAACTGGACAGGTCTTTCAGGAACTGTACTAAACATACTTAGAAAACAGGAAATACTTTGTATCAATAGGTAACTTCACATCTGAGCAGACATGTGGAGTTCCCCAAGGTTCCATCTTGGGACCCCTTCTGTTTAACATTTACATGCTCCCACTGGCACAGATTATAAAGAACAACAAAATAAACTATCATAGCTATGCAGATGACACACAAATATATATCACAATGTCACCAGGAGACCAAGGCCCTGTACAGGCTCTTGGTAAATGCATTGAGGAAATTAATGACTGGTTGTGCCACAATTTTCTAAAACAAAACAAAAACAAGCTAAACAAAAACAAAACTAAAGTAATAGTCTTTGGTGCCAAAGAAAAACGATTACAGGTCACCAGAGAACTTCAATCTATACATCTAAAAACCACAAACCAGGCGAGAAATTTGGGTGTAGTGATGGATGCAGACCTAAACTTAGAAAAACACATTAAGACAATAACAAAGTCAGCTTACTATCACCTCAAGAATATTTCAAGGATAAAAGATCTGATGTCTCAACAGGACCTGGAAAAACTAGTCCATGCATTCATCTTTAGTAGGCTTGATTACTGTAACAGCATCTTTACAGGTCTACCTAAAAAATCAGTCAGACAACTACAGCTCATTCAGAACTCTGCTGCTCGAGTCCTCACTAAGACCAAAAAAGTGGACAACATCAGTCCAGCTCTGAGGTCTTTACACTGGCTGCCTGTCCGTCAGAGGATAGACTTTAAAGTTCTGATGCTGGTCTATAAAGCTCTGAATGGTTTAGGACCAAAATACATCAGTGACCTCCTGACCCAGTATGAACCTTCCAGATCCCTCAGGTCATCTGGATCCGGTCTTTTATCAGTTCCCAGAGTCAGAACCAGACACGGAGAAGCTGCATTCAGGATGTCCAAAAAACTTGCTGAAAAGCCTTCAGCTTATCCAAAATGCTGCAGCAAGAGTCCTGACAGGGACTAGAAAGAGAGAGCATATTTCTCCTGTTTTGGGTTCCCTTCATTGGCTTCCTGTTAAGTCCAGAATTGAATTCAAAATCCTGCTCCTCACATACAAGGTCTTAAATAATCAGGCCCCATCTTATCTTAATGACCTTGTAGTACCATATCACCCTATTAGAGCACTTCGCTCTCGCTCTGCAGTCCTACTTGTTGTTCCTAGAGTATTTAAAAGTAGAATGGGAGGGAGAGCCTTCAGTTTTCAGGCCCCTCTTCTGTGGAACCAGCTTCCAGTTTGGATTCGGGAGACAGACACTATCTCTACTTTCAAGATTAGGCTTAAAACTTTCCTTTTTGCTAAAGCATATAGTTAGGGCTGGACCAGGTGACCCTGAATCCTCCCTTAGTTATGCTGCAATAGACGTAGGCTGCCAGGGGATTCCCATGATGCATTGAGTTTTTCCTTTCCAGTCACCTTTCTCACTCACTATGTATTAACAGACCTCTCCGCATTGAATCATATCTGTTATTAATCTCTGTCTCTCTTCCACAGCATGTCTTTATCCTGTTTTCCTTCTCTCACCCCAACCGGTCGCAGCAGATGGCCCCGCCCCTCCCTGAGCCTGGTTCTGCCGGAGGTTTCTTCCTGTTAAAAGGGAGTTTTTCCTTCCCACTGTCGCCAAAGTGCTTGCTCATAGGGGGTCATATGATTTTTGGGTTTTTCTCTGTATCTATGAAGCACCTTGAGGTGACTTTTGTTGTGATTTGGCGCTATATAAATAAAATTGAATTGAATATTGGGTTATTTAGACCAAAATAATAAATTTTGCTCAACAATGGCCTAATATCCACTTACGAGGACATCATACTGCTACTGTTCTATCGATCTTTTAAACGAATATCCTGATATGTGGCTCTCATTTTTCTTAGAAACAAAAATCAGGTAAAAAAAAAAAAAGATTTGGTAATTCTTTGTTTTTGCATTCATCAGGCCCCAATATTCCCAGATATCAAAGAGAAATTAAAAATGCATGCCGTGGAAGAGTTCAGGTCTTAGGAGGGATTTTTTGTCATAAATTCCTTTTAGAATGTTTATATAATGTTTCAAAAAAGTGAATGCAGGTATTTTGGTAAAAGGAGAAAAAGGTTTTGTCTTTGTACTTGTGGCGGATGTTTTAATAAATTACATTTTAAAACCCTTACATGTAATGAAATTACCCAAATGGTTTCAGTCTGTCACTGTGTGTTCATATGCTATAATTTGAATGCTTAAGATAATTATTACTGACCTGAGAGCAGTAGGATGAGCAGTAAACAGGTTTCTTCCATTCTTTGCATCTATATAATAGATACAGTCATTACGATTACTGTGCCATATTTATTTATGATATAAGATTTTTATCATTTAAAATTTCTTATCTCCATTCTAATAGCTGCTTGGTATGTGTTTAATATGTATATTTGCAAAATAATCATATGCAATAGTTTTTCAATGTTTACATGTATCTATCATGTCTTAAAAATTTTTAAATAATCATTTATAAGTTTTATCATTAATAAAGTAATGATGTATAACTTACCTGGCAGTTTATTTTTTCATCTGTTGACTCTTCTCTCAGAGAAGAAGACAAATATGTTTTAAATTATACTTTTTTATAATTTATTATCAAAGATTTAGAATTTTAAATTAGTTTTGAGCGGTACCATGGACCTGCGTCTCTCTGGCTCTGACACAGAGTGCTGCCTCACCCAGACAGTAAACACTTTTATTACATGTCATAAAAACAGAATGTTAACGTGATTGGTCAAAAAGCTCAAAAGTTCATGTTTCATCTCCTGCACCTTTCAGACATCTCCCTATAAGGAGACATTGCTTCTAACATCACCATGGCAACCATCTCTTGTCAGGCCTGTAATGCGAGCGGTGGCCATTCCCTAATAACTGATTGGTTGCTCTGTTTTTTTCTCTCAGAGAGTCAGCCATACTTCTGGTGCCATCTCTAGTCTAGTCTCTGTCTACTTATGTCCTATAAAAGAATAAATTCTAACATGCCTGAAGCTTTAAACAAGGTTTTTATTTAATCTTCTAACAGATTTTACTGTCAAATGAGGACACAAAAACAGAGTGAATATCCTCTAGAAAATCGAGACATGTGAAGTTAATGGTAGTTCAGATTAGTCGAAGGAGTTTGCAAAGAAAAGCCTCTGGACTTCTTTAAGTTACTTGAAGACGTTTCACCTCTCATCCGAGAAGCTTCTTCAGTTCTAAGGTCAAATGGTGGAGAGTGCCAGATATAAACCTAGTGGGAGTAACCCCCACAGAGGGACAAAAAGGACCCCCTGATGATCCTCTGTTCAAAGATGGTCGCTCATTCACATCCTGGGCCATCTTTGTCTTAGTTTCACAGTCCAACTGGGGAGGGTCTCCTAAAATCTACTCCTAAGTTCATGACACAATCAGGCCTTTATTACATTGAGGGCAGTGTCAGTGTCTCTACAATAATACTAAATACACACATTAACACATTTCTCAACTCTAAAACAGCTAAACATTCCTACATCTGTCAATCTCTATTGTGCTTTGTACATTGTGCTTTTTCCACAATGTTGACACAGTAGTATTCCTAAAATTTAGACAATACTTGTACAATATCTAATTCCATTCAATCAGTCCCTCTGCTTTAATAATGATATTTCTTTACCTGACAACAGAAAGTAGTATGTAAAAACAAATTGCTTGCTAATAAAAACTTCAATTCTCTGAATCATGAAGACAATTTATGAGCACACACTCTATAATCCTTCCCGACATCTTCCTACTAAACATGTTGTTTGTTCCTAGAACCACATCTAACCTCATTTGCCTTTCTTTTAAAACCTACTTTAACAGCTTGATATTCCTAGTGATTTGAATGCTGGTGAAGTAGATTCACCTTTATGTAACCTTGCTTATGCTTCTTAAAGCATCAAGACACGTCACTTACAGAATTTATGGGTTTAAAGTAGCATAGGTATGGTTACATGAGAGAAAAATGGCGCTACATTTAATTTTGGGAGATCTCGAATAAGAGATCTTAATCTTAAATTACAGAAGGTAAGGTGATTTTGCCTTTGATCAAAGCTCAGAACATACAATACAAGTATAATACTTGTAATAATAGTTAAAAGTTTACAGCGTTTCCTTAACTACAATCTCTAATCTGAACTACGTCTGTGAAGGTTCTCAGTCATCCAGGTCATCGTAGTCAAAGGAGCTTGCAAAGAAAAGCGTCTGGACTTCTTTAAGTTACTTGAAGACGTTTCACCTCTCATCCGAGAAGCTTCTTCAGTTCTAAGGTCAAATGGTGGAGAGTCCCAGATATAAACCTAGTGGGAGTAACCCCCCACAGAGGGACAAAAGGACCCCCTGATGATCCTCTAATCGCCTGAGCCAAGGTGTGAAACTGGGTGTGGGCTCCAATCAGCCAGAGTTTCGGGTGAGTTCATTGTGTGAAACCTGGCCCCACCTTATCATGCGAATTCCTGAGATCAGATGGCCCAGGATGTGAGTGGGCGTTAAGGCGTCTGGGAAGGGAACTCAAAACTGGATTATAGATGGCAGACAGTTGGTGTCGTAAACCCCGCCTCTGTTCAAAGATGGTCGCTCACAGTGGACATAGATGGCTTCTTTCACTCCTCTTTCAAACCATCTGTCCTCTCTGTCCAAAATGTGAACATTGGCATCCTCGAAAGAGTGTCCTTTATCCTTAAGATGCAGATGGACTGCTGAGTCTTGTCCTGTGGAGGTGGCTCTTCTGTGTTGTGCCATGCGCTTGTGAAGTGGCTGTTTGGTCTCTCCAATGTAGAGGTCTGAGCATTCCTCACTGCACTGTACAGCATACACCACATTGTTAAGTCTGTGTTTTGGCGTTTTGTCTTTCAGGTGAACCAGTTTCTGTCTGAGTGTGTTGCTGGGTCTGAAATGCACCGGGATGTCATGCTTGGAGAAAACTCTCCTGAGTTTCTCTGATACACCGGCTACATAGGGGATGACAATGTTGTTGCGTCTGTCCTTCTTATCCTCCCTCGCTGGTGTCTGGTCTTCTTTTCTGTGCCTCTTTGCTGACTTTAAGAACGCCCATTTAGGATAGCCGCACGTTTTGAGTGCTTCCTTTACATGTGTGTGTTCCTTCTTTTTTCCTTCAGGCTTAGAGGGAACATGTTCTGCCCGGTGGTGTAGGGTCCTAATTACTCCAAGTTTGTGTTCCAGAGGGTGATGGGAGTCAAAGAGGAGGTAATTAATAAGATTGTGAAGTTCTTCTCCTCAGTTCTCAGCTCCCAGTTCTACAGTCTGAAAGAGCTGGACCTGAGTAACTCTGACCTGCAGGACTCAGGGGTGAAGCTTCTGTCTGTTGGATTAAAGAGTGCAAACTTTAAACTGGAAACTCTCAGGTCAGGTTTCAAACTTTTCCACTGATTATCATTTAAAATCTATATTCAATTGTTCTATAAAAAAGTGAACACGTAAAGAATTTTATTAGACTTTGAATTATTGTTTGAGATTTTTCAGAGTCACATTTCTTTAGTGATGTATTCAAAGAAAATTACTTAACACTGGTAAAGTTAGACATTTAGGGTCATTTGTCCATATTATATTTTTATTAAGAAAATATCCAAACCGGATGTTTAGGGGTCTATTATTTTTTCTTAATGCGGAAAAATTTATTTATTAATGCCACATCTGCACATTTAGATGTAAAACATTAAGAAACTAGACATCTTAACGCTTTATTCCCCATGATTATAATAAAATTCTAACAGAATTCTAACAGAAATCTGATGAGCAGCATAAACTCTTAAATATGGCTTTAAAAAAAACATTGGAGAATGTTGGTTATGAATTTGTTTTAATTTGGATGTAGATTGTCATCTTTTTTTCAGCAGATAAGATTCACAATGCCCTTGAACGTGGATTTAAAAAATGTGAGCGTGAATGGATTCGTTGACACTGAATCATCCCTTAGTTATGCTGCTTTAGTGTCAGGCTTTTAGTAGAGTTCCCATGGTGCTCTCTTTTCTTCTCCATTCCCTTATTTTCACCCCTGATGCTTTTATGTGCCACTGGTGCATGTGCTTATCTCTTTCTTTAGTTTGTGTTTTGTTTTTTTGGGTTTTCTCTCTCTCTCATCTCTTCTTTTTGCCCTCACTCTGCCACCAGTCATGGGAGATGGTCCTTTTGAAGACTGTTTTCATTGGAAATATATTTGTGTATAAATAAAGAAAAATTAAATACTACACAAAGAAGTAAATACTGAATAATGTTATTGTGTCTGAAAAACAGAAATTTGTTGTTCACAGATGGATTGTTGTTTTGTGTGTCTGCAGTATGTCAGGCTGTCTGATCACAGAGGAAGGCTGTACTTCTCTGGCCTCAGCTCTGAGCTCCAACCCCTCCCATCTGAGAGAGCTGGACCTGAGCTACAATCATCCGGGTCACTCAGGAATGGCTTGATTGAAGGATCCAGGCTGGACACTGGACACTCTCAGGTATGGAGGGAATGTCTGATAGAGGAGGAACAGCTGGAAACATTTCCTGTGTCCTTCAATCACTTCCTGTTTGTTTCATACACGCATCACATGAAACGATCCATAAAGGATAGAAATGTAGGAGACCTACATGTATTCAGTATTATTAACAGTTCAGATTACAGAAATATTTATCCCAGAACAAAACAACTACTGGAACTGTTAGATTGAAATCATTCTTCTATTTTTGAGCTGTGGTAGAAACTGACAACTACAGGGAGATGGACAAAGGTCACAATGGGATTTTAAAAGCCAATACACGATATACAATAATGGAACTGGAAACAGTCCAATGTCTTGACACAAAGTGAATCGTCCAGGTAAGTAAATCTACAAAATATGATTCCACTGATCAATGGCCATGAGTAGCATTCACAAAGAGTTGGGATGGCTGCAATCACAGCATTGTAAGATGGTGACAGATTAGGCCCCCTGCTTGATTCAGAGATGGTCCTTCCCTTTTCACGTAAATGGCCTCCTTGACTCTGTGCTCAAACCAGCGTTCCTGCTTGTCCAGGATGTGTACATCCTCATGAAAACAACCCAGTAGAAAAGCTAATTTGGAGAAGAGCCCAGTGAAAGCTATAGAGGCAGGAAGGAAGTGAAAAAGTGAAGCATGGTGGATCAAGAATGTAACACAGCAGTAAAGGACAGAGACAGTATTAAGAGATCTTAAAGGAAGTACAATATAACAAAGATCATCGCATTGAAATGTTAAATCTGAAATATCCTGGAGAAGAAGATGGTTCAAAGCAGCTCTTAAATCCATGACAATTATTTCCTGTGGGAAGGATCATGATGCTACATCATGATGAAGCGTTTTGAGGGTGAGGTACTGAATATTCTGCTGCTCTTCTACAATTGAATATGGCAGGACATAAACTATTCACAAACAAATACATGGCTCACTGTTTGTGTGACACAGGCAGACATTTTTCTGTGAGAGAAATAGGATCAGAACATGAATAGTTTTCATATTTCATTCAACACAGTGGTGTACTGACAGATCCAAGATCAGTAGAAATCATCATCAGTTTGATCCACGTATGGATTGAAGTGTATTTGTAAAAATGTTGGACTGTTCCTTTATCAGTGTCTAACAGTATGTGTGTGAGAGCCATGTAATGTCCATGTGTGCATGCTTACTGTGCTGGTCTGACCCTCCTCCTCCTTTCAGGGTGGAGCCTGCTGGAGTCTGATGGTTGAGACCAGGTCTGAGGAAGTGTAAGTGTGTTTTTAATGTGATTCATGAAAACAAAGCAGCACTCATTCAACCATCTTAACACGGTCACATCACTCAGTCACATCTCTGATGTCAGGAGTTATCATCAAAGTGTCAATCAATGAACAGATGATGGATCAATAACTGCAGCTGGATTGTGTTTGTTCTCTCCATCAGATTCCTGTCAACTCATAATCGACACAAACACAGTAAACAGACACATTAAACTGTCTGACAACAACAGGAAGATGACACATGTGGAGGAGGTTCAGTCATATCCTGATCATCCAGACAGATTTGATTATTTTTATCAGCTGATGTGTAGTACTGGTCTGACTGGTTGCTGTTACTGGGAGGTCGAGTGGAAAGAAACGGTTGAGATATCAGTGAGTTACAGAAGAATCAGAAGAAAAGGAGACAGTTATGACTGCGTGTATGGATGGAACGATCATTCCTGGAGTCTGATCTGCTCTGAAGATGATCCTCATTATGTCATGTACAATAACAAAGTGACACCCATCTCCTCCTCCTCCTCTGTCTCTAACAGAGTAGCAGTGTATGTGGACTGTCCTGCTGGCACTCTGTCCTTCTACAGAGTCTCCTCTGACACTCTGATTCACCTCCACACCTTCAACACAACATTCACTGAAACTCTTTATCCTGGGTTTGGGTTCAATCCTGGTTGCTCGGTGCGTCTGTGCTGAGTTGGGTGTAAAGAGTGTCCTTCTGTTAGAGAAACACTCTGACTGTTGAACAGTTCAGTCTGTACATGTCTGTCTGTTTCACTCAGAAACAGGTTTTCAGATTCATGGATTCAATCAGTTGATGTTTTAAACTGTTCTAAATGATTCCTTGTGAACTTCTTCCTCTTCAGTCCTTTAGCAAACAAATGTTAACATGTAGGTACTAAGATGAATCATTCCATCTGAATTCAGTGAATGTGAACATAGATTTTTAGGAAATGAACTTTTTTCCAACCGTCATTTTACAAAATTTGAATATTTCAAATCAATCAAGTGTAATTGAAATGTCAGATATAAAATGAATGTGGCGGAGGCGTGGCCCCGGGCACAGCTGCAGGGGAGGAGTGGAGCGGAAGGCTCAACAGGGCGGCGCTGCGAGGCCGGTAAGAACAGCTGATGTTGTTTATGGACTGATGATGGTCTCCCTCCGCTGTGTTTATAGTGAGACGAGGAGGAGCGGCCAGGAGAGAGATCAGCTGGGCTCGTGAGCTGTCAGACTGTGTGACTGAGTCAGCTGTCAAAACAACAAACACTTGAATAAATGTGGAAGTTGGCTGTACCTACCTGTGTGTGCGTGTGTCTGTGCCTGGTGTATTCTACAAGTGGTGCCGAAACCCAGGAAAGTGCCGGTGGGGAAATGTCCGACCCACAGGCCGCGCCGCCCGCCCAGCCTCTGCAATTCTTGGCGCAGATGCTGGCGGAGATGGCGACGATGAGCCGGGATCAGGCGGCCGACCAGCGGACCCACCTGGCCGCGCTGCGGGAGCAGACGGACCGGCAGACGCAAGTTCTGGAGCGGCTGGTCGGGGCCGCTGCCACGCCGAAGCCCTCGCCACTGTCAATCTGATAAGTAGTGCTCCAGTCACAGTCATCAGAACAGCTTTCCTCTACGTCTGCTGTTAGACTTGGGTGGGCAGTCCACTTGCGCATCAAGACCCCATCTTCCAAGAAATAAGAAGCCTTTTTATTTCCTGTTTCAGAAAGAGAAGTAAAGCATTTAGTCAATGAGGGATCAGACTTCTGAGCAGCAACAAGGCTTTCACGTGTGACTGGCAAGTCTAACTGTGGAAGATGTAGATCCTTCCACTTCTCAGTAGTATCCTTTGAACCACTTTTAAGATCAATCAGGGTTTGCAAATCATCTGTAGCCAGAGCCTGAGCCAACGAAGAGTCTGACAAATCAATTTCTGCAGCTTTACGTCTTGCTTGAGCCCTGGTGAGAACACAAGCAGGAAAAACAGATGGGAAACATGTTGCTAGGTCGTTGCTCTTCAAGTTTGATTCTGGATCATTTATTACTTCGGGAACAGGTTGCACTTTTCCACCAGCAATATCATTTCCCAAAATGAACTGCACCCCTTTTATGGGAAGTGAGGGGCGTACTGCCACAGAGAAGATGCCATTAACCAACTTTGACTTGATGTGTACATAATGCAAAGGAGCTTCGACATAGCCCATTTCAACTCCTTGAATCAGAATACTACCATGACAAGAGGATTGGTCACTCAGGGGTAATACATCAGATAAAATCACAGATCTTGACCCTCCTGTATCTCTGAGTATTCGAATGGGTTTTTCATCCTCAGGCTTCCCAGTCAATGACACAGTGCCATCTAAGAGGAAGGGTTTGAAGCAGGGATCAACTCCTTCACTTGGCGGATGGGGGACGGGGACGACCCACAGGTTTTTTTGGAGACCTTCCGTGCCACGGCAGAGGCTTGCCAATGGCTGCGGGAGGAGTGGGCTCCGAGGCTGCTCCCCCTGCTGTCCGGGGAGGCACAAACAGCGGCCCTGAGTCTGCCTCCGGCGTCGAGGAGCAGCTTCGCGGACGTGAGCCGGGCGGTGGTGGACAGGCTAGGGCTCACCGCCGAAGACCACCGCCGGCGGTTCCGGGCCTGTCGGCTGGCTACAACGGACCGACCATTCGCCTGGGCCCGGCAGCTGCGCGACGCGGCGGTACGCTGGCTGCAACCGGGAACATCGGAGGGGGAGACGAAGCTGGTGGACAAGGTGGTGCTGGAGCAGTTCACGGAGGGATTGCCAGCGGAGACGGCGAGATGGGTCCGGTGCCACCGGCCCGCAAGCTTGGAGGTAGCGGTGACGCTGGCGGAGGACCACCTTGCCGCTGGAGCAGGGGAACCCGGGGACGCCGGACGGAGGCCGAACAAACAGGCCCCAGTGCCGGCCCCGAGGCGCCGTGTGCCGGCACCAGGGCAGGCAGAGCAGCTGCCGGCGCTGAGCCCCACTAACCCTTTCGCGGCGTTGGTGCCGTCCAGGGGAGCCGAGCCAAGTGGAGCCGCCCCCGAGCCACGGAGAGCAGCACAAACGCCGGGGCCGGAGTGTTGGAAGTGCGGGCAGCCGGGGCACCTGAGGAGGGATTGTCCGCTTATGGAAGTGGGGCAGGTGTTTCGTGTTGCTGGCGCCCCAGCACCCTCCCCCGGTCCAGGAGGGACATGCAGTATTCCGGTAAGGACTCGAGGGGGTATACGCCAGGCGTTGGTGGACACGGGCTGCACGCAGACCCTCGTACACCAAAGCTTGGTTCGCCCCGGGGCATTGCTGGAGGCAGAATGGGTGGAGGTGAGGTGTGTGCATGGTGACGTTCACAGGTATCCCATAGTGCCGCTGTTATTAAAGTATAAGGGCAAAACGCATAGAGTAACGGCGGCGGTTAGCCCGCGCCTGTCGCACCCCCTGATTCTGGGTACCAATTGGCCGGGGTTTCATCAGCTACTGGGGCAGTACGCGGGGGTGCGATCACGACCGGAAGCGGGGTGTAGCATGTGCGCGGCGTTCAGCGGTGACGCGGGGTCGTCCGACACTGACTCCGGGGAGGAGGAGCCGGCGGGTCCCTCACGGGACGTCCCGCCGGCCCCGGAAGTGTCCCCCATGGGCGATTTCCCACTGGAGCAGTCTCGTGACGGCACCCTACGCTCAGCCTTTGACCAAGTGATGGCTATTGATGGTCACGTGGTGCGCCCTGAGGCCGCGCAGACCTACCCGCGTTTCGTCGTATTAAACGACCGATTACATCGAGTGAGTCGTGACACTCAGACAGAGGAAACACACACCCAGTTGTTGGTGCCGCAGGGCCGCCGGGAAACGCTTTTCCAGGCGGCCCACTATAACCCCATGGCAGGGCATATGGGCTATGAGAAAACTCTGGAGCGAATAACGGCCCGATTTTATTGGCCGGTGTTACGTCCCCTGGCTAGTCTAGGGGGTTGAAGGGACGAACATAAATGTGGATAGAGAAGGAGGAGCCAAGATGGTAAATTTAAAAGGTTTATTTAATACTGGTGATGGGACGTGGGTTCAGACCGAGGTGTAACGTCAGGGAGAGCCAAGGCCAACATAACAAACAAAACATCCCTGACGTAGAAATAAAAGAAACTTACCTAACTCCAAAGAAACAAAATATACAACCTATAACCATAACCTACCTAACAACACAAAAACAGGAGAAAACAGGGTGTCAAAACAAAAGGCAGCTCTCCCCTACAAGCAGTCTGAACATGAAACAATAATGCTCACACAAAATACAAAGGCATGCAAGCCTGCACCAGTATGGCAACCAAAATGGCCGGAGGGCCCAGAAGCACAGCTCCACAGGCCTTAAATAGTGCTCTGCTGATTACCAATCAGCCGGACTCTGCACAGCATCCAATCAGGACAGAGGAGGTGGAGCCTGGACAAAACAAAGGGTTAATAGGGAGAAGAGACATCCTCCTGGGGGATGTAACAGCCGGGCATCCGAGCGGATGTGCGCCGCTGGTGCGCGTCCTGCCCGGACTGCCAACTTGTTAACCAGCCGGCCATACCGAAGGCGCCGCTGCGCCCTCTCCCCCTCATTGAGGTCCCGTTTGAGCGCATCGGCATGGACCTCATCGGGCCGTTTCACCGGAGTGCACGCGGCTACCGCTTTGTGTTAGTCCTGGTGGATTACGCAACGCGGTACCCGGAAGCAGTTCCGCTGCGCACCATCTCTACAAAGAGTGTGGCGCAGGCACTGTTTCAGGTCATCTCCCGAGTCGGAATCCCGAAAGAGATACTGACTGACCAGGGCACGTCGTTTATGTCTCGTACACTGCGGGAACTGTACGAATTACTGGGCATTAAATCTATTCGGACCAGCGTCTACCACCCTCAGACTGACGGGCTGGTGGAGCGGCTGAATAAGACTTTAAAGTCCATGATTCGGAAGTTCATTAACGAGGATGAACGCAATTGGGATCACTGGCTAGACCCTCTGTTATTCGCAGTGCGGGAGGTGCCCCAGGCCTCCACGGGATTTTCTCCCTTTGAACTGCTGTTCGGCAGGAGGCCACGTGGGGTGCTCGACCTGATTAAAGAAAGCTGGGAGGACGGTCCGAGCCCCGCCAAAAATGAGATTCAGTACGTGTTGGACCTGAGAGCAAAACTCCACACTTTGGGGAGGTTGTCACGGGAGAATTTGCTCCAGGCTCAGCAGCGTCAGCAACGCCTGTATGACAGAGGGGCTAGGCTCAGGCAATTTTCACCGGGAGATAAAGTGCTTGTGTTACTCCCTTCTTCCAGCTCAAAGTTGCTCGCCAAGTGGCAAGGACCCTTTGTGGTCACACGGCAAGTCGGGGACGTGGACTATGAGGTCGCTCGGTCGGACAGGGGAGGAGCCACGCAGATTTATCACCTCAATCTCCTCAAACTGTGGCGAGAGGTTGAAACCGCTTCTCTGGTGAGCTTGGTGAAGGAGAGAGATGAGTTGGGGCCTGAGGTGCCAAATTCTATCATTCCCACCTCCCTCCCTTGTGATGACCATCTCACACAGGCCCAGAGAGCGGATGTTGTCGCGTTGCAACAGCGTTTTGCGGACGTGTTCTCCCCCCTGCCCGGCCGGACGTCCCTCATCGAGCACCATTTCGTGACGCAGCCCGGCGTGACGGTGCGTTCACGGCCCTACAGGCTCCCGGAGCATAAGCGAAAAATCGTGCAGAGGGAATTGGCGGAAATGCTGAGGATGGGAGTAATAGAAGAGTCGCACAGCGCCTGGTGTAGCCCCATCGTTCTGGTGGCGAAGAAGGATGGGTCTATACGGTTCTGTGTCGACTATCGCAGGGTGAACGAAGTGTCACGCTTTGATGCCTACCCCATGCCTCGGGTCGACGAGCTCCTGGACCGGTTAGGCACGGCCCGCTTTTTCACGACACTGGACTTAACCAAGGGCTATTGGCAGATTCCCTTGTCTGCCGAGGTCAGGGAGAAAACGGCCTTCTCCACTCCGTACGGTTTGTACCAGTTCGTGACACTTCCGTTTGGCCTGTTCGGGGCCCCGGCCACTTTCCAGCGTCTCATGGACCGGGTACTGCGTCCGCACGCAGCGTATGCTGCCGCCTACCTGGATGACGTGATCATCCACAGCGACACCTGGGTGGAGCATGTGCTGCGGGTGGCCGCGGTCCTGGAGTCCCTGAGGGGGGCGGGGCTCACGGCCAATCCGAAGAAGTGCGCGGTTGGACGGAGGGAGGTGCAGTATCTGGGGTATGTAAAATTATGATATTATTTTATGCCATGTTATACCCCTAATTAAAGATTGTGAATTATTATGTAGTTTTAGTTTGCATTATTCTCCTGAATTAGAAGAAGCTGATAACTATTGCATTAGTTAAACTGATTTGCATTACATTAAATTGCTGACTTGTTGTGAATGAATGATATTGTTTTATGATGCATTATATTGCTGAGTTATAAGAAATACTGTTCGCAGAAGGTTATTGTCTAATTTGTCTGAGTAGAAGAGAACAGAGTGTGCTGGAGTTTTCTGCCCCATTTCAGCAGGAGCAGATAAACAGGGAGCCAAGGTCGTAGCTCAGGCGCTGTGTGAGAGAGAGCATGTGAATGTTTAGGCTTTTTATGATAAGGTGGAGGCACCAGAGGCTATAAAAGTTTGAGCAATGCTCCACCATTTTGAGATTTTGAGGCTGTCTGCATCAGTGTCCATCTCCCACGTGTGTGATCATTAAATCATCGTTTGACTCAACCCGGCCGGACCAGTGTTGTTATTGTGGTTTTTTCTCTTGTCTCCATCCCCAATATTTTGAACCTTAACAGCTACCACCTAGGGGGCGGGCAGGTGCGTCCACAGGTGGAGAAGACGGCGGCTATCGCATCCTGCCCGCGCCCCAGGACGAAAAAGGAGGTGAGACGGTTCTTGGGGTTGGCGGGTTACTATCGTCGCTTTGTGCCGGGGTTTGCGCAGCTAACCAGCCCCCTGACCGATCTCACTCGAAAGGGTGCCCCGGATCTGGTCCAGTGGACGGGGCCGTGCCAGGCGGCGTTTGTGCCGGTTGAAAAAGGCTCTCTGTGGGGAGCCGCTGCTTCACACTCCTAACTTTTCCCTCCCTTTTGTTCTGCAGACTGACGCCTCGGACAGAGGGCTGGGAGCCGTTTTGTCCCAGCAGGTGAGGGGGGCCGACCGCCCTGTCCTATACATCAGCCGGAAGCTAGCAGAGCGCGAGCGCCGGTACAGCACCGTGGAGAAGGAGAGCCTGGCCATCCGGTGGGCGGTCGGCTCCCTGCGCTATTACCTCCTGGGACGCTCATTCACCCTCTGTTCGGACCACGCCCCGCTGCAGTGGCTCCACCGCATGAAGGATGCCAACGCCCGGATCACCCGGTGGTATCTGGCGTTGCAGCCCTTTAAGTTCAAGGTGATCCATATCCATAGGCCGGGGGCGCATATGGCAGTGGCCGATTTCCTCTCTCGCTCGCGGGGGGGGGGAGTTGGCTCGGCCGGACGGCTCCCCGGCCTCGAACGGGCGGTGGGGGTGTGTGGCGGAGGCGTGGCCCCGGGCGCAGCTGCAGGGGAGGAGTGGAGCGGAAGGCTCAACAGGGCGGCGCTGCGAGGCCGGTAAGAACAGCTGATGTTGTTTATGGACTGATGATGGTCTCCCTCCGCTGTGTTTATAGTGACGAGGAGGAGCGGCCAGGAGAGAGATCAGCTGGGCTCGTGAGCTGTCAGACTGTGTGACTGAGTCAGCTGTCAAAACAACAAACACTTGAATAAATGTGGAAGTTGGCTGTACCTACCTGTGTGTGCATGTGTCTGTGCCTGGTGTATTCTACAATGAAATTCTTGAAATCTTTGTTCCAGGTTGTAAAAAGTCAACTGTAAGATGTGCATTTCAGGAAAACTGAGTGGAGTGCATTAAGCTCTATATGTACTTTAATATTAATGTTAAACCCATCCATCCATCCATCCATCTTCAACCGCTTATCCGAGGCCGGGTCGCGGGGGCAGCAGCCTAAGCAAAGAGGCCCAGACCTCCCTCTCCCCAGCCACCTCCTCCAGCTTATCCGGGGGAATACCAAGGCGTTCCCAGGCCAGCCGAGAGATATAATCTCTCCAGCGTGTCCTGGGTCTGCCCCGGGGCCTCCTCCCGGTGGGACATGCCTGGAACACCTCACCCAGGAGGCGCCCAGGGGGCATCCTTGTCAGATGCCCGAACCACCTCAGCTGACTCCTTTCGATGTGGAGCAGCAGCTG
This sequence comes from Copadichromis virginalis, assembly GCF_057382275.1. Classification (NCBI taxonomy): domain Eukaryota; kingdom Metazoa; phylum Chordata; class Actinopteri; order Cichliformes; family Cichlidae; genus Copadichromis; species Copadichromis virginalis. Next base: position 11,484,962 of record NC_140620.1, read on the forward strand.
CTCTACTCTGAGCCCCTCCCGGATGGCCGAACTTCTCACCCTATCTCTAAGGGAGAGGCCAGCCACCCTTCGGAGGAAGCTCATTTCTGCCGCTTGTATCCGCGATCTCGTTCTTTCGGTCACTACCCACAGCTCGTGGCCATAGGTGAGGGTAGGGACGTAGATCGACCGATAAATTGAGAGCTTCGCTTTTACACTCAGCTCCCTCTTCACCACGACGGACCGGTGCAGCATCCGCATTACTGCAGCTGCAGCCCCAATCCGTCTGTCGATCTCCGGTTCCCTTCTCCCATCACTCGCGAACAAGACCCCGAGATACTTGAACTCCTCCACTTGGGGCAGGAACTCATCCCCGACCCGGAGAGGGCACTCCACCCTTTTCCGGCTGAGAACCATGGCCTCAGATTTGGAGGTGCTGATCCTCATTCCCGCTGCTTCACACTCGGCTGCGAACCGTTCCAGTGCGAGCTGGAGGCCCTCACCTGATGAAGCCAACAGAACCACATCATCCGCAAAAATCAGAGATGAGATTCTGAGGCCACCAAAGCGAAAGTCCTCCGCCACTTGGCTGCGCCTAGAAATCCTGTCCATAAAAATTATGAACAGAACCGGAGACAAAGGGCAGCCTTGGCGGAGCCCATCACCCACCGGGAACGAGTCCGACTTATTGCCGGCAATGCGAACCAAGCTCCTGCAACGGTTGTATAGGGATCGAATGGCCCGTAGCAATGGGCCAGACACCCCATACTCCCGCAGCACCTCCCATAGGACACCCCGAGGGACACGGTCGAATGCCTTCTCCAAGTCCACAAAACACATGTAGACTGGTTGGGCAAACTCCCATGCACCCTCAAGTACCCTCAAGAGGATAAAGAGCTGGTCCAGTGTTCCGCGACCAGGACGAAAACCGCATTGTTCCTCCTGTATCCGAGGTTCGACTAGCGGACGAACTCTCCTTTCCAGCACCCTGGCATAGACTTTCCCAGGGAGGCTGAGGAGTGTGATCCCCCTGTAGTTGGAACACACCCTCCGGTCCCCCTTCTTAAAGATGGGGACCACCACCCCGGTCTGCCAGTCCACAGGTACTGCCCCTGATCTCCACGCAACATTGCAAAGGCGTGTCAACCAGGACAACCCTACAACGTCCAGAGCCTTCAGGAACTCGGGGCGGACCTCATCAACACCAGGGGCTCTGCCACCAAGGAGTTGTTTAACTGCCTCAGTGACCTCGCCCCCGGAAATTGGCGGGTCATTCCCCTCATCCCCAGACTCTGCTTCCTCCTCGGAAGACGTGTCAGTGGGATTAAGGAGGTCCTCGAAGTATTCCTTCCACCACCTGACAATTTTCTCAGTCGACGTCAACAGCGCTCCACCAGCACTATACACAGTGCAGGTAGAGCACCGCTTTCCCCTCCTGAGACGCCTGACGGTTTGCCAGAATCTCTTCGAGGCAGTCCGAAAGTCTTTTTCCATGGCCTCTCCGAACTCCTCCCACACCCGAGTTTTTGCTTCAGCCACTGCCCGAGCCGCATTCCGCTTGGCCTGTCGATACCTGTCAGCTGCCTCCGGAGTCCCACAGGCTAACCAAGCCAGATAGGACTCCTTCTTCAGCCTGGTGGCTCCCTTCACCTCTGGTGTCCACCATTTGGTTCGGGGATTACCACCACGGCAGGCACCAACCACCCTGCGGCCGCAGCTCAATGCAGCAGCTTCGGCAATGGAGACGCTGAACATGGTCCATTCGGACTCAATGTCCCCAGTCTCCCTCGGAATGCTGTTGAAGCTCTGCCGGAGGTGTGCGTTGAAGATCTCGCGGACTGGGGCCTCTGCTAGACGTTCCCAGCACACCCTCACTACGCGTTTAGGCGTACCAGGTCTGTCCAGTGTCCTCCCCCGCCACCTGATCCAACTCACCACCAGGTGGTGATCAGTTGACAGCTCAGCCCCTCTCTTTACCCGAGTGTCCAGAACATATGGTCGCAGGTCTGCTGATACGATTACAAAATCGATCATCGACCTACGGCCTAGAGCGTCCTGGTGCCATGTGCACTTATGGACACTCTTATGTTCGAACAGGGTGTTCGTTATGGACAAACTGTGATTAGCACAGAAGTCCAATAACAAAGCACCGCTCGGGTTCAGATCAGGGAGGCCGTTCCTCCCAATCACGCCCCTCCAGGTCTCGCTGTCGTTACCCACGTGAGCATTGAAGTCTCCCAGCAGGACAACAGAGTCTCCAGGTGGAGCACCTTCCAGCACCCCCCCCCCCCCCCCCCCCCCCCAGGGACTCTAAGAAGGCTGGGTACTCTGAACTGCCACTCGGCGCATAAGCGCAGATGACAGTCAGGACCCGTTCCCCGACCCTAAGGCGCAGGGAACAAACCCTCTCGTCCACCGGGAAAAACCCCAACGTACCGGCAGCAAGCCGAGGGGATATTAGAATACCCACCCCAGCCCGCCGCCTCTCACCAGGGGCAATTGGGTTTAATGTTAAACCCATGATTCAAAATCCTGCTCCTCACATACAAGGTCTTAAATAATCAGGCCCCATCTTATCTTAATGACCTTGTAGTACCATATCACTGCTGGTGACTGAGTGTTTCTTCTTCATTCACCATGTTTGTATACAACTCTCTGCCTTTAATTATGAGTTACTGTATTATTGTCTTAACTTATAATATAAGATGTAAATATAAAGCACCTTTAGCTGACAGCTGTGCTATATGAATAAAATTGAACTGAAGGCAACACTGTAATGTGTGTGTCTGTGTTTGTCTGTGTGTTTCCTGGAACTGCTGTACTGTAAGACAAATATGAAAGCTACTGGACCAGTTCTAGGTTGGCAGGAGTTTTGGAGCAAAGCACAGTGAAAAGATCGGAACTGGAAAACTTTAAATGAAAAGCCGGCATCTTTAATAAAACACAAACAGAGAAACAAAACAAATCAGTGACAGTTGAGTAAGTCACACTTAACCTTCCATAGATAAAGATCATTTTAGTTATTCCAGCTTTGTTCTAAATGACACACCGAGGTTGTTCTTTAAGCTTTATTTCTTGATTCACGAATAAGATTTAAACTAAAACTTTAGCTTCACAATGCACTTATTTAAGACAATATGAGGGTCTCAGACCAGTCTGTTCTGTAGGGCTAATAAAGCCACTTGGTGCTATGAGTTCATTGAATTTATGCCCACTACTAGTCACGATGAGCAGGTTCTGTCTTTCTTTGCATGAGCTCTAAATTGTTCTCAATCCCAGTTTGGTGCATTGGTGCTTAAACACAGAGTTCCTATAGAAAAATCTATTTCAGCTCAAAACAAGAAAATATCGTCATCATATAACATGAGTCAACAGTCCAAATTATCACACTTTTACACAGTTTAGTTCTTTGTCACTGTGATCAGATCAAATCCACAGTTTTTCTTTGAGTAAGAAGACCTTTGTGTTTTCCAAATCCCGGATTCTTCTCTCTGGAGTCACTAGATTTTTTTTTGTTTTTGTTTTTTCACAAAGCTAACTCTCTCTTACAGGAAGAAGTGGAAAAGGTTCCATTAAAGGAGCAAACATAGCAAACACAAAACACTCGTTCAATCAGAACCTGTTTTCTAGTTTTAACAAGAATTTTTACACACGTTTGTTCAATTGTTTACAGCATGAATGTGACTCACGATGACTTTCTGTTTAATCATATTTATTCTTATTTTTTGTATTGTATCATTTCCTGTTGTATTATTGTAACAGTTTTATCCATGGTTACATGTGCGCCTCATAAGTTCCACACTGTGAAACAGCGTCCCATCCCTTTTTCGTGTTTCCTTCCTTCTCAAAGTTCCTCTCTTCTGAACTTGGTCTCCCAGGTGATGATCTCTGTGTGATCCTACATGTGAAGCTGTTGGGAGCAGTTTCAGCTGCTTTCTCTTCATCTTTTCTTGATTTCACTTCTGCACTCACTTCAACTCAGAGGTCGCCTCACACTTTCTCCTTATCGTCTTTTTGATGGACAGGGTGGGAAAAATTCCCTCATGATGTAATTTTATCTCCATTTCAAAGTCAAAGTCAACTTTATTGCCATCTCTGCTATGTGTATTACAGTATATAGAGAGATGAGACAACAAGGCACCAGTTCCATTCAGTGCAAAAAACCCCAAAAAACAATAAATATAATATATAATATAAGAAGAGTAAGAAATAAATATGCACTTTAAGACTAGGGTAAGGCAAAGGGAATAAATAAATATACACTTTAAAAAGGATCAATAACAGTTCTGAATTTACAATTTACAGTTGAATTAATATTTTTAACAAAAGTTGTTTAAAAGCATTATCATTTGAAAATAAGTGATGTACAAACAGAGTGAGCATTTCTGAGGCCACAGAGAGAAAAGAGGAGCACAAACACTGTGAGCTCACCAACACACACATTTACACTTGGTTTGTCTTCACAAAGAAAAATACACTTCCTGCTGCTGATGTTTCACAATAAAAGCCTCGATAAGAAACAGAAAAACTGTAAAAACATTTGATTCTATTGGGGAAAATGTCTCAATGTGTCTAGTATTAAAATAAGTATGTATAACTATAACGAGTGTCTAACTTGTATAAGGATGATTTACTAAATGTGAATATAACATTTCCATGGTGACGAAGCACCATCATAACAACGAAAAAGAAACCCACACAGTTATACCTGAAGTTATGTCGCTGAGTAACTAAGAGAGTGGTCACTGTCAGTAACTACAACTCTCCACATAAGATAATACTGACATTAGGACACATTCACTGCAGCGTTTCACCACTACTGTTAGTCAGTGCGATAATGATGCTTTACATGTGAACTGTGGAGATCAGGGAAATATTTTACTGCTACTATTCATAACATCATCATTACCATTACATTAAATATCATTTCATCAAAGCATTTATTTAATAGATCACACATGTTCTTAGTTAAGATTGTTACACCTATCACAGAGAGCTTCTGTCTGGTAAAAGGTTAGAAGCGCCGACGGGCGGGGTGAGGCTGAGTGCGTTGGAGGTTGAGACACACACACAAACAGTAGTTAGATTCATGTTTAGGTAAGAGTTCAAATAATAGTTTGCAAAAGCTTGTGACTGCCCGCTATCACCGGCTTTAAAGGGTTAACAAAGTTCAAAAGCATCAATACAGTGCTATGATTGGATTGAATTATTGAGACTAACATGCTGAGCTACAGAGATATTTGTCCCGGATGTAACAGTGTTTATATGGTATTATTCCACTTTCCAACAAATCTCAGTGTAATTGGGAAACAGCGGCTTCCTCTTGGTGTGGCCGATTAGGTGAGGCTGGCTGCAGTAATCGCTGCCAGTCTCCTGTAGCCATACCAGAGGTTAGTTGTGTTGTTCCACACATAACATAGTTAAGCATTATAGATACATAAAACTTGTTTGAGCAACTGACGGGCACAGATTGTAATAAGTGCTCAGTGGACACGTCCAACACCAGTTTTATATATTTTTCATTTGTTTAATATCGTGTAAAACTGTATGCTGAAGCAGAATGGGATATGTTGCCGTATTGTGCTGTGTGAAATTGTGTGTCATGAGCCATTTGCACTGATCGAACACCATTATGTTTCCAAATAGTATATGAAATGCATATACTATTATATATTGTACATATATTTATTTGTCTCAGATTTAGCCATTCTTATATTTTGCTTTTTTTACGTTATTGTGTTTTGTACAACTCTGTTGCTTGTGAAGCTCGCACACAAGAATTTCACTCACATGTACTGTACCAATGTACCTGCACATGAGATGTGACAATAAAAGTGATTTGATTTGATTCAGGAAATGAATTAGCAACAATCAACCTGAGTCTCCTAGTCTTCTTAAAAACACAACACAATGCAGCGCAAAGGAGCCTGTTTGGGACGAACTGTTACAGCAGGGTGAAGCAGATGGTTACAAAAACTTGTATAATAAGTAGAAAACAACAGACTGAGAATTGCTAGATAATATTAATGTAGCAAGGTTAGAAAAGAAAATCTCTTTCAAGGGGAAGGAGAAGATGCAGACGAGGTCAGACATGGATGAAGTGCAGAAGAAGATCCAGTCAGGAGATGGCAGGACTGGTTGCATGTTTCCCAGAAAAGAGTCATAATAGTATTTGTTTTTGTTGTGGTATTATACTGTATTGCCCACTTACAGGGTCATCCTGTTTGTGAAGCAGATCGCTGATTCACATTGAGGTCCAGCATGCTGGAACTTCTAATTTCAACTGCTGAAATGAATTAAATCTTTTAAAAGGTAGTCATTGTCCTGTACTTCCCAAGAGAAAGAAAAAACAAAGAACACTAACAGAGGTCAGGTTGCCCAGGTGTTTGGCCTGGTCTATCAGAGCTCCTGAGGGCAGCTGTGGATCATCCAGCAGGGGGCAGTCTTGTAGCTATTGGAATATGAATGCGAGTGAATGTTAGATAACCAGCATTTATATAGAAATAAAAGCTTAGAAAAAGTGCGTGTGTGAATGGGTGAATTAGGCAAGTTGTCCAGGTGTCTTCCCTGCTCACCCTGATACGAAGAAATCTGAGTAGTCTCGCGGGTCAAATCGTATCAGTCACACCTACTATGGCAGCTCCCCTGTTGATCATGGCACTTGGTTTTTTATCGGACTTGGTTTCAGAGGCTGGACAGCAGGCCCCAAAGATAGATATTACTTGGAAACACTAAAGCAACCTATTTGGATTAATATAGATTAATATTCATATTCATATATATGATGTTTCATAAAAGGTTAAAAAAGGAATGTTCAATATTTAGACTTTTTTGTCTAGAAGATTACAGGGAGTGCAGAATTATTAGGCAAATGAGTATTTTGTCCACATCATCCTCTTCATGCATGTTGTCTTACTCCAAGCTGTATAGGCTCGAAAGCCTACTACCAATTAAGCATATTAGGTGATGTGCCTCTCTGTAATGAGAAGGGGTGTGGTCTAATGACATTAACACCCTATATCAGGTGTGCATAATTATTAGGCAACGTACTTTCCTTTGGCAAAATGGGTCAAAAGAAGGACTTGACAGGCTCAGAAAAGTCAAAAATAGTTAGATATCTTGCAGAGGGATGCAGCAGTCTCAAAATTGCAAAGCTTCTGAAGCGTGATCATCGAACAATCAAGTGTTTCATTCAAAATAGTCAACAGGGTCGCAAGAAGCGCAAAATAACTGCCCATGAACTGAGAAAAGTCAAGCATGCAGCTGCCAAGATGCCACTTGCCACCAGTTTGGCCATATTTCAGAGCTGCAACATCACTGGAGTGCCCAAAAGCAGAAGGTGTGCAATACTCAGAGACATGGCCAAGGTAAGAAAGGCTGAAAGACGACCACCACTGAACAAGACACACAAGCTGAAACGTCAAGACTGGGCCAAGAAATATCTCAAGACTGGTTTTTCTAAGGTTTTATGGACTGATGAAATGAGAGTGAGTCTTGATGGGCCAGATGGTAAAGGGCAGAGAGCTCCAGTCCGACTCAGACACCAGCAAGGTGGAGGTGGAGTACTGGATTGGGCTGGTATCATCAAAGATGAGCTTGTGGGGCCTTTTCGGGTTGAGGATGGAGTCAAGCTCAGCTCCCAGTCCTACTGCCAGTTTCTGGAAGACACCTTCTTCAAGCAGTGGTACAGGAAGAAGAATTTATTATTCTAATAGCTCTTTTTTGCAGTTTAAATATTGAATCCAAATATGTTTTGTATGTGGCACGGTTCTGGGTCAGTTTCGACCCAGTATCTTGAGTTTTGATTGATTAGTTTATTTTTGAATGCCGACTCCAAGGAGGAAGCGACGTGCGCGGCACCGGCACGGCACACCACAGCCGGACTTCAGGATGTCAAAACAGCCGGCTGTGGTGGGTGAAACAGACACTCTTTCTGTTCCTTCTGACCCAGATACTAGGTCTATTTCTTCTGGAGCTATTTTTTGTGTCTCCTCTAAAAATAATAAGGATTTCTCTGTCTCACCTATGACCATTGCTCCTAAGACTGCCTTTGTTGAGCCGACTTTTCGTGTTAATGACTATGTTCACGCTGTTGTTCCCATGCCCGGAGTAGTTGAGCCTAGCACTACGAACATAGGGAATTTAAGTGTCAGGGAAGCTTTCTTGTCTCCGTCAGTCCCTTCAGGGAAAGCAATAAACCTTTCTGAAACTGTTTTTTCTGGCCATATTGTCCCATCCTCACTTTCACCCCAGTCGCCCTCAGTTCAGTCAGCAGCCCAGCTGCCCTCAGTTCAGTCAGCAGCCCAGCTGCCCTCAGTTCAGTCAGACACTCCACAATTTATTACACCTCCACTACAACAGTCTCCGCTACTGGTAGGTCAGTCTGTAGCCACTTCGCTGCCTATAGCTCTGTTGCCACCAGTTCAGCTGTCTGCCCACTCATTTGCCCAGCCACCATCCTCACCTTCTCATTCAAAGCAGGAAACACACTTCAACACAATATTTGCTGGTTATCTTAAGCTGGCCATCTCAGAGACAGTTGCCTCCCCAGAGGCAGTCAGTCACCAGCCAACTCTGGACCCCTAGAGGTCAAGACGCCAGCGCCAGCAGCTCACCCGGAGAACTCACCAGAACGGTCTCGGCTCTCAGCACCCCCTGAGAGATCAAGTGAGTTCACCCGTCCGCCTCCGTCCTCTGCTGAGTGTATTGGGGAACACTTGCAGCCCTCCGAGGACTGCATCCCACTGTTGCTGCCTGAGTCAAGCCACTGTGCTGCTCAGCCCCAGCCAGTGTCCACACTGCCAGGGGTCTCCGTACCTGCTGCTTCAGTGTCTGTCTCCACTGGAGGGCCCGAGGAGCCCGTCCAGTCTCAAGCCACGTTAGCTGGGAGTTCAGGTGAACCCAGCCAGCATCCTGCCTCATCGGCTGGAGGGCCTGAGGAGCCCGTCCAGCTTCAAGCCACGTCTGCTGGAGGGCCTGAGTCGCCCGTCCAGCTTCAAGCCACGTCTGCTGGAGGGCCCGAGCCGCCCGTCCAGCTTCAAGCCACGTCTGCTGGAAGGCCCGAGCCGCCCGTCAAGCTTCAAGCCACGTCTGCTGGAGGGCCCGAGCCGCCCGTCCAGCCTCAAGTGTCGTCTGCTGGTGGGCCCGAGCCGCCCGTCCAGCTTCAAGCCAAGTCAGCTGGTGGGTCCGAGTCGCCCGTCCAGCTTCAAGCCAAGTCATCTGGTGGGTCCGAGGAGCCCACCCAGCACCACGCCTCGTCTGCTGGGGGTCCTGAAGGACCCAGCAAGCACATCCTCACATCTGCTGACGGTCTGGGGAAGTTTGTTCAGCCACCACCTGCTGAATCAGCCCCTGTGATTTCTACACCTGTGCCTTCATCCACGCCTGGTCCAGCCTCCGTGCCTTCGTCTGGTCCTGCCTCGTCGGGTCCAGCCTCCGTGCCTTCGTCTGGTCCTGCCTCGTCGGGTCCAGCCTCCGTGCCTTCGTCTGGTCCTGCCTCGTCTGGTCCTGTGGTTGCCACACCGCCGTCAGAGCCAGCTCGACCTGTTCCGCTTCGCCTCTGCCGGCCGTTTTCCAGGCCTCTAAGTTGGCATCATGGCCTTCGGGGACGGCCTCCGGAAAGAGTTCGACGCCACCGCTGGCATCGCGGCCGACCTCCGGACTTGCTTAGTGGCCGCCACTGCCTTCCGAGTGGTCGGCCTCCTGATTGGTTTTGCCTGCGCCGCCGCCGTGTGCACGGTCGGCCCCCAGAACTGTTTGCCCGTCGCTGCCGTTGCTGTGTGCACGGCCGGCCCCCAGAACTGTCTTGGTCCTTGTGTTGTCGACCCCCGGGTCGACCCCCTGAACTTTTCTTGGACTCTTGTTGAGCTCTAGTTTTGTTTTTGATCTGTTTTCCTGTGTTCATGGACTGTTTTCTTGTGTTTTTGGACTCTTGTGCCCCTTGTTTTTGGTTTCATCCACAGCCGTTGCAATATTTTCAATAGATTCCATCACAGCTAGAGATGTTGAGCGATTTCTTCTGAACGATGAATGAATGATCATTCAATAAATCATATTTATCAATAAAAGAATCTAGTTTGTTTGTAAATAGCTTTTCAAGAATCTTTGAAAAGTCCAAAGTATGGATGCCTATCTCCCCACACCACACTCCCGGTGATGCCGTGAGACGTCGGTGTGTTGGTGGTTCTTGGTGGTGAGCGTTCAAGTATGCACACAGGTGTACAAACGGGTGTTCACAGACACAAACTACACCTTTCATGGATGCTACCTCAAGGCACATTGTGTGCTGTCGATCTTGTGTGATGCACAATAACATTTAATATTTAGTATTTACTGTTATTTACACTTAGCTAGACTATTGTAATTATGTTGTTTTCTTTTGCTTGTTTTCTCTTATTTTTTTTTCCTCTCTCAACAGCTGATCCTGAGCTGTGTGTCAATATGGCAAGGCCATAATAATCCACTTGGTAGAGCAAATCCAGTGGGTGCCTTCAGACAGCAATTGTAATGGTTACAGAACCACACCGGACCAACAACAAAAGAAAGTCTTTCTGTTCATAATATATAAGTATTTTTTTATTTAAAAATTTGTAAAATGAAATATATACCACAATTAAAAGAAAAAACACTTTTTATCTATATATCGTAATCCTTACATGTTTTTAAAAAGCGCAACAGAAGCAAACTGAATATTTACATTTACAAAAACAAAATGTCCCTTTTTCAGATGGTAAAACAAATTAATCTGAATAATTAACAAAAATGAATTATTCTTATTGGTTATCTGTTCAGGCATGGAGGATTATTGGATAATATGTATACCCATATAACTATATACACTACATATTTATCTGCATTGAAAATATATACTGTAACTTACTCGTAGACCCTTCTTCACCATTGTTTATTTAGGTGGTACAGTAACAGGGCCGTTAATGCCACTGAAAGTTCTCCTGAATAACTCGCTCTCCATCTCTCAATACTCACTCAGTCTCTTTCATGCACCACAACCAAAACAGTAACATTATAACAGAAATACTGAACCCATCACGATAAAATCACCTTAAGGATAATTTTAATGCTTTACAATCATACACAAAAACACTATAAACCCACACTGGGATATTTTATATATGAGGATAGAGCTGGGCGATAGAACAATAACGATATGTATTGCGATATAACTTTTTCTCGATAGAAAAATTAAACTATTGCGATAGACCTCGCCGCTCTTGTCCTCTTAAAAAAATTAAAAAAAAAAGAACAGCCAATCCAAATTAAGTAGCGCAGAGCCGAACCAATCACAGCCGCAGCGTCACGTGACTTGTTACGTACAGCACAAGTGCCAAGCCGCACATGTGTATTTGTTTGGGAAGCAGCCAGCCACCATACCGCCCGGGTAAGGAGGAAATGAGTGTGCCGACTAGAAAAATCAACCGAGCGTGACCGAAGGTTACCGAAGAGAAAACAGATGATGGTTCCAATGCCGGAGAGATTGTCGAACGGAAGAGCCACAGAAGTTCCGTAGTGTGAAGGTATTTCGGCTATTTCAAGTCTGACAAAAAAAAAAAGCGTAGCGTTCACTGTAAATTGTGCCGAAAGCAAGTCTGGAAATAGTCTCTGACTGGAAGCGCTAATTCGTCATTCGGCTTTTGTCAGACTAAAGTAACTGTTAAAACTGTTTGAAAAGCTCAGCTATACAACAAGGAGAGATTGAGAATTTCCTTTTAGTTCTCAGTTTATTTGATATTGACAAAAGTTAGTCAGTTTTGTCTGTTCTTCTGTAAAACAAACTAAGATTTATTTTTAGAATTAATATTTTGTTTCTAAGTGGAATTGACAATTTAGTAGTCTGTTTCGTTTGTTCTATTTTGAAACTTAAACGCTTTAGCGTCTGCCTTTTGTGTAGTTTGCAATATTTGCCTTTATCTGAAAAAGTCTCATGTTCCTTAAGTACATCTACCCTGTTGAACTTATTATGGGAAATAAATATTTAAATAAAAACAAGCTGCTGATTATTTCACATTTTACTTGTGAGCAACGGCACATTTAAATCTTACAAATATAGTTATTTGGCTTATATCGTGATAGATATCGTTATCACCTGAAATGAAAAAAAAACCATATCGTGATATGAAAAAATCTTATATCGCCCAGCTCTATATGAGGATCACCATAATATATGTATAATAAAAGATTATGCTGACTGCCTGTTGTAAGATTTAATATTTAGTATTTATGTGCGATGTTTGACCGTGTCTTGACCTATTATGATAAGCCAAAGCAAAGGGTTTCTGTCTGTCTCTGTGTTCCTTTGCTGCTTGTGCTAAAGGCTGTACACCCCAGGTGGTTTTGCTTTGTTCGCTTTCTGCTGTATGTATGTTCTTGCTGTTCATATGATGCAGTGAATAAACTCTGTTTCAAGAATTCTAATCTTCTCCAGAGAATCTTTCTGAGTGCATTGATTTTAATTGGATCTTAAAAGCAATCCCGCTCGAAAGCTGTGCAGTCTTACAATTCATCACAATTGTATTATTACAATTTGTCAGTGAGAGTACAAATACAACTTAATAAGAGGAAACAACATTAGAAATGTAATCATCCTCATTTCACCTGCTCCACTGACACTGACACCGTCAATGGCAACACCTTCACTTCTTCACGACTGCGAATGTATGGAAACAACTTCTCAGTAAAAGTGTCTCTGAAGGTGTGAATGTGTTTGTTAATATCAGGACCAGAGAACGACAATTTTCCACTGTTCCAGTTCAGATTCACTCTGATCCTCTGGAGCTTCTTTTGTACTACGAGAGCAGTGAGAGGAGCTGATGGTGAGTGTGCGTAGTATTTATCTTCACATAATTTTATCTTCCATAATCCAGCACATAACTCTTTCTTCTTCTCCACAGACTTTGCCAACACACCCAGTTCCCACCCTGTACTGTCTCCAACTTCGACATCCCAGCTGTGAGTCCCTGAGTTAAAGCCCTCAGAGCCCAGGACAGAGTAGAACAAATGAATCCTCTCTGGATTATCAGGAAGCTGCTGCCTCTCTCCTCCTCTCACACTGGTCAGATCTTCCGACAGGATGAGGTTTGGATGAACAGTGTTTGGGTCCAGGATGAGAGGAGTGTAGGAGACCATGTATTTCATGTTCTTCCAGATGTTGAAGGTCAGGTTGCCCAGGTGTTTGGCCTGGTCTATCAGAGCTCCTGAGGGCAGCTGTGGATCATCCAGCAGGGGGCAGCGCTGGACTCTTTCCACTGCAGCCTTGTAGTTGTGCAGGAATGAGACGTCTTCAGCTCTCAGCTCCTCCTCTGTGGCTCTGACTGTGTCTGAAAGAGCTGCTATCTCTCTGCTCAGAGCCTCCATCTTCTCCTTCATCATCCCACTCTTCTGCTCCTCTTCCTCCCTTACTGCAGCAAGCCTGTCCTCCTCTTCCTCTGCAAGAAACTGGTGAAGCTTCTTAAACTGCTCCTTAATCTGCCTCTCTGTGTGTCGGGCCTGGACCTTAATGTGTTCTGCTGTTTGATCAAACTTCATTTTAGCTTCTTCATAAACCTTTAACTTCTCCTTTAAGGGCTCCAGAGTTTCCTGAAGTTCCTTCTTGTATTGTCGTGCAGGTTCATCGATGGGTCTGAATCTGTGATTGGTGTGTTTTTCTGAGGCGCAGCAGATGTGACACACTGTCTGCTGATGGTCCAGACAGAAGAGTTTGAGTTTCTCAGAGTGCAGACTGCAGTGAGCCTCTGAAGCTCTCTGATCTCTCTCCTGGAAGAATGAGGAACACATAGTAATGTAAGTTCTTAACTTTGTGCACATTTTTTGTAGAATTTCTTTTAATTGTTTATTGAATTGTTATATTCAAACACATTGCAGGGTCTACCATATATTACAAGGTAGATCCTGCAATAAAACAACAGAGAAAAATCCAACAGTCATATGACCCCTTATGTGCAAGTGCTCATGTGCAACATTGGGATGGGAAAACTCCCTTTTAATTGAAAAAAAAAAAAGTCAGCAAAACCAGGCTCAGGGAGGGTCCAATTCAATTTTATTCATATAGCACCAAATCACAACAGAAGTTGTCACAGGGCACTTTATATTGTAATTTAAATCATATAATACAGATAAAAACAATTATATGAACCCTCATAAACAGGACAAAAGACATGCTGTGGAAGAGAGCCAGAGATGAATAATCATAATTCAGTGCAGAGAAATATATAAAGGAAGAAAGGTGTATTTACACAGTGTGAGGTGTGTATACACCTCAAAGATGAGAGACTCACAACATCATGAGAATGCCCCAGCAGCCTACACCTATTGCAGCACAATTGTCATGATACTGGGTCGTGTGACCCAGTGTTTGAGTTTTTATGTGTCTTTTGTATTCATTTGTGTTCTAGTTTAGCTCATCTAGTTAATTTCTAGGTTGCAGGTTAGTCCTTTGTTTCTTAGTTGTTTCTGTCATCTCGCCCTGTACTGTCTACCTGTCATGTCTGTGTTGTACTTGTTGTCAAGTTCGTGTCATGTCTATTTCTCCATGTTTCCTGTTTTACTTTGAAAGAGTCTGGTGTTCTTTGTTCATTGTATTTAGATTGCTGCCCTGCTATTGTACTGTCTCCCTGCTGCCTCGCACGCAAGAGGCAGTAGTGATGAGTCGTTCTGCCGGCTCTTTGATGTGAACGACGCGAGCTGGCTCCTTATCCTTATCACGTGTTTTTTTTTTTTCCTTTCTCTCACCCTCTCTCTCTCTCTCTCGCACTTTTTTTCCGCTTCACTCTGCACGTGAGCCTTGTGCTTTACGCTGGGCAGAGGGGGGAGGGGCGGTAGTTACACTCAGTAGCACAGGAACAGAGCCAGAGGGAGAGAGAGAGAGAGCCAGGGGCAACAACGTCACATTAGGAAGGTATAGTATAAATAGTGGTTTGCAGTGTTTTGTGTTGTTTTCACTTTAAATTTGTTTAAAAGGAAAAAGCTGAAAATTTAAATAGTTAAAAGTTGAAATGTGAATAGTTGATTTTTGTATTTTATGATTTCATTATTACATTTTATGTGGAGTGAATAAATAAAAGTATATTTACGGTGGCCCCTAGAGACAAAGCACGTACAAACTTCAAATCACGTACGAACTCTGAAGCATGTACAAACTCCAAAACACGTAAAAACTCCAAAACACGTAAAAACTCCGAAGCACATAAAAACTCAAAACACGTACAAAAGACAACAGAACTGCTCCAGGATGCTGGGCGCAGTGTTGAGCTTTTGTTATTTTGAGGCTACACAAGCCAGCAAGTACCAACAACCTGATTTGGTGTGTGGTAGTCAGTGTTGGGTAAGTTAGTTTAAATTAGTAACTTAGTTACATTACTAGTTACTTCCATCAAAAGTAACTCAGTTACTTCAAGTTACTTGTTACTTTCAAAGTAACTAGTTACTAGGGAAAGTAACTTTGGTTTTACTCAGACTTTTCTTGTTAATGTGTTGCTAAATGGATACCCAGCAAGAGTGCCAGTCTTCTAGCTTGCTTACTTGCCACAAGTGCACTATGCCACCTACCAAAGGAAAAAATAATATGCATATTTCCATGAGAGAAATCCCACGCCTGGACCGTCGTTGACCGCCGCCATGATTCTAGCCTACTTTACAGCGTCATGTGCGCTTTTTACATCCAACACAAAAACTGCAGTCGTGGTGCTTTTGATTTATTAACAGTATTCATTTCTCTGAACATCTTTCATTACATGAAACAACAATGGGAATACTGAAGATCTCCTGACTTACCTGACAGCAGAGATCCTCCTCTGATCTGGAAGCCATTGAGTCTGTGAGTGAAGCTGAAAACAGGAGAGAGGCAGTACAGTCAGTCCTGGCTCCCCTCCCTCCTCTACCACCTTCACTGAAACTTCCTTTGAGTCGTGTTTTAATTTCAAACTCACATTCAGTGTGTGGAGCGTCAGCAGCTTGAAGCAGCAGTGTTGGAGTTTTCCACTTTTCTCTCCTGTAGCTGGACTCACTCAGAGGAAGCTGCTAGTTTGGTCTGAGCTCAGTCTGATCGTCTGTGCATCTCTCTTTACTGTGGAACAACAACAGGGTGGAGTTTCACTCGACTGTCTCTCACAGCTGCGGTTGCTTCACCCACAATGTGGGTGTGCTTAATTCCAGAGCTTAGACGTTTAACTGATATCTGCTGTAAGACAAGTTAGAACATGCAAACTTGTAGAAAGCTCAAAAATAGCATGCCATTGTTTGGTGTAGTGTTTATTCTGCACCAGCTACAATGTGGAGTTTGCTCTAGTGGGATTGTCGCATATTAACACACAAAGGTGGACTCTTTTTCTATCTCAAGCTGTTATTCACCGTTTTCAAGGGTGTAGTAGTATTGTACTGTGTGCATTATTTATACATTATTTATACATACATACATATCAGTGAAATATATCTGATGTTTCACTTCCACTGAGTGACAAAGCCTAGAGGGGGTTTCTAATGTCAGGCTCAGAGATATAGAAAAATTAGTTTTGATCGAAACTGATGTGGTTTGCTGAACCAAGCACACCCAGAAGTCATGATGGTCAATGCTTGCTTGATTGAATGGGTCGAACAAAAACACATGTAGGCATTCTGAGCATGCTTTGATATACAATACATAGTTTCAGTTGCAACAGTAGAAGTGAATAAAATACTACTTACAGCAGAATACAAATACTATACACACAAGTCATGACCAATCCTTGCTTGATTGAATGGGAAGAACAAAACATGTAGGCATTCTGGGCATACTTTAATATACAATGCATACTTTCAATTGTAACAGTAGAAGTGACTGACGTTTCAGAAGTAAACACAAGGGTCAAAAATATTATATAATAAACCTATAGCCTCAGTTAGAACTAACAACATCATATCTAGACCATTCTATCTAGGGTAGAGGTACATGCCAAGGCTGCCCCCTTTCGCCTCTTCTCTTTGTCCTAGCAATTGAACCATTGGCTATTGCGATAAGGAACAATCAAAATATCTCTGGCATTAGAACAAATAATATTGAGTCCAAAATTGGATTATTCGCGGACGACATTATCTTAATGCTGTCCAAATTAAAGAGCTCAATTCCCCAGCTACTCAAGACAATTAACTCCTTTGGCAATATCTCCAGTTAAAAAATTAATGAATCCAAGTCGGCCATCCTCTTCTTTAACCATTCTGAAAGAATTAAACCACCTATTCAAACAATGTTTCAAGTTGCCAGAGACAGTCTTACCTATCTAGGTATAAAAATCACTCCAAAAATTAACAATTTGGTACATGCAAATTACTCTCCTACAATCAACTCTGTTATTGACTTAATCAATAGATGGTCTATGCTGCCAATCTCTCTGATTGGACATGTAAATATTCTCAAGATGAACGTTCTCCCAAAATTTCTATATCTCTTCCAAGTCATTCCTCTCAGCCCTCCAGATGACTTCTTCACAAAGGCAAAAACAATATTCATTAAATTCATTTGGAATAATAGATGAGCCAGACTGCGCCTTTCACTACTATATCTCCCGTATGACAGGGGAGGTCTGTGTGTTCCAAACCTCATATGGTACTACTGGGCTGCCCAGTTTTCTGCGGCCTCTTGGTGGTTTTCAACGACAACCTTACCCTGGGTAAATTTAGAAAGGACAAGCACTACCCCCTTACCGCTCAGCACTTACCTGTACTCCGCAAAGTATAAAGATCTGATGAAAGATACATCGAACCTCTTTGTTAAAAATACCATCCGTGTCTGGTTCGATGCACTCAAGTTTAAAAATGAAACGCCAGCACTATCCCAATTCTCACCTATCTGGGGCAATAGGGCCTTTAAACCCGGTTTGAAAGATTTGGGTTTTAAAATGTGGGCCGTCAGAGGCCTGTGCAAAGTTGCAGACCTATTTGACAAGGACACCCTACTATGTTTTAATGGCTTGACACAGAAATTTGGCATTCCAACCAAACATTTCTTCAAATTTCTTCAAAGCAGAAGCTTCATTTCAAAAACTCAAAAATCCCTAACATTGCCCACTCTAAACTCATTAGAGGACATAGCAATAAACCATCAGCTGAAGAAGGGTTTAATATCCCGTTTTTATAGCAACCTCAGAGATGGCTCTCAAACATCCTCAGAAAAAGAAAGACTCGCCTGGTGTCAAGACTTAGAGTGTAGAATAACTACAGAGGAATGGCAAAAAAACAGCTTGAAAGCCCAAACACAATCTATAAACACTCAATTTAAACAAATCCAGTATAAATGGCTAATGAGAACACATATAACCCCAACATTATTAAACAAATTTGACCCCAAAACTCTGGACATATGTGTTAAATGTGTGGAAAAAGGCACACTGATGCATTGCCTGTGGGGATGCTCAGAAATCAGAAAGTTTTGGAAAGAAGTTTTAGATGTATTTGCGCATATTACAAGTGTCAAGCTGAATCTATGTCTGAAACTATGCATCCTAGGAATTTTCCCCGCTGAAATCCAGCTGAGCAAAGTTCTCCAAAAAACCACAATCTTCTGCCTGTTACAGGCGAAATATAGCATAGCCAAATCATGGAGATCCATTAGTAGACCACACTTGAGAACTTGGTTGTCGACACTGTCAAAATCCCTCGCTTTGGAGAAACTTACGTCTATGATAAAGGGTAAACATGCTTCCTTTAAAAAAATGTGGGGAAATTTTTTGTTATTTTTGGAAAGTGAGGAGATGATCGATAGTGAACAGAAATGACTATATCCATTTAACCTGTATGGGAGAAGTAGTGTTGGAGCTGTCAAAGAGAACCTGGGGGGCCTGCGAGTGCTGGACTGTTCAATCGAAGTACAGGAGATGAGATGTGAAATTAAATGGACTGGAACTGAAGAAGACACAGCTTATTGTTGCAGCCGTTAGGTCAGATGCCTCTCTAACTAACTTGACACCCTTGGACTAAACTTCAGCCCGAAGGCCTGGAATAATGCACTTCAACCTATTGACTCGCTGTGTTATACCTGTTTGTTTTTTTTGGAGCACTGTCTGTTCCCCTTGTTTTTTTTCTGTTTTTGTTTTTTGTTTTTTTTTGTGTGTGTGTGTGTGTGTGGGGGGGGGGGGGGGGGGGTATTTTACTTATCTGTATATAATTTTTTTTCTGTAATAATATCTGAATGATCTACATGTGAGAGTATGTATAACTATATCTGTGTTTCCCCAACACTGTTCATACACGATGTACATATATTACTATTATACACTCAATTTTTTTTTTAATTTCCTCCTCTATTTTATTTGAACTCTCTCTTCCTGTTGGTTAAAATGTTGTTGGAAAAGCAATAAATAAATCTTTGAGAGAAGTAAACACAAGTACACTTATTGAGAAACATCCTGTGGTTAAGAGAGATAAAAAAAAAAGATAAGATCACCTTTATTAGTCCCACACGTGGGAAATTTGTGTCACAGCAGAAAGCTGACAGTGCAAAGTTACAGTAGCAAAATGTATAGAACAAACAAACAAACAAAAAACAACAACAGTGGAATAGGATAACAATAATAAGAATAAGATGCTATATATAATAGAATAAAATACAATAAATGGTGGTGAACAACAATTGGTGCAACAGTGCGAACGTTATTCCTCTCACACGCTCCTGCACACCAAATCTGGAACTACTGTCCATCATGTGTCGTCCTTTTTATCTACCTCGGGAATTTACATCGGTCATTATAAGTGCCGTTTATATTCCACCACAAGCGGAACGGTCACCGCCTTATGCGAGCTGCATGAGGCACTCACACAGCACCAGACACAACACCGGGACGCTGCGCTTATTGTGACGGGGTCTTTAATAGTGCCAACCTCAAACGTGCAGCACCGAACTTTTATCAACACATCACCTGCCCCACCAAAGGTGAGAGGACACTGGACCACTGCTGCACTACGGTCAAGGACGGCTACAAGGCACAATCTCGCCCTCCGTTTGGCAAATCCGATCACGCCGCCATCTTCCTCATGCCAAAATACAAACAGAGGCTGAAACAGGAAGTTACTGTTCAGAGGAAGGTCGCGCGCTGGACGGATCAATCGGTGGCCGCGTTACAGGACGCACTCGATGACGCAGACTGGGGCATGTTCAGAAACAGCTCCGACGATGACGTCAACGTTTTTACGGAAGCGGTTGTGGGATTCATCGGGAAACTAGCGGATGATACCGTGGAGACAAAGACTATCACAACGTTTCCCAACCAGAAGCCGTGGGTGGATAAAACCATCCGCGACGCTCTGAGATCCCGCACCGCTGCCTACAACACGGGACTCATGACGGGGGACATGGACCCGTACAAAGCCGCGTCATATAACGTGTGGAGGGCGGTGAAAGAGGCGAAGCAGCGCTACGGGAGGAAACTAGAGTCACAACTCCAACAGAGTGACTCTAGGAGCCTGTGGCGGGGACTAAGGACAATAACGGACTATAAAGCACCAACAACCGGTATGACGAACGCGGCCGTGACTCTGGCAGACGAGCTGAACACTTTCTATGCTCGCTTCGAGGCTGCAGCTAAGGTCTCCAACAATGCTAGTGTTAGCGGCGCTAACGGCTGCAGACAGGAAGATACTGCCAGCACCGGAAACGTGCTCGTCATCTCCGAGCATGAAGTAAGGAGAGCCTTCAAGAGAGTGAACACCAGGAAAGCAGCAGGACCAGACGGCATCCCAGGTCGTATCCTAAGAGACTGCGCATACCAGCTAGCTCCTGTGTTCACTGAGATATTCAACATCTCTTTATCTCAGTCGGTGATCCCCACATGCTTCAAAGAGTCCATCATTGTTCCTGTCCCGAAGAAACCCCACCCTGCTTCTCTCAATGACTATCGCCCTGTAGCCCTCACCTCAGTAGTGATGAAGTGCTTTGAACGCCTGGTCAGAGACTTCATCATTTCTTCACTACCAGACACACTGGACCCACTACAGTTCGCTTACCGTCCAAATCGTTCCACAGACGATGCCATCTCTCATCTCCTCCACACATCACTCACTCACTTGGACACTAGAAGGGGGAATTATGTTAAAATGCTCTTCATAGACTACAGCTCTGCATTTAACACCATAATTCCCTCCACACTCACCACCAAGCTGGAGCATCTGGGACTCAACTCATCTATGTGTCAGTGGATCTCCAACTTCCTAACTGGCAGACCACAGGCAGTAAGGATGGGCGGACATGTCTCAGCCTCCACCACTCTCAGCACTGGAGCCCCCCAGGGGTGTGTTCTGGGCCCCCTGCTGTACTCTTTGTACACATATGACTGCGTGGCCACTACCAGCTCCACCACCATCATCAAGTTTGCTGACGACACCGTCGTGGTGGGCCTGATCTCTGATAACAACGAGACGGCCTACCTGAAGGAGATTAGGAATCTGGAGAACTGGTGCCAGAGGAACAACCTCCTTCTAAACGTCAGTAAGACAAAGGAGCTGATAGTGGACTTCAGCACTAAGCAGGAGAGGAACTACCAGACCCCCGTCATCAACGAGTGCCCAGTGGAGAGAGTGGACAGCTTCAAATACCTCGGAGTTCACATCACGCAGGACCTGTCATGGTCCTGTCACATCAACACCGTGGTGAAAAAGGCCCGACAGCGTCTCTACCACCTCAGACGCTTGAGAGACTTCCAACTGCCCTCCAAGGTGCTCAGGAACTTTTACTCGTGCACCATAGAGAGCATCCTGGCGGGAAACATCTTAACCTGGTTCGGGAACAGCACCATGCAGGACAGACGAGCTCTACAGAGGGTTGTGCGGTCAGCTGAGCGCACCATCCGCTCTGAGCTCCCTGACCTGCACTCAATCTACAGCAGGCGGTGCTGGACCAAGGCCAGGAAGATCGTGAAGGACCTCAGCCATCCCAACAACAGACTGTTCTCTCTGTTGAGGTCAGGAAAGCGATTCCGCTCCCTGAAGACCAACACAGAGAGACTGAGGAGGAGCTTCTTCCCGCAGGCGATACGGTCTCTCAATCACACCACCACACAGTACTGACCCACACATACGGTTCTTACACACACACTGGACTTTCTGGACTTTGGTTTTGCACAACACTGGTCACTATATTCTTCATTTCCGGTTAATACTTGTACAGCTGCTGTTATTGTGTATATATATATTTAGATTTCTTCATACATTCTTATATAGTTCTATATTGTGTATTGTGTATTTTGTTGTACAGTTATTTTATTTTCAACTTTAATTTATATATTTATCTTTATCTTATTCTTCCCAGTTAAATTTACCCTTCATTCTAATTTGTGTTGTACAGTTATTTCATTTTTAACCTTAATTTATATTTTATTCCTTCCTAGTTAAATTTACCCTTTTTAATTTTTCACATTTATTTCCTATCTTATTCATAGCCTTTTCCGTTTTTGTTCTCTTTAGGTCACGAGCAGTTGTCCAAGCATTTCACTACATATCGTACTGTGTATGACTGTGTACGTGACAAATAAAATTTGAATTTGAATTTGAATTTGATCCTGGCTGAGAAAGGAGGATTGTGTGTCTTATTCAACACCACGTGCTGCACCTATATACCAGATAATGTACATTCTTTAAACTTCAGATGCTATAGAGACTTTTGATCGGCATTGGAGTTTTCCTGGTTTTATTTTATTTTGCTCTTCTTTACTTGTGTTATACCTTGTTTAAAGGCTGTAATCCCACAGATGATAAGTTTATTACTCACAGCATATGCAGATGTACCACAAACCGATGAAGATCATGAAGACTTCCTTTCCTATTTGTAAGATGAAGATGAAGTGCAACTAATGATGTAGTAACTGAAAATGTGAAAGACAAGTAGTTACTGATGACTTGTACATTTCATTTTTCTGTTCAACAGGGGGGAATGTCAAAGGAATATTGTTTTTATATAATGTGATCAGCTTCATGAAATGTATTCTTTTATTGAACACTAAGCAAATGTCTACGTTACTTTTGACATGTACTTTTGTGTGATAAACAACTAATAGCTTTCTCTTTCTGTAAGAACATACAGATTTAGAAAAAGCTCAGAGTTCTTAGAATAAGAAGCTATTTGTACACACACACACATACAGACAAGTATAAATAAAGTATAAATAAAGAACGCAGACAGTGATAAGACGCAGTTCGTGTGTCTATGACTGCCCTCGCGAGTAAAAGACAACTGCAGTGTTTGTGTTTTTCTAACTCAGGTGTCTTAGCTGAAGAACTATGGGGTGATTTAAAGAAATCCCCTGTCAGCACTAAAATATTTTATCTCCTTCTCTTTACTCCAGTTGTTTGTCCTTCTCTGCTCTCTTATTAAATCAGCCAAGATGCTTGCTTATCTTTGTCGGCAGCCAGGTGCATGTACACACTAACAATAATTTTTGGTTTTGAAGAAAAGGCAGGGTGCCATATATTTGCTCGGGGGGCTTCTTCAAAAACACATCACAAGATGACCTTTGTTCACCTCCTATCCGGTTGTTCAGTGATGACCCGACGAATCCTACTTCCGGGTCTAAAGTAGTCTGCATTTAATATAGCTTTTGTGTTGTTAACATGTTTAATGTTATGTATTTTCTTCTATTTGATCTCAAAAAGCTCCTAAAACAGTCAGTGATCACTGTTGACCTCCCTCGGCTTTTATTACCGCTAATCATTTATTTAAGCTCAGTTTTTAAAACCTTAGGATGTAACTACAGCCCAGCCCATGCAGCAGTATATGAACGACTAACCTCGTATTGTGGATGGATTATCTCAGTTGTTCTCCTGGCTGAAGTTTGGTCCTTTTACAGCATCCTGCCATGCGATTACATTTGTTCCTGACCACCGAGAACACTCACATTAACTTTTAGCGAGTGGAAAAAAAGTTAGCTTGTTTATATTATGCTAACATAGCTGTGTCGCTAGCGGTCACGTAGCACATCATGATATACCAGCTAGTCCAACTTCAGTAACCCTACAAACGTCACTGCTGTTTAGTTTTCTGTCTTCATTTATGCTGCAAGTGATAGCAGAGCTGTACGTTTTAATTTGTTTCCAAAACCCCGCAGTCAGGACATGCTATATTGTATTTAGATAGAAGCTAGCGAGCTAACTCCCTGCTAACTTCTAACTCCATTAAAATGTCATAAATTCCGTTTTCATGGATGCCTGGATGTTAAACTCAATTGTTACACCTGGTAGAGCAGAATGCTGATCATTTTATTAATTTGATTTTTGATTTGATTTTTTTTTTATTGATTAGCATTCAAATATCTCAGTGAAAACAGAACAAAGATCTACCACAAAGCAAGAAAGCATGAGACAAGGCTAATCAAAAGGTATTGGCTGAAGCATTTGCTTATTACGCCAACCCTTTTCACAAAATATCTTTTTGCATGCAGCTCCTGTACACAGGGCTTGAAGGAAATAATAAAACAAAGCAAAAACCAAACAAACAAACAAACAAACAAACAAAAAACGTTCCACCTTAGATAAGTAACTACATCAAAGCAAAAGAATCAAGAGGGTTTTTTTTTCTTTTTTTTTTCTTTTGCTCTTTTCATTCTTGATTTATATATTTTTCTAATACTTTATTTTTAAACATATTCAGAATCAGAATCAGAATACTTTATTGATCCCTGGGGGAAATTATTTTTTGTTACAGTGCTCCATTTTAAACCAACATTAAGACAAGACAGACAATACACTAACTAAGAATAGTACAATATATACATATACATACATACATACATACATAAGTCACTCATAAATAAATAGTTGGAAAAGAAACATGTGTAGTTGTAGCAGCAAACAGTGTGTTAAGTGGATGCGTTGTACAGGGAGATGGCCACAGGCAGGAATGATTTCCTGTGTCGTTCAGTGGTGCTTTTCGGTAATCTCAGTCTCTCACTGAACGAGCTCCTGTGACTGACCAGCATGTCATGGAGTGGGTGGGAGGTTTTATCCAACATTGTCTTTATCTTGGACAGCATCCGCCTCTCCGACACCACCTTGAGGGAGTCCAGCTCCATCCCCACAACATTGCTGGCCTTACGGATTAGTTTATTAAGTCTGTTGGCATCTGCGACCCTCAGCCTGCTCCCCCAGCATGCAACAGCATAGAGGATCGCACTGGCCACAACAGACTCATAGAAAATCCTCAGCATTTTCTGGCAGATGTTGAAGGACCTCAGTCGCCTCAAAAAATAGAGACGACTCTGGCCCTTCCTGTAAAGTGCTGTGGTGTTTTTAGCCCAGTCCAGTTTATTGTCAATGTGTACTCCAAGGTATTTATAGTCCTCTAACAGAAACACATCTCTGCTTTATATTT
The DNA here is from genome assembly GCF_057382275.1 of Copadichromis virginalis. Lineage (NCBI taxonomy): Eukaryota > Metazoa > Chordata > Actinopteri > Cichliformes > Cichlidae > Copadichromis > Copadichromis virginalis. The sequence continues at coordinate 11,510,280 of NC_140620.1, forward strand.
GTCCTTATCTTGTTTGTTTTTTTAAAGAAATCTGTTCCCCTTAAGTCATATTGACTCTCTCTGACTTTGAACAGCTTCTGAGTACTGGGGCAAAGCACGTTATTTTGTGCTTTATACATTATCTGTGCCATTTTATATTCAACTAAATCATAAAATTTCAGGGTATTCAGATTAATAAACAAAATGTTAGTTGGTTCTATATAGTTTGATTGGTTTATAATTCTTATAGCTCTTTTTTGTAACTTGAAAATAGGAAAAGTGTTCGTTTTATATGCATTACCCCATATCTCCAGACAGTAAGTCATATATGGAAGCAACAGAGTACAATAAAGTGTGTATAATGATTTTTTGTTCAGGACATGCTTTGTTTTATAGAGAATAGCAATGGTTTTTGACATTTTTGTTTTCACGTGGTTTATATGAGACTTCCAACTCAGCTTATCATCAATTATCACTCCAAGAAATTTATTTTCGTACACTCTTTCAATTTCAATTCCATTAACCCTTATTTTAGATACATTTTTCATTTGTCTAGTGCCAAAAATAATAAATTTTGTTTTCTTTATATTTAATGATAACTTATTTACATCAAACCAGTTTTTTAATATATTTAACTCCTTTTCCGCTGTAGTCAGAAGCTGTTCTAGGTTTTTACCTGAGCAGTACAGAGTGGTATCATCAGCAAACAATACAGATTTTAACAGTTTGGAAATGCTACATATGTCATTTATATATAATATAAATAATTTAGAGCCCAGCACAGAGCCCTGAGGAACACCACAAGTTACCTTCAACTGCTTAGATTTTACATTATTGAATTCGACATATTGATATCTTTCATCCAGGTAACTTTTCATCCACTTGTATGCTAACCCTCTTATGCCATATCTCTCTAGTTTATTCATTAATATAGAATGATCAATTGTATCAAACGCCTTTTTTAAGTCTATAAAAACACCAACAGTATATTCCTTATTATCTATTGCATTAGATATCCCTTCAACAAGTTCCATCACTGCCATCGAAGTGGACCTTTTCACTCTAAAGCCATATTGTTTATCACTTAGGAGATTATGCTTCTCAATATATTTATCAAGTCTATTAACAAATAACTTTTCTAAAATTTTTGAGAACTGTGGGAGTAGTGATATTGGCCTATAATTGGTAAACTGACATCTCTCTCCGTTTTTATGGATTGGAATAACTTTTGCTATTTTCATTTGTGAGGGAAACACACCAGTTTGAAAGGACAGATTACAAATGTATGCGAAAGGTTGCACTATATATTCTATAATACTTTTAACTAATATCATGTCAATACCAAAACAGTCAGTGGACTTTTTATTTTTAAATGTCTTCACAATGTTAATTATTTCTCTATGAGTTACAGCACCAATAAACATGGAGGACACATTCTGAGTAATATGTTTATTTAGATCGTTATTATTTCTTGACTCTGGAATTTCTTTTGCTAAATTAAAGCCAACATTTACAAAGAAATCATTAAATTCATTTGCAATGTCTTTAGTTTTATCAAGCACAATATCTTTATCTTTTTTAAAATAATCTGGATAATTCTTATTTTTTGAGCCCTTTTTGATTATACTGTTTAATATCCTCCATGTTTCTTGTGTGTTACTTCTACTTTGCTCCAATAATTTGTGGTAATATTCTTTCTTACTTGTTCTTGTAATATTTACTAATCTATTTTTATATAACGTGTACTTTATTTCAGCATTTTTTGTCCTCTGTTTTATGAATCTCTTATATAGATTATTTTTCTTTTTACATGCATCTTCTATCCCCTTTGTGATCCATGGCTTATTTGATCTGTGATGCTTTCTAGTGATCTTCATTAAAGGACAATGTTTTTCATATAGTGAAATTACAGTTGATAAGAATGCATCATATGCACTATTTGAATCTTCATTTGCAAAAACCTCATTCCAACTGTGTTCCTTTAAGTCCACCTGGAGGGCAGCAATGGCTCTTGTTGTTCTATGTCGTATCATATCAAATATTTGATTCTTTTGTTTAGTTTTAATCCCAAAATAATTTTGAAAAATTGCAAAAACAGGAAGATGATCGCTTATATCAGTTATAAGAAGTCCACCTACTATTTCATGGTCAATTTTATTTGTGAAAATATTATCTATCAATGTAGCTGTATCAATTGTTATTCTACTTGGTTTTATAATTACAGGGAAAAGGGAGTTACTATACATTGTATTTATGAAATCTGTTGTTTTCTGATGTCCATTTGGGTTTAGCAAATCTATATTAAAATCACCACAAATTATTTGCACTTTTTTATCACTTAGGTTGCTAAACATAGCAGCAAGTTTTTCATTGAATATCTCAAGGCATGAACCTGGTGTCCTATAGATGCAACTTATAATTATATTGTTAGCTTTTTCAACATTAATTTCAATAGTGACACATTCCAATACATTATCTATGGTGCATGACATACATTCAATCAGACTACATTTCAAAACTTTATCTACATATAAAGCAACACCGCCTCCTTTTTTATTCACCCTGTTCATTGTAAATAATTCGTATCCTTCCAGTCCCATTTCACTAACTTTCATATTATCGAGCCATGTTTCTGATATTGCAATTATATTAAACTTTTTTAACTTACTTAAACATTATGTAATTTTAGAAAATTTTTTATACAGGCTCCTACTATTGAAATGTATGACCGACAATGCATTTGCCATTTTAATATTCACATTGAATTGGTCATCTGTATAGTACTCACAAGTATTATTGGTGTTATTGTAGAAGTGGGTATCTGGGTCAATGTTACTTTCAGGGTCATGCATGTTGTGCTCTGCATAGTTAAACGTTTTGAAGTTCGTTTTCTCAGCGTGTGTGGCAAAATTGAAGATGAAAGACTTTAGACAGTTTTTCAACTCTCAGTAATGCCATAGCGATTGTTTGATATATGGACCTGCAGCGGAGTTTAGACCCAGACACGGCTAGTGACGTCAGACTGAACAACCGGATATCAGGGACTGGCTACCTGCAGCTCCGGAGCTCCATGCGGTTCTTTAGTCCTTATACTGCGGCGCCACGTGGTTTGGGGAAAAAAATTATAAGTATTTAACTGAAGTGTATTTGTGTTAGTTCTTTTAAAACTTGTAGTTCTAAATTCTAAGACTATTGTGATCTTGAAATATAACAATAAAACTATATGCTACAGGGCTCGGAAAATTTCAAAATCCCTGGTAGTCCTTTGGGCAGGGACTCTTCAGTTTTTGGTAGCCCGAAATAAATTTAAGTAGCCCGAATAAATAAGAGCAATTTTGTTTTGTTTCTTGTTTTGTTTCCGTTACAATAGAACAAAACATTAATCAAAAAATTTTTGAAACACAAATTACAACTTTGTATAAAAATTACAATCATCAACTCAAATATTTGGTTCTAATTGAACAGAAATTTCTATGAACTTGTAAGAACTGTCTAGGACATGAATCAGTCTGTGTCAGATCCTGAATTTGAAATTTCCGCTGAAGTCACGGGTAAGAGGCAAGTGGAACCAAGATCTAGGCCATTTGCTTTTTGAAGTTTGCAAAGACTGCTAAATTGTGCCAGTGGTAGTTCACTCTTTGCAACATAGTACACTGTTCTAAACAGATTTTTTCAGGTTTATTTTTAGTATGTTACTTGCAATTGGTGTTTGTTCTGGGAAAGATATTGGAGACTGAGCAATAATGCATTTCTTGCATTTCTCACAGGTTCTAATGCACTGTAAAATGTAATATTGTGTTTAATTAAAAATATTAAATAGGCTGAACTCAATTTTTATCAATTTGTCATTAGAACTCGATTTAAATAAGTTACCAGTACTTTTTATGCAAAATGCTGATAAACTCAATTTATTTGAGTTGTCTTAACCTGGAAAAACTTTTTTTTTTTTTTGCCTGTCCCGTTTGGCTCTTTTGCCATCAGAATTATTGTCTAAAGAAAGATGGCCAAGATGATTTACTTTACCAAATTGACCATCCCAGCTTTGCCATAATGGTCCATTTGATTCACCTTTTATTGTTTATTTTATTTTCACTTGCTGAATACGGGACAGACTTGACTGGGGGAAAGAAGGGGAGAAAGAAAGAGAAAGAGCTGAGAAGAGGGACAGGGGAGAAGGGCAAAAAACAAAAACCAACAGAATGGGAAAAAGAAAGAAAAATGCATCTATCGATCACCTGGATCACCTGTTGAGAAAGAAAAAAGAAAACAAGCAGAAGAGAACACAAGAGACCAAGGAAGACCAACAGAGGGGCAGCCGCGCCACTGTCCCAGAAAGAGCTGAGGAGAGTCCCAGATGAGGGCTCACTCAGCAGCCGCGGAACAGAAGCCAGGGGGGGTTGCAGTGACGCGCCCGTGAGCTCCGCCGGCAGCCAGCTGTGCCTGAGTGACCGAGGCCGGGGGCACCCCACCTCCAAAGTGGCCCGAGCGAGCCCCAGGCTCCGATTAGCGGCCGCCAAGGAGTGAGCCGGTGTGTACCTGGACGCCCATCCCCAGACACAAAGAACCACCAACGCACCGATGTCTGAGAGTGTCTGCCACTGGCAGGGGAAGTGGTTGTGGGGGGAGATGTCCCCAGAGAACCACCAACGCACCGATGTCTGAGAGTGTCTGCCACTGGCAGGGGAAGTGGTGGTGGGGGGAGATAGGCCTCCAAACCTTGGAGGGCCTGAGAGGTGGCTTTTTTTTCCCTATCAGCCTTTCTGACATGTCTCCCCAATGTGATGTTTGCGTAAAGTTGGTCAGAAGGTTCCTTTGTAAGTGCACATGCGCCATTAGCGTGCTGCCTGCTGAAACCGTAATTTCCTTCGGGATTAATAAAGTATTCTAAATACTACAACAAAATTGGAAACTGTCCATCATTGGCACGAGATCCCCCCCGAGGGGATGGGACGGGATGGGAAGGGAGGGCGGGGTCAGGGGATGCGGGTCCCCCGCCGAGGGAGGGAGGTAGGAGGTCGGGGTCGCGAGATCCCCCCGAGGGGATGGGACGGGATGAGAGAGAGAGAGACAGAGAGAGAGAGAGACGTGAGTTTGACAGAGAGCACACGTGCAAGCGCGGACGATAAAGTCTTGTAAAAGGTGGCCGAGAAACACCCCGGCGAAAGCACAGCGCGTCGCGCGGCGAGATGATAAGAGCACGGATGGCGGGTACTAAGCGCGTCGGGGTTACAGGTTACAGAGGCGGTGTCCGGGCGCGTGCCGTACAACAACGGCAACAAGGTGCCAACAAGAAAGAAGAAGACGAAGAAGACAATGTCACGCACTAGACCGTGGGAGCCAAAGAGCACTAAGGTCGGTACAGGTGGATCGCAATCGCCGGCGGTGTCATCGTCCTCCTCCTCCCGCTCACCATCGCCATCGCCAGCACGTTTGGCGTACGCGGGGTGGTCGGCTCCGGTTGCGACCGGCCACGTTTCGCTATCGAGGGCTAGGGGTCGAGGAAGACCAAGAGCGGCAGCGGCGGCAGCAGCAGCGGCGGCAGCAGCAGCGGCGGCAGCAGCTACAGGAGAACTTGGAGGAGGACGAGAGCGAGGAAGAGGAGCAAGAGGCCGAGGGGGACGACAACGACGGCCCGAACGCTCGCAGATGAGGAGGAGCGCCACTCGGAGGATCAGGAGGACGAGAGCGAGGAAGAGCAGCAAGAGGCCAAGGGGGATAACGACGGCCCGAACGCTCGCAGACGAAGAGGAGCGCTACTCGGAGGATCAGGAGGACGAAAACGATGGGGTGGCGGACCATAGGTATTTCGCGGAAGAGGATCACGGTTACGAGATGGCGTCGCAACTCTGCCAGGACGGCGGCTCGCAAGGCGAGTCGAACCGCCGAGGGGGAGAGGAAGAAGCAGGCGCCGAACCGGGGCGGCGGACTCGGGAGGTTTGGCGAGAGGACGACGCCGGCCGTGCTGCAGTTGGCATTCATGATCTTGGACGCGGCCGCGGCGCTGTCAGTGAAACTTGCGACGCAGATGTAGCCGACGATTATGACTACGATGACGATGACGAAGAAGGCAAAGACTATGAAGAAGAAGAAGACGTCCTCGCCGATGATGATGATGAAGAAGAAGAAAAAGAAGAAGATGTCCTCGCCGATGATTATAACGATGACGATGAAGAAGAAGACAAAGACTATGAAGAAGAAGAAGAATTAGAAGAAGAAGAATTAGGAGAAGAAGAATTAGGAGAAGAAGACGACAACGACGACCTCGACCCGCCAGGACGAGGCCCCACCGAAGAGGCCGTGGCGGCGGCGCGAGACGAGGCCTCCGCGTTCATGGCCTACTTTCCGCCGGAGATAGAGGACTCGGTGATCGCCATGACCAACCTGGAAGCGGACAGGCGGAGGCCCTCGGCGGCTCCGCGGGACGAGGAGCAGGAGGACGAGGGCCCGACACGATCATCCTCTCCTACGTGGCCAAGAAGAACAAGAACGTGCTGCTCCTCACCACCGCTCCTCGCTACTACCACCGCCATCGATCCGGCCCCGGCCTAGCCGCCGCATCAGCAACGGCAGCGGCGGTAACAGAAGCAGCGGCGGCAACAGAAGCAGCGGCGGCAACAGAAGCAGCGACAGAAGTGGCGCAAAACCGCCCTTGGTGCTGCATTACAACCGCACCAAGGGAGGCGTCGACAACCTGGACAAGGTCGTGAGCACGTACAGCTGCAGGAGAAAGACCCGCAGGTGGCCCGTGGCCCTTTTCCACAACATGGTCGACGTCGCGGCCTACAACGCGTTCGTGCTGTGGAGGGAAATTCATCCCGACTGGATGCCGGGCAAGCTCAACAGACGACGGCTCTTCCTCGAGCGACTGGGCAAAGCGCTCGCGCGCCCCATGCTCGAAGCCAGGGCTTTAGCGCGAGGAGGAGGAGGAGGCAGAGTCGCGGCCTGAGGCGCTACCGCCGAGGCCAACAGTGCCGACGAGCGCGATGCTTGCGCCGCCGCCTCTGACGCTACGCCACGCGACTCCTCTCCGGTCGAGAGGCGAAGGTGCCGCGTTTGTCCCAGGAGCAAAGACGTCAAGACCAAGATCCTGTGCCGCGAGTGCCGAGCGCACATGGATGATACAGCAGAGGATTGGGAGAATGTCATATGGTCAGATGAAACCAAAGTAGAACTTTTTGGTATAAACTCAACTCGTCGTGTTTGGAGGACGAAGAATACTGAGTTGCATCCCAAGAACACCATACCTACTGTGAAGCATGGGGGTGGAAACATCATGCTATGGGGCTGTTTTTCTGCCAAGGGGACAGGACGACTGATCCGTGTTAAGGACAGAATGAATGGGGCCATGTATCGTGAGATTTTGAGCCAAAACCTCCTTCCATCAGTGAGAACTTTGAAGATGAAACGAGGCTGGGTCGTCCAACATGACAATGATCCAAAGCACACCGCCCGGGCAACAAAGGAGTGGCTCCGTAAGAAGCATTTGAAAGTCCTGGAGTGGCCTAGCCAGTCTCCAGACCTCAACCCCATAGAAAATCTGTGTCGGGAGTTGAAAGTCTGTGTTGCTCGGCGACAGCCCCAAAACATCACTGCTCTCGAGAAGATCTGCATGGAGGAATGGGCCAAAATACCAGCTACTGTGTGTGCAAACCTGGTAAAGACCTATAGTAAACGTTTGACCTCTGTTATTGCCAACAAAGGTTATGTTACAAAGTATTGAGTTGTATTTTTGTTATTGACCAAATACTTATTTTCCACCCTGATTTACGAATAAATTCTTTACAAATCCTACCATGTAAATTCATGGATTTTTTTTTCACATTCTGTCTCTCACAGTTGAAGTGTACCTCTGGTGCAAATTACTGACCTCTGTCATCATTTTAAGTGGGGGAACTTGCACAATCAGTGGCTGACTAAATACTTTTTTGCCCCACTGTATGCCCCGGGGGGTCCTAGCGACCCCCACCGTAATCACCATAACACACATATGCCCCGTGGGGGTCCTAGCGACCCCAACCCTATCATCGTCATCATCATCATAACACATATATACACATATGCCCCGGGGGGGTCCTAGCGACCCCCACCCTAATCACCATAACACACATATGACCCGAGGGGATCGCTAGGACCCCCACCCTAATCATCATACAACACACATATGCCCCCCCCCCCCCCCCCCAGGGGGGTTACCAAGACCCCCCCATCACCACCACCACCATCATCATCATCAATACCATCCTAATAACAACACACACGCCCCTCGGGGGGTCACCACGACCCACGCCCCGAGAACAGGCGGGCGCACAAGGGTTAAGTAGTGATGTGCGATACCACTGATTTTCTTTCCGATCCGATACCAAGTAATATTCAGGGTGGTATCGACCATACTGATCCGATACCAATACTTTGTACAAAAACTTATTTTATTTATTGTATCTCAAATTATAGCATCATAATGATTACAGGACATCAGATTACTTGTTCTTATCACTTAATAATGCAGGGTTCATCATATAGAAATACAAAAACTGAAGTTGTGCCTCTTTGAACAGCTTGCCTACCTGCAGCACTAAAGGACTCCATGAGAGACGTCTGTCTCGCCCTAGCAGCACCTGTCCCTGTCCTCCTCTTCAGTTCGTCTCAACATACGCTCGTCATATTCTGTGATATGATCTACTCTGAGGTGTTTGACAAGGTTAGTGATGTTGCCACAACCATACATGCCAACCCTGCCAATTTTTCCGGGAGAATACCGAATTTCAGTGCCCCTCCAGAAAATCTCCCGGAGCCACCATTCTCCCGATTTTCCACCCGGACAACAAAATTGAAAAACCATATCGCAGAGTTCATAGCGCGCCCCAGCCAATTCCAGTTTCCAGCAATGGCGGCAGCGACTTAGTTTTAATATCACTCTTATTTCTCTTTCTGGGTCGCAAAAAAACTTTTAACATATTTTCAGGTGAGAATGTAGCTGTGCAAACTTCAAATATCTGAGCCGATCGACACATTGTCTTCAAACCCCCGCGGTCTTTCACTACTCAGGTTAAACATGATATATAAGTCACTTTGATAACTTAAAAATGTTATTGTTTGGCTTTTTCAGTGTTTTATTTGTTTGTGAGTAAATCGGTTTGGCTGAGATTAAAGTTATTAGATTAGATTAAGTTAAATTTAACCTTATTAATCCCTCGGGAGGGTGCCTCCGGGGTTTTCACACAGCTGAATAAACGTCAAACAGAAAATGATTAAAGAGAAGTGTGAGACGGTCGAGTGTTTACGTCAGTACCCTATTATATTTTAGATAGCAAGGAGCAGAAGGCAGAGTTTCACTCCACTGAGGGAGCTCATGACGTACTACCCAGCTTTCTTTAGACCGTAAAGGCCGGGTCCTCAGAAGCAGCCTCTGAATTTGGACACCCCCGCTGTTTCCGGGCCGGCCAATAATAACGGTGACATTTAACATATTTTATCCGATAAATAAACCCTGTAAGATGTATTAAACACCCCCCCCCCCCCCCCCCCCCCCCCCCCACGGCCCTTTTGAATGTCTCCCTAGTGTGGCCACAACACCTCACTCTTGGAGCACTTTTTTGCCACATGTATCGCAAACCACGTCTCAGCTGTTTTGTGGAGGTAAAATAAGTCCGCACATGACTCCAATTACGCTCAGCCATTGTTGTGAGTGCGCACGCCAGCGGCTGCGAGACATTTATACAGCCGTATTTCGCACATGACTATGAAAGGCGGAAGAGGAAGTAGTTCCTTTGAATGTAGACAAACTGAATGTTATAGTTTCTTTCCACTGTGTTTCTTTTAATGACAAACTACAAATTTACTCTAAATTACTAAAATATCGATATTGTAATGTGAGAATTGATTCTAGAACATAAATGACTGGTATCGGAAGAATCGATATTTCAGGATCGATCCACACATCACTAGTTTTAAGGCTAAGGGCAGAGGAAAGATGAGGTCCCACTCTAACTTTCTGTACATGGTCTGAGTGAAAGTTTATAATCTAGTGGCATGTTGTAGAAGGAAGTCCGATATCCAGCAGTTTTACTATTAGTCTGTTCAGGAGTATCTTATTAGAAGTAGAGCTAAAGTCAACAAAGAGCAGCCTAGTGTAACGCCCGCCATTGTAGCAATGGCGTTTTCAGTTGATCTGTTAGCAAAATATTTTCATTGTCTTTCATTTTACATTATGTAAATACATATTTTTATTAAAAAATTATTTACAATTAAACAAAAAGAAAAACACTTTTTTAAATATACTGTAATCCTTATATGCAGTGTTGGGAAGGTTACTTTTAAAACATATTCCACTACAGATTACAGATTACATGCCCCAAAATGTATTTTGTAACATATTCTGAATACTTTGGATTACTTAGTATATTATCATGCTTTTTACAACTACATCTACGTGAATGTACTATTGCTGTGTGATTTATTACTGTTACTGAAGGTCCGCGGCTGCGAACCGTAGTAAAGGGACGTCTGGCTAATACGTAGGGTTTGTGTCGGGCTCATAGCCAAAAACTACCTTTACTTTGTTGTGTGGGTTAACTTTGCTAGTGAGAGACAGAGAGAGGCGTTGAAAGGCTGCTCCAACGGAACTTATTGTTTCGGAGGAAAACACGAACACGGTGTACAGTCGAGTCTTAATAGCTTACTTACAACTGGGCTCGTCAGGCTCTCTTCTTGGCTGCAGTGGTTGTTATTATATTTACATGCTTCCAGCTCCCGTTTCTGCTCGATGACAGCTCGTACTTTTCGACTATCCTTTTTTTCCCTCCCTCGCTCACAGACAGATAACATGTATGGCACTCTATTCTACCTGCAGCACCGACTACACTGCCCATGAGGCTACATTCTTTAGAGCTATGCCTGTAGCATTCTGCCTATTAGCTTAGAACAACAACAACAAAAAGGCACTCTCACCCAGGAAACACACAGTCGCACAGAGAGAGAGCGGCACCCTGTAATCATGGCAACCGTAACACCACAATATGAAACAGGAAAATAATCGAGTAATCCATTTATTTCAACAAAGTAACTCTATTCTAAATACAACCTTTTTAAATGGTAACTGTAACGGAATACAGTTACTCAGATTTTGTATTTTAAATACGTAATGGCGGCACATGTTTTCCATTACTTTTTTTTTTTTAAACCACAAGAGAAATAAACTAAATATTTATATTTTGATTAAAATGCCTTTTTCTTTCACATTATAAAACAATAAATATAAAGTTTAATTGAATCCTTGCTATATATTTTATTAACCCTTTAAGACCTACCATAGAACCAAGTCCGCCAGAGCTTATATTATATTTTTACATGCTGTGGAGCCATTTTTTGGAGCATTTCAAGTTGCTATACATCAATACAACCATTATAGCCCAAATTTTAATAATATGTCTGCATTAAGTGCATAGTAATTACATAAATTGCAAAAAAGTGCAATAAACTACAAAAAAATTTAAAATCATTTTTGTTTTTTTAACATATATTTCTAGTTAGAGAAATTTAAGAGGCTTATCCCTCAAAACTGTAAATACAAAAAAGTTGCACAAACTAGTTTCCCACCAAAGGAAATTTATTTTGAGTGTTTTCATAGTTTTATTTTTGAGATACACCAATTTTCATATACTACAGGAAAAACGAAAAAATATATTATAGTGCAAATTTGCAAAATAACAGCATATGCATCAAAAGAAACTATTTCCAGCAGTGCAATATGAGTCCTCAGCATCCCAGAAATGACACAGAAAGTCATGAAGTTAAACATAACTTTTAAAAACGATGGTAAAAAAAAAAACTACAATTCCGTAAAATGACGTCACTTCCGGTTTCGGGCAGGTCATGCGGTCATGTGATAGTTCGCGCTGATGGACGTAGGAAGTGTTACAAACAGCTGATCGGATCGGCAAAGCGTGTTTCTGGAATATTATGTTTTTGTTGCTACAAGCACTTTTTATGCAGTTTTTGCAAAGCTATATGTGGAAGGAAACTGTGACCGAGGACAAGCTGATGGCATAAGATGTCAGTACAATTCCTCCGGTTTCATATGCAAAAAAAATTATTGCGCTAGCTCACGTGGTTGCAGTGCTACCGGGATATAAAAATAGTTACGCAAAATGGAGCGTGTCCGCTCCTACCGGTTCTAAAGGGTTAATATCATTTAATGTGGCAGGAGTTCCATTCATTAGCATGATATATTATAACCAGTTATAATTTTTTCATCTGAGGTTTGTATTCACTCTGAGTAACAACTCAAGCTGATTTTTAACCCTGTGCTGAGTTTTCACTTTTTAAATCATTCTTAAATACATTCAAATGTGAACCTTCTGTTAGACTGGGTGTATTATTACATCTGGACCCAATGTACATTTCACTGACAGGAAACGACATTAGAAATATAATCATCCCTAACTCATCTGCTCCGTGACACTGACACTTTTAACGGCAACACTTTCACTTCTTCACGAGTGCGAATATATGGAAACATTTTCTCAGTGAAAGTGTTTCTGAAGGTGTGTATGTGTGTGTTAGTATTAGGATCAGAGAACGACAGCTTTCCTCTGTTCCAGTTCAGATTCACTCTGATCCTCTGGAGCTTCTTCTCTACTGAGAGAGCAGTGAGAGCAGCTGATGGTGACCATGCTGAGTATTTACCTTCAAATAACTCTATTCTCCATAATTCAGACCATAACTCTTTCTTCCTCCCCATAGACTTTGTCAACACACCTAGGTCCCAATATGTACTGTTTCCAACTTCAACATCCCAGCTGTGAGTCCCTGAGTTAAAGCCCTCAGAGCCCAGGACAGAGTAAAACCAATGAATCCTCTCTGGATTATCAGGAAGCTGCTGCTTCTCTCCTCCTCTCACACTGGTCAGATCTTCAGATAGGATGAGGTTTGGATCAGCAGTGTTTGGGTCCAGAATGAGAGGAGTGTAGGAGACCATGTACTTCATGTTGTTCCAGATGTTGAAGGTCAGGTTGCCCAGGTGTTTGGCCTGGTCTATCAGAGCTCCTGAGGGCAGCTGTGGATCATCCAGCAGGGGGCAGCGCTGGACTCTTTCCACTGCAGCCTTGTAGTTGTGCAGGAATGAGACGTCTTCAGCTCTCAGCTCCTCCTCTGTGGCTCTGACTGTGTCTGAAAGAGCTGCTATCTCTCTGCTCAGAGCCTCCATCTTCTCCTTCATCATCCCACTCTTCTGCTCCTCTTCCTCCCTCAGTGCAGCCAGCCTGGCCTCCTCTTCCTCTGCTAGAAACTGGTAAAGCTTCTTAAACTGCTCCTTAATCTGCCTCTCTGTGTGTCGGGCCTGGACCTTAATGTGTTCTGCTGTTTGATCAAACTTCACTTTAGCTTCTTCACAAACATTTAACTTCTCCTTTAAGGGCTCCAGAGTTTCCTGAAGTTCCTTCTTGTGTTGTTGTGCAGCTTCATTGATGGGTGTGAATCTGTGCTTGGTGTGTTGTGCTAAAACACAGCAAACGAGACATAGAGTCTGCTGATGGTCCAGACAGAAGATTTTGAGCTCCTCAGAGTGCAGACTGCAGAGAGTCCCTGAAGTTTTCTGATCTCTCTCCTGTAAGAACATAGTAATGTACATTCTTAATTTTTGCTAATTTTTTTGTAGAATTATTTTTAATTGTTTGCTAAATTGTTTTGTTCAGACACATTGCAGGGTCTACCTTTTATTATAAGGTAGACCCTGCAATAAAACAACAGAGAAAAAAAACAACAGTCATAGACCCCTTATGAGCAAGCGCTTTGGCAAAAGTGGGAAGTTAAAAATCTATTTTAACAGGAAGAAACCTCCAGCAGAACCAGGCTCAGGGAAGGGTGTTTATATGATGTGACTGATTGGTCTGAGGGGAGGGTTAAGACAGGGTTAAAGGCATGCTGTGTAAGACACCCAGAGAATAATCACAAGTAATAATTCAATACTCAGTATTCAAGTGTATAAACACATAGTGAACGCACCCTGGGCCATTTGACTACAGTAAATCACCTAATACAAGGGGGCTAGGTTTCACAATGGGTTCACCCAAAACTTTGGCTGATTGTGACCCCACCTTTTTTCACCCTTGGCTTGTGTGATCAGGTAGAAGATCAATAGGGGGTTTGTGACCCTCTTGGGAGAACACTACGATAGGGCTAAAAATCCAGGACTCTCTACCAGTCGCTCTTAGAAGTGAAGAAGCTTATCAAATGAGAGGTGAAGCGTCAACTTTTGAGGATTTACTTACCTGGATGACTGAGCATGCATTAATACGTAAATCTAAGTGTGCAGGTGCCTTTTTGTCACTGGTGGATCTAGAGGACGGCGCATGCGGCTTGGTACATCCCCTGGAGAAGACGTATTTGACACTGCCACGGATGACCAAGTAGATTTATCCTCAGTGCACCCCAACTAGCAGACCCTTTTGTTACTTGCTTGATGATGTTGCTAGTGATGGGATTTCCGTCTCTTTTTGAGAAACGGCTCTTCAAACCCCCTCACTAAAAAGAGCCTCTTTCGGCTCCGAACCGGCTCTTCAGGTTGTTTTGTTGTTTTAATTAATTTATTATTAACAATAATACAAAATTATGCAAAAAAAAGAATTACTAATGTAAAAAAGGTGGTTTTATTTATATTTGTTTATATATAAATATATACGGTGGCCCCTAGAGACAAAACACGTACAAACTCCAAAACACATTTCTAGTGTTAACTGAAAACAGAGCTACCTAGATCACTTAAATTACACAATTGAAAGCACATGTGTATTGTTTGTGTATTAATACACAAGCACTCATATATATACAGCTATGTTAGCATAATATAAACAAGCTAACTTTTTTTCCACTCGATAAAAGTTAACGTGAGTGTTCTCGGTGGTCAGGAACAAATGTAATCGCATGGCAGGATGCTGTAAAAGGACCAAACTTCAGCCAGGAGAACAACTGAGATAATCCATCCACAATACGAGGTTAGTCATTCATATACTGCTGCATGGGCTGGGCTGTAGTTACATCCTAAGGTTTTAAAAACTGAGCTTAAATAAATGATTATTTAATAAAAGCCGAGGGAGGTCAACAGGGATCACTGACTGTTTTAGGAGCTTTTTGAGATCAAATAGAAGAAAATACAAAACATTAAACATGTTAACAACACAAAAGCCATATGAAACGCAGACTACTTTAGACCCGGAAGTAGGATTCGTCACGTCATCACTGAACAACCGGATACCTTTCTAATGTGATGTTGTTGTCCCTGGCTCTCTTTCTCTCTCTCTCCCTCTGGCTCTCTTCCTGTGTTACTGAGAGTGTAACTACCGCCCCTCCCCCCTCTGCCCAGCACAAAGCACAGGCTGCCAAATGTTACCATTGTATTAGTTATATAAACCTTGTTAAAACATTCCTTCCGCCTTCAATCTGGGTTACTGCTCTTAGGTTCCTTTCAAGTTTCTTGCCTCCGGGCCCCTCTGACAGTAATACTCCGTACATGATGGGAATCCCCCAGCAGCCTACACCTATTGCACCATAACTAATGGACGATTTAGGGCATTTAATCTCTCATCAAAGTTTCTTGGTGTGCAGTCCCAGATTTTAAGCCCTTTGGGATTTTCCCCAAAGGGATACTCCCACACTCCGCTACTGATTCTCTACATAATCACATGAGTCAATGTGTTAAAACAGGTGTAGGTCACAATCAGCCAAGGTTTTGGGTGAATCCATTGTGAAAGCTAGCCCCACCCTATCATGTGATACTTTAGTCAAATGGCCAAGGATGTGAATGGCATTAAGGTGTCTGGGAAGGGATCTCAAAACTGGATTATAGATGGCAGACAGCTGAATGCTGGAATCATTTTGGACAGAGAAGACAGATGGTTTAAAAGACTAGTGAAAGAAGCCTTCTATGTCCACTGTTAATGACCATGTTTGAACAGAGGCAGTGGCTTATGACACCGACTGTCTGTTGTGTAGCTGTTTTCAAATACATTGATATTTATTTATTCTTTTTCTTCAACTCTCTAGTAATTACTTCTTCCAAACCATCAATATGTATTTTAGACCCCGTTCCAACAAGACTGGTCAAAGAAGTCCCACCATTAATTAATTTCAATTTAAAATATTAAAATTTAAATAGTTTAAATATTATCAATCTATCTCTATTAATAGGTGACATGCATGGCTAACCTGCCATTTACGGGTAGTTCAAGATCATGCTAAAGAACCTCAGTAAAGGTTGCCAGCAGTAATCAGAATTCAAGGTTCCATTAATCATGACAAGTTATCCAGGTCCCGAAACACTTCTCTTCTCTTGGCTGTCACACTTTCTCCCTCTTCCTTATCTTTCCTGCTTAGCTTCTCATGTCTTGTATAGTCTTGCTTATTCTCTAACCCTTAGAGACTCTCCCAGACTTGTTTGCTAAAAGACAAAAGAAGAATTATCCCGATTGTCCTGTGGAGGCATTCCCTGCCGGATACTCTATGGTCGGTTGTGTCGTGTGTCTGGCAACACTCGATGGAGGACATTGAACGATGAGACCTGGTGACCAGTGACAGACATTAGACCTACTGTAAAATTGGATGCAGTTTGTTCGCACTAACCAAAACAACTACCATCTTCGTCTCATGCGCCCCCCCGGCACCAGCTGGATGCTCAAGGTAAAAGCTGACAGGAATGACAAAATTCTCCCCTAGATAATCAGACTATTTGTTGTGACTCTCTCTCTCCTCATTCAAGGCCACCCACGTCGACCGAAGATTGTTGACTTTTGCCTAACCGGGTGAAGGGAGTCACTTACTTTATAAAATACCTTTTAAAATAGGGCCAGGCAGGTTTGAATAGCTTTTTTTTTTTTTTAAACCTTAATAAATGCATTGATTAAAAAACTGCAATGTGCATTTTCTCAAGTTAATTTTATCTAATATTAAAATATGAGTAGTTCTTTAAAGCCAGGTTTACAAGTGGCTCATTTATGTACTAACTTTTCTCTTTCCACTATCCCTTCAGACAGTCTTTATAGAAGCTGTAGCTACATAAAAGAACAATGGGAATACTGAAGATCTCCTGACTTACCTGACAGCAGAGATCCTCCTCTGATCTGGAAGCCATTGAGTCTGTGAGTGAAGCTGAAAACAGCAGACAGGAAGTACAGTCAGTCCTGGCTCCCCTCCCTCCTCTACCACCTTCACTGAAACTTCCTTTGAGTCGTGTTTTTGCTCAAACTCACATTCAGTGTGTGGAGCGTCAGCAGCTTGAAGCAGCAGTGTTGGAGTTTTCCACTTTTCTCTCCTGTAGCTGGACTCACTCAGAGGAAGCTGCTAGTTTGGTCTGAGCTCAGTCTGATCGTCTGTGCGTCTCTCTTTAATGAGGACGAAAAACAGGGTAGAGACTCATTCAACTACACCCACGTGTGTGTTTCATTCCAGAGCGTAGCTGTTTGTCTTCTTAAGACAGGTCAAAACATGTAAACTTTTAAGAAGCTAAGAAGACAGAGTGCCCTTCAGTGGTGTAGTGTATATTCCACAGCAGCCACAGGCACAACTATGAGTTTGTTCTATTGGGATCTGTCACGCATTAACACACAAAGGTGGACTCTCTTTGTATCTCAAGCTGTCGTTCAGCCTTTAGGACCCTTGATGATTTTCTTTTTTGCTAATTTAATCAAAAATATTTAATCATGATGCTGTGAATCCTTTTAATAACAGAACAAAGTTTAAAACAGGCAAACCTTTTCTTTTCTCTAAGATATTTTTGTTTCCCCACCTTTTTTTGTCTCTATGCACCAGCTGATGATCACTTACCTGTTCCTTATGCTTTAATAAAGCCACTACTAACCAGAGTGGTGGATCTTCACTGGATCGTTGAACTGCTAACAGTTAGCGTAACATGGCGCTGATGCTTGTTGTCTTGTTACCGTCATGATCCGGGTGAGTTTCGGTGTTTTCCACAGAGTCAGCAGTTCCACCTCTGGGAGGGGCCATTCATTTCATCTGTTGACATATAACACCAACACTCTCCACTCCTCTTCAACAGAGTCTCAGCTAACCAAAGTTAATGTAGGCCACAATAGTATTTGTGAACCGCTTAAGTGAATTGCATTGTCTTACCTTGTGATACTCATTTATAATAACTCTCCTGATGCAAACCTTCCCCAGAAAAGCTTCATTCAGAGGCAGGACTTCTAGACAGTTTTCTCAGCCATGGCTTTGCTCGCCCTATGCACCTGCCTGCCTCCCTGCCTCAGCTTCTGGAGTTCTGGATTCCTCCCCACTCACTCGGACAATTCTCCCCTCCATGCTACTCCTCCACCTGCAGCAAGTAAGCATCAAAGGAACACTCTACACCACAGTCAGCCAGCATTTTCCCGGAACAATACCTGAACTTATGTTATTTCCATATCAGGGAATCCCCATGAACCAGCCATCCAGTATGTCTACACCCTTTTTGGCCACAAAGTCATAGAAGTGTCATTTTCACTGTCCAAGTTTCTCTAATTGCTTTCATAGCTCAGGTTGCATATGTACTTCACAGTTTTGCATTATTCATAGTTTATGTTCATTCCCACAGTTCACGGTTTACTTGTCTTGTACATTCACTTGTTTCTCTAAATAAATTTGGTTACTAAACGTTTACCAGTGCCTCCGTCTGAATCCTACATTTGAGTCCTTTTTCTCTGAGTCAGCCATAGGCCTGACAACTGCCTCTAGAAGCTGTCTCATTTTTATGTGTCTGTGTGTGTGTGTGGGTGCAGGCATCTGTCTGGACTCGTTTTTGTTCTGCACTACAGTACTGATTAAGAGCAGAAGAAAGAGACGGATGGTGAGTGAAGCGGGAGGGGGGTAACTGAGTTAGTAACTAAGTTACAATATTATGAAAGTAAACATTTACTAGGGAAAGTAACAATTGCATTACTTTATAAAAAAGTTTAACCCTCTGGGGTCCAGGGTATAATTGGCCGTTTTCTGACTACATTGACCTCTACATTTCAGGTTTAAAAGCTGTTTATCTTGTCTTGTTTGGTATCATTCTTTTCAGCACAACCTCACATCTAGTTTTATAGTTATTTTTTTCATTTTAATATACTCTATTAACACAACTGATTAATCCATCTATGTTCAGACAAAATTTCACAAACATGTTTAACGAATCATTTCCAAAAGTTCAAATGCAAATATAAATTGTACATTTAAAAAAATCTACAAGTTTAAAACTTGTGGTTTACAAAACTTTTGCAAAGTTATATGCAACTATTTACCTAAAAAACTTTTTTTTTTAAGAACCATTCCAAACTATTTACAGAACGATCAGGTGTTCTTCATCAAATAAGATCCCACAAAAATTATTTGTGCCTGATACCTGCAGACCTGACATCAGGTGTATCGCTCCTCCTGTTTTCTGGCTTTGGTGGCTTCTTAGCAGCACCTGTGACATTCAACAGTTTCCTCACAGAGATTGCCATAGTATCTTGATGCTATGCCATCTTAAATCGGTCATGTGATTGGTTTACCCTAACTACTTTATTCTTCCTCAGCCAATGAGCAGCACTGCCTGCGTAGCTCCCGGTATGCTGAAGACAGGTTCAGCTGTCTATGTGTTGAAAAATAGTAACGCGTCTGCACTTGTTAGTAATGGCATGGCAACAATAGAAATAGTAATTTGTTAGATTACTAGTCACTGAAAAAAGTAATGCCGTTAGCAACACCATTATTCCCATCACTGGTGTTGGGTGTCACAAAATAACAGATTACACAAAGTACATTACTTTTTTCAGCGTTGCTTTAATGTAACATGTGATTGTACTAAATTCAGTAGTTAGTTACAATTACGTCGAAACAAAGGTACAAAGGTTCTTGTTTTTATTCGACAAAAGGACAAGAGCACAACTCTGAAGTGTAAAATGCATAGAGGACAGGTGTTCTCCAGACAGATCATATGTTAGAATTTTATTTCTATTTTAGCAGAAACCCAAGACTTTCAATGGTCAGCTGGTGTTTAGAACAGAGTTGAATAAATAACCAAAATTAACCCCCCAGAAATCTGATCATTTCTGCAGTAGTCATCAGGATGAATATGCTGGTCCAGATATGTCTGCTCCAAGTGAAAACACACTTCAGTTTAGAAAAAGTGTTACAATACGTATATTACAATTTAACATCGAGAATAATGGTGGCTGAAAGAGTCTTTCTTACTGACAGCAGTGAGACATCATAGTTAAATAAAACGGTCCAGTTATGAAGATTAACTTCAGTCTCAGCCAAAAGGATTTACTCAGGAACAAGTAAAAGACTGAATGAAAGAAAAAGAAAAACAAGTTAGAAATCATCTAGGTGAATTATGTCATGTTTCACTTCCACTGAGTGGTGAAGCCCAGAGGGGGTTTCTCACCGGGTCATGTCAAGCTCAGACATGTGCAAAAATCTCAGAGCACTTTTGTAAATACTGTCAATGTCTTACATAATTATGTTTTTATTGCAATTTAATAATTTCAATTTTAAGTGAATATTAATGTATTAATTGCTTAATAAATTATAACAAAATCATAAGAATATTATTATTATTGGTCCATGCAAAGCCTCACACTTTGAAGATCAAAGTTGATGGTGACAATAAATAAGATACTTAAGCTAGTGAACATGATGAAACACTACAGCTATGACAACTCTATAATTTTGAACATCTTTAACATTTTCTTCAAGCATGTTAACAATTTTGAAAAGTTGCTGCCATACTGCAGTTTACTGCCATCTTATGGCCACAGTACATTATTGATAGGGCTGGGTATCGTCACTGATTTCTAGAATCGATTCAATTCCAATTCACAAGGTCCCGAATCGATTCGATCCACGATTCGATTTAATTAGATTAGATTCGATTTAAATCTGGGAAATTTTGACAGTCAGAAATATTATGATTCAGATCAGTACATTTACATATTTTTGTATCAATAAAAAGGAAACTGACACACGCAAGACTTTATCACAGGTGTGAGCGTCACAGCAGATGCCTTTGTGTCAAAGTAGCTGAAGATAAAACAGAAAAACATGAAGGTGATTTTCCTGGCCTGGGATTTTATAAAAATATTCTGCAGTACATCAAAAACGAAAGAAAACCATTAATCAACATATGAACATTACCTCTGACGTTACAGCGGTTTTATTAGAGACACGGCTAAGCGTTTTGCATTTTGACTAATTTTAAAAAGTTTAAATTTGTTCAGTATTGAACAGCAGAAATGAGGTTTTCTTTTCGGAAGAATGTAAAAGGGGAAAAAACAGCGGCCGACAGCCTGTAAACAACAGTAGACTTGTGCGTAACAAGCAAGCGAATAATGAAGAAAGGGAAACTGTTCTTAAAGTACAGAGAGAGAGAGAGAGCTGTGCATCGCGGTGGAAGCAAAACAGTAAAAGTCAGAGTGAATTCATGACGATGTTTATGTGAAGCGTTTGGATCTTCTTTTGCTGCTGGTTCGGTCAATATTGTTTGGAGAGAGATCAAACTAACAGCTTTAGAATCAGCGCATAAAGGGCGTGAACACAAAGCGCGGACCCGCCGACAGATCAGAATCAGCGAGCTGTCAGCTTTCAGCCCCGACTGTGAGAAAGGCGACATCTAACTGATTCTGATCCGCGGGTCGCGCTGTGTGTTTAAGTCTTTGTGCAGAATCCCTGTACCTGCTCTCATTTACTGTTTGGTGGTTCTTGAAATTTTGTGAGATGTCACCAGAGATTCTGGCATTTCGGGCAAAATAAATTTATATTGAAAAATCGATTCAGGATTTTAATGAATCGATTTTACGTTATCCAAGCCAGAATCGATTTTAATCGATGAATCGATTATAAAAACCCACCCCTAATTATTGATGTTGCTCTGCAGAGTGTGTACCCTGGACACCCCCTGCTTTTTAAAATAAGATAGCATTAACACTTTGAGTGTAGTTACAGTTAACAGTGAATATAAATGCTAAAACTGAATATATTGCATAGTGTTACCCCCCTCCACCATTTTCTTGTTTTCAGTAGCAAGCGATGCTTATGATTGTGCCAAAGCACATTTTGAACAACACCATGGGAATTTCGGATTTCACACAGGTTGTTACACTCTGAAAATGGAATGAAGGTGAGTGTTACTAACCCTCTGTGGTCCACGGATATCCTGCACCTCCAAATCACATGCCGAATTTAAGCTGACATAGCAACAAGCTGCAGCCAGGCTGAGTATCTATTTCAGCCCGTGTTGAAAGTTCGGACTTCAAAGAATACACCGATCTTTAACTTTTAATTACAGGCCAGTAGATCCAGAGTTATGATAAAAATCTAATTATATATAAGCCATGCTTTTTTCTAAATACTGTCGTCACAGTGTTTTTGTGTGTGTTTTTTATAGCGTTTTCTAAAGACAGCGCAAAAACAGTAAAGAAAGAAAAAAAGCCACCTCTTTCCTATCGGTGGAAAAATGTACCATGTCGACCAATTTAAAAAAAAAAAAAGTCAACACGTGAGATTTGGTTGTTTTAAAAGAGCCGAAAGTTTTGGGGGTGACGGCAACGACTGCGAGATGAGAGTGAGAGAGAGAGAGTTTTTAGATGTGGGTGATTTGTGACGTTTAGCATGGAGAGTGTAGTTAGTCTGTTGTGTAGTCGTTGTTTTGTGTGTCAGTGAGGGCACAAATGAATGTTGTCACCAGGTGGAAAACCAGCGGAGTGATACACCACCTGTTGTCATGCCTGCAGGTTTATCCCTGTGCTGTTCTCCTC
This sequence comes from Copadichromis virginalis, assembly GCF_057382275.1. NCBI lineage: Eukaryota > Metazoa > Chordata > Actinopteri > Cichliformes > Cichlidae > Copadichromis > Copadichromis virginalis. The sequence goes on from NC_140620.1 coordinate 11,533,025, forward strand.
TGTCTGACAATTTTTTTTTTACTGGCACACATCATTTGTGGGGCGTCTTATTGTGACACCTGATTGTTCTCTCATTTTAGTTTTAGTAATATTTTAAATGGTTGTAGAAAATGAAAAAAAAAAAAAAACGGCAGGTGTATTGGCTGCATTTTTAGACAAATAGTTGTATATGTTTACAACATGTACAATTTATATTTGCATTTCAAGTTATAAAAATACTTTACTCAACATGTCTGTGGGGGGTTTTTTTACAGTAAAAAAAACTACTACTACTAGGATTTTAAGTTTTATGTGTGTGTCAATGAAAAAACAACTAAATTCAGACACGTGAGGTTGAGCTGAAAAAAATGATACCAAACAAGGCAAGGGGAAAAAATAAAATGAAACAACCTGAGGATGAAATACAAACGTTAACTCAAAAGGAGTCAAAAATGACCGGTTATATTTTGGAGGGTTAATCCAACAAATCACGAAAGATTAGGTTTAAATTTGTGTTCATGTCAGTGCAGATTTCTGACATTTAGTGTGATTTAAGCATGTAACAATTTTACTGTTTTTTCTAACAAGAAACAGTGAAACTTAAGTTAGACTTGTGTTTGTAAATGAACCGCCCCATGTTGTGTACCTTTCTGGATCTTATATTTATTGGGCTACATATTTATTTATTATACAGTACATAAGATCAAAACTCACGTTTTATGTAACTAAAGTGTTTAATTATGTGGGCTACAGAAAATAATTAAGTTATAGACTATATTTATATGAAAAACATGTACGTACTGCATTTGATTCATTTTAACCATATGTAACCACCTGCATATGTGTTTGAAAAAAAGGCTTTGATTTGCCACCCCATTTGATTTTTTTGCCACCCTCATACCACCCTAAGAAAATTTCTCTAGATCCGCCCCTGCTTGAGGGCCTCGTCAAAGGTACATCAAACACATCCCTCCAAGATGGTCTTTGTTCACCTCCTAAATGATCAGTGCATGTTGATAGATTTATACACTCTCTCTCAAATGCATGCATGTATACCATCCAACACAACATAACACAGCACAATAAACACATAAAATTAACAATTTAATTATTGGTAACAAAAAGCAGACTGTTTTGATTACAGTATTATAAAGTCGCATATGTCTATACATGTAATGTTTCATACTGATTATTTTTCCACATACAATTACAAAAAGAATCATGTTTTTCCTGTAATTCCTTTTTTTTTTTTTTTGTAAAGTACAAGGACAAATGAACAGTGAATAATCAAAACTGATGTATATTTATAAGGTAAGATTATGGTAAGAAGGGAAAATATCATGAAATCACTTCTTAAAATTACCTACACAACATTATGTCCCTTTTTTGGTAAAAAATACTCTAAAGTTGCTGACCACTTAAAAATACTAACTTATAATACAAATAGAGTAATTTGTTTGTTCATATCCATATAACCTCAAATTGAATATTTACATTTATAATAAAATGTCTCTTTTTTCCAAATGATAAAAAAAACTAATCGGAATAATTAATTACATATACATATATACATATACAAATACAATAAATTGTTCGGATTGGTTTTCTGTTCAAGCCAAATGTGTTACAAAGGGTTCAAAATGGGTCCACCAAACACTTTTATTATGTATCAACAAATTTGAAATTGAAAATTGAAATTTAATCTTACTACCAGATATATAATGTCATAAAATTCTTGTTGTTTGTTACATATGCCTGCTATATATTTTTTTCAAATCATTTAATGTGGTAGGAGTTCCATTCGTTTACATTAACCAGTTTTAATTTGTTAGTCTGAGGTTTGTACTCACTGTCTGAGTTACAACACAAGCTGGTTTCTAACCATGTGCTGAGTTTTCACTTTCTAAATCATTCATAAATACATTCAAATCTGAACGTTCTTTTAGACTGGGTGTATTATTGCATTTTGTCAGTGAGAGTATAAGTACATGGGGAATTCACTGACAGGAAACAACATTAGAAATATCATCATCCTCAGCTCATCTACTCTACTGACACTGACACTGTCAATGGCAACACATTCACTTCTTCACGACTGCGAATGTATGGAAACATCTTCTCAGTAAAAGTGTTTCTGAAGGTGTGTATGTGTGTGTTAGTATCAGGATCAGAGAACGACAGCTTTCTTCTGTTCCAGTTCAGATTCACTCTGATCCTCTGGAGCTTCTTCTTTACTGAGAGAACAGTGAGAGGAGCTGATGGTGAACATGCTGAGTATTTACCTTCAAATAACTCTATTCTCCATAATCTACACCATAACTCTCCCTTCCTCTGCACAGACTCTGCCAACACACCCAGGTCCCAATATGTACTGTCTCCAACTTCAACATCCCAGCTGTGAGTCCCTGAGTTAAAGCCCTCAGAGCCCAGGACAGAGTAGAACCAATTAGCTCCTCTTCCTCCCTCAGTGCAGCCAGCCTGTCCTCCTCTTCCTCTGCTAGAAACTGCTGAAGCTTCTTAAACTGCTCCTTAATCTGCCTCTCTGTGTGTCGGGCCTGGACCTTAATGTGTTCTGCTGTTTGATCAAACTTCACTTGAACTTCTTCACAAACCTTTAACTTCTCCTTTAAGGGCTCCAGAGTTTCCTGAAGTTCCTTCTTGTGTTGTTGTGCAGCTTCATCGATGGGTCTGAATCTGTGATTGGTGTGTTTTTCTGAGACACAGCAGACGAGACACACTGGCTGCTGATGGTCCAGACAGAAGAGTTTGAGTTTCTCAGAGTGCAGACTGCAGAGAGCCTCTGAAGCTCTCTGATCTCTCTCCTGTAAGAACAAGGAACACATAGTAATATGAGTACATAATCTTTTTCCACTTTTTCTTTCTTTTTTTTGCTGAATTGCTTTATTCATATACATTGTAGGGTGTACCTTACATTACAAGGTAGATCCTGCAATAAAACAACAGAGAAAAACTCAACAGTCATATGACCACATATGAGCAAATGCACTTTGACTCCCTTTTAACAGGAAGAAAGCTCCAGCAAAAAGAGGCTCAGGGAAGGGCGGCCGTCTGCGACGACCGGTTGGGGTGAAGGGAGGAAGACAGGATAAAAGGCATGCTGTGTTCAGGAACACGGCAACTGGCCAGCGCCGTGTTCCTCTGCGGACAGTGTACTCCCGAACCATCTGGTCCATCACATCCACGCCACACTTTGTTTTGTTGTAAAGGGTGACAGTGTTTGGCTTCCTTTTGGTAGTGTTATCAGTCTGAACCACGCTGTGCATGCTGCTAAGAATATAGACTGTCTTCTTCCGTTTGGCCGCATACGCCGTCAGCGTGGCAGCAGAGGTTGAAAACACCTAAGAAATAAGATAAATTGTTATTTCCATAGCCCTTTTACACACAATGAAACACATAAACATAGAACCACAAAAGACCTGCAACATACCTGAGTGGTGAATTCATTGCGATCTGTCTGTCTAGTGGATTGACGAATTTTCCTGCGAATCTTGTTGACTGTGCCGAGGATGGTGGTTTTCCGTCTAAGAAGTTTTTGCGCAAGTGAAAGCGATGTGAAAAAATTATCCGTGGTAACATTTCTGCCCTTGTCTAGGAATGGTTCCATCAGCCTCATTACTACATTTTCAGAAAGTCTCTCCCCAGTGGGACGATTGGGGTCCTTGCCAAGATATGGGAAGACATTGCAAATGTACTTGGATTTTAGGTTGCAAGCCACCCAAAACTTGATCCCAAACTTGTCAGGTTTACTTGCAATATTCTGCAGGAAACAGCACCGAGTCTTTGATGGGAAAAGCTGTTCATCAACGGTGATATGTAGACCAGGGTTGTAGCACGTGATGCAGTTGGTGACAAATGATCCCCACACACTGGAAATTGCAGCGAACTTATCAGTCTTTGCTCGATTTGCTCCATTGTGGCATCAATCAGACCACTGGTATAATGTTGAAAATGTTGAAATGTACTCACTCACTTTTTATTATTATTTGTAAATATGTGTACAAATGGTTGGTTTTTTGTACTGTTTTTATCAATAAATTTCAGCAACAAAGGACATACACCCATGTGTGTTGATTTCTCCCTAAGATGGCAAACTGAAACACTCCAAGTTGGTGACTTTTGGAGATTTATTTCCCTGGATGATTGAGAATGCATCAAGATGAACACAAAAGGAAGTTCACAGCTTTTAGCAGCTCCCCCACCCCCTCAATCACACACCCCCACTCCCCTCCCTCCAGAATTCCCAGGTAACAACCTAATTTATATATGAATGACTAGCCAATTTAGCTTCCACTTGGCTGAAGCTAAAGCTTAGCTAAAAGCCTACCAGCCATTTGGCTGGAAGGCGGGTTTTAACACTAGGAGTCCCAGGCTTCTACCTTTCTACCTTTAAAACCCGGAGAGCAGCCAAATGGCTGGTAGGCTTCATTATTCTTGGTTTAGTTAGGTTTTGTGTGTTTTACCCCTTTTTGTGGGCTGATCAGCCACTATTTAAGTTTCCTCTTTGTCTCATTAAGTTAGGTCAGTTTGTTTGAGTTATCAGTTGTGTTGTCAACTTTGAGTAGAGTTTTGTTATTTTGACCTCTTTTATGGGCCCAAGATTTTGACTCTTTTTGTATGAGTTAACCAATTATGTTTTTTGGGTTAAATAAAAAATCATTTTTTGGACTTTAACCTGTGCCTAAGTTTCCTTCACTGCTCAGTCCATCACAAGTGGTGTCAGAAGTGGGATCAGCAGTTGAAGGCACAGGATTTTTTTTCTATTTTTTTCCCCTCTTCACTTATCAAGCCATGCACAGAATGGGAAGGAGTGGCAGAGGAGCAAAAGGAGATTGTCAAAACCAGCCAGTTGGAGTGGTAGAGCAAGTAGAAGGAGGAGAGGAAAATGGAGCCACTGGAGGGGTGGATATTACTGAGAGCCAAGGTAAGGAGCCGACAATGTCAGAACTGATTTCCATCCTTCATTCTCATATGGGTCAGCAGGAGGCCCAGGAAGCAAGAAGAAGGGAGGAGTTTACCCGCCAGGAACAGCTCTTTAGAGCACTACAACATCAGTTTCAGCTGTTGCAGGTAGAAGTGCAAGCTCGTACCTCCCCAGTCCCTGAGCCGCAAATGGAGGAACCTAAACAACCAGAGGTAGAGTCCTTTGAAGAGGAGGATCCTCCCTGTGCTGGCTCCAGTAATGAGCAAATACATCCTCAATCAGGTCAGTCTCGCTTTTATGAACCCAGGCTGGAAAAATTGACAGAGGAGGATGATATTGAACATTTTTTAACAACATTTGAACGCATGGCTGTAGTTTGCCAGTGGCAAAACATGGACTGGGTTTTTCATCTGATTCCTTTACTCACTGGCAAAGCAAGAGGTGCATATGTCCATATGGATATGGATGACTCTGACTCTGACTATGACAAAGTTAAAGCAGCTATTCTTCAAAAATATGACATTAATCCTGAGACATATAGACTGAGATTCCATTCACTGGAGGTAAAACCTGATGAGAATCCAAAAGAACTATATGCAAGATTGAAAGAGTTATATGAGAAGTGGGTAAAGCCAAAAGGAAAAACGGTGCATGAGGTTAGTGAAATATTAATTTTAGAACAATACTTGAGAATGCTGTCTCCTGAGTTACAGATATGGATTAAAGAACACAATCCAAACTCTGCAGTGGCAGCTGCAGAGCTGGCTGATGTGTTTGTGGCGGCACGGAGAAAAGGACAGCCATGGAGCCACACAGCATGGAAAATGAGAGATAGTTCAAAATCTGTCCCTCACTACCAGAAAGCAGGGTAACAAGAGCTCAAGCTAAGAAGAAAGAGGAGTCCCTACACCCACTCCATGCCTTGCCCTTCTATGATGCGGACATAGAGACTGCACCCGGGAAGTCTCGTAAGTCACGTGGACAGAGAAGAAAGCTGCAGAGAGGAACCAAGGAACTAAGCAAGATTTGAACAGCAGGGGGGAGTTTCTGCTGAAAGATGGCATTCTGTATCGTCAGCAGGGTTCAGCATCATCATCATCATTTATTTATTTATATAGCACTTTAAAAACACACCTGGTAGACCAAAGTGCTGTACAATACTAATATGCACATAGTAATAAAACCAGACATAGCAATCAAGTTAAAAAACAATAAAAAATGTCAGTTACCCACAGAGTTAAAAGCCAGGGAATAAAAATAGGTTTTTAATAAAGACTTAAAAACGGGCACTGATGTAGCCTGTCTAATATGGAGAGGAAGGTTATTCCAAAGCATCGGCGCGGCAACAGAGAACGCTCGGTCTCCTCTAAGTTTCAACCGTGACTTTGGGACCGAAAGCAGCAACTGCTCAGCTGACCGAAGGGAACGAGTGGGGACGTGGGGCTTCAACAAGTCAGACAAATAAACAGGTGCCAGACCATTTAGAGATTTAAAAGCCAATAAAAGGACTTTAAAACGGATCCTGAATTCAATTGGAAGCCAGTGTAAAGAGGCCAAAATCGGAGTGATGTGATCAAATTTTCTTCTGCTAGTTAAAAATCGTGCCGCAGCATTTTGCACTAATTGCAAGCGTGACAAAGTGCCCTGCCCAACCCCTGTTAAAAGAGAATTACAATAATCTAAACGTGAGGTAATAAAGGCATGAATAACACTTTCCAAGTCACGCTTGGAAAGAAAGGGCTTAACTTTTGATAAACGTCTGAGGTGATAAAATGCTGATTTTACCACCCCGTTTATGTGGTCATCAAAGGTGAGTGCAGAATCAATTTTAACTCCGAGATTTGTGATCGAACTCTTTAGTTGGGAAGTCAAAGCTGCAAGATCAACATCCAGAGTATGAGAAGAACGAATCAGCATTGCAGTTGGTGGTTCCTAGAGCAGTCCAGAAGGTGGTGCTCTCCTTGGGACACTCCATTCCATGGGCTGGCCACTTGGGAAAGCACAAAACCATGGCCCGCATTAGAAAATATTTTCATTGGCCTGGAGTGCGCTCGGATGTGACACTGTTCTGTAAAAGCTGCCCTCAGTGCCAGAAGTCTTCTCTTAAAATCCCCTCCAGAGCTCCTCTCCAGTCTCTACCAATTATCAGCACTCCATTTGAACTGCTAGGAATGGACATTGTTGGTCCTCTAGAAAGAAGCAAGGCAGGCAACCGTTACATGCTGGTTGTGACAGATTACGCTACAAAGTATCCAGAGGTCTTTCCTTTGAGATCAATAAAAGCCAAAGCAGTCGCTCTCTGTCTCATACAGTTCTTCTCAAGGGTTGGTTTTCCTCGTGAGATTCTTACTGACCGTGGCACTAACTTTATGTCCACTTTGTTGAAGCAGGTGTAACAGCTCCTTGGGATTAAGAGCCTGAGGACAACGCCATACCACCCTCAGACAGATGGCCTAACAGAGCACTTCAATCAGACCCTGAAACAAATGTTACGCAAATTTGTCAATGAAACTGGTACAGACTGGGATCAGTGGCTGCCCTACCTACTCTTTGCATATAGAGAAGTACCCCAGGCTTCTACAGGTTTTTCACCTTTCGAACTATTGTATGGCCATGAGGTACGAGGCCCCTTGTCTCTTCTAAGGGAGACTTGGGAGGGTGACCAAGAAAGATCACAGGCTGTCAATGTTGTCTCTTATGTTGTCCAGATGCGGGAACGGTTGGGGAAGATGACGGAGCTGGTCCAAGCCCACAAAGCAGAAGCACAGCAGCACCAGAAGGCCTGGTACGACCAGTCAGCTCGGCAAAGATCCTTCAGTCCTGGTGAGAAGGTGCTAGTGCTTCTTCCAAGTGATGACAGTAAGCTGTTAGCAAAGTGGCAAGGGCCATATGAGATCCAAAAGAAACTTGGACAAAAAACCTATAAGGTCGCTATTCCAGATCAGCCCCGCTCCAGCAGAGTACTGCACATTAACCTGCTTAAGGAATGGGTGGAGAGGCCAAAGGCAGATGTCTTTCTGATCCGGGAGGTTTCGGAGGAGGAGGAAGTAGATGATCAGTATCTGCCAAAACCCACTCCTCGGATCTCAACCATCTTCCTGAGGAAAGACGGGCTCAGGTGGTCAGTGAAAATCCTGGTAGAACTGACATTGTGGAACATGACATTGTGTTGAAAGATGGAGCTTCTGTGAGGAGAATGAGTTACAGGATACCTCAGCGTCTACTGATCCTGTTGAAAGAGGAGATCGACCTGATGTTGTCACTAGGAATCATTGAAGCCTCGAAGAGCGAGTGGTGCCACCCGGTGGTCCTGGTGCCAAAGAAGGATGGCAGTATCCGTTTCTGCATAGACTTCAGGTACCTGAATGCAATATCACAATTTGATTCATATCCAACTCCCCGCATTGATGACATGGTTGAGCGCCTTGGGAAGGCCAGATACCTGACAACAATAGACCTCTGCAAGGGTTATTGGCAGGTACCACTGACTAAGCGCTCAAAAGAGCTGACTGCTTTCCGGACCCCGTGGGGCTTGTTCCAGTTTAAAGTCATGCCCTTTGGACTGCATGGTGCCCCAGCAACATTCCAGAGACTGATGGACCAGATACTGTCTGACATGTCTGATTTTGCTGCAGCCTACCTTGATGACATAGTGATTTTCAGTTCTACCTGGGAAGAACACCTGAAACACCTGGAGAAGGTATTGGGGCGTCTTCAGTCTGCAGGGTTGACTGTTAATCCAGCTAAGTGTGCCATTGCCAAGGCTGAAACTGAGTACCTTGGGTTTGTGATTGGAAATGGAGTAATAAAACCTCAAGTCAATAAGGTCACCGCCATAGAATCCTATCCCTTGCCAGAGACCAGAAAACCGCTGAGATCATTTTTAGGTATGGCAGGATTCTATCATCGGTTTATTCCTCATTTCTCTGCCAGAGCAGCTCTTCTGATGGATCTGACTGGTGCCCGAAGTCCCAATAAGATCACCTGGACAGAGGAGGCTAAGATGGCTTTTCAGGACCTACGACAATCTCTGAGTAAGAGCCCAGTCTTGCACAGCCCTGATTTTGAGAGAAATTTCATTCTTCAGACTGATGCCTCAGAGAGAGGATTGGGAGCTGTTCTGTTACAGGGACCGCCTGGAGAGCGTCATCCAGTGGCCTTCATCAGCCGCAAGCTGTTTCCGAGGGAAGTGCGATACTCAACCATCGAGAAGGAGGGACTTGCCATCAAATGGGCCCTGGACTCCTTTAGGTATTATCTTCTCGGACGGGAGTTCATATTGGAAACAGACCACAAGGCTCTTCAATGGATAGAGAGAATGAAGGACACAAATGGAAGGATCACGCGATGGTATCTTGCAATCCAGCCATTCTGGTTCACTATCAACCACATCCCCGGCAAAGATAACTGTACTGCAGACTGTCTCTTTCGCTGTCCCAGGGAGAGCTCTGAAGAGGGGGAGTGTGTGATGGCTGCACTTACAGCCACACAGTGGTAATATCACCATGTTAGTGTAGAGGCTTATAAGTAACATTGCATTCACATTTCTTTCTTTAAATATAGGAATTTATTTACAGGACAATAAATAACTGGTTTTGGTTTAGAGTTAATTCACATATCCACATAACACTGCATTCTAAAATAAGTGCACACATTTTAGTTTACACTGTTATGTATGATTAATTTTTTGTTTTCTGAGTTACCTTAGTTGCAGCTGTTCCAGTCCCTTGATTAAGGAGCCAAGAGGTGGAAAAGGGGCGGAGCGAGCTTTAAAGGAAGACTACAAATTGGTTCACGCCATAACTCAGGACCATGGGGGGAATTGGAGTTCATTATGTTTGGTTCAGTTAGGTTTTGTGTGTTTTACCCCTTTTTGTGGGCTGATCAGCCATTATTTAAGTTTCCCCTTTGTCTCATTAAGTTAGGTCAGTTTGTTTGAGTTATCAGTTGTGTTGTCAACTTTGAGTAGAGTTTTGTTATTTTGACCTCTTTTATGGGCCCAAGATTTTAATTCTTTTTGTATGAGTTAACCAATTATGTTTTTTGGGTTAAATAAAAAATCATTTTTTTGGACTTTAACCTGTGCCTAAGTTTCCTTCACTGCTCGGTCCATCACAGTTAACATATGGCCAGTGTTGGGGAGTAACGGAATACATGTACCGCCGTTACGTATTTAAAATACAAAATATGAGTAACTGTATTCCGTTACAGTTACCGTTTAAAAAGGTGGTATTCAGAATACAGTTACTTTGTTGAAATAAATGGATTACACTGCGGTACTTTCCTGTTTCATTTTGTCGCGGGTCAGGACTGTTTGGGTTTTGTTTGACAGCTACGTTCTGTTGTTCCAGGCGGCAGTGTTACGGTTGCCATGGTTACAGGGCGACGCTCTCTCTCTCTCTCTCTCTGCGACTGTGTAGTTCCCTGGGTGAGAGAGCGCCTTTTCATTGTTGTTGTTGTTGTGCTAAGCTAACAGGCAGAATGCTACAAGCATAGCTCTAAAGAATGTAGCATCATAGGTAGTGTAGTCTGTGTTGCAGGGAGAATGGACTGCCATACACGTTATGGGTCTGTGAGCGCGAGGAGGAAGAAAAAGGGGAGTGGAAAGGTACGAGTTGTCATCGAGCAAAAAGGGGAGCTGGAAGCATGTAAATATAATAATAACCACTTCAGCCAAGAAGAGTGCCTGACGAGCCCAGCTGTAAGTAAGCTATTAAGACTCGACTGTACACCGTGTTCGTGTTTTCCTCCGAAACAATAAGTTCCGTTGGAGCAGCCTTTCAATGCCTCTCTCTGTCTTTCGCAAGAAAAGTTGACCCACACAACAAAGTAAAGCTATTTTTCGGCTACGAGCCGACAGGGACCCCGCCGTATTAGTCAGAGGTCCCTTTACTACAGTTTGGAGTCGCGGACCTTCAGTAATAGTAATAAATCACACAGCAATAGTACATTCACGTTGTTGTAAAAAGCATGATAATATATTAAGTAATCCAAAGTATTCAGAATACGTTACTGTCATTGAGTAATGTAACGGAATACGTTACAGAATACATTTTGGGGCATGTATTCTGTAATCTGTAATGGAATACATTTTAAAAGTAACCTTCCCAACACTGCATATGGCATAGAAACTGAACATTTAACAGTATTTCCTGAAACCCCTCTCGTGTCTGATCATTTCCTGATAACATTTACTTTTACAATAATTGATTACACAGCAGTGGAGAGTAGACTTTATCAAAGTAGATGTCTTTCTGAAAGTGCTGTAACTAAGTTTAAGAATATAATCCAAGCGCTGTTATCATCTTCAATCCCCTGTACCAACAATGAGCAGAGCAGCTACCTGAACTCTACTCCAACAGAGGTCGATTCTTTTGTTAATGGTTTTACCTCCTCACTATGTACAACACTGGATACTGTAGCTCCTGTGAAAATAGAGACTCAAATAAGAAGTACCTGACTCCGTGGTATAATTCTCAAACACGTACCCTAAAGCAGATAACTTGTAAGCTGGAGAGGGAATGGCGTGTCACAAATTTAGAGGATCATCATTTAGCCTGGAGAAATAGTTTGCTAATTTATAAGGAAGCCCTCCGCAAAGCCAAAACATCTTACTACTCATCACTGATTGAAGAAAATAAGTGCAAGCCTAGTGTCTTTGAAGATTTTAAGTCATCCAGGTCATCGTAGTCTAAGGAGCTTAAAGAGAAAAGCGTCACCTCTTACAGTGGGGCAAAAAAGTATTTAGTCAGCCACCGATTGTGCAAGTTCCCCCACTTAAAATGATGACAGAGGTCAGTAATTTGCACCAGAGGTACACTTCAACTGTGAGAGACAGAATGTGAAAAAAAAATCCATGAATTCACATGGTAGGATTTGTAAAGAATTTATTCGTAAATTAGGGTGATAAAGAGAGATAAAGAGAATAGGATGCAACTTTTGATGCGAGTGAGCTTTATTTTGTAAGATGGGTGGAAACAAACAGAAACAGCAAGGCCAGGATAAAACTTCAACTGGAAAAAACTAACAAAACAAACCTGAAACCAAGAACAGAAATGCAGGGAGACACGGAGAGAAAACACAGAATTGACCAGCAACCATGGAACACAGAAACAGAAACCAAAAGACTAGAAAAAATAAACAATGACAAAATCAAAGTTCAATAATGATACAAAAACTCAAAACACTGGGTCACTGACCCAGGACTATGACAGTGAATACTGAAGACCCCGTGACTTACCTGACAGCAGAGATCCTCCTCTGATCTGGAAGCCATTGAGTCTGTGAGTGAAACTGAAAACAGCAGACAGGAAGTACAGTCAGTCCTGGCTCCCCTCCCTCCTCTACCACCTTCACTGAAACTTCCTTTGAGTCGTGTTTTTGCTCAAACTCACATTCAGTGTGTGGAGCGTCAGCAGCTTGAAGCAGCAGTGTTGGAGTTTTCCACTTTTCTCTCCTGTAGCTGGACTCACTCAGAGGAAGCTGCTAGTTTGGTCTGAGCTCAGTCTGATCGTCTGTGCGTCTCTCTGTACTGAGGATGAAGAACTTCCTGTTTCCTGCTTTGGCGCAGTTGGGTGATGTAAGAGTCAGAGCTTTATTCACCTTCCTCTTGTAAATCCTGTAGCTTTGCCCACAGCATAGGTCTGTTTCATTCTAAGGTTCAGACTTCTGAACTCTGCCTGCAGCTCAGAAAATATTAAGATGGAATTGAGATGGAATGTTACCTCTCTGATGTGGAAGGAGCCTGAGCTATTTCATGAGGTGTCCAATTCTAAGCATGGCTTGGGCTCTGGAACCAGTCTCCTAGAGAGGAACTGGATTGTTTCAGTCTGGAGCTGCACTCAGTAAGAGGCAGTGGTCAGGCATGGGTAATCTTGTATGCCCACGGCCTGGCGCCAGTTCGTTGGGGTTTTATCAGCATCGCTTTGAGATAGAATATTTCTCATCTTAGAGATTGCGTAAATGCAAGAAAAGCAGTCTTGCACATTATTGAATATGCATATTAAAGTCATATTCTGAGATCTTTTGGGGTTTTTTTTGTTTTTTAACACTAATGTCCCTTTTTCATTGGTACTTACTTGGCTTGACTCACAGCTCGTCTCTACTTGACTGGGTTTTGGTCATTTTCCAGTACAGTCAATTACAAACCTAATGTTTGTGTGGTCGTTAAAGCAACATGGCCAAGGGTCCTGTATGTGACACTGATTCTATTTATATTATACAAAACCCATTTCCAGAAAACTTGGCACTATTTTTAAAACTGCACTAAACACTAAAATCTATGATTTGGTACGGCATTTAAACATTTAGTTAGCGGGCAAAGGGGTAAACAAAATATTTCAAGAAACACATTTAAACATTGATGCCTGCAACACATTCCAAAAAAAGTTGGGACATGCAAGTTTACCATTGGGTCACATCCCCTGTTTTTTTTACAGACTTTATGTCTGTGAAGCCAGCCTGTTGTAATTTATGCAGAATGAGGCCTGTTGAAATACACATGGAGTTGCTAGGAAAAGAGCATATGTCGCTCCAAAGTTCCTGTGTAAGCCTTCGCATCAATAGTGCCTTCACAAATCCCCCATTACATGGACACTGATGCACGCCCATTTATCACAAAGGTTTGTTTTTGCACCTTTCTTTGGTAACAATCTGGAGCAGGGGTTTTTTCTCGTCTTTGCAATGTATATGAGGTCCAGTTATCCCCCAAAACAAGCTGAAATGTGCACTCGTCTTATAACAGAACTCATTTCCATAGTCATGCGTTCCATGTCAGATGATCTTAAGCTGAAAAAACTCGTTCGCATTTCTGCACGAAATTGATATTTGCTTCCTCTTTCCTCTCTGCTGGCAAAGACTGAACCTTTGGTGGATGCTTCCTTTATACCAAAGCTTGACATGCACACGAGTTATCTCTTAACCTGCTAATTGAGACGATTAGTAGATGCAAAATTGGGAATAAGTACAATTACTTTGTTACTGTTCTTAAGTAGAATTGTCAGATATCTGTACTTTACTTGAGTATTTATATTTTTGCTCCCTACATTTTTAAACAAATATCTATACAATCTGTACAATCTGCACTTTCAAAAAGACTCCTTACTTTAGGTTCAGTGGTATCATCTGTAGCATTTATACTTGGGGGTGTTAAAGTGGGCTGGAGGGAGTGCAGGTGTCCTGTTGTGTTTGTGGTACTTCAGAAATATAAGAAAGAAAGGGCAGAAGAGGAAAAAGAGAGCTTAGATTTAAAGGGAAGGACTGCTCAGTAACACTTGATAAACTGCAAATTTAAAGCTTACACGTGACGTCATCATTTTACTCACATATTGGATTTGTATATGATGTGATTTGATAAATTATGTATTTTGATTTATACCAAATAAACTGAGTAGACTGACTTTGTGTAGTTTTGTGAAGGATAAACAGGTTAGTCTGCATTAATGTGGTGAATTCAGAGTGTCTGTGGTGCTCATGGTCAGATTAAGGTTTACATCAAGTATAACAGAGATTAATTTGCATTTAAGATAATGATGTTTGGATTAATTAACTGAATTTTTCATATATACTGGTATAAAGACAAGTATATAGTATATTGTTTCAGTGTAGGGGATAGATAGCAGCCATGATAGCTTGTGAAACTGCTGATGTCTTGTTGAATTCAGTTGTGTAATTCCACAAGGAGCAGCAGGTCAGCTGATCACAGTCTAAACAGAAAATCTACTGAAGCTCACATTATAAATTATTGTGAGCTGTGATTCATTTCCCTGTGCTGAGACTCTACACAGATCTTAGGGTTCCCCCACTTGCTGAATCTCACTTTAAACCCTGAATGTTCTCATTTTACTGTTTAGGGGTCCGGAGCCGCATGTTGCTCTTTAGTCCTTATAGTGCGGCTCCGCGTGGTTTGGGAAAATAAATTAGAAGTATTTAGCTGAAGTGTATTTTATTTATGTTAGTTTTTTTAACTTGTAGTTCTAAATTGGAAGATTATTGTGATATTGAAATATAAAAATAAAATTATATTCTATTATTTTTTCATCGCTCAAAATAAGCGTCACACTCGCGGAAGCCGGTATACCCGCCAAAACGCCATGCATTTATCGAGACTTTCAACCCCAGATAGGCCAATTATGGATCTTCGGATCCACATTATGTCAGCAGCTGTTCTCCACTGTGAACTATAAACAATGAAAGATGGTGGCAGATGTGTAAAAATAACTCAGTTGTTTGGTGGTGGCTTTGGCGGAGCTGCCACAAGAGGCCAGGTGGATGAGGGAAAGGGGAGGCAGGAGGAGGAGAGACCCAAGGCGGCCGCCGGTCCGAGTGTCAGGTGAACTGAACATCAGGTAAGAAGTTATGACCTGCAGTCTCTCTGGGTCAGATATAAACCAAGTTTAGGTGGAGTTTATTTTCGTTATGCTGAGTTTTTACAGTAAGTTACAATAACTCGTACTGCGTGCTAGCTAGCATGACGGAGTTTCTATACAGCTGGGTGGGTGCTAGGATGTTACTGATGTTAAACTTTATTTAATTCATAAGGTTAGTTAGTAGAGTTGTCAACCGTCCCGTAAAAAACGGAATCGTCCCTCATTCAGAGAAAATATTACACGTTTGGTATTGAGCTGAAAAGGAACGCAGTTTGTCCCAAACTTCAGCTAGGATGAAAAAAGACACAAAGCTGGATTTATTCTGCATCTTTACGCTGTCAGCTGCCTCTTCTTCTCTCATTCAATCATGAAACTGATCAATGATCAGCTGATCGGTATTTCTGGCGCAAGCCCTGTCTCTCGTTTGTTTATCACCCACTTTGCGCCAGAAAGAAGAAACCAGCAGATGTCGCACTAAACAACAGCTGCGCGTTTAAGCTTGATCAGCTGTTGTTAGAATTTATTTAATATTAATTTCTAGTATCAGTTGATGTTTGCTGGAGCCACAGCTGTAAAGCTGCTGGTCATGATGTCTGTTTAGATATGTGGTGAGAGGGAAACATGAAGATGAAACCAGGAGACGTCCTTACTGAATCATCAGAGCTGAACAGGTGATGGAGAAACAGGTTTACCTTTTAGGTGACATGAATGAGTTGAAGTGAAGTTATGAACTGTTTCTGAGAGACAAATAACACCAGCATCCTTTTTTACACTGACAGCTGCTAACTGTGCAGGGGCGGGTCTAGCAAAGTTTTGCCAGGGGGGCAGGTAGGGCATTAACAGGGAGAGGGGGGCACAAAGAAATACTTTCTTATTCTCATTTAAAATGTCTAGCTTTTAATAAATACTCTCCAAATCTTACAACCAAAGTTTTTATCTGATGTAAAATGTATAGAAATCATACATATACCAACAAGACTGTACATCACTGTCACAGCAGCGTTTCTTTTCATTCAAAGGCTTTATGGATTTTCCTGTAATACCTGGTGGGCCACGTCTCTAGCCCGGACCAATTTTTTTGTCCCAGTTCAGCCCTGGGCACGACACGCAGTGAATTAATCTGAGAGGGTGCATTAAAAAGTAAATGGCCAGCGGTGCACATCGCAAATTAGCTCACATAGACACATTAGTTGTGCCTCTTCTTAATGACGGTCTCTCAGCTAACAACCCCAACTACCAGATTCAACTTGTAACTGGCTAAAAATCACTTAACCTACTGGTGAGAGGGACGTTGCTAGCTGTCAGTTTTTTCAAGCGATGTTGACATTTCCACGTTCTGACACTTCAAATGCTTCAGTAATATAGAGCGTTATTAAATTTATTGCTAATGCAATTATATGGCACATTGACTTCTGAGGAAATTTTAGATGGCACTCGTCATCAAAAAGGTTGCCTACACCCGATAGGCAACAGGAAATAGTACTTGAACTGCAGATTCATACATAACAGATTCAAAGTAAGGACATTCATTGGAATTAGAATTTAAAGTTAAGGATTTACTAATATCACATTATTTTTATCATTATTATCCTGTTAATATAGCACAAGGTTCTGTTTCCTTGTTAGTAGAATTATTCTTCAAAGAGCTACTTTTTCACTTTTTCACTTTGAGTATATTTCAGAGCAGGTACCTTTTTAATTTTACTTGAGTAAAAAAGTTGCTTCAGTACTTTCACTGGAGTATTTTTAAACAAAGTTATCTGTACTTCTACTTAAGTAAAGAAAATCAGCACTTTTACTACCTCTGGTTACTTGTTGCTACATTTACAGGCTTATCTGCCTCTGTCTCATTTTTTTATTTTTAGAGTGTGTTGCTGTCGTCAATGTTTAAATGTATTTATGTTTAGGAAATGAAATTAAGTTTGTTGGAGAAAATATTCTAACCTTTTCATTGTCCTTTTGCTTTTTAGTGTCAGCGTCTTTCCCTGCTCGTTATTGCGTCATCCCTCATTCTTCACTGTGTGTTCTGTTTGCCAACTTGCCTGCCTGTTAGTTTTGCTTTCCCAGTTTAGCTAGTTTTCTGTTCTGTCTGCAATCCCACAATAAAGCCGTATGTTTTGAGTTCACTTTGCCTCTGCGCTTCCAGCTCTTGGGTCCACCATTCCTGCCTACCTTCACACAGCCATGACATGAGGTTTGCACATGCTTCCCTTTGGGAGTATCAATAGAAGGCACAGCATATATTTTCAATGCTGTACAGATAATACCCAACGTTATCTATCCATGGTCTGTGATCCTGAACTGCTGGAATATCTTAAACATATAAAGACCCGGATGACCTTCCTGATTCAACATCCTGATTAAAACATAGGTCATTGTACCCAGATCTTAAAATGTGCTCTAAAAATTATTTTGTTAGTGTACTACTTGCTCCTGTATTTTAAATTGCTATTAGTAGAATGTTGGTAATTAATAAAATGAACTAGATGTGTCTGTTTTTAATAAATGTATAAATATTTCACATTTATAATAATGGCTTACACAGCAATTGGGAATACATTTCATTATAGTAGATGTATTTCTGAAAGTTAATAATTTTTCCAAAACTGTGAATTTAGCCGTGAGAATAAAGGTAAAAGTTAATGAGCAAAAGTATGTCAACAAAGAGATGTGTAATTGTACTGGGTCTTGGACCCAGGACCCCTGTAATACAGTTTTGTAGTTTCTGAGTTCCCTGAATTCAATTAGTCCACCATGGGTTTTTTTTCCAGCTTTCCCCTGTGTTCTCCTGTGTCAAGTTTCTCTGTTCATTACTTCCTCTTTTAATTGATTAGTTTTTGTCTCTTTAATTTAGTTTAGTTCCTGTCTGTGATTGTATTCATTCATTTCACCGGTCTTGTTTCCTAGTTGTGTCTCATTCCCCTGATTAGCCCTCAGCGTCTGGGCGAGTATTTAAAGTGCATATGTTCTCTGTGCGAGCGTCGCAGACGAGGAGAGGAGTAATGATAAAAAAGCCCAAAGAGATGGAAGTACTGAAGAGAAGAGGAATTAGAATCAGTGGAAGCAAGAAAGATTACATATATTTGAATGAGAGGGAGATAGAAGGTGGATCAGTTTAAATACCTGGGGTTGTGATGATTTAGATATTGTTAGTTTACAGCAACATTTGCCTCAAGACGCTTTATATTTGCTACTTTTAAAAAGATTTTTATATAAGTTTAAGTAATTGTAAGTGTAACTACTCTCAGGCATGTTCTGAGAGTAGTCTTCGGTTATAGTTCAATAGTTTTAGTGCCAGTGGTGGGACAAAACTTTGTTTATTCAACACAAATGAACCCTGTTGTATACCTTAGAACTGGCTCAGTTTTTTGCATTCTCAAGCAAGCTGTCTCAGAACACAAGTGTATGCACAGCACTGTGGGGCTGAAAATGACAAAGGCCGAGCTATTAACATGCTGGCATGAATTCAGAAGGTATAGTATGGCGAAAGTTGTCCAAGAACTGCATCACGGATCTCCGGACACATAAGATAGAATTTGTTTATCATTAACATTTACAGCTTTTGGCAGTTCATCGTCTGAACTTTGGAATAAAACATATCCTGAGTCAGAGGAAGAAAAATACCATTTACCAGACTGACTGACAACAAGGGAAGCAGAAAATCTGTCTTTTTGTCAAGAAGCTGTTTAGGTCCATTCACACCTGGCCACTGAATTAGGACTAATGTTGCAAGTGTGCGGTTTGACAATTTAAACAGAATGAGAGTAACAGGAAGTTAATGGCTCCAAAGTCATGATAACAGCAAATACCTAGATTACCTGTGCTGTTGCCCTTTACCCATCTGTAATGTGTTTTATTGGTGGACATACACTGATGCTTGGTGAATGTTGAGTGCTATAAAAGAAGAAAAAAAGTGGAACAAGATTTGGTACTTTTTCTACAGTTAATAATAATAATAATAATAATAATAATAATTTCTAAAAGTTGATTCTGTTCATCTGGAAATTTTCAGTGGGAGAAACGTTTTGTCGCTCATCCACGTGACTTCTTCAGCCTCAGCTGACTGCAGGTTTCCCCAGTCTTATAAACAGTATATTTGCACTAAAACTAGCAGCACTGAATGAACAATGGGCTGGGAGGTCAGCTCCTTCATCATAATTATGACGCTGTTAAGTGCCAGGAGGATTGCCAGGTGAGCTGTAACGTCCAGAAGAATCAACTTTTGGAGATTTACTTACCTGGATGATTGAGCAAACATCAAGACAAAATAATAATAATGTAATGCTTTTATCATTTTCTGCTATTAGCTACACAAAATATTACAATATTAAGAGCAACCTGTTGAAGAGTAATACCAGATAAATAATAAAGTCAAATTCAACTTCATAGTGTTTTTCCTTTCTTTCTTTCTTTTTTAGCTCCTTCTAATTAAAACTTTTAAATAGAATTTCTTTGTTGAACATTTAAGAATACATAATAGATATTTATACAGTAATACATTGTACGTATATTTATATTTCCCGAATCACAAAGAGATAGTTGAAATCGAATAAAGGCTTTTGATTGGTCGTTATGTAAAATAAATAAATAAATAAAATATGTAACTTGAATACATAAAATCATGTACTTGTAGGATTAGCGCCACCGGGAGAAAAAAAGTGGGCACATCTTTTTCTCTTCTTTTACAGAATTCAGAGATAAAAGTAAGAATTCTTAGATTAAGGTCACAATTTTCTTTCGTTTTTCTCAGAATTCCAACTTTAATCTAAGAATTCTGAAAACGCCGCACACGCTTCCTCGCTACGATCCGCTCTCCTCTGGGAGTTCAGAAAGCAGGGATGGATCTCTGTTAAAGGTGCGGCTGGCACGTCTCCATTTGAAGGCTGAAGAGAAGG
The DNA here is from genome assembly GCF_057382275.1 of Copadichromis virginalis. Classification (NCBI taxonomy): domain Eukaryota; kingdom Metazoa; phylum Chordata; class Actinopteri; order Cichliformes; family Cichlidae; genus Copadichromis; species Copadichromis virginalis. Next base: position 11,553,208 of record NC_140620.1, read on the forward strand.
CCTAGAACAGGCGGCTGAGCTAGAGTTCGAAACCAGAAGGCTGGGGATAGAAGCAGACAAAGCTGTAAGGCTGTGAAGGCTTGAGCTGGAGTCTCAGCCACAAGCCTCATCTGCCTCTGCTGAAAATCTCAGTTCCACCTCATCGTCTGCTTCTGCTTTCGATAACAATAATTGCATTTCTTTAGTGCCTGCTTTTAGTGAAGCTGAAGTTGATACATACTTTGCAGCATGTGAACGTATTGCTGGAAAAAGGGGACCCTCTTTGATAAGTGGTGCATTGCCTTAAAAGCAAGGACTATGATGCCCTGCGTGAGTCTGTAATGTGTTTTGTTGGTGTACATACACTGATACATACTTGGTGAATGTTGAGAGCTATAAAAGCAGAAAAAAGAGGAACCAGATTTGGTACTTTTGCAACAGTTAATAAAAAAAATAATAATACTAATATTAATAATAATGTTATGCTTTTGTCATTTTATGCATAAGCTACACAAAAATATTACACATTATAACATTATGGACACAAAGTAAGAACAACCTGTTGAAGAGTAATACCAGATAAATAATAAAATCAAATAATAAAATCAAATTCATCTTCATACTGTTTTTCTTTTCCTTCTTTTTTTTTTTTTTTTTAGCTCTTTCTAATTATAGGGACCAAAATTTTTAAATAGAATTTGTTTGTTGAGCATTTAAGAATATATAATAGATATTTATACAGTGTTGAGAGGAAATTATTTGAAGTGCCTCAGTTCTATGCTTTATATTAACTAAAATGCCATATAACCATATAGTGTAGTATTAAATGGACACGGCCCTGAAAAATAAAGGTATTAGACTACGTGTCCTTGGGGGGCAGAATGCTGTAGGCTCTTGCCCACGCTTGCCCGGGAAAAAGTAGATAACAGGGGAGCATCTTTGAGTAGAAAGTTACTGAGACACTGTTGTTTAGACTGGAGAGAGCTTCTGTAATAAAACTGTTGGGGGTCCACCACCATTTTGAGATGCACTGCAACGGGTCATGCAGGACGCATCTCCCTCCTAGAAGTAATTGTGTAAGAGAATAAAGTGTGAAATGGTCCACTGAGCAGTGTTTTGTCTTCTATCAGATTGAGGAATCAAAAGAACTCGGTGAAGTGTTGATATTTAACAACAATAATACATTGTACGTATATATATGTTTCCAGAACCACAAAGTGATAGAAGAAATCAAATAAAGAAGTTTTATTGGTCGTTATGTAAAAAATAAATAAATAAAATGTAAAAGTGAATATAATAAAATAAAGAACTCGTTAAGTAAAGATTTTCAAGAATATAATAAACTTTGTAACTAATAAAATAATTAACAAAAAGTAAAATAATATTAAGAATACATGCTATTTATGAACAGTTAAGACCTTGAAAAACTTCAACTTGAATACATAAAATTATATACTTGTACTCCTTCCTCCCATACGGAAGGGGATTAGGGCCACCGTAAAAAAAAAGAAAAGAAAAGTGGACACGACTGTTTTCTTCTTTTCCAGAATTCTGACTTTTTTTCTCAAAATTCTGAAAACGCCGCACACGCTTCCTCGCTACGATCCGCTCTCCTCTGGGAGTTCAGAAAGCAGGGATGGATCTCTGTTAAAGGTGCGGCTGGCACGTCTCCATTTGAAGGCTGAAGAGAAGGCCCAGAACAGGCGGCTGAGCTAGAGCTCGAAACCAGAAGGCTGGAGATAGAGGCAGACAAAGCTGTAAGGCTGTGAAGGCTTGAGCTGGAGTCTCAGCCACAAGCCTCATCTGCCTCTGCTGAAAATCTCAGTTCCACCTCATCGTCTGCTTCTGCTTTCGATAACAATAATTGCATTTCTTTAGTGCCTGCTTTTAGTGAAGCTGAGGTTGATACATACTTTGCAGCATGTGAACATATTGCTTGCGTATTGCAGTGACCTAGCGAGTCTAAATATGCGTACTTGTGCGTAGTTGCGTTCTCGTGTACTCCTCATACGTCATCAGTCGGAGACCAACTACTGTTTCAATTCAAAGTACGCATCAAGACAAGAACGCAAAACATTCCTGGACGTGTTTTATCGAGCATGCATCGGTGGTGACTTGTGTGGACTTGGTACAGCTAAATATCCCAGAATGCCTTTCTTCCACAACTCAAACGCGGCAATAAGCGGAGAAGCGCAGCTAAAAAATGACTCTTTCTGGGTCACAAAATAAACGTTTACTTTTTTTCAGGCGAGAATGTAGCTGTGTAAACTTCAAATGTCTGCTCAATTTAACAAGACATCACATATTTCTAAAAATGCTCCCACGTTTTCGGAGGCCTCTGTTACCCACCAGCTCGATAGCTAGCCAGGGTTTCAACGCTCACTAGAGCCGGCGAGAACCGCAAACTCCCAGCACACTGTTTTCAACCCCCCCACAATCTTTCGCTACTCAGGTTAAACACGATATATAAGTCACTTAGATCACTTCCAAATGTTAATGTTTGGTTTATTTTAGTGTTTTATGTGTTCCTGAGTAAATTGGTTTGGGCCAGATTAAAGTTAAGCTTCATAACATAATAATCACAGTTAAATTAAGAGGGGATGGCAGTAAAAACTCTGGTGTTTCCAGAACCACAAAGAGATAGAAGAAATCAAATAAAGGCGTTTTTTTGGTCGTTATGTGAAAAATAAATAAATAAAATGTAAAAAGTGAATACAATAAAATAAAGAACTCATCAAGTAAAGTTTTTCAAGAATATAATAAAATATGTAACTGATAAAATAGTTAATAAAAAGTAACGTTATATTACAAATACATGCTATTAATGAACAGTTAAGACCTTGAAAAACTTAAATACATAAAATGATATACTTGTACTCCTCGAAACCAGAAGGCTGGAGATAGAGGCAGACAAAGCTTGAGCTGGAGTCGCAGCCTTATCTGCCTCTGCTGAAAATCCCGGTTCCACCTCATCGTCTGCTTCTGCTTTCACTATCACTAATTACCTGCTTTTAGAGAAGCTGAGGTTGATACATACTTTGCAGCATTTGAATGTATTGCTGGAAAATGTCAGATTCTCAGCAAGCCAAAGGGGTTGGTTTTGTAAAAGCTGAAGCCCGTAATGAGGTCCATGGTTGTGGTGGTAAGGTGCCAGACCCCTGTTTATATATATAACTTTTTCTGCTCTGATTTTATGTTTTTTGTCTGATTTTAGATCAATTGTGTTTATACAGTATGTCAAAATGAAAACATAACTGTAACTTCAGACACGTGAGGTTGTGCTGAAAAGGATGACACCGAACAAGGCAAAATAAATATTTTTTAAAGGTAAAATGTGGAGGGAAAATCAAAAGTAGTTAAAATGGCCAATTATACCCTGGACCCCAGAGGGTTAAACGTTTTTTAAAGTAACGCAATAGTTGCTTTTCGAGTAATTAATTACTTTTAGAATATTGTAACTCAGTTACTAACTCAGTTACTTTTTTTGAAGAAGTAACTAGTAACTATAATTAATTACTTTTTCAAAGTAACTTGCCCAATACTGGCGGTTACCCATGCACAAGAAAATAAAGGTGCTGACATTACCCTCTCTGATTCTTTGTTGATATCTTAGTATGAAGTGTGATGTTTCACAATTTTGTCGTAGTCGTCATGTGTGCCAGATTGCGGGTAAGCCTAACCAGATCATACCCCATGCCGCCTTGTGTCCCATTCCTGTAGTGGATCACCCATTTGACCGTGTCATAGTAGACTGTGTGGGTCCACTATCAAGAACAAAATCAGGAAAGCAATGTCATCTCACAATCATGTGTGCAGCTACCCATTTCCCTGAGGCTGTCCCATTACATAAGAAAATCACTTGCCCAAGGTCATATAGACTGACCAGGGTTCAAACTTTCAGTCTATGTTATCTAAACAAGTTGCTAGCACTTGTGGAGATCAGGGAAATTATTTTGCTGCTATTGTCCAGATTAATAATATAATCTACAGCATTGATATTGCATTCAGATGTTTAAACAGTGTGTGTCTTTCAGAAAGACTAAGTTGCAGGCTGACAGGAAATTGCAGGTTTGCAGAGTGTGCCCTTTGCAGAAGTGAAACCTAGGTGTTAAACATGTTGTGTCCTCTGCTTATCATCCTGAATTGCAAGGTCCAATAGAGCGGCGGCATCAGACTTTAAAGATGCTACGTAAGTACTGCCTAAAAGTTGAAAGAAGTTGGGATAAGGGAGTCCCATTTGTGTTATTTGCTGCCCGTGATGTTGTTCAGGAATCACTGGGGTTTAGTCCTTCTGAAACAGTATTTGGCCATACGCCACGCCGTGGTACGTGAGTACTGCCTAAAAGCTGAGAGAAGTTGGGATGAGGGACCACGCCGACCCCTCAAAGTTCTGAATGAGACACTTTTGATTCAGGAGGGGAGTTCCAAAACAAAAGTAAGGAGGTATGTGAAAAACTTCCTTGAGCATTTGAGTTAAGCCAAAGCTCTGGCTAAGCAGCACCTTGCTGTTTCCCAGGAAAAAATGAAATGCCAGTATGATAAGGCTTTTGTTAAAAGAACCTTTCAGGTGGCATGTGGATAGGTTGACGCGACCCTTCAAACATGAAGTTGATGCCGGTGCTGTCGGGGTTGGGGCAGTGCTGTTGCAAGACTTGCAGGGTTTAGACCGCCCCGTTTGTTATTATTCCTGCAAGTTTAATAAAAAACAGGTAAACTACTCCACAAAAAGGAGACCCTGCCTTTGTTCTTGGGGTGCAGCATGTCACTTGTTCTGTACACTCATCACAACCCACTCATATTCCTTGCTCGCATGTTTAATCACAACCAGCATCTCGTGCGCTGGGCTGTGTTATTGCAGGAATACAATTTAAGTATTCATCATAAAAATGGTTCTGAAAATGTTTTAGCTGATAGTCTGTCCCGATTGTAAACTTGTTTTGAGCTGTTTTTTTGTTACACTCTGTGGGGTCTGCTTCCATGATCTAATCTCTGTAATAAAATATTATGATTAACAAAAAGTCTAACGTCATCATTGGTGGAGTAGACCTCAATGTTTCCTCTGCCATGTTTCACTGTGGAGCTGGTCCATTGTGGTATCTGCGGTTGTTGAATTTATCCTTCTATTATCTACACTGATGATACTGATCAATAAACAATGTCATCAGAAAATGCTTTAGTTTTTTTTTTCTCCAGTTTTTAGTGGTTTGGGTTTGTTTGGGTTTTTTTTTTAGGTTTTTCATAACAGTTAAGATTTCAATTCAATTTTATTCATATAGTGCCAAATCACAACAACAGTTGCCCCAAGGCACTTTATGTTGTAAAGTAGATCCTAATACAGAGAGAAACCCAACCATCATAGGATTCCCTGTGAGCAAGTACTTTGGCGACAGTGGGAAGGAAAAACTCCCTTTTTTTTTTTTTTTTTTTTTTTTTTTTTTTAACTTTTATTTAACTTTTTTTCCCCAACAAATATAAGACTGGTTCACATCCAAAATAATAACACTACACAGCACTAGAATATTACAACATTATGTCCATAACTGTTGTCCTCTAGGATCCAGTTTATAGGTTACTCCCAGTGCTTCCAGTGGTCTCTTCCATTTGTAAACAAAAATTCGGGAGCTCCCATCAATATAATGTCCCAGCCTGATCAGAGTCATAACTTCAATGATGAGCGACTTCCATAGAGAAATGGAGGGAGGCTCAGCCCCCACCCATCTCAACATAATGCTTTTCCTGGCCAACATTAACAGTGACTGAATTACATGCTCATGTTGTACCAGTGAGACAGGAATATATCCCAATATACACATTAATGGGTTTTCTGTCACCTGATGACCAATGGCTGTACTAATATTGGCGCAGACCTCTTTCCAAAATGACTGAATAATAGCACATTCCCACAAGCAGTGGAATCTAGTGCCCACTCTGACCTTACACTTGAGACAGTTTGGAGATATTCCCATATTATACTTACTATAAATATATGGAGAAATATACACATTGTGCAAAATTTTGTACTGCAGTTCTTTAAATCGGTTACAAACAGAGATTTTGGATGGAAGGAGCAAGATTTTGTCCCATGCCTGTATATCTATTTCACATTTAAGCAGCGTCCCCCAAGATTTTCTCAACCATGCCAGTTTATCCTCGATTAGGGCATAAATCTCGGAATAAAACTTTGATACAAAATGTTTATGCTCCCTATTATCCAAAAAAAATTTCTCCAACCGAAAAGAGGCAGTTGAGATTCGTAATGTTTTAGCATTTTTTAACACATAATTTCTCAGTTGCAAATACTTATAAAACTCAGTCTTTGACATAGAATACTGGGACTTCAAGGATTCAAATGATTTAAACTCACCATGTTTAAAGAGGTCATAAAACCTCTTTACACCTACTTTATGCCATCCCACAAAGCTTGACCCTATGTTTTGTGGCAGAAGGTCTAGATTATTTATAAACGTTGACAAGATATTAAACGGAAGACTACTGTTAAAAATTTTTCTCAGTTTTCGCCACGTCCACATAGCATTATATATCAGTGGGTTATGCTTTATTACGTGAGGTAAGTCATTTAGACGTTTCCCTAAGAAGTTAACAGGTGAGGATGGTTTACATAATACTTCCTCAATATTTAGCCATGGCAGATCAGAATGTTCATGTATCCAGGAAGAAAGAATCCTCGCTTGTATTGAGAGGACATAATTTTCTATGTTTGGCACTCCCCACCCACCCAGATCTTTCGGTAACTGTAGTGTCTCCAATTTAATTTTGGGTTTTCTTCCTGCCCAAATGAAATCCACCATAGCCTTGTTAATTACTTTAATATCTTCTGATTTCAAGATTGCAAACAACATGCCTGTGGGATATAATATTTTCGGTAGGATTACCATTTTAATGAGATTTATTCTTCCCAAAAATGATATCGGAAGTGATCTCCATCTTGTCAGCATCTCCCGAAGATCTTGAACCATTCCATTGATATTTTCTCTATATAAGTGTCCAACATTTGGTGTAACTTTAACTCCCAAATATACAAAACCTGATGGTGCCCAATGAAAGGGTTTAACATATAAAGGTTCATTATCCCCTCCACTACACAAAGTCATTATAACAGATTTATCAAAATTTACTTTGTATCCAGATATAAGACCAAAGTCCTTGATGCACCTAATAAGAACGGGTAAAGAGTTAACCGGGTCAGTCAGTGTCAGAAGAATATCGTCTGCATAAAGCAGAATTTTATGTTGTCTATCCCCAATTTTAACTCCAAGAACACTTGGATTTTGTCTAATGGCCATGGCCAAGGGCTCGATGGCCAAAGCAAATAATAGTGGTGACAATGGGCTACCTTGTGCTGTACCTCTGCTCAGTGAAAATGGGGAAGATAACAAGCCGTTAGTTAACACAGATGCTATTGGCGATTTGTATATAATTTTGATCCACCCCAGAAAGTTTTTTCCAAACCCAAATCTTCTCATTATTTCAAACATATATTCCCATTCAATTCTATCGAATGCCTTTTCGGCATCCATAGAAACAACAACCCCAGGGATCTGATTAAAATTTAAAAAATGAATAATATTAAATAGGCGTCGAGTATTATTATAAGAATTCCTCCCCTTAATAAAGCCTGTCTGGTCAGCATGCACGATAGAGCACATTACTTTTTCTAGCCTAAGAGCCAGTATCTTTGAAAGTATCTTATTATCAACACCAAGAAGGCTAATAGGCCTGTAAGATGAGCATGACTCTGGATTTTTATCTTTTTTAGCTATCAATATTATATTAGCCTGGTACATAGATTCTGGGAGTTTCGATTCTTCAAATGCTTTATTAAAAACCCTTAATAATAAACTATTTAACTTCATTTTCATTACTGTTACAGGAAAAATGATTCTATGTTTCTTTACCTTCTTTTAAATGTACAAAGATGCCTTTTGTCTGCCCTTTGCCTATGGTTAGATTAGTTTAGAATAATCTTTTTAGACTTTCTCAGCAAAGACATACTGTTTTGGGACATATTGTTTTAGATTGTTTTATCTCTCACAGCCTTCTCCCAGCTCTCTGCTGACGAGACTAGCGCCACATATGGAGTTGTTTATTTTATTTGTTTTGTATTTTCTTATCCTGTTCTCACTGTCTTTCCTATAAAAATTACCAAGCCACTGTGCATGGTGTGAGTTGTTCTTAGCAGCTCACCCGTGTACACGTTTGATGAAAAAAGTAACTTTGTCTCATTGTGTCTTTATTTCTCCTGGGTCTTTTACAGAGTTTTCCCCCAACATTTCTTGGTCCTTCGAGCCGGAGCGCCTCCATCGTGTCCCATCTCCGTGACCAGTCCACGTTGCTCGTCTGTCGACAGCCCACACACTAGGTGTGTGGTCAAAGACCAAGGGCGTTAAATTCGAGTCTTGGCCAACGTTCTTAGAAAGCGACCCACGGTGGTGGGGCCCGATCGAGGTGGACCAGACCCGGCGACACTGACCAGGTAGATACAGACACACTGACACAATCTTGCGTAAAATCGTATTTTAAATTCAGGGAATTTAAAATAGCGAAAGTAGCTCGTCGAGACTGGAAGCTCACCACTTCTGTGGGTTTAAAGTAGCTCGTCGGCTGGTAGCTTGGAGCTCGTCGACTGGAAGCTCCCCACTCTTGTGGGTTAGGTTTGGAGCTCTGAGTAGCTCCCCCAGCTGGGTCAAGGGAATAAGTAGCTCGTCTACAGAAAGACTGGCAGCTCCCCTTTATTATAAGGGTTCCGATCGCGCGAATAAGTGTGAATGTGAATGTATGTGTGTATTGTTGTAACTAACGGAGCAAGCTGAATTTTCACGGTCCAATAAGAGACTGAGCTGCTCCTACTGTGTTTTTCTTTTACTGCTATTCACTGACGTGCTGGTGAGTTGAGAGAACGGTCGAGTTCCGTCTCGTAAAGTTCACACCGCTTTTGGAAATAGTCCGAAAGTAGAAGGGCGTGTGAGCAACCACTCTCGTCTCTAATACCAGCGAAGGTGATAGCAGCTGTATTGTGTATATATTACTTAAACAAAAATAAGTAAATACATAAATAAGATGGGTAATCAAGCAAGTGAAATTAACACTCACTCCTGCTGACGAGCAGTGGTGAGAAAAGAAAAGTCCAGACGCCGGACAAAAACAGTGTCTGTAAACTGAGAGATTTAAGAAAACAAAATATAAACAGTCAGAAGACCAGAACTCAACTGCCAGTTTAGTAAAACCAGAAGACGAGACACTGTGCAGTTCCCACAATCCTTTTAGTAAACCATCACTCACTCCTGCAGCCGCATCTGCAGCACCACCCATATCAGGAAGAACTTAATAATCCCTTATTAAGTGAAAACTAGAGATCACAGTAGTTTGAAGTAGTTTAAAAGGGTTGAAAACAGACCCCACTGAGTAGATATAAATATAAAAAGTACGAAATAAAGATGAACAAAGGGAAAATTACAGTAGAAATTATCTTTAGAGTATTTGAAATTAATAATAGCAAGGATAACAACCTGTAAAGTGATATTAACAATGAAACACAGTTGGCATGATGACCATGCCCAGCATGTATAAAATGAATATAAAGCAAATAATTCACACGAAAATATTTTAATAAAATAAATAAGGTATATTAAGGCTGTGTCACTGTTCAGCCAAGGACAGTGTGTGAAAAGGTAACTGTCTCCACCTTGGGAAAAGGATGATTCTGCAGGTCATCTGAAGCCCTTGATGGATACAAAATAAAATATGAATAATATATTATAATAGAACTGCCTGGTCCGCCATGCAACAGAGAGAACAAATGTGACCGCAGATTGGATGAATTCTAAATTATCTGTTTGCTGAATAAGATGATCCTAACTAACAAATTGGCTCAGTAGTAGTATAGTGGTACACACTGATAAAATATTATAATATGCTATTGCTGTTATATAAGACAAAGAGGATAATATTAACAATGACATAATATTAATATGAAGAGGCACCTTAGTCGGTTATGATGTGAGGTGGATAATTGTTAAGCAGTAGTCTGCATCAAGCTTAAGGTTTGCTGAAACTCAGTGTAATGACATGTGAGATGAAGACAATACGGAGAATAACTAAACTAATGAAGTGCATAGAGGCACTTGACCAGCTTGAAACTTATCATTCTAGAATGACACATTGCTGAGATATAGAGCACACCTATAATAACAACCAATAAGCAAAACCCTGTAGACAACAGCTAAAACTACAGGATTGAGAAGCTGAATTAAATATGTAGACACTGCTAAGCTGATGAGCATGTTCCACATTTTCTTTTCTTTTTATTTATTTGTTTCTTTTAGAGCAGAAGCTGCTGTAACACACCCAAAGAAAGACTCTAGGTCTGACCAACCGTCTCAGTCGTGGGCAAAAAGATGTCAGTCAATAAAATTCTAAAAGATAATTTATTGACAAAAAATATATCAAGAGATAAAAGATAAAACAGTCCAGTGTCCCACTTAAGAATTGTATAAAAACACACAGTCCCAAGGCCAGAGACAGCTATGCCACACGGCCAAGTTGCACCCCACATGTTGCCTTTAACAGGGTTAGAAGTCGTCCTTGGAGACCCACCACCCTGCAAGCATATAGTCAGTGGTCACTCAAGCCTCTGCAACCCTGCTGCCTTTAGGCTGTGGCATATAATAGGCCCTGGACTGCACAGAGAGACAAAACGACACACCTAATATAAAATTCATAGGGCAAAACCCGTCCATCCCAAACATATCTGATTTCATCACATTACATACCTGCACAGAGAGACAAAACAACACAGCAGTGTTTGTAGTGTGGGCTATAAGAAGACCAGTGTATCAGTGCAATCAAGTACACCTGCCTCTAATTAGTCCAACCCCATTCCAGCCATTGGCTCACCAAAAATGTGACACACACAAAACCACTCCCAACCCAGTGCAACTTCACACAATAATATGGAGCTGAATTAACACAGGCACATTAGTCTACCATGTTACAAGCTGCATGCTATTACAAGCCAACATATGCAGACTTCTGCCTTGTTCGGGTGGCAGCATTTTTCTTTTTCTTTTGTGTCCTGACACGTTTATGTTTTTTGGTTTTGTTTGATTATTTTGTTGGTTTTGGAAATGAATTTAAACGAACTTGTGACCATACTTGAGAATCACAGTGACACATAGTGATTAGGCATATGATTGAAAAATGCCTAGGTTTAGAGCTGTGAGCTATGAGCTGTGAGCAATGCAAAGTTAAATATATATATTTGTATAAATGGGAAACAACCGTAACTTGAAAGTTTGAAATGTGTGAGATCCATGAATTGTTTGAAGAACTAGAAATTATCTAAAACTGCCTTAAGTGAAAATGTAGAGTTGCATCTATTCTCCCAAACAAAAAAACAAAAAACAAAAAAAGGGAGAAGCATTCTGTAACTTAAAAATAAGGCTGACTGTTGACAACAGACTAAAACACTAATTCGCAGGTGGCTATCAGGAACAGAGAGGCGAGCAAAGTCACAAACACCAAGGCTGCAGACAGCCACGCAGAAACAGCAGATAACATAGAGACAACGCCTGCTAGAACCGTGGAGAGGAAGGTCACTTCACACGAGATTGTAGGAGTAGAGGACAAATTAGTTGTAAAGTCAGCTTCAGGCCACACAACTGTACAACAATTAACTGCCCTTTTAGAACTAGTACACACAGCAAGTGGCCGCAGGTGCTTTATTAAATGCATATATGACCCGTCGTGTCCAGTAAATTTGCTAGGTAGAGACGCTCTGACAAAACTTAAGATAGCAGTCATGCCATTCTTTTCTGGTATTACACCTGAGTGCCAGAAACCGACCGAGTATCACAACATTCTGAGATTTAAACAAACTCCAGGCCCAGATCCACCTTATGATCAGCAAGTGTGGAAGCTAGGAGAACAGCATTTGACCTTACAGCACAGGCCGAAATTGTGTAGGTTACGCAGTAACCACAGATAGTAAAATAATAGAAGCAAAACCACTTTCTTCTTCATGTCCTGCACAGAGCGCTGAGCTGATAGCTGTGATACGCGAAAGCTAAATACACAAAGACAAACTAATAAACATACATACAGACAGCCAGTATGTTTTCTCTGCTGTGCATCATTTTGCAAAAAATTTGGCATAACAGAGGAATGATTACACCAACTGGCAAACCAGCATGCCAACCTCTTACAACGCCTACTGACTCTTTCATTACTACAGGCAACAATTTTGCTGACAGAGCAGCAAAATAGGCGGCACAACAGGCAAACATCACATTGATGGCAGTAAACACACATCAGATTCCACTGGATGTGTTGAAAAATGAACAAAAGCAGCAAGCACAGCAGAGCAGGCAAAATGGTTAAAACACGGTGCAGTTCTGACAAACGACTTAATGATGTGTTATGGCAAGCCAGTGTTGCCAAAATTCCTCCACAAAATGGCGGCATTAGTGACTCATGGCTGTACGCATTTGTCAACGGGGGGACTGACCAGTATTGTCAACTCTCATTTCTACACTGTAAATTCTACACTGTAAATTTTGAAACCTCAGCAAAACAATTTGTCAGAACGTGCATGACGTGTCAAAAATATAATGCTCAGGGAAACCTGAGACCACACAATCCATATGGACTTTAGTGAGCTAAATGAATGCCAAGGGTAAAAATACACCCTAGTGGTTATAGATGTATTCTCAAAGTGGCCAGAAATCTACCCAGTGAAAAAGGCAGATACAATTTCAGTAGCAAAATGTATGTCTAAGTTGTAGGAAAATGACGAAGAATGTAATGATGTCTATCAAGTGTCTTGCAGACTAAAGCCCGGTGACTGGGTTCTGATCAAGGTGCTCCAAAGGAAAAACTGGAGCACACCCAGGTGGGAGGGGCCATACCAAGTCCTCCTCACTACACCGACCGCTTGCAAAATTGCGGAACGACCATCCTGGATCCATCAGAGTCACTGCAGGCGAGTCAGTGAAGCCATCTAAACACAGCTGACGGCAGGCTTGCCCACTTGTTGTGATCTCGCCCGGTGGAGGGGTCAGCTTTCCTGGCCGGGGGGTCTACTCGCGACAGGAGGGTGTGTCCCGTCGTCATGAGGTGGTGGCTCTTAACAACTGCAGCGGCCCTGACCATGGCCGGGCTCCTCACCTTTGCTTCCGTGAGGGACAACAAGTCACGTTATATGAAGAAAAGGCAGACACTGTATGACAAAGGAAAGTACACCAAGTTTCCCCATGGCTATGCCACTAATTTCTGGTGGCAGTTTATGAACACTACAGCTTACTTGAATAATAAAACTGACTGCTATGCAAATACATATACACTTTCTGCCCACCGAGGAACGAGAGGAAGTGTATGGACTGTTCACTCAACGAAACCTGTGCCAGTAACACGACGCTGATGGGCCTAAACTGTCGCCCCGACTACAGCTACCGAATGCCACTACAAACAAAGACTCAGTACCAGACAGGATGTGCACGGACGGCACCCAGCAGCAGAGGAACCAGAGTTTTGGCTGACTGGTACTTCCTATGTGGCAACAAGGCTTATCTGTCACTCCCTGAAGGTTGGGGAGGTCTGTGCGCCCTGGTGGAATTATCAGATCACGTTTTCTTCATGCAAAGTGTTGCACATCACCCAAGCAGCCGGCAGAGACGTGAAGTGGACATCGCCTCCCCCAATTCTTTCGGCATTACCGTGGACACTGGAGTGCCGGGAGAGTTTCGCATCTGGGGAGGAGGAGTGAAATTCTTACAGAGCTTGATCCCCGGCATTGGAGTTGCCGAGGTGCGGGATCACGTGGAGATCAACCGATATGCTCTGCTACGACACATCAACTTGACTAAGACCCTGGGAACTGCCTTAGCAGGAGAACAGCAGGCCATCAGAACGATGGTGCTGCAGAACAGACTGACACTAGACCTGCTAACAGCATCACAAGGAGGAGTTTGCAAGCTGATCGGGGAAACATGTTGCACTTTTATCCCTGATGGATACGAAACTGGAGGAGACATTTATGAAGCTTTGCAGAATTTGACCGCTCTGCAAAAATATGTCACTGAACACACACCTGGAGCAGCTACAGCACAAAGCTGGCTGGACTGGCTGTTCAGCGGTTCATGGCTGGCTGCTGTAGCAAAGCCATTTTTCCTTCTAGGTCTCATCATGATAGCACTGCTCATATTAGTGTTGTGTGTGTTGCCATGCCTAAGAGTAATGATTTCAAAGATGATAACAACTACAATGACTGCTTATGTTGCCGTGCCTGAAGAAGAACAACATCCCGTTGCAATTCTGTTAGAGGAGAACTTGTAATAACTGCTAATAAATGACGTGGTGTTTAAAAATGACTTGTCAAGTGATCACGCACTGATTAAAACATTAGTAGGTTATGCAGGTTTTCATCCTTTTATTTTTTGAAGTTTTCATTTTAAATATGAAGTTTTCATCATTTTTCATATAAAGTTTTCAATTTAAGGTTTGCATCATTTTAAATATAAGGTTTTCATCCTTGTATTTTTTGAAGTTCTCATTTTACATATTAGGTTTTCATCATTTTTAAATACAAAGTTTTCATTTTAGTTTTCATCCTTTTATTTTTTGTAGTTTTAGTTTTATTATTTTTTCTTGTTTATTCCACTTGTTATTTCAATTACTATGATTTTCATTTACTATGTTTTTCTTTTTATTATTTTCTTTTGTTTTATTCTTTAGACCAAATGACTGCCTTTTCTGCTATGCTGACATTTTGAAGATTTTGGAAATTAAAAATTGCCTAAGATACTTAATAAATAATTTTCATAGACAATTGTTGTATACATTTAAAATAAGTTAAACAGGAGGGAATGTTACAGGAAAAATGATTCTATGTTTCTTTACCTTCTTTTAAATGTACAAAGATGCCTTTTGTCTGCCCTTTGCCTATGGTTAGATTAGTTTAGAATAATCTTTTTAGACTTTCTCAGCAAAGACATACTGTTTTGGGACATATTGTTTTAGATTGTTTTATCTCTCACAGCCTTCTCCCAGCTCTCTGCTGACGAGACTAGCGCCACATATGGAGTTGTTTATTTTATTTGTTTTGTATTTTCTTATCCTGTTCTCACTGTCTTTCCTATAAAAATTACCAAGCCACTGTGCATGGTGTGAGTTGTTCTTAGCAGCTCACCCGTGTACACGTTTGATGAAAAAAGTAACTTTGTCTCATTGTGTCTTTATTTCTCCTGGGTCTATTACAGAGTTTTCCCCCAACAATTACCTTAAAAAATTCTACTGGGAAACCATCTGCCCCAGGACATTTCCCTGACTGGAGTGCAGATATAGCTTTATCCACCTCTATCATTGTTATGGGTGACTCCAGCAGCCACATGGACACTCCAGCAGGCTTACCTGATCTTCAGAAAGCTGAGGGAATACTAAGTCGTTTAGGAAGAAGCCTGAGTTAAGCCTTGTTATGTCCATCTCAGATCGATATAGGTTTGTATAGAATTCTCTGAAGCACTCATTAATCTGACGGTTTCCTACTTGTCTTTCACCATTCACATCCACAATAGCTGTGATAAAGGAACTTGATGGAGTATTCCTTGCAAGACGAGCCAGAAAGCGGTTAGGCTTACTAGCTGATTCAAAAAGCCGTTGTCTGGCAAGAAGGACATCTCTTTCAGCCTTTCGCATTATCAAATTACGCAAAGATGTCCTGGCAATATTAAGCTCACTTAATGTTTCAGCTGATTTTGTTACATAGTATTGTTTCTCCAGCTTTTTGATATTATTCTCGATCTCTAACTGCCTTGTTAATCGTTGCTTCCTTTTATGACTTGTGTATGAAATAATCATCCCTCTCATGTAAGCCTTATAGCTATCCCATAAAGTTCTCGTGTCTATCTCCTCTTTGTCATTTATTTCTAGGAATACTGTTGTTTGCTCTGTTATGAAATGTATAAATTTCTCATCCAAAAGAGACAGTGTGCTCATCTTCCAAGACCTAGAGCGCTCAATATGTCTCATGGGTTGAATGGTTAAGACAACAGGAGCATGGTCAGAAAAACTCCCTTTTAACAGGAAGAAACCTCCAGCAGAACCAGGCTCAGGGAGGGGCAGGGCCATCTGCTGCGACCGGTCTGGGAAATAGTTGTAAATGAAAGAGACAGAATCATTCAATCATTTCAGCTTCATTAGAATGAACAGAAATTTAGCAAATACAGAATATCATAGATTAAATAAAACATTTGATATATGTACATAAACATGAACCACATTTAATGACTGAAGGCATTATAAATATAATTATCCTAAATGGCACTGCTAAGACAATACTGACACCTTCACTAGTAGTATCTTCACTTTATTCATAGTGTTAATGTATGGAAACATCCTGTGAGTGAAAGTGTGTGTGAAGGTGTGTATGTGTGTGTTAGTATCAGGATCAGAGAACGACAGCTTTCCTCTGTTCCAGTCCAGATTCACTCTGATCCTCTGGAGCTTCTTCTTTATTAGGAGAGCGTCTGGAGCTGATGATAAACATGCTGAGTATTTACCAAAACTTAAAGCCCTCAGAGCCCAGGACAGAGCAGGAACACTCAATCCTCTCTGGATTATCAGGAAGCTGCTGCTTCTCTCCTCCTCTCACACTGATCAGATCTTCAGACAGGATGAGTTCTGGATGAGCAGTGTTTGGGTCCAGAATGAGAGGAGTGTAGGAGACCACGTCCTTCATGTTGTTCCAGATGTTGAAGGTCAGGTTGCCCAGGTGTTTGGCCTGGTCTATCAGAGCTCCTGAGGGCAGCTGTGGATCATCCAGCAGGGGGCAGCGCTGGACTCTTTCCACTGCAGCCTTGTAGTTGTTTGATCAAACTTCACTTGAACTTCTTCACAAACCTTTAACTTCTCCTTTAAGGGCTCCAGAGTTTCCTGAAGTTCCTTCTTGTGTTGTTGTGCAGCTTCATCGATGGGTCTGAATCTGTGATTGGTGTGTTTTTCTGAGCCACAGCAGACGACACACACTGGCTGCTGATGGTCCAGGAAGCTGATGGTCTACTACCACTTAAGGTGGTAGAGTTTGTATGCCCCTGTTGTCTGGGAGCTGGACTAAGCAGAGCAATTGACCCTTGTAATATCACCCAGCATATTGGTTTCAGAACCAATCTCCTGGGTCTGGTCTGGATTGTGTCTTTATCCAGAATGCCCATGGTGAGAGGTTCAGAGTGAGGGATACTAGAGTTATCCTGAAAGAGAAAAGTAAAGCCTTTTTATTTTTGCTTTTCCACAAAAAATCAATCCTGAAATCAAGACTTTTTTTTGGGGGGGGGGGGGGGGGGGGCGCTTTGCACCCAAACAGACAGACAGACATCACGTTCGTAATAGTAAGTTTTAATTTCCCATCACAATCAAGACGAACAGGATGATTTGAAAGATTCACCCACTTAGGGTGGTGGAGTTTATATGCCCCTGATGATCAGGGTCTCATAATTCTATGCCTGCTTTGTACTGAAGTCTATAATCAGCCTCCTTAGTCTGATGTTTAGGAGGAGGTTGTTTTTCTGGCACCATTTCTCCAGGTTTCTAATCTCTTCTGATGTTGTTAGAGATCAGGCCCACAATAACAGTGTCGTCAGCAAACTTGACAATGGAGGTGGTATCTGATTGGTTACACAGTCATAAGTGTACAGTGAGTGCAGCAGGGGGCTTTAAACACAGCCCTGAGGCACTCCAGTGCTGAGTGAGATGTAAGGAGACATGTTTTTTTTTCACCCTCCCTGACTAGAGTCTATCTGTGAGGAAGTTGAGGATCCACTGACACAGTGAATGAGTCAATGAGACCTAAAACCTTCAACCTGGTGAAAAGCTTTGAGGGAATTATTGTGTTAAATGCTGAACTGTAGTCCATGGACAGCATCCAAGCATAATTCCCTCTGCCAGTGTCCAGGTGACTCAGGGATGTGTGGAGCATCGTCTGAGAAACGATCAGTCAGCTGTATGTTGCTGAAGGAAAAAATACTGGTCTAGACCTAATATCTATTATTTTCAAGATGTCTAAAGACACACTCCCACCTCTGTCACACTGCAGGGAAACAAAACAACCTTTTTGAATTAAGAACTTTATGGTCAAAGTTCTCAAATGGCTTTTAGCTTGATTCACATCCGGTGACTGAGGAGTAGTAGGTCTAAGTGCATTAAGATGAAGTCAGTGGCTTTCAGGTCACGATAACAGCTCATGCAGAAGACTGTGCTGTTGGTCTTTACCCACC
The DNA here is from genome assembly GCF_057382275.1 of Copadichromis virginalis. Classification (NCBI taxonomy): domain Eukaryota; kingdom Metazoa; phylum Chordata; class Actinopteri; order Cichliformes; family Cichlidae; genus Copadichromis; species Copadichromis virginalis. Next base: position 11,571,468 of record NC_140620.1, read on the forward strand.
TGTCACAAGTTTTATCAGTGCACATACTCTCAAATATTCTGGGTGGATGTTGGATGCTATAAAAGGAGGAAGAAAATTGAGTTTCTGGATTAAAATGTTTTCATATTATTTACAAAGTGACAGTGACAGTCACAAGGAGAGAGAAAAAAAGTCCATAAGAAGAAATCATCAGACTTGCACAGACTACACCAAAAACAAGATTTAACAAGAACTGCACCAATACAACTGTGGATTGTTTCCCCCATATTTTTTTCTTGAAGAAAATTTCTTTAATCCAGATTTAGTACTTTTTGTCACACTTACAACAACAACAACAATAATATTGTTACACTACTATATAACACTATTGCTTCTATTATTTGCTCCTTTATTTAAACAATGAGATCAAGTTCTCTTAGTCAAAAGAGACCTGTGCACAAAAAATACAAAAATTGAGAAAAAGAGCCAGATAACAAAATGACACATTATAACACACACAAACTCTGGAATATTCCTTCCAGATAAAACCTTTAAAGTGTAATCAGAGGATGCAACTGCATATTCCTTTACGTTTTTCATAAGTACAATTAAATTAACACAAGAAAGAATTTAGTATTGTATTTTTACAATGTGCTAGTAATAAACAGAAAAAAAAACTAGTCCTCCCTCCCGCCAGACGTTTCTGCGCAGTGACGTCATAGCCAGAGAAGATGGCGGCTGTGCTGAAGGCGGAAGGTAAAGGAGCTTTAAACAGATTGTTTTACCTCCGAACTCTGTGCTGCTCTCGACTAGCTCGCTCTGTTTTATACGGTATATCTGGAAAGGAGCCACCGCTGGCTGGCTCGGTGTAGCGTGCTGTGACCGGCAGGTGAAGCCCTGCAGCTGGGCTCCGGGACTGCTTTAATCACCGCGGAGGCGAGCCTGTTACCAGCAGCTAGCCGAGCTCCGCCGGTGGAGTTAGACGGCTAGCAGAGCAGCTAACACCCAAACATCCGCACTCGCATCTGAGTTCCCCTCCGAGTGTAGATCATGAGGGCTTGAATAAATGCAGCGCTGCGTTAAAACCTGTTGTTGTCTGGGTAACTGTGCTAATTGTTAACGCAAAGGCGTGAAACGTTAGCTTTGACCAGCCAGCTGCAGCTGAGCTCCCGCGGGCGGGGTGCTGTGCTCTGCGAGGCGGCCATAGCACCCATGAGAATCCGGGGTCTGAGCCCGGCCTGTGGAGACCGAGCCTGTGTGGGAGGAGGATGGATCCTCTACACAAGAGGCTCAGCGTCATCTGTTATCTGTGAACCTGCCTCAGTGAGCGTCTTGATGATTAGAGCTAAATCAGATATCGATCAAGTGACAGCTGGCATGTTTTCTGTGTGTGTGTGTGTGTGTGTGTGTGTGTGTGTGTGTGTGTGTGTGACAGCAGGTGATGTTTGGGTTTTATTCACGAATTAATCAAAGAAGTCATTCTGTGGGTTAATCATCACACACTCACACCGTGAAGCTGTTGTTATGTAACTAAACACACACAAACACACTCCTATCCCAACACACACCCACTTTACACGCTCTCCATGTAAAGTGGGTGCAAATTCAGCTGTTGCTAGGCAACAGGGAGCTATTGAAGAAGTGCGTGGCTGTCTGTGTGTTTGTGTGGAGCTGGTCAGTTGAGATATCAGATGTGTGTGTTTGCAGCTCTTGTTTGTCATTGATCACACTGATGACCTGTTCTGTGTGTGTGTAGCGGGGCAGTGCAGGCCGCCTTGCCTTGTGTGAGACTCATCCTGCATGGACTCGTCACCATGAGCAACAAGGAGATGGTTTCCCCGGAGACAGGTCAGTCCCATCCACCTGCACACAGACAGTGACTGCATGGTGTCGCGTTTGTGTGTCCATCAGATCAATGAGTTCTTCTTTAACGGATTTCTGATTTCCTGCCAGGCCTCACGAGCTGCTGTGTTTGGTGCTGTGTGTCTTACTGTCGGTGTAGCTGGTTGTGTCTTTCATTGTGAGTCAGAGGATCAATATGTCACTTCTTCTTGCAGTTGAAGTGTTTTAGCTCTTTCTGTCTTCTCGTGTATTTGTTTGTGACTGTTTGTCCAGCTGGACCGCCTCTTAAACTTCGCTGTCCTTCTTTTATTATTTATGCTGTTTCTTTGTTATTGTGTCGCTTTTGATATTTGTTGTTATTTATCTTTTTTTTTAATATAAAACTATTAAATAAATCTAAGATAACGTGTGTTTATTCTTATTTATTTAACCGGTTTTGTATTATTAGGGTTTTTGGTTCTATCTCGGGTATATTATTACTGAACTGTATATTTTAATATTACTGGACCTAGTTTTATTTCAAATAAACGAATTTTATTTTATTACTGATATTTTATTACTATTATTGTTAGTAGTAGTTATAAATTATGCTATATTACTTTTACTTCTACCCCTTTCCTTCAAATCTGTTCTAAAAAGGTTTATTTTTATTGAAGTGAAAAAATGAAAAAATAATTATAAAAAACAAATATTTCAAGTTTAACATTTTTTATTTATTATTATTAATATAAGTTGGATACTTTTTTAAGCTTGTTGTCCACATTAGCTCTTTAGATATTGTTTAAATTTCATTTTCGTGTTGTATTACTTTCATTTTGTTTTTATATATTTACTGTTTAGTTTACTTGATCATTTTAACTTTATGTAAAAAAAATTGTTAAAAAAATTAAATCATGATTAAACAAAATCATTTCATAGCGTTTATTCATGTTTTAATTCATTTTAAAATGTTTAGATATTATACAATTTGTAATAATTATTATTATATGTATATTAATATGTAGTTTTTTTAAATAATAATAACAAACATCTAGCCGTTCTCTTCAGAGCAACGGCTAGATGTTTGTTTTGGGTTTTTTCAACTAGCTGAAAGAAAAAACGTCATTAGTCGGTTAAAAGATTTATTTTTGTTTAATTAATGTTAGTGTTGCTAGTGTTAGCAACACTAACACTAGCAGTGTTAGTGTTGCTATGACGATGTAATGGCGCCCCCTGTGACCTTTGCTCTCTGATGGAAAGCTGTAAATAAGGGAGGTGGACAGTAAGAAGCCGTTTTGTTGGTGTTCTGTGGTTTTTCTGCTCTGTTCGCGTATGAAATGACTCAGTGAAAGGCTGATCGCAGGTCCTGTACTACAGGACGGTATGAAAACAAGAGTGCAGACATATTAATCTGATGAAATCAAAGGATGAACCTGCTGGAGGGCAGATGTTAGGAAGCTCCTCTGAGGGAACATTAGAGACGCTTTGGTTGCCGAGGCGTCTGCAGCTGTTTAATTTTACCTGTTTTAAGTCTTTACCAAAGTTTGACTGCAGCTCACAGCGGTACGTCGTGTAGGATTTCATCGTGTGTAATCTGTTTCAGCTACCAGTGACATGGAGATGCTTCAGTCAGATAACGCCCTGCAGACTCACTGTGGTCTGATGATGCTTGCTGCTGTAGAGCTCTGTTGTGTCAGCTGTGTCTCAGTAAACCAAACAGAAGAAGTCAGTGCTGCTCTGACTCAGTGACCTCATCCACTAAACTCTGTTTCAGTGTTTCTGAATGCTTTCCTACTTTTAGACTCAGTGACAGTCTGACTTTTTCCTCTCGATGAAATGAATGAGCTCCTGGGTGCTTCGGTAACATATATCGGAACAAGTGTCCCAGTTTCCTGCAGTACATCAGAGATATAGTGGGTCCCCGTGTATCTTTACTGGTGGAGGAGGGGTGGGGTTTGTGAGATCTTCAAGCTCGGCTCCTCTGTTAGACCTGAGAGTTTGTGGGTCAAGATTAGCAAAATAATAAAGTACAAAAGAAAAAGAAAGAAAGATGGAGGCAGGCTGGAAAAACGGTTAAGTCTCTAATTGAACTTGTTTATATTGTAAAGCCAGTGATGGTGCATGAAGCCCCTGACAGGACATTTTCATACCTTTAACTCGTTGAACTTTGGCACGCAGTCATCCACACGGACCCCCGCGCCCAGCTACACCTGAGTTCGGCGGCTTTTTGCTGCTCGCTGTGGTCAAACTGAGGTTGCACACGTTGCCAACTCAGACGCGTCTATTTTTAGTCTCAGTTGTGAGTGAAACGCTGGCTCTGCCCAGCTGCGATTGGTGGAACGTGTCCACTGTCTGACACTTTGTTTTTCTGTTCATCAGTCCTGGGTCATTTTGTCCTTCATGTCATATCCTGTAAAAACCTCTAAAAAAGTGTTTGTTTGTTTTTACCTAAAATGTGACTGTTTTCCGCCGTCTTTGCTGAGATCCTGAGATATTCAGAGATTAATGTTCAGGATTCGGGCCTTTGATCGGTGCTTCTTCCACATCGCATCATCTACCTCCACCTCTTCCTATCCCAGCATGCTCCTCTGTTACACCAACGCTCTTCATGTCCTCCTTCATCCTTGAACCTCCTCTGAGCTCTTCCTCTGTTCCTCCTGCCTGGCAGCTCCACCTTCATCCTCCACTCTCCTCTGCACATGCTCAGACCTTCTCAGCCTCTCTGACTGAGCTGTCCCTGTGATGGACTCATTTCTAATCGTGTCCTCTCTCACTGAGGGTGATGATGATGAGAATTTGAGGTGTTTGTCCACATCAGAACCAGCAGAACCACTAACTGTGTGTGTGTGTGTGTGTGTGTGTGTGTGTGTGTGTGTGTGTGTGTGTGTGTGTGTGTGTGTGTGTGTGTGTGTGTGTGTGTGTGTGTGCAGAGAACAAAGGACAGAGGAAGGTGTTTCTTCCCAACAAGCTGCTCGAGTGTCTCCCTCGCTCGTCCAGCCTGCCTAATGAGCGGCTCAGGTGGAACACTAATGAGGTGAGTTCTCGTGTGATTCTCGTTTCCTGTTTGACGCAACCGGTGGAGGCAGGAAGTGACATCACACGGAGGATATTATCATTATCACTGTTTAGAACAACAGACCGAGGTAGGATCAGAGAAGCAGGTTAAGAATGAAAGCAGAGTTTCAAACGTTAAAGGTAAGCTGTTCTATTACCCACGTTCGTGTCCTCCATCACTGCTGTTATCATCACTTTTAAGTGAGGACTTTCGGGGCAGGCTCAGAGGTGCGATCCCTTTAAAACTGGTGTTTACTTGCGACTTTCCCCGCAACCCTCCCTGCCCCAGAAAGACAGTCAGAGAGCCCTTGGGCCTCCACCCACTGTGAGCGTAGGTGACTGCATCAGGTCGGACATGCACGTCAATACAATGGTAACAATAGCAGAGGGGCCGTTCTTTAAATGTGAGGCAGAAACCGTCAGTTTGAGGAACTAAAACCTGCACAGGCCTCGCTGCTCTGAGTGTTTCTGCTCTGATAAATATGAAACAGAAACTCAAGAAGTCCCGTTATTTATTCAGTCTGCACACGCCACACTGTCTAAACCTGATGAGCCCGTTACAGTTGACAGTTCCCGCCGTCACCATCTGTGGGGTTTTCTGAGTTTGAAAGGAAGATTTGGCGTCAGCGTCACAGATGTGGCTGATTGTTTTATTTTACATAATTATAACTCGGATATTCTGGTCATTCTAACTAACAACTAACTGCTGCTCAGTCCGATGTTTTACTGGGACATTGAAAGCCTCCTGAAGTTTTCGGGGTCACTAAACGATATGACAGAAAACGTTTTCTTGAGCGTCAGCAGAAAACGTTTCGTCCTGTATGTCGACTGTAACGCTGTTTTTACGAGCAGTTCACTCTGAGCTCTACGTGTGATTTGAAATCATGTAAATCGTCTTTGTTTCTGCAGGAAATCGCTTCCTACCTGATATCCTTCGACAGACATGACGAGTGGCTCTCCTGCACCCTCAAAACCAGGTACAGACCCAGAGCACACCTGTCATACACAAACAGCTGAGGGCCTCTGTCCTGTTGGATTTTATTGATTGATTGATCGGTTTGTGTGTCAGGCCGAAGAACGGCAGCATCATCCTGTACAACAGGAAGAAGGTGAAGTACAGAAAGGACGGATACTGCTGGAAGAAAAGGAAGGATGGAAAGACGACGAGAGAAGACCACATGAAGCTGAAGGTCCAGGGCATGGAGGTCTGCAGCACGTGCACACACACACCTGAGCACAGCTGCTCCCCCTGCAGGACGCACAGTGTCACAGCACAGCAGAAGGAATACTGTTTGTGAGATTATTGTGGGAGGAAATAAGATGCATTTGCTGCCCTGAACATTATCTCTATGAATAAAGACGAAGCTCGTGTCCACATCCTGTTTTAGATCAGGCAGTTAGTCCAGGCTGCAGCAGCGACACAGCGTCTGCTCTTATTTTGAAAGGATCGTGCTGTTCTATTAGCGAGTGTTGAGGCTGACCCCTGCTAAACTATGCTGGTCTCTGGGTTTCAGTGCCTGTATGGTTGCTACGTCCATTCCTCCATCGTGCCAACATTCCACAGACGATGCTACTGGCTGCTGCAGGTCAGAATAAACACCCCGTCACACACACATTAACACACACCACGCTGCCACTGGTTTGCAGCCAGTTTTCCAAGTGGTGTTGATTCAGCGCTTACAAGGAACCATATAGAAAGAAGTTGTCCTCAGCTTGTTTACGGGTTCCTTTTATTTACTGCAGTGTGTGAGCGACTGCAGGCTTAAACATCATTAAGATTAAGCAACACTGAGATTAAATGTTGGTGTTTCCACTGACAAAGTTCAGAGCTTGACTTTACTCCTGAAGTATGAAGTTGAGTTCCCTAGTTTATTGATAGATGCAGTTTATTCTTTGAGTTTAGTTCCCAAATTTATTTACTGTTTTTAATTTAAAAGTAAAGTTTAGGATTTAGTCTCAGACTGGTTCACCAGTTATGGTACTGAGTTTAGCTCAGAGTTTAGTTCCATGTTTTTCCATCGTTTTCAAATTTTAGTCTCTCCTGGGGTTTAGTTCCTTACTCAGAGTTTAGTTCCCAATCTGTAATTTAGTTACAAAGTTTAATCTAGTATTAGTTCCAACCTGTTACCAAACTTGTTTCGTTCCAAATTTAGTTGTAAAATTTAGTTCCCAGTGATTTAGTTCTTACCTTAAGACCATGGTTTGTAGTTCCCAAACTGAACTTTTGGTTCCCAAGTGCAGACACAAAATAATAGAAAATATAGACCTAAAATAGTATTAATCAGTGTGTTTCTGTGCGACAGAACCCAGACATCGTGCTGGTCCACTACCTGAACGTGCCATCCCTGGAGGATTCTGGGAAATGCAGTCCACTGCTTTGCGCGGTGGCCGACCGCCATGACAGCGTGCGCTGGAGCCGAGACGACCTGCTGAGCCAGCTGAGGCCCATGTGTATGCACGAACACCTAACTGCATGTGTTTGCCACATTGTGTGGATGCAGAGTGTGTATGTTTTGTAGTACTAATGTGTAGTTTTACTGCGTTTCAGTCCACAGTATGAAGTGTTCAGTTGGTGCGGGAGATTTCAGTATTGAGGAGTTGGTTCAGCAAATCCTGGACCGACAAAGAACCAAACCACAGCCGCGCACACACACCTGCCTGTGTAACACTGCCCAGGGTGAGCCCTGAACACCTTCACTGTGACATCGCTATGACATCACAGAGTGAAACTAACCGCCCAGCCCTGTTTATCTCTGAGCACAGTGTCATCCGGAGTGAACATTCCCCACCGATGTAACAGCACCAAGCATCGCATCATCTCCCCGAAACTCCCGCCCTCTTCCTGTAGGCCATCCGCCTCGCCAGTGTCCTCTGAGCTGGGGGAGGTGGGGAGAGGAGGAGCGGGAGGAGAAGCCAAACTGCCTCACCTTCAGGCTCAGACCAGCCCGGTCTCATCTCCCTGCCCCTCGTCCACGTAAGTCATCCGCACAGGAAAAAGGGAAGTTATCGGTCGAACTGTGAACGTTCCTGCTCGAGTCCTTTTGGTTTGGTGGTTCGTTTTAAGCGAGATAGCCCAAAAACTACTAAACTGAATTTCACGAGCAAAGAAAAAGCCATAAAGCACTTCAATTAAAATAGTTAAAAAATTGGCTTTGTTGGAGGATCTGTAATTCTCGTTATTGTCCTTTTGAACTGTTTGATCCCGAGAGAAAAGCGTTTTATTTTAAAGCAGCTCTGCCTCAGATTCACACTGACTCTGCAGAGAACACATATGGACTCACTGATTGTGAAATTCATGAACAATTTGTGCCAGAAAGTTGTCAGAGGGTATTGATCATGAGCTCGTTTCCTGATTGATCGATTAGTCCTGTTTGTTTCCCACAGCTCCTCCTCCTCCCCGCCTCAATCCCACCGAGCTGCTGTCACCATGAGTAACAACGGTAACGGTTTCTACGGAGACCGCCATGGCAACCTGACGACGGTGGCACTGCCACAGAACGCAGTCATTGTCATGGCGACTGCTGCCATAACAGGAGAGGGAGGAGGGGGCGGCGTGGCGAGAGCGGAGGAGGCGGGTTTGCGGAGGAGCCTGTCATTCACCGGCTCTGGGCAGTTGCTGCTTTCCCCGGCCCTCCCTCCCCCAGGCATCAAGCCCACCTCCCCTTCCCCTCCAACTTCCTCCTCCTCACCTGCCCCCCCTTCCCTCCCCCCGCCTCCTGTGCAGGCACCAGGCGTGACCACCCTCTCACTCACTCTTCTGCCCTCCCCGGTTATTGGAGGCCTTCTCTTAACCCCGTCTTCCTCCAACACATCCACCTCCCTCTGCTCCCCACCACCTCCTGCTGCCGCTGTCTCCCCACCCTCTCCCCCCTCCTCCCCCTCACCCCCGCCGCCGCCTCCCCCATCCCTTCCCCCTGCCTTTGATCCTGACTCGTTCCTCAACTCCCCCAAACAAGGCCAGACGTACGGCGGCCCTGTTCCTCCTCCCTCCTCCTCGTCCACCCCCACCTCTGTCATGTGCACCACCTCCTCCCCCTTCTCTCCCCCCTCCCTCGCTCTCTCCCTGTCCCCCACCTCCACCCCTCCATCCTCTGTTTCCCCTCCTTCCTCACTGTCCTCCCTCTCATCTTCCTGTGAAGTGGACAGGAGAGACTCAGTCCTCCCTCTTTCTGCCTCTCCTTCCTCCTCCTCCTCCTCTTCTCCCCAAGTTCAGTCTACAATGCCCCCCTCCCTCTCCCTATCACTGTCTCCCACGTCCACTGTGGCCCCGCCCCTGCTGCCGCTCTGCTTGGAGCTCGGAGCTCTGGGGGAGTCTGAGGCAGTGAGGGAGGATGCAGAAGAAGAGGTGAAGGACAGGAGGGGGGAAGATGATGATGATGAAGGAAGTGCTCCTCCCTCTAAACTCGCTCTCCTGCAGGTGAGGATGTGCTCGATCTATTTCTTTTTAAAAAGTGTCTTTTAGTGGGGGACTATTTCCTGTAGCAGAAGCTTGTGACCCTCCTCCTACATCAACACCCTTTTTATTTCTCTGCCTTCCAGACAAACCATGCCTCCTCCAGCTTGGCACCACGGCAACAGACCATTAGCAGTTCTGCCTCCCTGCTCCTGGTGTGTCAGAGTGCAGCGACCCAGGCCTGCCAGCCGGCCAATCAGACTTACCGACAGGCTGGCGAGCATCAGCATCCGTTAAACCCCGGGCAACACTCCAATCACCTGTGTATACCTGAGGCCCCAACCCCCGCTCAGACATCCCGTCAGCCCTTGTTGCTGCAGCAGCAGTCTTCAATATTTGCCAACAGTGACGCTAACATGGACTCCACACCTGCTGCTGTTGCCATGGATACTGCTATCCAGGTGAAAGAGGAGAGCAGGCGGGGTTCCGACTCTGAGGACACCTGCATGAACACTCAGCTGGAGGAGGAGGCGGAGCCCTGCGAGCGGGGAGGGGAGGAGCTTGACATCTCCTTTGACAGTCAGTTTCCTGACCTCATCTCTGACCTCATGACAGAGGAGGCCAATCCTGTTGCGGCTCATTGCGCTGCCGTCTCCGCCGTGCCAAGCCCTGCCGTGTTTCCGGCAGGAGTCCGCTACGTCGTTCCTCCCCAGCCCTCCCCTTCCTCCTCCTTTCTCCCTTTTCCTCACCCGCTGCCCGCCTCCTCCACACGCCTCGCTTCCATCACAGACTTCTCCCCGGAGTGGTCGTACCCCGAGGTAATCAGTCGCCAATAAATCCGCTTCACAGTCGAGCAATCAGTCAATAGAAAATCAGTCAGAAAGTTTACAGTGAAGGAAGTGGAGTCCAGTGATCGGGACATTGATCAGACGAGTCAGTGATTGATGCTCTGAGCTTCTTTCACAGGCAGGGTGGAGTTCAGCTGCTCGTCCACAAGAGGGCAGCAGAGTCCAGCAGCTGATTCAGATCAGTCTCTACCTTCACTGTCGTCATTGTTATTATTTATCGTCAGTGAGGTTTTATTGATTTAACTGGGTAAAAGTTAGAAGATTGAACCTGATGTCCATAAAACGACATGATGCATCGATGCAGCCGACTGGGATTGGCCTGTTCACTATGGTCAGACCCTCCTGCTGCTTCTTGTGGTGTTGGACATTTGTACAGGCCACGTCGTACATTTATCACAGAAGTACAAATCGCACATCATAAGCCGCCCCCAGAGAGCGAGCTCAGGAATTCAAGGCTCCCTCGTGGCATGATGATTTCTTTGTGTTCTTACTCGTCTCTCAATTGAAAAATGTTTTTTGTTTCGTTCTTTCTAACTGAGGGAAAGCTGGCACAACATGACCAATTTAAGACGACACAGCTACAAGATGCAGTGACCCAGAGTCTCCATTTCAAATTGGGTAGAAAGGGAGGACTTCAAACTATAGATTTTAAATTGTGTCGATAGGCCGCGTAAAACCAGTTACGATTAAAAAATGGCGACGGAAAGCGGGCGAGTGGAAGAAAGAGAGAGAGTGAGTTTTCATATTCGAGACATTAGTGACGTTTAGTGTTTGGAGGCTGTAGTTAGTGTGTTGTGTTTTGTGTGTCAGTTATACTGCTGAATGTCACATTTGCTCCACAAAAGCCACCAAAGGCAGATTCCAGTGGAAACGCTTCTACTCGGATTTAACATTTTTTTGTCTGAATTTAGATCAATTGTGATACTATAGTGTGTAAAAATGAAAAAATAACTCCAATTTCAGATATTTGAGGTTGTGCTGAAAATAGTGATACCAGACAAGGCAAGATAAATAGTTTTTAAAGGTGAAATATAGAGGTAAAATCAAAAGTAGTCAAAAACGGCCAGTTATACCCTGGACCCAGAGGCTTAATTAAATATTTCTAAGAGGGAGACTCAAGAGAAATGTGATGAATTGAAGGGGGACAGTACGGTGGGTTTGGTGGTGCGAGGAGCTCAGATGATTATGTCCCGACAGGTGTATTTTGCTCATAGTGAAAGGTAAGGTCTCTCAGAAAAATTATGCGTAGATAATTGTAATAAAATATTAATTTTTAATATTTTTTTCATCGATGTTGTGTGTGTGTTTTTTTTTTCTAAATGCAAACTCTCTATGGGTTGCAAAAAACCCTGTATGTGATGGAGGGAACACAACTTTCAATTTATCCAAGATTCGACGCGACAAAAAAGATGGAAATTTTTGCAGGATGTAATCAAACAGATTGTCGTCGCCCTGCTGAGTTGGTGATGTGGGCACCCAAGTTTGTGAACGCGATAATTCAACAACGAAGTGATGTAGGATTTTGAAATCGTACCACGGGTGCTTCTACTAACAGGGGTAGCAAACTTTTAACATCCTCATCTTTAATAACGAACTTCTTCTTGTGTACTTTGATCAGTAAACGCGTCGATTGTTCTGTCTTTGGAGACGAAGTGTTGCGCAGAGTCAAATGTCAGGAAAGAGGTTGAAAAACTTATTGTCAGAATTACAGATGTGTCATCCTCACGTCACACAGTATAAAAGGATAAACTAACTGTGTGTTATTAAATACATAATAAATATTTTGTATTTAAATACATGTATGTAAAGGTGTTAAAGTGATGACTCATCAGTCATCGTTGTGTCCTCTGCAGGGCGGAGTAAAGGTGCTGATAACAGGGCCGTGGAGCGAGCCGTCGGGTCGGTATTCATGCGTGTTCGATCAGAGCACCGTCCCCGCCTCGCTGATCCAGCCAGGGGTGCTGCGCTGCTACTGTCCTGGTACACACAGATTTTCCTCTTCCAGCCTGACTATGCTGATTGAAATGGCGCGTGTGACCTGACAGACTCTCCCATCTCCTGTCTTTCAGCCCATGAGGCCGGCCTGGTCTGTCTGCAGGTCCTGGAGTCTGGAGGTTCGGTTTCGTCTTCGGTCCTGTTCGAGTACAGAGCGAGGAACGCCAGCTCTCTGCCCAGCTCTCAGCTCGACTGGCTCTCACTAGACGGTCAGATTTCCCTCTCTATGTCGCCACCTACACATGGCAAATAATTAACGTGGAAGTGGGCTGAAAGAGAATTTAGAGATCCTGATATTTCAGATTTTGTACTGCCAAAAAACAAAAAACAGATGATGCTTGATATGTTTGAATCTCAGGCATTACATGACAACCCCAACACAAGGCAGTATCAGTGAAATCAACCAATCAAAACCAAGCCTACAAAACATCGAAAAGTCAGTTCAGTCAAGTAAACTCTACCACACAAGCGGTTCAGAGGTCAGATACACTTCTTCAAAGCTCACTCCAACCTCAGAACCAAACTTTCACTCAGTTTAGGATGTTCCAAAATCCCAGTTTGTTCTTATGATCGTGAAGAACAGCCACAAACCCACAGAAACCAACACAGAAGGACAAAAAGCAAACAGAAGTCAAGTATCTGGAAGTATTCTGGAAGATTATCCACCAGGCGAAGTGTCCCATCAGAGGTTCACCTCCTTAATCTTACTTATGAGGCGAAACCAGCCAAAGTGTTAAAGATGTGAGGACCAACCAGTCTGTGGGCTACAGTATTTTTGTTGTTGGTGGTCCTTATACCGCAATGGAAACTGTTCCAATATATAAAGAGCGTCCAATTTGTTAAGCAATCACATCCTCCCTGCACACATGGTGTCATCACCATTACACTCCCTCCAGTTGGTTCTTTGGAGGACTGTACGGACGTCTGTCTGAATATGTAGTTTGTTCTTGGATGGAAAATGATGTAGTAGAAAAAAACTAGTAGTAGTAGAAGTTTTAAATAAATTGTATCAGCATTTTGGGTTCAGTGCCTCTGTACTGTAGTGGTTTACACATTCGTCTAACGTGTTCCTGAGTTCATGTTTGACTCATGCGGTCAGGAACAAATTGCCTGTTAATCAGAATGTTGATGGTTTGAAAGCATTTAAAGGCCAAAGTGCTGTATGAATATGAAGTGTAGTTAGAAGGTTTACAGTGGAGCAACTACTGTTCAGTGATCGGGATATTGATCAGACGAGTAGGTGATACTCTGAGCTGCTCTGCTAGAGTCAGTGTGGGCTTCAGCTGCTCGTCCACAAGAGGGCAGCAGAGTCCAACAGCTGATTCAGACCAGTCTCTACCTTCACTTTAGTCATTGTCATTATTTATCATCATACAGTGAACTTTTATTTTAACTTGGTCTTTTTTTCTGTAACTTTGCGTATGGCAAAGATTTTGTTTTATCCGGGTCGCAGAGGCAGCAGCCTAAGCAGAGAAGCCCAGACCTCCCTCTCCCCAGCCACCTCCTCTAGCTTATCCGGGGGAACACCAAGGCGTTCCCAGGCCAGCCGAGAGATATAATCTCACCAGCGTGTCCTGAGTCTGCCCTGGGCCTCCTCCCAGATATTCTAATATTTATTCCTAAATTCATTTACAGTCCTCACATCTGTCTGCTGCTGAAACCTTGTGGCAGTATAGGGATACTTCCTATTAGGAAGTCTTTCATCAGTGACAGTTGCTTATTATAATGATAATAATGGATTGGATTTATATAGCGCTTTTCAAGGCACCCAAAGCGCTTTACAACATCACTATTCATTCACTCTCACATTCATACACTGGTGGAGGCAAGCTACAGTTGTAGCCACAGCTGCCCTGGGGCAGACTGACAGAAGCGAGGCTGCCTTATCGCGCCATCGGCCCCTCTGGCCATCACCAGTAGGCGGTAGGTGAAGTGTCTTGCCCAAGGACACAACGACCAGGACAGAGAGCCCAGGGATTGAACCGGCGACCTTCCGGTTACAGATGCAATTCCCAACCCCCTGAGCCACAGTCGTTTTTGTTTGTATTAATTAACGCTGCACTCACCGCTGTACGCTGGCGTCCACCTCCTAAAGGTATAACTGCATGTTACGTTGATGCAGCTGACTGCAATAGTCTAATTTATATTGAGCCAGAAGTGACCAGGATGTCAGCTAATACTAGTTGCCTTAAAATCAGATCCATCCTAAATCAGCACTGAGTAACATTTAAATAAAGTCTTTGAATTGCACTCATTGAAATTAGAGCTTAGAATTCTTGGGCAGTACATTTAACCACACAGCAGTCATATTATTTGTCAGATTATTGGATTTAAAAAAAAAAAGGATCCCACAGCACAAGTTCTAGAGGCCCAGTACAGGTTTCCAATTAGCTGATGCGAGGCCTAGCAGACAGCTAGCAGCTACAGCAACCTGTCAGAGATCACGCCCCTAATAATGAATTATCATAACTTTAACACGTGGCATATTTAAAAAAAAAACACCCTCTGTACATTTGTAGAAGCAAACAAACAAGATGATATAATCTGAATAATAAGCAGAGGATCAGTAATAGAGCCTTGTGGAACTCCATTCTGAGTTTTGTTTTTCTCTGTGATCTGTCGGTTCCTGCATCCAGGAAAACTCAGATTTTTGTTTAAAATACTTCAGGTCAGACATTTAAAGGCTGTTAAATGTGTACTCCTGTTTTTCTGACACAGAGACATGCTGATTTCTGCTGTGAAGTTGGACTTTTTAACACTTACACACTTGGGGGGCCTCTGGTGGACATTAGTGGAACTGCAGCATCTTGTTTTCAGCTCGGTTGGTTGTTGTGGTCAGAGTGAGAGGGCAGCTGTCTGGCCTCAGCTGTCTGTCTGTCGAGGGTTTCCGTCTCACATTCAGGAATGTCACACAGTCAGTGGAGACACTCTATCAGCCTCCCCTCCCCGCCCCTCCCCTTCCCTCTTTGTGGGTTTCCCAGCATGCCTTTCTGCAGTGTTTGGACGTCCTGCCTGCTCTCTCTCTCTCTCTGATCCTCGTACCGCCGCTCAGTCTGCCTCCTCATGGCATGCGTGTCTTTGTGCGTTGCTGCACACATAAGGATCCCGTGTAGACTTGTCCTGTGACATCACAGCGTACCCAGCATGCTCCTCACCTGAAATCAGACGCCCACAGACAGACGATGGACACTCGGCAGCAGGATGGTGCCGGTAGGACCAACCTAAGAGAGTGTGTGTGGGTTTTTTTTTTTTTTTTTTAAATGTGATGGTTGTCATGGTTACATGGTTGCCACATAACCACGGCAACCACCCACAGTCATCAGAGAGGTAATTTTCTTTCTGTAAACTTGTATTGATTAGGTGTTTAATAACAGGAACAAACATGAGAGCTGCAGGTGGAAGTAACTGTTAAAAGTTTTAAAACTGAAGCCACATCTCTCACGTTGTGCGACGCGTAACGTGTAATTATTTTTGACCTTAAACCTAGAAAATGTTAACTTTAATGTGCTGTCTGTCATTCTCTGAGGAGAGAATCTGAATCATTGCTTCTTCCTTAAGCATTGATCATCTCATCATTTCTGTTTGGATTTTAAACTCGGCACTGTTCAGGTCCCCGTGGCCGCCGCCCCGGCTGAAGGAGTCCGAATCAGACGTCGTTTTCTTTGAGTTTGTGTCTCTTTGTAGGTGTTTTTGTTCGTTAGCAGACGAAGGTCGATCCAGAGAAACGGGTAAAATAATCACAGCAGCTGTTAGAAAGCAGGGAGTCCCCTGTGTGTAAGAGTGTGTGTGTTTGGGGGGGGGTCCAGGTCACAGGCTATATTAGGGACTCTGCTTTTATTTCCTTCACACACACTCGGTGTGCCAGGCGGCTGAGCGATTGAAGTCAGTCAGATAGTTTCCATGTGAGACATTGTGTGTGTGTGTGTGTGTGTGTGTGTGTCTGTGTGTGTGTGTGTGTGTGTGTGCGCGTGTGTGTGAGTGATAAAGAGGTGCTCTTTAAAAAGTTATTTAGGAGCAGCCTCATGGTTAGAGCTGTCAACACACACACAGTTTTCTGAGCTTCAGGACTCCGATGATTGACGGTTTGTCCTTCTGCTGTTGAATCTGCAGCAGTTTACCAGAGATAACCCTCGATACCGGTGCATCATGGGAAGTGTAGGACCCAGGGAGTTTTCTCACTCAGCAGCCCTGTTAGTAGCAACCCTGTGCAGTTTACGCTTCAGGAATAAGTGACGTCTGTTAGTGGAGACGACCTTTCAGAAATAAACCTATAAATATTGTAAAGTTTTGTTTCGCCATGCTAACGCCCTACAAAAAATCACCCCGCAGCGCTGCGTCAGTAACTATAGACGATGGATGACAGGGTTTCACCCTCCGTGTTCTCTTCCTGCAGATAATCAGTTCAGGATGTCCATTCTCGAGCGGCTGGAGCAGATGGAGCGCAGGATGGTGGAGATGGCCCGCGACAACAACCAACAGCAGCAACAACGGCAAAATCAACAGCAGCACGGCAGCCAGCTGGCCACGCCCCCTCCTCCTCCACCAGAGGACCACGAACAGGTGAGACTGCTGTTCTCCATCTGAACACCATTTGAAGTCACTTCATACCAAACTTTCCTGAAAGCGCTGCTTACCTACAATAAGTCACGATTGTGTTGGATTTCTGTCTCCGTGTGTTCACTCCTCTCAAAGCATGTCAACAAATACTCTTTTAAGAAGAGATTAAAATGTCAGTAAAGAGGTTTTGATCTCAGTGGGTGGACTGAGCTCTGAATGTAAACGCCTGCTGATCTTTGTTTACTCACATTCACCGAGAGTTAAGAGGTTCTTAATGAACTTCAGAACAAAGCCATCCAGTGCTTTACAGTTATTAATAATATCGGTGAAGGGAGCTCTGATGGTGGCGTAGAGAGGAGCACGATAATCATGGCGGGAAAAATTAAATGCACTTGTGACGTTGTGCAAAGCATTAGCAGATGACAATGATCCAATTCTGAGCACATTTTAAACAAAGAGAACCAAGATGAACACTTTAACACAGCTTCTTATGTTTGTTCCATGAACTGAGCTGACTGTAGGTCAGAGCGGACGCCGTGTTTATCATCGCTGAGCTCTTAGAAAGTGTTTAGCACCCAGCGTCTGCTATCACTGACGCAGGTGAGCAAACTGTCGAGGCTGACAGGGGGACATAGAGCTGCAGTGGGCGGTATCACAGCTAAGAGTGGTCTGGCTGGGAGAAATCATATAAGTGGGCCAAGGACAGAGCCCTGAGGAAGCCATGATTAAAATTAACAGCAGAGGAAATGGAGTGCATGTTAATGGATAACTAACAGCGACAATTTTTGTTTATCTAGCACCAAATCACAACAACAGCCACCCCTATAGTGTAAGGTATGGATGATGTCTTTGTAAGAAAGCTGTAAAACTGAACTGTAGGTAACAATTCAGTCTTGTGATGCCGTCTGTTCGTCAAAAAAAATAAAATTAAAAGTCGTTATTTTCACATCTTTCATTTGGTGCCCACACTCAGGTCATTCAAAGTAGCAACCTGGAGCCTGGAGCTAAACAACAACAATCAAAACCACCACGAAGTAACTGAAAAGTTACTTCACAGAGTAAAAGATGACAAATGAAGCTCGATTCTGAGAGCAGTAACAGTTCAGCTGAACTTTTAATTTGAAATTCACTAAGACTGAAACTTGGATGGATCCTCCTCTAAACTCATCAAACTGCAGCAGAGGCCTCGCGGCGAGCGCGTACAGCTGGATCCTGTGAAGAACAAACGGTGTGACCTCTGCTGAACCTCCCTCCGCCCCCTCGCCCTCCCTCTGATGTCATGGGAATTTGGCAGACGCCGCGGTCGAGTTAAAATAGCCTCGCTGTGACAGAGAGACACTTGACCTTAACTGAAACAATCTGCTGTTGTCTTGAGAAAGAAGAGCTGCTCAGGGAGGCCCCGTTAACTCTCTCGTGCCCGGGCTGTTACGCAGCTGTGCACATCTGTCAGTCAGCTGTGCACACACAGATGTTTGTGTGTGTCAACCCTCAGGCGTCAGCATGGTGCCACTTGGATTGAACTCTGCTGGCTTTTTCCACTGATCGAGAAAATTAAAAATCACATTGTCTGAGCAGCTGGACACAGCAACTAATCTACACTGAACTGTGCTAAAGGAGATTCACCAGCAACCTGAACTCCTAACGAGCAACATAAAGCGCAGCTTTAAGCCTTTAACAGGAGCTTTAATGCCTAAAGAGTAACTTGAAGAGCAACTTTCATCCAAAGGGTAACTTTGAAACATTAACAAAACCCTTAATCCTTTAAGCTTTAACAGCAACTTTATCGCTTAATGATCAGCTTTTATTCCTAACAGTCACTTTTTTTGTTTAAAAAGCAACTTTATTCCATGAGGAACAAATGAAAGAGCAGCTTTAAACCTTTAACAACAACTCAGCTCAAACAGCTGCTTTGAAACTAACTTCAGTCCTTAAAGAGCAAATTAAAGTTAACAGGCTTAAAGTGGATTAAACTGGAACTGGATTAAAGTCATCCTTTAACACTAATCCTTTATTGCTTAAAGAGCACCGTCAGTACTTTCTCGGACTACAGAAACTAAGGGTGGCTTGTGAAGAACAACACTCAACTTCAGCGGCAACTTGAATCCTTCAAAAACAAAATATATTACGCAAATAATATCTGCATAAAGTTAAAGAGCGATGCCTTAAAGATGAAATTCAAGGGCAGCTTCCATACCAAAAGAACAACTTTAAAAGCAACTCTAGCAACTTAAAGGCATTTATTTTTCCTTAAACCTTTCATAGAATGAGTCAGAGTAACTTATCCTCCAGGAGCGTCAGAAAGAGACCCAGTGTTTTAGCTCGATCGCGGCACTTTTGCAGACCTAGAGTCTTTGATTGCTGACCTGAGCGAACGTAATCAATCAGCCTGGAAACGTCACTTTGAATTAAAATAAAAATGTTGCGCGTAAACTGGAGACCGCAGAGTTTATTTACTGCGCGGGTTAGCGTGTGGTTAGCGCGGTGTTAGCATGGTGTTGGTGCTGCAGCTGTCCGAGAGCCTGATGGATGACTGACAGCTGGGTGGATCACAGAGACTCTCTCTCTCTCCCTTTCTGCCTTCAGTCATTTTTAGCCGCGCTTGTCCTCACAGAGAGGGGAGGGGGAGGTGTGCATGCCTGGGTGAGTCGCAGGGAAAACTGGAGGGGAGGGAGGAGGGTATGAATGTAATGTTTCCTACCAGCTGGAGGAGAAGGAGGTGATTTATAAACTATCAGTTATCAAGCTAAAGGAGCTCCCCTGTGATTGGTCTAAAGTGTCACATGACCCTGTGAAGTCAGGTAGCAGGTGAGGTCAGAGCAGGTTAAAAAGGGCAAAGCTGACATTAAGCTGTCTGATCTGTGTGTGTGTGTGTGTGTGTGTGTGTGTGTGTGTGTGTGTGTGTGTCAGTCCTCTCAGTGGTTCGAAAGGAGGATTGTGGGAGTGTGCGAGCGGATGATGAGGGGCGGTCGGTGGTCAGGGGGAGGAGGAGAGAGGCTTCATCACTCCGTTCGTCACCGTGGCATGACGCTGCTCCACCTGGCTGCTGCACAGGGATACACACACCTGATCCACACACTCATACACTGGAGGTAAACACACACACACACATTTTCCTGTTACTGCTGTTGTTTTTGCTTTGTTGACATTGTTGTTGCTGTTCACAGGAATGTAAACAGCGACAGTCTGGACCTGGAACAGGAAGTCGATCCTCTGAATGTCGACCACTTCTCCTGCACGCCGCTGGTAAATATACACACACAAACATCAGTGGCCAACGGGGTCAAAGTTCATTGTTCAATATTTCAAATTTGTACCAAGAAGAGGAACTTCTGCCTTAAAACACCAAGTTTGAACCCTAAAGAGCAGCTTGCATCCTGTTGTATTACTTGCTGTCGTATTGCTAACTGAGTTGCAACTAAAGGTCAACTTTCATTGTCCAGCAGTAACGCAGTGAGCGCCATATGAGGAATGTAAAAGACAACTTCAACACTAAAAGAGTGACTTTAGTTTTCAACAAATGTTGAAGAGCAATCCTTAATCAATACATGAATTAAAGCAAATCTATTCACTTTTTGGATAGAGACCATCTTCCATCCTCATAAATGGAAGTGTCAGAGTTGTCATGCCAACATCTGGTTGCTGCTTCCCTCACGTGTCACATGTATTCCAGATGTGGGCATGTGCGCTGGGCCATCAGAGGGCGGCAGAGCTCCTCTACAGCTGGAACAGTCTGGCTCTGGGCATCCCTGATTCTCTGGGACGCTTGCCTCTTGCCGTTGCTCGCTCCCGAGGACACACTCGCCTCGCCACGGCGCTGGAGGAGCTGCACATGCAGCGCACGCTCGCTAACGTGGTGTCCAGAGACGTGCACACGCCTCCAGCAGACACGCACACACCACAGCCACCACTGTCCCCTCTCTCCACCAGCCCAGATACAGGTACTGCTTACACCTGTTGCCCATCATGTGGCCTGAATCCATCTCTGTGATTGGCTGTAACAGTATGCACTCTTCCCAACAGGTCTGAGCTCCTCCAGCAGTCTCCCCTCCCCCAGTGACCCCTCCTCACCCTCCCCCAGCTCTGCTTACTCCAGTGGCCCCGCCCCCATGGAGACATCGCCCTCTTCCCCTTCGTCTCCTTCCTCCTCTTCCTCACTATCTGTCTCCCCTCCCTCCCCCTCCTCCCTCCCTCTGGAGTCCATGTGGGGGGAGGAGACAAACACCACTTTCAGCACAGGTAGCATTAGCGTTCATTTATTTGTAATTCGCTGATGTACCTGATGAGGTCACTGATCGTCAATTTCGATCTTGCAGGTTTGAACCCTGGTGGTTCCAGAGACTCCCCCCTTCACCTCATGGACTATGAGAACGTCTCTGCCAGTCACGCTCAGTCTTACATGCACACGGCGAGCAGGCGGCGGTCGCACGCCACACTGGAAGAGCAGCTGCTGAGCTACAGTGAGAATGCCGAGAACGAAGGCGAGGAAGAGGCGTATCTGGAGGAGGAGGTGCTGCAGGTACCAAAATATAGTCCTTAGTTTAGACCACACTCATTTTTTTAAATGTATTTAATGAAAAAAAATTCACTGTTGCTATGGTTACCATCCCCACACAACAGGTTGACATGGCAACGCTAGCAGAGCAAATCATCGAGGCAACCCCAGAGCGAATCAAACAGGAGGATTTCCCCAGGGGGGCGGAGTCACCGCTCCGAGAAAGGTGGGACAACCCGGCCATACAGGACACCTGGCTGGCTACATACCTGGAAACGGTCGACACCCACGCACACTCCCCGCCCAGGTAAGCTCCGCCCCAAAAGATGCCAGAAAAGTGTAACCATTAGAACCAAACGTTGTCATGAGAAGTGTGCACATGTGCTTGCAGGCGCGTGTGCCCCCCCTCACCACTCAGCGCTTTAGCCCTCCAGAGGCTCCGCCCTCCCTCTTCTGCAGCATGGGCAGAATTCCTCAACGCCTCAGCCAATGGAAAGATGGAGCGAGATTTCGCCCTGCTGACGCTGACAGACGGCGAGCAGAGGGAGCTTTACGAGGCCGCTAGAATCATCCAGAACGCCTTCAGGAGATACAAGGTGCACATGGCGTTATGGGAAGTGAGGGAGCGAGCAATATT
Organism: Copadichromis virginalis; assembly: GCF_057382275.1. Lineage (NCBI taxonomy): Eukaryota > Metazoa > Chordata > Actinopteri > Cichliformes > Cichlidae > Copadichromis > Copadichromis virginalis. The sequence goes on from NC_140620.1 coordinate 11,593,223, forward strand.
AGGGATAAAGGTTTCCTTCTAGTGCAGGGCGAGCCGTAATCCACCTCTAAGTTTAGTCTGTGTGTCCAAGAACACAGTTCAGTCCCGTAATCTAGTCCGATCATTCACTTCCTTCTCCCCCAGCTGAATTTGGTCATCCTAGTCTAATTCTCCAAAGGTTTTTTAACAAGGGCTGAACTGTTAACAAAGCATTTGGACCCATTCAGCACCAAAAATGTCTTTCTGTATTCTCCACTGCTCTTTATCAAATTTGTGTCTGCTAACAAAGAAAGAAATGCCCTCCGTATCTCAAACATCCACCTCATATGTGCAGGATGTCTGCAGTCAGATAAGCATACCAGAGGAAATACATCCTTAAACTTCAGAGGTCACTCTTTCATACCATCCATCTGCTGTCATCTAGGTTTGGTTTGGCAGTTTATTCCCAGGAATCTTAGTGTTTTTTCTTTATTTTCAGGGTCGGAGGTTAAAGGAGCAGCAGGACATGGCTGCGGCCGTCATCCAGAGATGCTACCGGAAGTACAAACAGGTGTGTGTGTGCTGAGCTGTTTGAGTTTGTCTCGAGCTTCACTAACACTAAACTAACCTGCCATGTCTCTTTACCATCTCTCTCTCTCTCTTTCTCTGGCTAGCTAACATGGATAGCTCTGAAGGTAATATGGCTGACAGTAGACGTAGTGATGTGTAGTCAGTACATCGCCCTGTGTGTGTGTTGGTGTGTGGTTCACTGTTTAACGACCGCAGTAATGTATCCGTACTACCTCGAGCTCATGATGTCACTTTATTTTAGATCCAGTTTTCATTCGAGCTGGAACAGAGAGGCCCAAACCTGAAAAATTACATAAAATTGTTAAACTAGGGCTTCACTGTGCAGCAATAAAATACTCAAAGATAACAACTTTATTGTCAAGTGACAAAGAAAAAAAAAAATCACCTTTGACAGCGTAAAACAGCAAATATGTTCCCTTCTCTTTTAGTGGCAAAAGCAATGTAAGATAGTCCCAGCAAGTTATGTTCATCGAGATATTGAGTTCATAGCGGGATAAACTTTTACTATTACTGTGAAAGTAAAACTGAGATTAAGTTTATGCCCAACATGAACATCTTAAAAAACATTGTTAAACTCTGCTCAGAGGTTAAATGGGCGAAATGGAAAACCAAACGAGTGCTGTCAGCGTTAATCACGTTAAAATGATGTTAACGCCATAACCGCATTAATGCGGCAAATCTCCGTTAGCGAGCTGATGCTGACAGCACTGAGTAAAACAAAAAGAAAGTCAGATTTATAAAGAGTCCTGAACTGAGGTACGGTATTTGAGGTTCACCGGAGTGACGACATCAAACAGAAAACGGATGATGGATCATTTCTCCGTCAGTTTCTCTAAACACTGTTTCTTCTGTACGAACTCTAACACTCCGTTTGCCCCCTCAGTACGCTCTCTATAAGAAGATGACCCAGGCAGCCATCTTGATCCAGTCCAAGTTCAGGTCGTACTACGAGCAGAAGCGTTTCCAGCAGAGCCGGCGGGCCGCCGTCCTCATCCAGCAGTACTACCGCAGCTACAAGGAGTATGAGAGGCTCAAACAGGCACCAAGAGGCACCGCCTCCCACAACTCCAAGATCAAGTAAGACCTTATCACTCCTGAAACAAGCTAATAAACCTGGTCTGATCGCATGGAAACAAGATTCATTTCTGCCCACAAAAATAATGTAGCAATGACAGGTTAAGACGGTGTCTTCTTCCATACTCTTAAGTATAATAGTTTCCTAAAAGGAAAAAAAGTTTCATTCTGATTACAAATTGTTCCCTCAAGAAAACAAGGAAATTTTTATCTTTTCCCACAAGATAAAAATTTGTTCTCTCAACACAATAAACGAGTTTCTCCTTGTTCCTTCTGAATATGAATTTGTTCCTTCAAGAAATACAACTTAGCCCTTAAATAAATCATTCTTTAAAACAGGTTAATAACTTGTTCAGTCAAGATAACTTTTTCCTCCAAAAAGGTAATTTGTTCCCTCAGGATAAAAACTTGAGGGAACAAGTTGCTGTCTTCTTTCTGTCGTCTGCAGAAAAATAATTTGTTTTCCCACAACAAGATCATTTGTCCCATCATGATAATAACTTGCTCCTTTGGGATATTCACCGACGTGTTGAACATCTGGACATATGTTGTTAACTTGTTTCACACAAGAAAATAACTTTCAAAATCTTCTCTAAATATAATCACTTGTTCCCTCAAGTTTTTCTCGAAAAGATCAGTTGCTGTGCTGCCTTCATGTCAACAATGAAGCTTAATGTAAAAGTTCTCTTTAAATAAGCCTCTGCATCGAAACACAGATTTAGTTCCTCATTTTTAAGTAAGTCCCATTTATTAATGTAGCACTTTTTAAGAAGAGAATGTGCTACAAAGTGCTTTACAGGGAACTTAAGTTATGTTGTTTTTGTGTGATGCATTTTTAAGGCCATAAAAGTAAGAGTGAGGATTTTAAACTGATATCTGTAGCTAACCACAAGCCTTGCAGCAAGCCATTGCAACTAACAGTGGAGTGATATGTGAGACTTTGAGTGTGAGTTGAAAGCCTTGCAGTAACCCGTATCCGCTGCCATCAGAAGGTCATTTGTGACTTTAAGGAGAGCTGTTCCTGTGGAGTGTAACTTCCTGAAACCTGACTGAAAGTTATCAAGAATATTATGTGTCTCAAGTGCCTTACTTACTTTTTGTTTGTTTTTGTTTTAATATTTCTGTAATGATGGGAAGTTTCGAAATGGGTCTGTAGCTTGTCTGTGGTCTGTAGTTCTTAGCAGAGGTTGAATATCTGCTGTTCAGAGCGCCTGGGTAAAGAGCCGGAGAGCAGAGAATAATTGATCAAAGTGACCACAGAGGGCCCAATTTAAACTTTAAGATAAGGGTTTCGTTTGAGTTAGATAGATCTCTTAAGTTGTGAGGTTTAGAGACACACACTGATGACAGATTTTTTCTTTTCTCGTTGTCATTAAGGGGGTCGTTTCTGACAAAGAAACAGGACCAGGCAGCCCGCAAGATCATGAGGTTTCTGCGGCGCTGCAGACACAGGTAACAGGAGGAATTTTAAAATTATAATGATATTTTTTCTGCCAGCTCGAATTGAGTTTTAAATATATTTTTACAGGATCAAAGAGCTGAAACAGACGAGGGAGCTGGAGAGGAGAGGACTGACCACCTAAACCATTTCAACCTTTTTTCCTCTCCTCCAGCGGGGAGAGGGATGACGGCGGGAACGAGAAAGTTCAGCAGGTTTAGTTTGATGTATACAAAGAGAAAAACCAAACGAGGAAACGACAGATGGAGAGAAGGACAGTGACGGAGAGATGCCTTACCCCACGCCAACTCTATCTATCTACTGATCTATCTATCTATCGATCTATGTCTTCTCTCCTGTTGAATGTAGCTGTCTGTCTGCAGCTTGAAGCGCTCCGTTCGTAAGCAGCTCAGCCTCCGTGGGCTCGCTTCTTTGCCCTGAGCAGTGTCTTGTAGTGAGATTCTGGCGGTCTTTTCTTACTCCTCATCTGACAGGACAATCAGAGCTTTCAGTCTATATTTACAAACTGAAGATGATATCAGGAATTGATCTGATCAGTGAGTTCACTGACAGAAAAAAATGAACTGTTTTTGTAATAAAACAAATCAAGCTTTTTTTTAGTAAAAACAGAAAAAAAACAATCCTCAGATTAATTTCTGAGGATCCCTGTTAATATTGACCGCACTGCATTTGTTTACCTTTATATTTATTTATTGATTATTTTCAGTGCGGTGAATAAAAGCCTTCCTCACACTGCCAGATTGAAATTCATCCTCTATCGGGCGCTGCTTCCAACAGGTCTGCAGTTTGGTTTTTCCTTTCCATAACAATCAGCAGCAGATGAGTCAGAGACGTGAAGTTAAGGAAGAGCGCTTTGGTTTCACAAGGAAGCACACTGAGAAAGCTGCCTCCTGGGAGGCACAGCTCAGGGCACAGTGAGCCCACATCCAAGTGTTGTTCTTTTGTTTTTTGTCCCATAATTCACTGCTGTTTGTCATTTTGGGGGTTTTTTTTATATGAGGGATCGAAGGGACGTGTGAATGTTTGATTTCAGCTGCGGCACTTTTGAATGGAGCTCTGCTTCTTTTGAAATGTACATGATTCTATCAAAGCTACTTATAAATATATTTAAACACAGCCACATATAGAAACATATATACATATATATATTCTAGCGTTGGACTTTATAGATGCTCTGGATGTTTTTATTTATTACAGCATGAACTGTTCCTGTGAGTGAATGTGCGAGTGTGAGTTCTGCACAGACTGTGAGGTCGAGTCTTAATAATCCCACCCCCCAGGCGACGGAAGCTTTCCCCTACCCTGACCTCTGACCTCAGTCCGATGCTGATTTTTCTGTTTTAGTGAGAAGATCTGATCAGAAATCAGAGAATTAAACAGCTTGTTTATTGTTTACCTTAAGTACCTTAGAGATCTGGTTGTTGCTGCCTGATCTAAACCAGAAGCTTCATTTATTCTTCACATGTGCAAAAAGGGCTTCTTCCTGTTCCTGCCTTTCACAATAAAGGCTCTTAGTGTATCCACTTGCAGAAGATGGACATTGATAAAATGTAAAGCAGATTGTAGAAACAAAATCAAATTTTATTTTCAGGTTTATTAGATGCTAAACAGAGAACATGTTAATATATATGTTAATCAGTATTCATGTTAGATTTATTTGGCAGTTTTTAAGGATCCAAATCTCAGACAGAAGTCTGCTCCAGGTTTAGGGAATAAAAAGTAGTAGATTTGTGGAACACAGAGTCCGATGTGGGGAAGTAGAACTTGCAATAAGTACTGCCACCAAGGGAGTGGAGGGATTCAGATCACTTTATGAAAAAACTCCACAATTTCTCTGCTTCCTGTTTCGATGTCTTCTACTGCGCGACACCTGTCAATTAAAACAATGCAATGAGTGCTTCACTCATCAGGCACCTGGATAAGACTTAAAGGGCCCTCCATCCTTTATCTTCCATCTATCTGAATTCAGGCTGTGGTGGCAGGAGGCTCAGCAGGTAATCTGGATGTCCTTCCAGATGCTCAACAGTCTAGTTCCCCCCAGGATTCTCCTCCCAGTTGAGCGATAAACCTTTAAGTAAGATAGCAACACAGATGCAGGTAGTAAGATGTGTTTTCTTTGTAAGTTATTATTATAAATGGTACTTTGAACTTTTAAGCACAGCCGCTTCCATTTGATCAAATCCCACGTTATTCTTCCTCTGATGAGGTCAGAGGTCAGATGGAGCCCCTTTCTCTTCCATATTTTAATCTGTGCAGCATTTTATTTCAGGGCAACATTGAGGACAAAGTACTCTCCAAGTCCTGCTGTGTTTTTTAACGATGTGCTTTTGTTAGGCGGACACTGAAGCGCCCGAGCATGAGCTTTCATTACGAGTTGTTTGCTCTCAGTTTTTCTTCTTCAGCCATTGCAGTGAAGCTTTGCATGAGTTTGTATTGACTTGTTCTGCATTTTAAACCTTTAAGATGAAATCATTGTTGTATGACTCGGATGATTAAATCAACTGTTTGCTACTCGTCTCTGTTGTTTGATTCCTTATTTTGATAAGTGAACCAAAGAGGGGAAAGCCCAAATATATTTGTGATTTTCTTCACCCTTTTGTGTATTTCTGTATTAATGTTTAAATTAGATCCTAAAAGCTTTTAAAACAAAGTTTAACCTTTGTTAACTTACCATTCCTAAGGGGAGTCAATCCCTATAAACTCCAGTGTTAAGACTTCGCAGTCCAACTTCACAGCAGAAATAAACATGTTTACAGCCTGATACATAAAACTGCTCCCCTCTCTCCTCAAGAGGCCGAAATACTTACACTCCTACACTTGGGACAGTAACTTGTCCCTGACCTGAAGTGGGCTCTTTGCCATTTTCCATCTGAGGACCATGGCCTGACGGTGCTGATGGCTGCGAACCACTCCAGTGTGAGCTGGAGGCCAGCACCTGAAGAAGCCATCAGAACAACATCATCTGTGAAAAGCAGGGGTGGAGCAGGGGTGGCTTCAGGGTGTGGCATCATGTGCAGCTGATCCACACAGCTGTTTTACATCAGCTAATCATGCTTCTATATATTTTCCCACAATCACGTTTTACATGTAAAATGACAAAGGTCTGTTCTATTGTATATGAGCAGGATGCCAGGTTACGAAGGGAGCTGGAGAGCAGGACAGAACTGAAGGGTGCAGCTGGAAAGCTGCTAAGAAGAAACTGTTTAAAAATGAACTGTAAATAAACATTAATTTACCTTGTAACACTAGGTGTGCACCGGGTTATTTTTCATGAGTGATGCCAAAACCCAGTCATAGGATGACTGGCAAGAATGGTGGCAGAGCTAACCGCTGGATCAGGAGCAGGCGGTGGAGCACCACAGACAGCTCAACTGACTCCAGGACCAGGCCAAACACCGGACAAAACCACTGGAGGTTCGGTGTCTCTTGCCAACACTGCTTCCCCTGGCCCCCGCAGTGACACTCCACCGGATGGACAAGGGATATGACCCCCAGCCTTCATGGAGGTCTTCCAAGCAACAGCAAAGGCGTACCAGTGGCCCGCACTGGAGTGGTCACTGCAGCTGCTGCATTTGCTGTCCAGAGAGTTGAAAGTGGCAGTGGTGACCCTTCCTGCAACAGCAAGGGCCAACTTTTCAGATGTCCTCCAGGTAATACTGGAACAACTGGGGCTTGAACCAGAGGACCACCACTGCCACTTCTGGAGAGATAGAACGGTGCCAAAGGAATGACCATTCATCTATGCCATGTCGCCAGCCAGTAGCGGTTTTTGATACGGGCGGTTGCCCAGGCGGCATCGTGGTGGGAGAGAGGTGTCTTCAAGAAACTTAAAGAAGTCCAGACGCTTTTCTTTGCAAGCTCCTTTGATTAATTTTAATCTCCCCAATCAATGATAATGTTATGTTGGAATGTTGTTAAAGAGGGTCAAAAATGTTTCAACCCAGTTTGTTTTGCAGATTCTGTACAGCAGCTTTAATATAGGGAGGACAGTAAAAGTAAAATCAGGTTTGTTCTCTCTGTCAGTTTAACAGTTTCTGTTGTGCCCGTCACTGCTCCCTGTCTGTTTGCTTACCTGGTTCTTCCTGACCTTGTACTTTCTCCTCACGTTCCCTCTTTCCTCTCTCCCTCTTTGGACTGACAATCATACACAAATAGATTCAATTAGATGAAAAATTACATTAATATGAAAAAAATTCTATTAAGATCACTAACAAAAAGTCCTCTCTCAGTGTACTTTCAATCAAAAGGCAAATAACCAAACCACACGAACATCTAATAAAAGATAAACATTGAAACACTGATCCAACATTATTCCTGATTGACGGATCATTTGATTTTACACTTTTACCTGAATGTGGCTCCTTTTTTTGAAAAAACTTCCTCATATCCATTATGAACCTGGCTGTCTCTCTGTACACACACACACACACACACACACACACACACACACACACACACACAGACACACACACAACAGGAGTTATAAGGTTAATGGGCATTCAGTCAGTTAGTATCCATTTCTAACAGGACAGTGGTAACAACAGCAGGCTGCGGACAATTCTAAGTTTTAGATTTTAAATAGGTTATATAAATTTCAATGGGAGCAACAGGACGGTCAAATGTTGCTGATTTTACTACAGAGCAGGACGGATTGTAGGGTAGCAAACATCGACGGAAAAGTTTTCAACACTGCAGGTTACCTGGTGTAATGTATTTCAGCTAAAAGAAACATGGTCTGACTCCTACCTAACTATATAAAGAGTAACTGAAGGTTAAATGCAGCTAATATGTCCTGTTTTAAGGCAGACACTTACACCTCCGCTCAGCTGCGTCTCAGCCACCATCGCTCTGGCAGCAGGAGCTGGAGCCAGAGCAGGGGAGAGGTGAGCTGGAACAAACCATTTTGGGGGAGGGGGGGAGGGTTGCTCTTTAAATCAATGGCTAAAATCGCCATTGATTTAAAGTCTCACACACAACCCGTCGAAAGGGCAGGAGGGCCGGCTGCTTCCAAATAGAGCACATTTCATTCATATTGTTGTAAATCCAAGCCCATCATGTATTCATGATTTGAATCCTGGGTTGTGTGAAATCCCAGAAATAAACGCTAGACAAAGTGAATCTGTGAACTAAGGTGTAGGTCTGTTAGGTCATGTTGTGGTGATCCTCGGGTTGGAGGATGGGTGTTCATACTGGAGTGCAAAATTAAAACCAAGATGGACAAGAAAAGTTCAAAGCCATCAGGTGCTCAGTTTAGAAAAAAGAGAAAAGAAGAGGAGGCGAAACGATCAACAGATGCAGGTAAGCAGATGTGTGATTGGATCATGGCAGATCATCCTGAACCAATCAGAATCAGAATACTTTATTAATCGCTAAGGAAATTATGTGCGTTACAGTTGCTCCAAGAAGAAATGGTAAAAATAGTAACAGCAACAGACTAAACTCCAAACAATACATTATGTTACAGATTTTAATATTAATTAGTCATTGTCAGTTGTTGATTTGTCCTGATCTCATTGTGTGACACATTATGATGGCTGTTTGGTAGCTGTTTGCATACAACGCATACTCTCTCTCTCTCCATATGTGTGTGTTGGTCTGTGTTTCCACAAGCCCCGCTGGTTTAGAGACTTATTCATCATGAAGAAAACAAGAGAGTCAGCGATCGATCGATTTACTTGCAAGGGAGGCCTCATCGGTGTCTACAACAAAATGACCCCAAATCCAGCTTCCGATTGCTGCCTTTTATTGGGAACACAGTTCACACAAAACAATAGTACCTCCCCTCATAACCCCCCTTGGTTACAAAGACAAGGCACTGTATGTATGTCTGTGTGTGTGTGTGTGTTATGTGAGAATGTGTGTGAGTGACCTCCTGCTGACCGAAAAGGTCATAAATGTTTCTCTGGTGAAATTCAGTATGGTTCCGACAACAGTTTTACGTTAATGTACAATTCTTAATATGTTTTATGTGTGTGTGTGTGTGGGGGGGGGGGGGGGGGGGGGGGCACCACAGGGAGTGTTCGCCCAGGGCGCCAAACAGGCTAGGACCGCCATTGTCGCCAGCCCTCAACACCCTCCCTCGCTCTGAAAGGGATTCCGTCCTCGTCCAGCATCCAGCTGCCCTGGTGAGCCTACAGGAGGAACACATATCATATGTTTTGCAAATGTAAAGTGTCCAAAACTGTAAAACAAAAAACAAACACACGAAAAAACGTTTGAGCTGGCTGAAGGAGTGACAGATTGCCAAATTGCAAAACTCTTATCTGTGTCTCTATCAGGTAACGTTCATATGTTGATTCATGGTTTTCTTCAGTTTTTGATCTACTGCAGAATATCTTTAAGGTTTTCTGCTGTAAAAACAAAACCAGGCCAGGAAAAGCTCCTTCATGTTTTTCTGTTTTATCCTCAGTTACTTTGACACAAAAGCATCTGCAGTGATGCTCACACCTCACAAGCGTCTGCTTAGTTTAGATAGATAGTTTACACTGAGTTTTTAATTGCAGAGAAACAGTCAAATAATTTGGAACGAAATATCTTTAATTTACAAGGTTTACAGGGTTCTTTTAACAGCCCATATCCAAAATAAATGATCGTATTTATAATATTTCTGACTGAGTCAAAATTGAATTGAATCCAATCATGACCTTGTGAATCAGAATAGAATCAGTTGTAGAAATCAGTGACAATAACCAGCCCTACTTTTACTGTTTATATAAAGAGAGACAAAGTCCTGCCTGCTGCTCTACACGCATAATAAAAGCACAGTAACGGTGACGTTATTACTGACTCACACAGATTTCTTTAGTCAGAGAAGATTCATTCATGCACACGGACTAGCTGACCAACACCTGCCTTCCCTGACCGCTAGCTGGTTAGTTAACCAGCTAAAAACACAGTTAACTTAGCGAAACAGTGCGGAGGGGTTTCGGGTCCGTCTGTCGGTTATTTTCAGTTTATTGAATAACACCTCAGGCTGTCAGTGTGTAACAGTCTTGGAAAGGTTCATTATCACTAACAGGATACTGTTTACTTCACGGCTGACTCAGCGGAGGAGGATTTAAAGACGTACTTAAGATGGGTGAGAATTAGCCCATGAAAAAGCCCATGCCTCTGAGCACATCTGTCCTTAGTGCGACTGCGCATACAGTTCCGACAACCCCCGCAAGGATGATTTATGGTACAGACCAGCGGTTCAATACAGTGTGGCTTTATAAACGGAGTTATTGTGAGTAACACGAATGTTAACAGAGGGAGAATTTCACTGAAGCACATCGATCAGCGCTGTCACAGCTTTCTGTCTTTAACAGTCTCGTTATTTTTATTTCCTTGTTATTTTTATTTACTTCCAAAACGTGACGATCACAGTGATCGACAGTCTGATATAACAGGTAGATTTGTTTGGTATTGTGTTGCGTCACTGTTTCACATAATAGCATTATCAAAATGTGGCAATGGCCAGTTTTATGGTAGTAAAAAGTAGACCCCCAAAGACAAATCTTGGGGAAGCCTTTATCTGAGGGGGAGGTTGTCGTCCCACCCGCTAACATGGAGGAGGCGGGGATTATGGGCTGTCCTGCAGCCAGACACCAGTGGGCGAGTCAGCGAGTAGGGTTGCCGAAATGTTTTCTTTACCTTTTTTATAATAAATATGTCGTCCCTTATTTAAAAACAGAATCTAGTCGTTGAGGTTTTATTTCCTTTTGAGATGAATAAAAAAGTTAAATTACATTGTTTTTTAACAGAGCCATTTGTAATGCAACTACTCAGCACCGCAATGGGGGCAATGTGGCAGCTGTGGAGATGGCGGCGACAAGAGGAGCCGGATTAACGTGAATCATGGCGGAGAAGAACCAGGACCAGCAGACCATAAACCTAGAGACCAGCGACGGAGGGCAGCCCTCCGAAGCTCCCAACGAGCTCCAGGTCAGTGTCCCGGATGTTTTTTACTCTACAACGGACCGTTTATCATCCGGTTTATTCTGGTTTTAGTTCGGTTTCGGAAAAAGAAAATAAAGACGGTTGGGCTTTTGGCGCCTCTGAAAAACAAACTAATAAGACGGGGCAACCCGTCCACGAGAGTACCCACGAGAGTACCGTGCTCCAGAAAGCTGTCGTCTGTCCTGCAGACAGAGCTGCAGTCAGGCTTCTCTGAGGTTCAGGCTCATGTTAATAAACCATTGTTACTAACAGCCAGACACTGTAAACTTGTGGGGGTGTGCAGTGCTACAGGTTAAATAACCATCCAAACTACTGTTACCCGATGTTCACATATGGCCATGAGCATTATAGCTACATGTACACTTTGTGCTTCTGTTTGTTTCTATCGTCTTCGTTAATCTGACTGTTAAGGTGGATTTCTTCTGTTGTAGTGCCTTAGTTTTCTGTGTTTTTAAATGCCGAAGTTTAATAATTCACAGAAAGAATTAAAGCCACACATTAATTATAACATGTTAATAACCAGAAAATATGTTTAGACACCACGTACACCAATAAAAACATGTTATTCCTGACTTTTACAGTACCAATAAAACAATAATAACCCACACATATATTATAATAGTTAGTATATAAAATGACTAAACTGTTCACCGTATCTGTAAGGGAGAGGCCAGCTAGCCTTCAAAGGATTTGCACCAGAGAGAAACTGTACAGCTGCGATGAATGTGGATCACTATCTACTCAATCAGGTAACCTGAAGAAACACATCAAAATTCATACTGGAGAGAATCTGTTCACATACAGAAAATATGGGAATGCTTTTACTCTTTCAGGCTCCTTGAGTCGCCATCAGCAAATCCATATGGTGGAAAGGTCTTCCAGCTGTGACCAGTGTGGGTCTGTGTTTACTCAGTCAGGTAGCCTAAAGATACATATGTGTATTCACAGTGGAGAAGAACCATACAGCTCTAACCAATGTGGGAAACGTTTAACTGTGCCAAAAACCTTTAGAGTAGAAATGCAAATAAAGAGCTGACTGGAGAGAAACTCGACATGTGTCATGAATATAGAACTGCTTTGATGCTTTTATGTTCCCTTAGATGACCTCAGTCATCCTAGAAAACTTTTACTCAGAAAGGTACTCTGGTGTGCCACATGTTAGTTCAGGCTGGAAACAGACCACACTGGGGGAAAGAATGCAAAACACTTTCAGGAAAAGGTTGAATTTAGTGCTCTGTGAAAACCTTCACGGCAGGGAATAAACTGACAGATGGTGTTGCAGCTGACGAGACACTGAAGTCCAGACTTTAGTGTAGACCTTTAGAGTTAAAAATGTATTGTGCAAGTAGTCTATACATGTTAGAAAGGCTGTTGGGAAGTAACCTTTGACATCTGTGGTATTGAAACTGAGCAGATGAAATCAATCAGACTTGTGGAGCAAATGTTTTGTTCTAAACCTCTGAGATGATATATTGAATTGACAGTTTTCTGTGACTCAGATGAACAGATCCGTTGTTTAACATTCAGTGCTTTTGTGTTTTTGAGAAGCAAAAAAAGGTAAAATATTACAGCTATTAACTTGTTCCTTATGCTGTCTTGTTCACTTAAAAAGAAATGATTGAACTACTCCCCTCTGTCTGCAGGGAGCGAGCAGGGTTGTAAAACTACTGATGGTATATAGTGTATCATACCTTCATGAGTATTATTTAAACTGTACTGTACTGCAAAAATAGTGTGTTGTTGTAAAAACGATGCAAAAAATGCAGTTAACAATAGAAGAGATATCATAATAATTCTTAAAGAAAGTCAATGTGTCACTGAGTACAGTTTCCTTCACCATGAAAAGGCACTCAGGAACTGGTGCAAACTGAGAGGAAGAACTCTGGCAAACACAAAGCCACAGCTAAATCAGAAGACAAGTCAACAACTTGTGTGATAGGCACAAGGCACAAGCGATGAACTGGTAAAGACTGGAAGAAGGTGTTATGAACTGATAAATCGAAATCTGAAATATTTTGTACATCACACAGTGGTTTTTCAATATGTGGCTTCAAATGTCAGACATGTAGAACACGTGATGGGACTGTTGCTGAATCCAGGGTCGGTGACTTATACAGAGTGCGAGGCGCCCTGAACTAAAATGGCTACCACAGCATTCTGCAGTGTCGTGCAGGACCACTGGTTTGTGTCCAGTTGGTCCTTCTACAGAAAGATAATGACCTAAAAGTTCAAGCTATGATAGTTCTAATTTAGAAAAAAAAAAAGAAGAAGATGAGCTCAAAGACATGGAGGTACAATCATAGATTGGGCCCATCAAGTTGTTTTGGGATGAACTGGACAGAAGGTTAAAAAGCACCCAAAAAGCGCTACCCATTTATGGAAACGTTTGCAGCAGAATTGGGAAGAACCTTTTGAAGAACATCCCCAAAGTGGGATAAACGTTTCGTCACTTATCCAAATGACTTCTTCAGTCTCAGCTGTCTACAGGTTTGACCAATCTTATAAACAGTACATTTGCACAATGACTGAAGCTAGCTGAATGAACAATGAAATGTTTCTGCCACTGAAAATGCTTTTTCCAGATGAAGAAATCAACCTTTTGGGATTTACCTACCCAGATGACTGACCATGCATCAAGACCTTTCAAAGAATATTTTGTTTCCACTGTAGAAAGAATGACACTAGTGTGTTCAGCTGTCATAGGTGTCAAATAGGTTACTATTTTGAGTCAAAAGTCTACAATAAATTTTGATTACAAATGGATTCTGTGATTTTGTTTTTTAACCTTAGTTGTTTATTTGTTCTGTGCTTTCATTTCAAAATACAAAGAGACATTAAACTGCTTGGATTTCAGTAAGACTCTGGAAGAATTGGGGCTTTTGACCAGAGTGTGTATATATAGAGAAAATATATAAACTTCTGAGTAATATGTAAACATCTGTTTTCAAAAGAAAGAAGCTGCTGATAAAAACCACAGTTTTCAAAAAATTGTAATCAGTAAACTGTAATAACAATAACTGGGGGTGAAGGCGGGTGGTTGGGGGGTGCGGGGGCTCCATTCCAAACTCATTTATGGTGGTTCATTATTCTATTGTGAGAGTATAAATTCAGTTACAATATGACGGTAATAGAAAAAGAACTTCTAAATTTTAAAATTTCAAGATTATAATGAAATTTCAGCAGCAGTGTCAGTCCAGCAGACTGCAGAGTTTTCTCCAACTGATACCAGTCCAGCAGACTGCTGGCTGCAGTCCAGCAGAGTACAGGGTACAGTTCAGCAGGCTACAGTCCAGTATCTTATATGCCCTGCTGTAAACAAACACATTTTTAAGATATTCTCATTTTTTAAAATGGAAGACATATTTTGAGAAATATGAAAGGAAGATGAGCCGATGAGGTGGTGTAACACCTGATCTTTCTCTAGTTTTAACACCTGATGCACTGGGTGCATTTTTAGGTAAATAGTTTGATATAACTTTGCTGTTTGCAGTTTTTAACATATTTTTTTTCAAGATTACAGTTTATATTTGCATTTCAAGTTATAAAAATGATTTTTTTTAAACATGTATGTGGTTTTTACAGTAAAAAAAATACACTTTTTCTACTCAGATCAAGTCAAGTCAAGTCAAGTCAACTTTATTTGTCAATTCTGCCACATGTACAGGACATACACAGAATAGAAATTGCGTTACTCTCAAACCCTAGTGATTAGAAAAATGCAAATAAAATAATTAAAAAGTAAAAATTTAAATAAATTTAAATAAATGCAATACAATTTTACGTATAACAAAAAAAAGCTATGCAATATACAATATACAATATTCAAGTAAGAGTAAGATTGTATTTTTTTTAGATTGTTTGTGTTAATGCAGCATGTCAATGAACAAATAACTGTAAATTTAGAGATTTGATGTTGTATGGAAAAGAAAGATACCAAACAAGGCAAGGCAAATAGTTTTTAAAGGTGAAATATAAAGGTAAAATCAAAGGTTGTCTGAAACAGCCAATTATAGCATTATAGAGCAATGGACCAGCAACACAGCGAACATAAGAGAGCGATTTAAAATTTGCCTCTTCCATTCTAAGTTTCAAACCCCAAACCAATGAATTACAATCCATTTGGCTTTCCATACACAGCTGACATGTCAGACCTTCAGAGATGGTAGCAAAGTACAAATACTTCGTTCCTGTACACTGAAGTACCATGAACACAACGTATTACATTTTTGAAATTGTAGGGATTAGAAAGTACAGAAATTTGTTTAAAGTTGTAGGGGGGGAGGGGAGTAAAATTTTAAGTGGCAGGTATATCAGCAAGAACACAAACTGTTTGTGTGCAGTCTGTCACATTTTGCAAGCTGAAGGTAAACCTGCTATATTTCCCAGAATGAGAGGGAACGTCACTCAGAGATGGAAAAAGCAGAGGTGATATTTAGAGGTAAGGACTGCTTAGTGGGAACTGAAAACATTTACATTTAAAGCTTACATGCAATGTCTTCTTTTCTTAAAATCAGATTTTGTGTTTGTATATGATGATGATACAGGGCATTGAAGATGATAACAGTGGGGATTATATTCTTAAACTTAGTTACAGCGCTTTCAGAAAGACATCTACTGTGATAAAATCTACTCTCCACTGCTGTGTAATCAATTATTGTAAATGTTATCAGGAAATGATCAGACAGGAAACACTGTTAAATGTTCAGTTTCTTTGCCATATGTTAAAACAAGATCTACACAGCAAATTCAAAAGTGTTAAATGTTTTGGTGTTAATAGTCTTCTTGCAAAAGTAGAGTTAATTTTACTCTAAGTAGAGTCACATTCTTTTAATGTAACTCTGAGGTGTAAAATGATAGTAGTTAAAATCGAGTGTTAAAAATGAGTGTTTCTATGTCAAATCTGGAGGTGTTACAATGGAAACATTAACTCTTGACCTCTTAACTCTGAACTCCTAGAGGGGCTATGACACCAACAGAGTAAATTCACAGACTCCGCCCCCAGCACGGCTCCAATCGAAGCTGAAGTGAAGCCGTTTCAGAACATTTTGCTCTACATATTTGAGTTGTTTGCCATGCTTGGTAAGTCATTTTTTCAAAGATTGTTTCAGTTATTATTATTAGCTTTTACTTCTGTGGCTCTTTGGAGTTGAGACAAAGCTGTGTGAAAGGCATTAGCCATGTTGCTCGGTGATAGCATAACATTCTGTTTTAGCTAGCTGAAAGGTATTGTTTGCGGGCAAATACCACAGCCTTGAAAAAAGCTTGCATGTGAATTTTCAGTCAAACTTTTGGTCAAATACACCTAAAACAATGTCTAGAATGTGAAATGTTGGTATAATGGTGCTACTTGAAGCCTGAAAACGATCGCCCATAAAAAAAAAACGAGCAAACAGCAGTAGCAGACGTCCTGACTGGGTTCTACGTTAGCATTTAGATCCCTCCAGAGTTTTGTGCACACGGTTTAGGTAAAAATGGAAAAGGTTGAGGTTTTACATTTAGTTCAGTATTACCTGTTGCCTGTGTCCTTGTCTTTTGGGAAAATACTTTACACAAGTAATGGCTCAAAGAGGATTCCTTTTTTTTTTTTTTTTTACTGTGCTCCAATTGTTTACTGGATTATTTGTGCCATTAATTAGTGTCAACTAATTTTTATTCAATCTCCACACAGGATATGCTTGTGAAGATGGAATATGGGGGAGAGCAGAAGTGCGTTGAAGTTCCACAAAGGGATGAATGAAGGACATGCATATTGTATTGAAGAAATAAGTGTTGAGAATGCTGTTATTTGCATTTACCAGCTCACCTATGTCAGACCTTTTGATAAACACAATTCTAATGAAAGTGAGAACATGTATACTGTTACATCTTTCAGAAAATGTTTTGAAATTGTGGTGCACAGTTCTGAATAAATGTTTTTCAAAAACCATTGCGTCTTTTTAGTAAATGTTTATTTCCAAAAGAAATTTCTAGAAGTTCAGAACAGTAAAATTCCTGCTTTTTAGAATGAATTAGAAGATAACTCTTACGTAGTTAAACTAAAATACTCTTTGAGAGTTAATATATAAACTCTTAACACCAAGTGTTAAATTTTCAACTCCAGAAAGATTTGGTGTTTAACACTAAATCAGAGTTAATGTACCAACTCTCCAAAAAGAGTTAAATTAACACTCTCTGGTGTGGACCCATATAGACACTTTAATAGTGTTGAAATCAAATCCGACAGTGTTAATTTGGACATGCTGGATTTGCTGTGTAGAGTGTGATTAAAGTGGTGGGTGGGTTCTTTTATATTTTAATCTACTATGGATCTCCTTTTGTGGTGTTCCTGATGGACAGTGTTGGGAAGGTTACTTTTAAAATGTATTCCACTACAGATTACTGAATAAATGCCCCAAAATGTATTTTGTAGCGCATTTCGTTACGTTACTCAATGAAAGTAACATATTCTGAATACTTTGGATCACTGAGTAACAGTAGGTGGACATTAGGTAAGGCTGCACTTTTTGCAGCGATCTCGTATAGAAAACTATTCCGTGCGTATATAAAACAGGTCCGCGGCTCAGAACCGTAGTAAAGGACCTCTGGCTAATACGTCGGGTTTGTGTCGGGCTCGTAGCCGAAAACTAGCTTTACTTTGTTGTCTGGGTCGACTTTGCTAATGAGAGACAGAGAGAGGCATTGAAAGGCTGCTCCAACGGAACTTATTGTTTCAGAGGAAAACACGAACACAGCGTACAGTCGAGTCTTAACAATTACTTACAGCTGGGCTCGTCAGGCTCTCTTCTTGGCTGCAGTGGTTATTATTATATTTACATGCTTCCAGCTCGTTTCTGCTCGATGACAACTGGTACTTTTCCTTTTTCTCCCTCCCTCGCTCACAGACACATAACGGGTACGGCAGTCCATTCTCCCTGCAGCACGGACTACACTGCCCATGAGGCTACATTCTTTAGGGCGATGCCTGTAACACTCTGCCTGTTGCCTTCATATTAAATCATTTAAAAAAATATTTCTTCACGTCATTATGAGACGAGAGATTGAGACACAGACATTAGAGCCTCTTAATGTGTTTTGTTTGGGTTTCCAACGGTGTGTAATTACCAAAAATAGTAACTGTATTCTAAATACCACCTTTTTAAATGGTAACTGTAAAGAAGTACAGTTACTCATATTTTGTATTTTAAATACGTAACAGCTGTACATGTATTCTATTACTTCCCAACACTGGCTGCAGCTGATGAAAACAGTGCATTGTGTTTGATGGAGAACTGAAGTGTGTGTCCAGCTGAGCTCTCTGTGTGCTCATATATACAGATGCTGATAAACACATGTTTGTATTTGGACCCTGTTACTGATCAGGACCTGCTGTGTGTTTCCTGTCCACAGGTCTACAAAGAGTCACACTTCCTGCTGTGGTTCAGATGTTCAGCGTGTTGCTTTGTGTCTCACATGTTGGCTCCATGGTCTCTGCTGCTGTGGGCTGATGTCATGCAGCAATACAGCTGCTCAACATCTGGCCTTGTTTTCATCAGCAGATATTTGGCTTTTAGATCACATGATATTTGCATGCAACCTTCAAACACGTGTGGAGAATTCATTATTTCTTTGAAATTTTTTTTAGTAAATAACAGAAAAAAGAAAGTAAGAGAAATTTAATTCTATAAAACAGTAAAAATTCCACACACATGTAACTCACCACTGTGTGAACATCACAGGGGAGAAATCGTTTCTCTGAGTCAGAGATGAGTGTCAGTAACACAAAAGTAACACTCAGTGTCATGCAGTGACTTTTACACAACCAGATCAGATGAACCAACTCACACTAAAACATGCATTTTGCTGCACTCTTTACACTCATTTCTTTTCTTTCTGCTCTTTTATATATTTTGTAAAAGAACAACAAAAAATTGGCAGCACGGTGGTTAGCACTGTTGCCGCACAGCAAGAAGGTCCTGAGTTCAATTCTACCATCAGGCCGGGGTCTTTCTGTGTGGAGTTTGCATGTTCTTCCTGTGTTTGCGTGGGTTCCCTCCAGGTACTCCGGCTTCCTCCCACCGTCCAAAGACATGCAGCTTGTGGGGATAGGTTAATTGGATAATCCAAATTGCCACTAGGTGTGAACGTGAGTGCCAATGGTTGTCTGTCCCTGTGTGTTGGCCCTGCGACAGACTGGTGACCTGTCCAGGGTGTACCCCGCCTCTCGCCCTATGACAGCTGGGATAGGCTCCAGCGCCCCCCGCGACCCTGAAAAGGATAAGCGGAAGCGAATGGATGGATGGACAACAAAATTTTTTTTATCAGCAGCAATTTTTCTCAAACTGCTGCATCACAGCTTTCATGCTCTGACCTGCATGTGAAATGAGATAAAAGCTCTTTATTAGTAACTTTTACAACTTCTGGCAGGTTAATGTCTGAACTTTGGAGTGAAACACACCCTTAGTTACAGGAAATAACACCACTGTCTGTAACTAAGTGAGTCCACCTTAACACCACCTGTGTGTGTGTGACTGCATTACACTCCCACTGCTGGGAACCTGAACAAGAACCAGAACAAAGTCTAAAATAGAAGCTGACAAACAGCTGCACCACCGAGTGACACTTTATTTTATAAACTTCACAACAGGTTTCATGTTGTGACCTGTGGAGGTGAAAAGATACAAAACCTGTTTTACAGCTTTTGAGCTGCAGGCAGGATTGAAACACACCTTAGTTAAAAGTCAAACAGCAACATTTGTCTCCTCCCCTCACGTCACTCAAATGCGACAAATCAGGAAACAGGAAGTTCTTCGTCCTCAGTAAAGAGAGACGCACAGACGATCAGACTGAGCTCAGACCAAACTAGCAGCTTCCTCTGAGTGAGTCCAGCTACAGGAGAGAAACGTGGAAAACTCCAACACTGCTGCTTCAAGCTGCTGACGCTCCACACACTGAATGTGAGTTTGAGCAAAAACACGACTCAAAGGAAGTTTCAGTGAAGGTGGTAGAGGAGGGAGGGGAGCCAGGACTGACTGTACTTCCTGTCTGCTGTTTTCAGCTTCACTCACAGACTCAATGGCTTCCAGATCAGAGGAGGATCTCTGCTGTCCGGTCTGTCAGCAGGTCTTCAGAGATCCTGTTCTTCTGTCATGTAGCCACAGCTTCTGTAAAGCCTGTCTGAAGAGATGGTGGAGAGAGAGACCAAAACACCAGTGTCCAGTTTGTAAGAAAAGATCAGTTTATGATCCACCTTTAAACCGAGCTTTAAAGAACCTGTGTGAGTCGTTCTTACAGGAGAGAGATCAGAGAGCTTCAGAGGATCTCTGCAGTCTGCACTCTGAGAAACTCAAACTCTTCTGTCTGGACCATCAGCAGCCAGTGTGTGTCGTCTGCAGAGACTCAGAAAAACACACCAATCACAGATTCAGACCCATCGATGAAGCTGCACAACAACACAAGAAGGAACTTCAGGAAACTCTGGAGCCCTTAAAGAAGAAGTTAAAGGTTTGCAAACGAGTTCAAGTGAAGTTTGATCAAACAGCAGAACACATTAAGGTCCAGGCCCGACACACAGAGAGGCAGATTAAGGAGCAGTTTAAGAAGCTTCAGCAGTTTCTAGCAGAGGAAGAGGAGGCCAGGCTGGCTGCACTGAGGGAGGAAGAGGAGCAGAAGAGTGGGATGATGAAGGAGAAGATGGAGGCTCTGAGCAGAGAGATAGCAGCTCTTTCAGACACAGTCAGAGCCACAGAGGAGGAGCTGAGAGCTGAAGACGTCTCATTCCTGCACAACTACAAGGCTGCAGTGGAAAGAGTCCAGCGCTGCCCCCTGCTGGATGATCCACAGCTGCCCTCAGGAGCTCTGATAGACCAGGCCAAACACCTGGGCAACCTGACCTTCAACATCTGGAACAACATGAAGGACATGGTCTCCTACACTCCTCTCATTCTGGACCCAAACACTGCTCATCCACAACTCATCCTGTCTGAAGATCTGACCAGTGTGAGACGAGGAGGAGAGAAGCAGCAGCTTCCTGATAATCCAGAGAGGTTTGATAATTACATCTCTGTCCTGGGCTCTGAGAGCTTTAACTCAGGGACTCACAGCTGGGATGTTGAAGTTCGAGACAATTTATTTTGGGACCTGGGCGTGTTAGCAGAGTCTGTGCAGAGGAGGGGAGACATAGAGCCTGGATTATGGTCAATATGGTTCTATCAAGGTAAATACTTAGCATTTTCACCATCAGCTCCATCCACTGCTCTCTCAGTAGAGAAGAAGCTCCAGAGGATCAGAGTGAATCTGGACTGGAACAGAGGAAAGCTGTCGTTCTCTGATCCTGATACTAACACACACATACACACCTTCACACACACTTTCACTCACAGGATGTTTCCATACATTAACACTGATGATAAAGTGAAGGTGTGTCCGTTGAAGGTGTCAGTGTCAGTGCAGCAGATGAGTTGAGGATGATGATGTTTCTAATGTTGTTTCCTGTCAGTGAGTTGAAGCTGTTAAACTGCAGCTGTCCTCCTGCTGCCTCGTTGTTCCAAAGCTCTTTGTTTCTCTTTTAGTTTCACTCTTTCTTTCTGTTTCTGCTGTCCACCTTTTCACATGGAAAATCATTTCACTGTTTCTCACTGAATGACTCCCCAAACTAGATTTGAAATTCTATCAAGTTTCTAATCATTACAAGTGATTCATGTTTCTATTTGATGTGTAAATGGAGATGATTTAGTTTGCTGGGATATGGACTGACATGTGTTGAATGGGAGGAGCAGTTTGTTGTTGTCTTCTTGTCTGTTTATGACAACAATAAATATGTTGTTGAAACAATGATTCATGTTTAACTCCATATATGAAATGTTTCTGATCTTTGAATTCTGTTTGATTAAAGACTTTCTTCATGACACAAATGAGATTTCAGTGTATTAATAGAACTAAATAAGCTCAGAGTTGAAAGGCTGGAGTATTATGTACGTGCTTCACTGTCAGGATCTTCAGGGGGATTCAAAGGGAAACATCAAACTGCTGTAATGAGATAAACTAGTTGGGCTGAACACACTTATCTGTAGTTTGTCTCCATCCAGGATCATCAGAATATAATGAACATGTGTGAAGAGCCACAAAATGCTGCTGCCCTCTCAGCATGATGAGCTCCAGCCTTTGTTAGCAGGACAACAGGAAACATGAGACAACTTTCAGAGACAGTAACCAACTGTGGCCACAAGATGGCAGCAGCTGATCTGAGATCCTTTATTGGACAGAAGGACTCTGCTCTGTGACGTCATCAGAGAGACGGCCTTCACTCTGATAGATCTGACGTCATGTCTGCACTGCGATGATGAAAGCTGATAAACACATTGTTATTGATCCATGAAATCACCTCTGTCCTCTCAAGTGTAGCTGTTTACAGAGCTGAAGAAGTCCTTCATCATCAAAACAGACAAACATGTATTTCCTGTATTAAGTGACGTCATCCTCACTCTGACCTCTTACATACATTCTGTTCAGTTTTCCTGCTGTAAGAAATAAACTGTGTGAAAATAGAAATGCAGGGAAACATCCATTAATCACAGCTGAGCCGTTTGTTTCTGACTCACATTCAATGAGGCTTCAGGTGTAAATACCTCAGAAGTGTTTGTGAGTTCAGTAGAAGCAGACCCAGTCGACCATCATGGCCTCCACAGCACTACACAATGCAACAGAAAGGCCTTCATCATCTGCTGAACCACCTCTGAACCACGACGCTCTCCCTGCATCTAAAAGCTGTTAGTCAGGATGAGATGCTGCTGTGATCGCTCACAATTTACCTGTGAGACCTTTGTAAATATTGTCTTTGTTTCTGGAGGAAACACCTTTAGTCTGTTTGTATTTGGAGTGCAGATCTGGGCGTCCATCACAGTATATACATGTGTATATAAGCACCACTGAACAACACAGGAAATCTTTCCTGCCTGTGGCCATCTCCCTGTACAACGCATCCACTTAACACACTGGTTACCAGTGTTGGTCAAGTTACTTGAAAAAAGTAATCAGTAACTAATTACTCCCCCAAAAAAGTAATCCCGTTACTTTACTGATTACTTATTTTCAAAAGTAATTAATTACTTAGTTACTTAGTTACTTTTTAAAAACACGATTTACAACCTGAAGAGGTGATAAAGCGATAGATCTTTCAGCCCAGTTCTACTTTTTCTACATAATCCATCATACAAAATGTAATCAAATGGAAAAGTCTCTTTTTAAAACTTGTTTTATCAGTTTTAATCTTTTAACTTTATGCATCAAGCAAAAATATAATTATATGCAACATTCTCTGACTTGAATAAATTAGTTTAACATTTAAACCTATTTTCTGCACATTCAGCACATAAAATAAAATATTTTTTGTGTTTTCAGAGTCCCCAGTAAGAATTTGAATCTGAAACTTCCTCATAAACTCGGATTTCCTATTAGGAAAGTAAGAGCAGCCCCACCAACACCTACTTAACAATCCAAGACGGCAGCAGTGAATGTAAGGAGCAGTTAAGCTGTAAAACTGAATCAATTGCCCTTTAGAGAGTGGTAAGTGGGACCCTTGTGTTCATCATAACGTGGCATATAGTAGGGTGGACCTTGACAACTGTTTCCCTCTCTTGTTGCAGGTTTGCACTATACTGCTGCTGTCTTGTCACATGCTGTTTTGTTTGTTATGTGATGCTTTTATAACGAACAGTACTTTGGGGTGTAATTGTTTTATGTAAATCTTTTATTTATGTGTGTAACGTTTTATGCTCTATTTTATTGTTTTAGTGGAGGTGTGGCCGCTTGCTGAGGGGCTAGGCACGTGAGGTGGAATCCCCTTCCCGATGCATGCGAGTGTAGATTGCACCATTTAGAGTTTAGTGTGAGTGACAGTGAGGTCTGCAGTGAAGTTGCACAGGTGAGTAATTGGTGGCACCCTTGGGCACTCCTCCCTGTAGGTTGCCTCCTCAAGTGGCCGGTCTCCACCAATTTGTTTAGTTATTCTTTTAACATGTTGTGATTGTTTTTAGGGTAGCATCGTGGTAGGGAGTCTGGTCATTTTGTTAATAAAGTGTTTTAATTATCTATTTTGCCGTCTCAACCCTGCTACCTAGGTGCCTTTTTGATTTTATAATTCTATGTTTTTAGTAGTAGTTCTTAATAAACTTTGTAAAATTCATCTGTCTCACCTCTGCCGTTAATAACGAGTCTGTGGGCTTTGGTAGCCAGTGTGATACTTTGGCTAGAGAAATCTTTCCTGGGGTGTAACTCCCTCCCCCAGGTGGCGTTGTCAACATCTTAGTTACCGTCCCCGGTTATTCCTCATCGCGACACCACATTATGCTGTGGTGTTTGAATGGTTCTACGTGCTGAGAAGCAAAACAAATCCTGTTTGTCCCGTTTTCTAGAATGTAGTCCGTAAATCCGAGGTGTTTTGAACGCAGCAACGGTGTTTCCCCGCATATACAAAACACAAGGAACAGGAGCCACAGTGAGGCGTGTGTGGGAGCTCTGCTTCATCCAGGCTTACCGGACTTTGTGGCTGCTGTGGTCGGAAAACAGCGACCTCATGATGTTGACTTTACCTGTGAGAGTGTGAACGACGTCTGAGAGGGTCAGGACTAACAGACTGCGGGGTTTCAGGTGAAAGCTTGAGAGTTTCTACCATGGGGGAGGCTAACTATGTGCTGAAGTAGCTCAATGTGCCAGAGTGCAGGGCTGATAAGCGTTAAGTCACATCAGAATATTAACAACTTTTGGAGAAAATGACATCAGGTCATTCTCAGATTATTACCGCCCACAGTTTAACCCTCTGGATTTGTTCAAAATCAATATCTGTTCGGCTTGTTTTTGGCCACGAACAGATTAGGTCTGTGACCCCTGTGATCCAAGATGGGGCCGATAAGAACGATCACGTTCTCATTGTGGGAGATTTTAAAATCCATGTCTGCTGTCCTGACAAACCTCTGGTGAAGGAGTTTTTAAGCCTTATGGACTTTTAATCTGGTCCAGTCCGTATCTGGTCCCACACACGAATACAGACACACACTAAACCTGGTCTTGTCACACAGTCTGCCTGTGTGTAACGTGGAAATGTCTGACACTGCCTTTCCTGACCATATGATTGTATTATTTGATGCTGTGTTTTAACAGTTCAAACTACTGTTCGCCGCTGTCAGATCATTAACTCTTCCACTGCCGCCCAGTTTTCCTCTACTTTTAGCCTGTCTGACCCTGCTGATCTCACTCCCTTGTGTGGTGTAATTGCATTGTACAGTAGATGTTAATGCAGCCGGTCAGTGTAGTTAGGCTGATGGCAGCTAGAGGGCGAGACTGGTGTGTTTCTGTATAGAATGTTATGTTATGTGGGGGCAGAGCAAGAACAAGAAAATAAAGTGTGGTTATGAATCGTACAGAGGACCCGCGTATAATTGAATAACACGACATGGTGTCAGAAGTCCTGTACTGATCCATATAACCTCGACTGAACGAACCTGTGTCTGGCGGAGCTCGCGGGATAACGAGGGGAGAATATGGCGGATGAGACTGCACAGAGAGCACCGGCGGGGCCGAGCGCGACATTCAGCATCCAGCCACCGGAATCCTTCGACTTTTCAAAACCGCAGGAGTGGTCCAAATGGATACGGAGGTTCGAGAGATTCCGTCTCGCCAGTAATTTGAACGTCAGCTCGGAGGAAAACCAAGTCAACACGTTGATTTACTGCATGGGAGATGAGGCGGACGATGTGCTTCGCGGTCTGAGTTTAACAGCGGAGCAAAGGACAACGTACGAGGGGGTACGTGATGGTTTCCAGGCTTTTTTCATTGTGAAGAAAAATGTGATCTATGAGCGCGCCAAATTCAATATGCGCCGACAGGGAGACAATGAGACAGTGGATGCTTTTGTGACAGCACTGTATGCACTAGCAGAACATTGCAACTATGGAGTGCTACATGATGAGCTGATACGGGATAGGCTCGTTGTCGGTCTCACGGACAAACGGCTGTCAGAACGCATGCAGCTTGACCCAGATTTGACTTTGCAGAGGGCTATCAACATGGCGAGGCAAAGTGAAGAGGTAAAGCGACAACAATCCTCCTTGCGAGGTGACTCTAGAGGTGAGGCTAGCGATGCTAAGTCGGTAGATAGAGTGCATAAAACCAGTCGTAAGCCTGTTAGAACCAAACTACTCCAGACTAATAGTCGTCAAGCTAAAACATGTAGATTCCGAGAAGACGGCAAAAAAGGGCCAACCTGTCAGAAATGTGGTGGCGCTCCATCCCATTCAAAGCAGGATTGTCCAGCGAATGAAGTGAAATGCCATGCATGTGGGAAAAAAGGACATTACAGGCGTGTATGCAGGGCACCAAAAACAGTGCATGAGCTTGAAGAGGATGAACACGGTTTGTTCCTGGGCAGTGTTAAGTGTGAGGGTGAGCCGTGGACTGTCGACTTAAGCATAAACAACAAAAACGTGTCATTTAAAATTGATACAGGTGCCGATGTGACAGTCCTACCCCTTAAGGTGTTTAAGGAGCTCTACAGACACAACCACCCCCCCAGTCTCCACAAATCAACCAAGGCTCTGCTGGGTCCCGGGAGGAGTCGTTTGGATGTCGTTGGTGTCAGTGAGCTTGCACTGAGGAAGGGAGACAAAGAAATACTTGAGGATGTCTTTGTCATCAGACACCTGCACACTGCTTTGCTGGGGAGACCTGCTATTAGCAAGCTGGAGCTTGTGGCTCGTCTGGAGAGCATAACTATAGAGACGCTTAAAAAGTGCTACCCAAAGCTGTGCAGTGGTCTCGGTGAAGTACGTCAGCCGTACGACATCAAACTGAAACCTGGAGCTCAACCTTTTTCCTTGAAGATGCCACGGAGAATCCCGTTGCCTCTGATGGACAAAGTTAAGCAGGAGCTGGCCCGTATGGAAGAACTAAGGGTGATCAGCAGGATTGAGGAGCCAACTGATTGGTGCTCAGGCATGGTGGTGGTACCGAAGAAGACAGAAGATGTACGCATATGTGTCGACCTTACACACCTCAATGAGTCGGTGTGTCGAGAGAAGTACATACTGCCATCGGTGGAGGAAACATTGGGCAGATTGGCTGGTGCCAGCATATTCAGCAAGCTGGACGCTAACATGGGGTTTTGGCAGATACCTCTGACGGAAAACTCAGCCAAATACACCACTTTCATCACACCGTTTGGGCGTTATTACTTCAAGAGACTGCCCTTCGGGATTGCTTCAGCACCGGAGCATTTCCAGAACAGGATGGTCACAGAGGTCACAGATGGTATGGAAGGGGTGGTTTGCCACATGGACGACGTGCTGGTCTGGGGCAGAACGCAGGAAGAGCATGACTCTCGCCTACACGCTGTGCTGGGCAGGATCCAAAAAGCTGGCATCACCCTGAACATTAACAAGTGCGACATCGCGAAACAGCAGGTGACGTTTTTAGGGCATGTTCTCTCAGCCAGCGGTATCAGCCCTGACCCAAGCAAGACCCAGGCTGTGAGGGAGATGAAGGAGCCACAAAGTGTGAGTGAGTTAAGGAGCTTTCTGGGAATGGTTAACCAGCTTGGAAAGTTTATCCCACAGCTCGCAGAGAAGGACAAACCTCTAAGAGACTTATTGTCTAAGAAAAACTGCTGGAGATGGGACATTGACCAGGCTAGAGCATTTCAGAACCTGAAAGATGCGCTCACATCACCGCCAGTGTTGGCCATGTATGACCCAAGCCGTGACTGCAAGGTGTCAGCGGACGCATCATCGTATGGCTTAGGGGGTGTGCTGCTTCAAAGATGGGACGAGGAGTGGAGACCCGTTGCCTACGCGTCACGCTCCCTCACTGCAACAGAACAGAGATACGCTCAGGTTGAAAAGGAGGCTTTAGGTCTGAGCTGGGCTTGTGAGCGGTTCCGCAACTTTCTTATTGGCAAACACTTTCAAATGGAGACAGACCATAAGCCGCTGCTAAGTCTGCTGGGGGCACAAACTCTGGATGCGCTCCCTCCCAGAATTCAACGCTTTAGGATGCGCCTCATGCGATATTCCTACTCGATTTCGCATGTACCAGGCAAACACCTGTGGACAGCTGACACGCTCTCACGATCTCCAGTGAAAGCAAAAGAAACACTTCAAGACAAGGAGTTGTTGGAGAGCACAAATATTTACGTGGACATGTTGATGGACAATCTGCCAGCTAGCAACAATTTCTTGGAGCAGCTGAGAGAAGAGCTGGAGAGGGACAGCGTATGTGCTCGCGTGATGCAGCTGTGTGAGGAAGGATGGCCCACACATTTCAACAGTGAACCAGCGCTAAGACTGTACTGGGCAGAACGGGCGTTCCTCACCGTACAAGATGGTCTGCTAATCAAAGGGGACAGGTTGGTTATACCTGCAACTATGAGAATTGATGTGCTCACCAGACTGCACGAAGGTCACCAGGGAGTGGTTAAGTGCAGACAGCGAGCACGACAGTCGGTATGGTGGCCAGGGCTAAGCCAGCAGATAAATGAGCTTGTCCTTAACTGTCGGACATGTTGCCAAGTGAGAGAAAACCACACAGAACCGCTGATGCCATCACAGTATCCGGGGCGGCCGTGGCAAAAGCTAGGAGCCAATCTGTTTATGCTGAGAGGGAAAACCTACCTTCTTGTCGTGGATTATGCCTCAAGATTTGTTGAGATTGCCCCTCTCACACCTTCAAGGTCAGAGGACGCGATCCATCATCTCAAAGGGATTTTTGCACGACATGGGATCCCCGAGCAGCTGGTAACAGATAATGGGCCACAGTTTTCAGGGGCAGCTTTTGAGACATTTGCAAAAGTGTATGGCTTCTGTCACATTACAAGCAGCCCGAAATATCCCCAAAGCAATGGCGAAGCCGAACGAGCAGTTAAGACTGTCAAGAATCTATTGCGGAAAGCTGTTGATCCACACTTGGCTCTGCTCGCTTACAGAGCCACCCCACTGCAGAATGGCTATAGTCCAGCCCAACTCTTGATGGGGAGACGGCTTCGCACCACAGTGCCAATACTGCCATCTCTGCTAGACCCCGCACTTCCTGATAGTGTGGTTGTCACCCGGAGGGAAAAGGTGAGGAGGACTAAAGAGGCACAGTCATATAACCTTCGTCATCGCGCACGCAGCCTCGACAGGCTCACTCCAGGCCAAGAAGTGTGGATAACAGACCAGAGAGCCAGCGGCACAGTTATTGGCAGCCACTCCACACCACGATCATATCTCGTGGAGGGACCTCGTGGGACAATTAGGCGGAATCGTCGGCATCTTGTTCCCATGAAACACTCTCCAGACCAAACTGAGAGCAATAATGGGGAGCCAGAATCTGCAGAAGCCGGGGAGCAGTGCTCCACGGACATGCCAGAGACAGTTTCTCCAGAGCTTCCATCTACACCCAGAACCAGATCCGGAAGAGTGGTTGTGAGACCAACCAGATTGGACTTATAACGGATAAGATGGAAAGGACTGTTTTATACAAGAATACCCCTCTTTCGTAGTATTGTTTGCACAATATGGGTAAAAGTGTAAAAGCTAAAAGGTTGTCATTTTCAAATATGCATGTTCAGAAGTTGGGAAATGCAGGGGGTGTGACAAGTTAGCATGTAAGAATTTGTGTTACTTAACGGGTTAATTAGAGTTAAGATTTTCATTATATAGTATTCCTTACAGGTAAGCGCAGGACCAGACCTTCCAGCCACAGAGGCAGAATAACCCTCTAAGGTCTGGTGAGTCAATGGTAGTCTACCCATTGATTCTAGAAAGGGGAGATGTGGTGTAATTGCATTGTACAGTAGATGTTAATGCAGCCGGTCAGTGTAGTTAGGCTGATGGCAGCTAGAGGGCGAGACCGGTGTGTTTCTGTATAGAATGTTATGTTATGTGGGGGCAGAGCAAGAACAAGAAAATAAAGTGTGGTTATGAATCGTACAGAGGACCCGCGTATAATTGAATAACACGACACCTTGGACACAGAGGACCTCAGCTCCTGGTTTGAATCTTCTTGCCTAGCTATCCTGGACTCTGAGGCACCATTAAAAACCAGTGTTAAGTACCAACACTTCACCGAGTTCTTTTGATTCCTCAGAGGCATCTGATGGAAGACAAAACACGGCTCAGTAGACCATTTAACTCTTTATTTCTCTTTCACATGACTTCCTGAAGGGAGGTGCGTCCTGCATGACACGTTGCTGCAGATCTCAAAATAGTGGTGTGCCCCTGACAGTTTTATTACAGGGCGTCCCACTCTAGTCTAAACAACAGTGTCTCAGTAACTTTCCACTAGAGATGGTCCCTCTTATCTACTTTTTCCCAGGCAAACATGAGCGAGAGTCTGCAGCTTTCTACTCCCCAAGGACACATGGTCTCATGCCTTTATTTTTCAGGGCTGTATCCACTTAATACTACACTATATAACTTTATAACACTTATTAATAAAAAGCATAGCATTATTGAGGCACTGCAAATTAGCTAATCTCAACACCAGGCAGCCCAAGGCTAAAACCGAGCCTTGGTTTAACCTCCTAGGACCTGACATGTGGACATCACACTTTGGGTTGTCTAGACCAAAATAATAAATTTTGCTCTAAAGGGCCTGATATCCACTCACGAGGACATTTTACTGCCACTGTTCTATTGAAATTTAAAACGAATGTCCTCATATGTGGATATCAGGCCCCTGTAGAGCAAAATCAGGTAAAAAGATAATTCTTTGTTTTACATTCATCAAGTCCCAATCAGCCCGAATAGCAAAGAGAAATTAAAAATGCATGCCATGGAAGAGTTCGGGTCTTAGGAGGTTAATGACACCACTCGGGCTGTGAGGAGGTAGTGTTGTAGAGCTGAACGCAGATGGAAGAGGGACAAACTGCAGGTGTCTCTTCAAATCTTAAAGGACTGCTGACGTATCAGGATATGGTCAAAGAGGCTAAAATGAAAATACTTATCTAAGATCATTTCCTCCAACAGTAATAATCACGTGTGTTATTTAACTCCATTAACTTCATTTTAAAGTGACTGTTTGGAGGCCTCTGATTAACTGTCTAATGATGTTATGTGTTTTTTCATTGAGGTTACAGCTACTCTCTCATTTCTTCCCCTGAGTCTGACCCCTCTGTCTATTTCCAATTGATGGATTTTTTTTTTTTTTTTTTTAAATGAGAACAGTATCTTGGAGGTCTTCCAATCAGGTTTGAAAAACCTCTATAGCACTGAGTCAACACTCTTAAGGGTTTTTCATGATATCCTCCTTTCCTGTGATTCTGGTAATCATGTTGTTCTTGTCCTCCTTGACCTAACAGCTGCTTTTGACATTGTAGACCACAACATTTTACTGTCTCGTTTACAACATCTTGCAGGCATTCGTGGTACTGCTTTGAATTGGTTTAGGTCTTAGAACTTTTAGTGTTAACTTTTTAGGGCATGAGTCCTTTTCTGACGCCCTTCAGTTTAGGACCTGCAGGACTCAATATTAGGGCCACTGCTTTTTTCATTATATTTACTAGAGATGGACCGATCCAATATTACCTATCGGTCCGATACTGACCTAAATTATTGGTACTGATTGGTACTGATACTGACGTAAATTACTGGATCGGGTATTGGAGAGAAATAAAAAAATTAATCCGATCCATTAAATATCAAAAAAGCACACACAAAACTTGTGACACGCTGTAACTCGGCTCATAACCGTAGCACGTCGGAGCAGTGTGCTCACGTGATAGAGCGGCTGTGGCGTGCGAGACCTGTCGGTGGTCTGGTTCAGTATTTGGAGCCTCACTACCAACCCGGCATTTCATCTCCGACAAAGTTATCCCCGAGAGAAGTAAAGCAAGTGTGTAAGTTCATCTCTGAATGTTTGTAAAGCATTCTGGCGTTAGATATATGGAGCGACTGCCTCTTCTCTCTCCCTCCCTCTCCTGTTGCTATTTCAATCATGAAACTGATCAATGATCAGCTGATCGGCTTTTCCGTCGCGAGTTCATCTCTCATGTTTGTTTATCGCCCACTTCGCGCCACAAAGAGGAAACCAGCAGCTGAACAACAGCAGCACGTTTAAGCGTGATAATCTGTGGTTAGAATTTATTTAATATTACTTTCTACACCAGGACCTTTTTCTACGTAGCTGACGGCTGGTAACTGTGCAGGGGCGGATCTAGCAAAGTTTAGCCAGGGGGGCCGATAGGGCATGAACAGGGAAAAGGGGGCACAAAGACATTTCTTTCTTATTCTCATTTAAAATATCAAGCTTTTAATAAAAAATTATCTGAATCTTAAAACCAAAGTTTTAATCTGATGTAAAATGTATAGAGGTCCATTACTGTATATAGTAACTGTTAAGTCTAATATATCCTAGTAAGCTATAGTACTTTTTCCTTTGGAACGGTACCATCTGTGCAGTCTGCAATTCTGCTGAAGAAAGATGTTGAATCTATTTAATTCTTGAATAATTAAAAAAAATTTCACACTGCATCAAATTAAAGTGGATTACGTTGATTAAGCATCATGAGGTGGGGGGTTCCCTTTTTTTTTTTTTAAACTTGAGTATGAACTTATACAAAATGCAGCAAGATATTAAAAATCAGTTTTATTGATTAAAAAACACACTATCGGTATCGCCAGATATCCAAATTTGTGTTATCGTGTCATCTCTATTTACAGCCCTTGGGAACCATCCTTAGAAAGCATGCAACATCCTTCCACTGTCATGCGGATGACTGTCAGATTTATCTGCCTCTGAGCAGAAAAATAGCTTCTCCATTAAACCACTTCTATGTATAGAAGACATTAAATCTTGGATATCCCTCAACTTTCTAAGACGTAATTCAAGCAAAACAGTTGTGATTGTGTTTGGTCCTAGTGGACCTTGTGATCCCTCCACTATTGATTTGGGACCCCTGGCAGAGTATTTTAAAGCTGTTGTTACTAACTTGGGTTTTAAGATGGTCAGTGATTTTAAATTAACTCAAATTAGAACTACTGTCAAGTCCAGTTTTTATCATTTAAGGCTGTTGGCAAAGGTAAGACCTATGTTACTCCATGCTTTTATTTCGTCTCATTTAGATTACTGTAATGCTCTGTATTGTGGAGTTAGTCAGTCTCTTCTCTTTCGTCTGCAGCTGGTCCAAAATGCTGTTGCACGACTCTTAACCAGAACTCGTAAAAGAGAGCACATAACTCCCATCCTCGCTTCAGTCCATTGGCGGCCTGTATATCTTAGAGTTCATGTTTGTTTTTAAATGTTTAAAGGTCTTGCTCCGCCTTACCTCTCTGAGCTTCTTCATCCCTACTCACCCCCCAGGTTTCTCAGGTCAGCTGACCAGCTGCTCCTGTAGGTACCAAGCAGGTCCAAGACGAAGCTCAGAGGGGACAGGGCTTCTCTAATGCTGCTCATAATCTCTGGAACAATCTGCCCCAGCACATTAGAGAGGCCCCTTCGTTGTCCACTTTTAAAATGTGTCTTAAAACCCATTTTTACTCCTTGGCTTATGACACTGTATGACCCTGGTTTTATTGTTTTAGTTCAATCTAATGTGCTGATTTTATTAAAATTTAATTCCAATCATTTTATATTTTCTTTCTTTTTATTCAATGTATCGTTTTTGGCATGTCAAGTGTACAGCACTTTGTTTTCAGCTGCTTGCTTGCTTTTTTTTTTTTTTTTTTTTTGCCAGTTTTACTGCAAGTTTTTAACTAACATCAGTTCTTTTCACAAGTATAAAATAGTAATTACATTTTACATTTTTAACCCTTAAAACACCAGTTTGTTTGTACAATGCACTTGTTGGAAGACGACCTCAAAAATACCCATTTCCTATATTTGCAGTGCTACTGGATCTTGTATTGTTAGTAGTAGAGTCTGGGACATGTAATCGATTAACAACAACATCGATTATTATGCTTTTTGTTTTTGTTGTTTTTTTGTGCAGACAAAGAAAAGTAGATAAAACTCCACCTCAGCTTGTTCGTGGCCAATGGCCACCTCTTGTTTTTGTTTTCAAAATGCTATAAAATCAATATATAATAAACTATTTTTCCACATTCAAGTTGATTTTATTTAAATTAGCACAAGTCCTGGTGATGAAAAACCAAAATTTAAATCAAATTCAGAACTTATACCCTTCAAATACCAGTTAAATTACATATTACTAACTTTTTAGGGGAAAAAGCAATAAAGTTCAATTTTTTTCAGCGTATTAATGATGAAACCTAATATCCTTTAATCTTTGCAGGCCAGTAACAATAACAATAAGTTTTTTTTTTTCAAAATTGGGCAGACGTAAAGTACTTAAAATAGCAGTTTACCATTTTGAAAATGTACTTAAAAATATTGTCTTTAAATAATAATAATACAAATTTCCAAATAAAGTGCCAGCTTTTGGAGTTTTACCAGCTCTGATGGAGTTAAAATGTCTAGCTTGTGCTTTTGTTTGTCTAAAGCAGCAAAAACAGCCTCTTGACTTATCCAGCATTGAATTCCACCGTATGGAAACATCCTGTATGAGTGGCTCTTTCTGTTGCCCCACTCTTGTTTGCTCCCAGTGTAGTCCCTCCATATTAGCAGAGCAGACCATGTGTTGAGTTTAGAATGAAAACAATTTAGTACTATAAATAACTAGGAATTAAAAAAATGCCATTTAATGAGTAGCTCATTGTGGCTTGTTGATCACTTCAAAAATTCGTTGCGGCATTTAGTCCAAGAAAATGCAGGTGACGTATTGTTACCTTCAGAATAACATTTAAAGACAGACATTTATGAGGGTTTGTTTGCTGGTTGAAAGTGCATGTAGGTGGACTGATACAGGTATCAATAATATCGATGCGATTGCTGGTATTGCTATCTGATCGATACTTTAATTGTAGGTTCAGTGTGTTGCTGTTCTTCATTAGAAAGAAGACATGTTTTTGCATCTTCTCCTCCCTGCTCTGCTGTGTGGTGACTCGGCAGCTCAGAAATTTGCCTCAAAAGCGTTCAGATGTAGATGATATGATCCCAAGCGTAAACTAAGATGTACAAATGTGTGCAGCGATGTGTGTGCTATGTTTGAGGACTCACAAGCCCATGCTTCAATCCACACACAGATAGGAAACAGTCTGAGAACACATAAAATTATAATATATATATATTTATATATTATATATAAATATATATATATATTATAAAAGTACATCCTGCATAAAATGTTACTTTTCATTCGTCATTTAAACTCTGGGTCAAACCCAAAACATTTGATTTGAGTTTCTCTTTGTGTGTCCTCAGTTTCCCAGCATGCTCTGGTTGTGGTGGTGGAGGTGAATGAGGGGGAAAGGTCTGTCCTGCTGCCCTGTCTGTTCTCAGGTATTACACCTGAGGACACCACAGTGATGTGGACTTGCAGTGACCTCGATCCCAAATCTGTACATCAACGACGAGAAGGAGGAGACGATGTTGGAGGACAAAACCAGCGTTACAGCAGACGCACATCAATGAATCGTTACGCTTTCATCATTAAAGACTTCAGCCTCACTCTGAGTAAACCCACAAAGACTGACAGCGGCAACTACACCTGCTCCATCAGTGCTGGAGGGAAAGAACGGAGACTCAGAGACATCCAGCTGCAGGTTAAAGGTCAGCAACAAACCCAACACCTGCTGTAATTACAGGGCAAAAGGCAATACTGCATTCAGAGGTCAAACTGAAGAAAATTACTTCCTTAAGTGTTTAAAAAGTACTGATGAAACACGCAGCATAATTTAGCACAGATGTAACCTCGGTGGAAACACAAACAACAAAGCAGAAGATGACTGAAGAGAACAGTTTCTCTGTTTTTGTGCACACGGTGCAGAACCTGACTGCAGTAATTGGAAAGAGTTTTTTGCTGGGATGTGACAGGTCCTTCAATAGCTGGGCTATTGTCCAGCACCTACTGGTGTAGATGTCCTGTTGGGAGGGGAGAGCAGCCTTGTAGCAGCGTTCTGCTGTACAGATCACTCTCTGAAGAGCTTTTTGGTCCTTAACATAGCTGTTCCCATACCAGGATGCGATGTTCTGTGTGAGGATGTGTCAATGGAAAATTGTACTTAGTAGTCAGTATAATCTTTTAATGATATAAGTTTGCATATGGTAGAATACTGCATGTAATCATTTGTGTTTAGAAGTATATTGTCATGGTCTGGCTAGCAGACCGTGGGGAGTTGGGGAAATAGGACCCAAACGCCGGACTCTTCAGTGCAACAGTGTTTATTTACAAGGTGGTGAAGTAAACAACAATAAATCCCCAGTTTCCCAGACTCCCGTGTAGTGTCTTCTTCCCAAAAGTCCCCGTGTAGTGCTCTCTGCCCCAGTGTCCCTGCACTCCCCGTGCTCACTGCTCCTTCTCGTCCCACACTCCTCCTGAGGGGAAAACAATAGAGGCAGCCGTTACACACTTATCCCAGCAGGCATACACTCACACTTGTCTGTGCTTGAAGACTGACGTGTAGTCAAACGCAATAATCCAGCATCGGTGGAAGCTCCATCGCTCATCTAAATAGCTCCCCCGACGAGCCCAGATGAGGAGCAGGTGTGCGGCAAGGACTTCGGGTGTGGCCAGCCCTCAAGTTAGGCCACGGCCCCAGGGCTGAAGGTGCCTGTAACTTGGCCACAGAAGAAAGGCAATACACACACACACACACACACCTGCCTACATACAGATGTGCACAGGGGCAGTGCAGACAACACACCAAATAATAATAATAATAATGATAATAATAACAACAGTCATAGTCCCCACTGCCCACGGACCCCGAGTCCCCAGAGCCGGGTCCGTGACATATATAGTTGGTGGCATATTGAAAGAATGTCTCATCCTAGGAGGTCTGTAACATTCGAGGGTGTTCTGGCGTTCACCCCCACATCCTAGGAGTATGGGAGAGGTCGTACCTTGTCTTATTGTTTTACGGTAGGATTAACGTAGCTGTTAGTTTTAGTCTAAGTGCTTTTTTACATATAGATGAACTGTTGGATTTTCCAGACCAGCAGGTTAAGGGAAGTT
Source organism: Copadichromis virginalis (assembly GCF_057382275.1). NCBI lineage: Eukaryota > Metazoa > Chordata > Actinopteri > Cichliformes > Cichlidae > Copadichromis > Copadichromis virginalis. The sequence goes on from NC_140620.1 coordinate 11,630,260, forward strand.
GTTTATGGGGTCACACTCTGACACACAAGCACACACACACACACACACACACACACACACACACACACACACACACACATTCCAATGTAAGGAACAAGCACTCACTGGAGTTTATAAATAAAGACCGGGGCAGTCTCTCATTTGCGAATCTTGGAGCCTCACTCTTGGTGTGTGAGCTCAGGTGGCTGCCCTTGCTAGCAAGAAAATCTGTGTTTCTCCTCTCTGATTCTCTGCTGAAGAAGTGTTTTAGAATATATCTCTTAACATTATTTGGTCCTTCGAGCCGGATCAGAAAACATCAGAACTGTTATCTGTGACTCTGTTCCAAGATCCAGCACTGATTCCTGACTCCGTGGGAAGCCAGCACCGAAGTCTGTCGACAACCCTCTTAGATGAGGAGAGAGCAGCAGGACGTGAATTCGGGTCTGGGCCGGTGTTTTTAGTCTGGTCCGCGGCGCTGGGATTCAGTCTGATGATCCGAACCACCAGTGAGACGTCGGAGGGTGAGAAACACCATTTTGGTATATAAAACGGCCAAAAAGGTTTAACCCTTTAATACCTACCATAGAACCAAGTCTGCCAGAGCTTACTTTATATTTTTACATGCTGTAGTTCCATTTTTGGGAGCATTTCAAGTTGATATACATCAATACAACCATTACAGCCCAAATTTTAATAGTATGTATGCATTAAGTGCATAGTAATTACATACATTGCAAAAAAGTGCAATAAACTACAAAAAAATTTAAAATCGTTTTTGTGTTTTTAACATATATTTCTAGTTAGAGAAATTTAAGAGGCTTATTCCTCAAAATTGTAAATACAAAAAAGTTGCACAAAATAGTTTCCCACCACAGGAAATTTATTTTAAGTGTCTTCATAGTTTTATTTTTGAAATACACCAATTTTTATACACTGCAGGAAAAACGAAAATAAATATTATAGTGCAAATTTGCAAAAAAAACAGCATGTGCATCAAAATAAACTATTTCCAGCAGTGCAATATGAGTCCTAAGCATCCCAGAAACGACACAGAAAGTCATAAAGTCAAACATAACTTTTAAAAACACCAGTAGAGGCTCATAAGGCCACGATGGTAAAAAAAAACTACATTTCCGCAAAATGACGTCACTTCCTGTTTCGGGCAGGTTATGGCGGACATGCGATAGTTCACGCTGATGGACGTAGGAAGTGTTATGAACAGCTGATCGGATCGGCAAAGCGTGTTTCTGGAATATTATGTTTTTGTTGCTGCAAGTGCTTTTTATGCAGTTTTTGCAAAGCTATATGTGGAAGGAAACCGTGACCTAGGGCAAGCTGATGGCATAAGATGTAAGTACAATTCCGGTTTCATATGCAAAAAAAATTATTGCGCTAGCTCATATGGTTGCAGTGCTACCGGGATTTAAAAATAGTTATGCAAAATGGAGCGTGCCCGCTCCGACCGGCTTTAAAGGGTTAAAGGCTTTAAAACCAAGCTGACGCTGAAAGTACAAACATCACTAATGTCACATAACTTTGCCGACATGTGGCCAACAGTAATGTTTTAATGTTCTTCATTATTAAACATTCACACATAAATAAGTGACATGATATTCAGTACTTACTTTTGACAGTTCACTTTTCGGCCGCTCTGCTTTTGCCGTCTGCCATATTTTGCAGCAAAATTATCCACACCCACCGCCGCGGGATGGGGATATTGTGGGAATTGTGGGATATATGGGACCATGAAGTGCGCACCGGACCACGCTTGATATTTGGGGAAAATCGACGGCGCATTTGGAGTACGCATTTGAAGTACACTTAAAATTGGGACAGCCGTTGTCGCGTGGCGGTGACGTAATCGCACTCAAAATGCGTACTTCAAGCTTGCGGTCTCTTAATTTGGACACAGCCACTGAAGAACACACTGATCAGAGATCAAATGGTCACATGACCAAAGAGAAGCATTCAGACTGCAGTGATTGGTTACTGTTCCCACACATCAATAATCCACAGCGCCCTCCAGTGGTGGAAACACAGATAACACATGTGGAGAAACATGAAGGAGACTCACAGCAGAGGCAGACGCTCCATCTCAGACAGCCGTCATCCCCACAGCTCCACAGGTCTGCTCCCCGACCTCCTACATTACACAGAGCAACATCAGCACAGGAGGAGCCCCAACAACATTTACCTCAATGTGTTTCGTGGAGAAACATTCCCTCTTTCACCAACCACTTTTGCAACAGTGGGAGGAAAAACTCTCTTTTAACCCTTGTATGGTGTTCGGGTCTGTGAGACCCGTTTTCAGTTTTTTTCAAAAGAAAAATTAAACAATTAATTATTTTTTCAACCTGAAATTCATTGGCTTTGGCTTATTTTCTGCGAAGAACATAAATCTGAACAAATTTTCAATTACCTCATACTGTAGTCTAAGGATCTTGGAAAGAAAAGTGTCTGGACTTCTTTGAGTTGCTTGAAGACGTTTCACCTCTCATCCGAGAAGCTTCTTCAGTTCTAAGGGTCAATGGTGGAGAGTCCCAGATTTAAACGCAGTGGCAGTTTCCCCCCAAAGAGGGACAAAGGACCCCCTGATAATCCTCTACCTAATCACATGAGCCAAGGTGTGAAAGTGGGCGTGGGTCCAAGGGCTTAGATTTGACATAATAATAATGTGTATGTGTTAGTCCCCATAGGGAAATAGTTCCTCTGCATTTAACCCATTCACCCAGTGAAGCAGTGGGCAGCCACCAATGCAGCGCCCGGGGAGCAGTGTGTAGGGACAGTACCTTGCTCAGGGGTACCTCAGGGTAGCCGTTCAGTGGAGTCGAACCCCCGACCTTCCGCTCATGGGGCCACCACTCTACCTACTGAGCTATCCCTGTCCTACATGGACGGAAGGGACATGTCCCCACCAATATCCAGCGATTATTGAATTGTCCCCACCAATAATTTGATTTCGTCGAGTAAAGAAAATCAAACCCGATAGAAAGAAAAAAACGATCTGTCAACGTCTCATTCACCCAGCGGTGCAGAAGGAGTTAAATTACGTTTTCTACTGGAGTCCTACCTCATGTGACAAATATGGCCAATGTGATTGGCTGTGCTTTTCAGGGAGCTCTGTTTAGTTTTAGCAGCGGCAAGCCTGCGCTGCCAGGACCTGCAAGGATGAGAAAATGGCAGCGCAAAGGAAGAACCTGGATATAAGAAAGTATTTTTCAAAGAATCCTGTAAGTCACTTAAAGTCAAGTAAACTCATAAAATGTGTCCGTCATAATAATGTTACAGGCAATGTTCCCTCTAAGCTGCGCAATTGCGCACTGCTGGCACGGTCTCTGAGCACAGAAAATCTGCATTGCGCACAAAAAAAAATCTAACCTGAATTGAAATTAAAATTAAAACTTTAACAATTCTGTTTTGCAGTGTTAGTCAGTGAGTGACTGGCTGCTCCAGTATGGGATTAGAACGATGCCACCTTATCCCATAGTCCATCCAATCACGCGATTCACATTCACGTATATGCGCAGCTAATCAACTTCGCTGACAGGCTATGACAGTGCTCTTATCTGCCAACACCGGTGTTTTAGCTAGCAAAGCGGCGTGGCTGATGTGGGGTGAAGCCACGTTAATGACAACGTGAACAACCATTGGAGATGTGAGCAGGACAGACGGAACAATTGACGGAAACAGTGTGGACTTTATACCAGTTTTTAAATTGTGTTGATCGGCCACGTAAAACCAGAGTTATGATAAAAATATCTGCAATGTTTGGTTTTCTTCCTGAATACTATTGTTGTTTATATTTACTGCGGGAAGAAACGGTAAAAACTGAGTTTTATAAGGAAAACGCTTGAAAGCACTCTCCACCTGTGAGCAAAGACGAAACCAAAACACCCCCCACCCTTTCCCATTGGTCGAAAAATGTACCATGTCGACCAATCAAAACATGGCATTTAGTTGTTAAGAAATGGGAGGAAGTTTTAGGAGTGACGGCGGTGTTTGGAGATGTGAGAGATTTGCAACGTTTAGTGCAAATCTTGTGTAGTTAGTGTGTAGTGTAGTCAATAGTTTTGTTGTGTGTGTCAGAACAATGAGGCGACTGCTGAATGTTACAGGTGTTACAGCAGTGATACATCTGCTGTTGTCAGGCCTGCAGGTATCAGGCTGTTGTTCTCCTTTATCTCACAGTGGACAGAAATTATTTTTTGGAGTGGCACAAATAATTTGTGTGGCATCAGATTTGATGCAGAACAGCTGATTGTTCTGTAAATAGTTTGAAATGTTTGTTTGAAAAAATGCCTTGGCTGCTTTTTTTGGTAAACAGCTGCAAAAAACTTTGTTTTTGAAGAAGTAACTATATAATTAATTACCCAGTATTGGTCATTATATACTGTATTTTGCAGACAGAGAGTTACAGGACTCTCTCCCAGACCACAGACTCATTATACAAGTCAGACTTTCATTTCTTTTTAAAAAAGAAAAGAATGTTGTGTTTTAAAAATTGGAGTTCAAGTTATTTTTACTTCCAATGTTAATTAAAAGTAGTCTAACATAAATGTAAATGCTGTAATCTGATTATTTTAATAAACCATGTAATTTGGATGGATTCGACGCTGGCGTGACCACAGTGCACACGTCTGATGTCACTCACAGTGGTCCGTTCCACGAGATCGCTCAGGGAATTTGTGTGTTCGCTCAGACACATGAAAAAATAGAGGGAACATTGGTGATGGGATTTCCGGCTCTTTTTGGAGAACCGGCTCTTTCGGCTCGGCTCACCAAAAAGATCCAGCTCTTTCGGCTCCCAACCGGCTCTTCAGGTTGTTTTGTTGCTTTAATTAATTAATTATTAACAATAATATACAATTATGCACAAAAAGAAATACTAATGAAAAAAAAGTTTTCATTTATATATGTTTATATATAAATATATTCGGCGGCCCCTAGAGACAAAACACATTTCTAGTGTTAACTGAACTTCCAAAACAGAGCTACCTAGATCACTTAAATTACACAATTGAAAGCATGTGTATTGTTCGTGTATTTATACACAAGCACTCACATATATTCAAATAATTTAAAAAAAATGTTAATTTACCTGTTACTATCACACACCAAATCCGGTCGTTGGTACTTGCTGGCTTGTGTAGCCACTAGGTAACAAAAGCTCAACACTGCCCCTACCATCCTGGAGCACTTCTCTTGTCTTTTGCACATGTTTTGGAGTTTGTACGTGCTTCTGAGGTTTTACGTGTTTTGGAGTTTGTACGTGTTTTGAAGTTCCTATGTGTTTTGTCTCTAGGGGCCACCATAAATATACTTTTATTTATTCACTCCACATAAAATTTAATAAATAAATCATATAAAACAAAAATCAACTTTTAACTTAAAGAGTCGGCTCTAAGAGCCGTTTCATTCGCGAATGACACATCAATATTACCAAACGAAGACGTCAGGCTTGGATAGCAGCGGTAAGACGAGCTGATATCGAGTTCTCTGCCATCATTTTTTGTTGGTGTGCTCCCGACATTTTCATTCCGGTAAGTCCTAAAGAAATTCCTATTTCTCTTTATAGGCTTTTAGTTTTATTTTCAATGTGCTGAGGTCATAGAAAATCAGAACAAAAAGCCTAATGTGTGATGCAGCAGAACTATGTTCTGTTTAAGGAGTAGCTTATTGGTGACAACTCCTGCAGAGTAGCATTTGCCTTTTTTGCGGACGGCTCCTTTTGCTCCTTTTCACTGCAGACGGTGTGTTTATGTTTTCCTCTGGAGCAAATTTTGGGGCAGCTGCTGAGGAGAAGTCAATGTTATGTGCAACCTTTGGCTGTATCTTGGTCATATGGTCAACGTACTCCCAACGTGGAGGCTTAAAAATGGCCAAATCTTGTACCCAACCGTTTGTGAATTAGATGTGCGCCTCCAGGGATTTATAATTCCGAAAATGATTCGCCGTGTATGTGCTGACTCCACAGACAAGGTACGAGAAGGTATCAGGGTAGGACAATGGCGATAGGTCTTCAGGGTTTCTACTCCACTGCCGTATTTCATACGGGTCCACATTACCAAGGCATGATATTTTTTTCAAGTTCCGTCTCACATTTTAGAACTATCTCTAAGCTTCCCTTCCCAAGTAAGATCCTGGAGGGGATTGTACATACTCAGCTGATGAAATACCTGATTGAGTCACAACTGTGTGAGGTCTTTTTAAATCTGGTTTTAAGCCCTTTCACAGTACGGAGACAGCTCTTGTCAAAGTTATGAATGACATTCTTGTTGTAACTGATCGTGGTAAATCTGCTGTGCTTGTCTTATTGGACATGACAGCTGCATTTGACACAGTTGATCACGATCTTCTGATTTCCCGCTAACACCACTGGGTGGAAATTTCAAATATGGCACTGCCATGGATAAAGTCATACCCTTTAAACACCTGGATACCTGTGCCTGTCAATCTTTGCTTGCTTGACAGTGACGTTAAACGGTGGATGGCAAATAACTTTTTTAATTATCCATTTTATGATTTAATGATCATAAAACAGAAGCAATTTTATTTGGCCCACATTGCTCTATTGTTTCTCCAGATGCTGATTTCGGTGTTTTGACCTCCCATCTGAAAAGTTCAATCGTAAATCTTGGGGAAATTTGGAGATGAAAGTGGAAATGTGCAGATTACAGTCAAAATGCCATAGCTGCTCTACCCTTTACAAAATGCCTTATGTAGATGAGTTAGGGAAACAAACTGATCAGCTGTCTAGTGATACAACATCCATCCTCTTTATTGCACGAGGACAGAACCATCAATAACCTTCCAGCTGTCCATGACCAGCCATTTCATTTTCTACAAATCCGCCCAACTTTTCCATGTTTGTTTTTTGTTTTTTTCTACATCATCTTTTCAACGTCCTTATACTGATAACCACACTGTGTTTATGAGCTGAAAGACAAATAATTTCCTTGCAACTAAAACCAATTCTGAAGTAGGATTTCTCCAACTCAGAGGGAACAGCAACCGTGGCAATTTGTCCTGAAACAACAACTTTATTCTCAAAATGATCAATAATATTTGTTTTCTTAATGTGGTCCTAATACTTCTTGGTATGGTTCTATATCTAAGATACATCAATAAAAAAGAACAAAGTGCGCTGTCTGTCTCCTGCTGTGCCTGTAAATATAGAGACCCGGAGCTCAGCAGCTCTCCAGACGTGTGTCTAGTCTGATTTACAGCTCTGTAAATGTATTCCTGCTCAGAAACTGTGTCCAAACTCACATTTGACTATTAAATGTCAACTCCCACGAAAATAAGACCTTTTGTTTATTATTAATGATCTAATGAGTGAAAATGAATCAGATTGAATGTTTCTTGTGTAAACCTGGCTCACAGAGGATGGTGTCCCAGTTAGAAATTAAACCTGACCCCCAAACATAGGTTCTTTCCAAGCTGTGAGACACCATCAGAATAGTGCAGGCATTGGAGTTCTTCACTCAAACCAACCTGTGTGTAAAATGATGGACCTCGCTACTTTGACTTCATTTGAATACTTAGCTGCTGATTTACACATGAATTTGAATGAATGAATTGAATGAATCATTTACACATGAAACAAAGTATCCTCACTATCCTGTCCTCACTATTAGAAAAGCACCAAGACAAACAGCTTGCCTTCAAGATCAAAATAATATATTTGATATCAAACTTGATTCTGAGTATGATGATGATAGAGTGGTTAAACTGATTCAAGTGACTCTTTTCTCCACTGCAGAACAACAGATTTTATTGAAAACTCAGAGTTTTTTCAAGCTGTTTCCTGGAGCAGGACCCTGAAAAATTTGAAAAAGCAGATTTAAAAACACTTCATGTCATCTGTGTTCATGAAAATGACATCATGCAGTATATCTTGTCACTAGCAGAGGGCCACAAATCACTATCAGTGACGAATTCAAGGAGATGTTAGTATCTTTTTCAGCCATGGAGCATCCACACAGTTCTAAGAGGGTTAGACAGAAAATAAAAGCAAAAACCATGAAAATGTTCTCTTAATGTGAAAATATACTCATTTTGAGAGCTTTCTTCTTTTCCCGTTTCAAAAGCAAGTGAGCACATTTGGAGAGGTTGGTTTAAAAAATTTAAAAAAAAAGAAAAGAAAAAAGAGAAATATAACATTTGGATTCTGTACATCCTGTGCTATGATTTGTCAGTCAGCTAAACTCCTTCCCCACATCAAGACTCTAATGACACAGTTCCTGGTTCAAAGGTTTATTGACAAAGGGAAAGCTGAAACTGCAACATACAGTTCAAGGCATATGTACAGATAAAATGATGAAAATAAAATAACCACTTTTTTAATACAAGTCAACATATATTCCTACAATATTTATGTGAATTTCTTCCATTTCTAACACACATATAAATATTAAATTATGATTTTAAACAACTCTTGCTGTAATTAATTGCTTGCACCTCTATTTTGTTTTTCCGATTGCCCTTTAACTAACTCAGTGATCGATCGCTAGTATAAATTGTAGGAGATTGTTTTTTTATCATTATACTTAGAGAAAATTACCTTCTTCAACAAGAATGATCCATACATGAGCATAATAAATAAAACAACTCTGTATATACATACATACCCACAAAGCCACCAAAGGCAATGGATGTATCCGGACAAAGCTGGATTTAACTAGCTGAGTAAAATCTTTCTCCTCAATTTACTGACTACCTTCTTGTTTGCTTATGACATAATTTCCTATTACAGATTAGATTTTAAGGTGGTGGAAGTCAGTTCTGATTACATATTTAACATGTAAGAAATTAAAATAATATACCCACCATCTACCTTAAACTGACTTTTCTTTTAATATCATATATCAATAATAGTTTGTGTGTTCGCTCAGACACATGAAAAATTAGAGGGAAGACTGATGTCAACCCCCCACTAAAGATCTCAGTCAGTAAGCATGAAACATACAAACTTGCTTTCATTTTCAAATGATGAGCTTCCAACAATGAGTGAAACAGTAAGAGCATGTGGAGAGTTTGAAAACATCCGATTAAGAAAGAGAAATCAAACATTTAGATTCATTTTAATGAGCTCAGACTTGTTGAAAATGCAGAGGAGCTGGTTGTGAACTGAGCTTCAGAGAAACACAACATACTGAGATTCACTGTGAAGCTTTGAGTGGAAAAAGACAGAAAACAACATGTGGATCCGGGAATAATGGGAGCTTCCATCTTTAAAGGACTGAAGAGGAAGAAGTTTACAAGGAATCATTCAGAACAGTTTCAAACATCAACTGATTGAATCCATGAATCTGAAAACGTGTTTGTGAGTGAAAGAGACAGACATGTACAGACTGAACTATCTGTTCAACAGTCAGAGTGTTTCTCTAACAGGAGACACTCTTTACACTCCACTCAGCACAGGGACACTGAGGCACCAGGAGACCAGAGCCAAAATCCAGGATAAAGAGTTTCAGTGAATGTGGTGTTGAAGGTGTGGAGGTGGATCAGAGTATCAGAGGAGACTCTGTAGAAGGACAGAGTGCCAGCAGGACAGTCCACATACACTGCTACTCTGTTAGAGACAGAGGAGGAGGAGGAGGAGGAAGAGGAGGAGGATATGGATGTGTGGCTGTTATTGTGACAGATATAAAGAGGACCATCCTCAGAGCAGATCAGGCTCCAGGAATGATCGTTCCATCCAAATGCGCAGTCCTTACTGCCTCCTTTCCTTCTGATTCTTCTGTAACTCACTGATATCTCAACTGTTTCTTTCCACTCGACCTCCCAGTAACAGCGACCAGCCAGACCAGTACTACACAGCAGCTGTTCACAAACATCAAATCTGTCTGGATGATCAGGATATGACTGAACCTCCTCCACACGTGTCACCTTCCTGTTGTTGTCAGACAGTTTGAGGTGTGTGTGTACTGTGTTTGTGTCGATTTTGAGTTGACAGGAATCTGATGGAGAGAACAAACACAATCCAGCTGCAGTTATTGATCCATCATCTGTTCATTGATTGACACTTTGATGATGACTCCTGACATCAGAATGATGATGATGGTTGAATGAGTGCTGCTTTGTTTTCATGAATCACATTAAAAACACACTTACACTTCCTCAGACCTGGTCTCAACCATTGGACTCCAGCAGGCTCCACCCTGAAAGGAGGAGGGGGGTCAGACCAGCACAGTCAGCATGCACACATGGACATTACATTGCTGTCATACACATACTGTTAGACACTGTATAAAAGGCCCCAAAGTTCATAGAATAGTTTTATTGGTGTTTACAAGTTTATTTGCAGTTCATTTAATATTCAGTCTTCTGTCGGTTTGGGTCAGCCCACCGTCTAGTGACATCATCCGGTTAGTAAGGTGGGCAGTTTAATGTCAGATGAGCAGTGTTGGTCCGGAGAGGGTGCACTTAGGGTTGCCAACCGTCCCTTAAAAAACGGAATCGTCCCATATTTAGAAACAAAAGTGCACGTCCCGTATTGAGCTAATAAGGGACGCACTTTGTCCCGTAATACAGTGAGAATCAAAAGTAGTCTATAAATGTTAATGGAATTAACGCTTTGTTTGAAAACATAATTCCCAGCCCCTCTCCTGCTTTGTGACCAATGAGCTGACAGCACACTTATGACAATTCGAGTATGACAATTCAGATTACCGCTCATCTCATTGGTCGAGGAAAGGTCGCTTACGGAGAAAATACCGGAAGACAACAGATGACCACAACAAGAAGCATGGCCAACAGGGAAACAAACGCCGACACGGCGGTGCAAGTCTCGGACGACAGTACACCTAAAGCTGGGCTTACACTGTTTTTTTCAAACTGCACGATTGACTCGCAGGGGTTAGAAGTTCATAGGTCACGATGCAGGGTCTCACACTATACGGCCTGATGCTGTGATGCAACCTGAGTGCTCACACTGTGCCTCCATAAAACGAAGGTTATAACCAATGTTCCCTCTAATTTTTCATGTGTCTGAGCGAACACACAAACTCCCTGAGCGTCCCTTGGACCACTGTGAGCAACAGCAGACGTGTGCACTGTGGTCACGCCAGCATCGAATCCATCCAAGTTACTTGTTTATTAAAATAATCAAATTACAGCATTTACATTTATGTTAGACTACTTTTAATTAACTCCTTTAGCCCCACTTACAATGAAAATTAAAAAAATAAAAATCTAGTCATTGACCTGTGTAGTATGTTAACACTATTGGAAGTAAAAATAACTTGAACTCCAATTTTGAAAAAACAACTTTCTTTTATTTATTTATTTTTTAAATAAAGCTCTGACTTATTATGAGTCTGAGTCTGTGGTCTGGGAGAGAGTCCTATAACTCTGTCTGCAAAATACCATATATAATGACCAATGTTGGGCAATTAATTATATAGTTACTACTTCAAAAAAGTTACTGAGTTTTGGTATGAACAACAAAGTTTTTTGTAGCTGTTTAACTAAAAATGCAGCCAAGGCGTTTTTTAAATAAACATTTCAAACTATTTACAGAACAATGAAGCGCCTTGAGGCGACTTTTGTTGTGATTTGGCGCTATATAAATAAAATTGAATTGAATTGAAATTGAATTGAATTGAATTGAATCAGCTGTTCTGCATCAAATCTGATGCCACACAAATTATTTGTGCCACTCCAAAAAATAATTTGTGTCCACTGTGAGATAAAGGAGAACAGCCTGATACCTGCAGGCCTGACAATAGGAGATGTATCACTGCTGTAGCACCTGTAACATTCAGCAGTCGCCTCATTGTTCTGACACACACAACAAAACTATTGACTACACTACACACTAACTACACTGGACTGTTTCCTGATTGATCTGTGAGCTATTTCCTGTCTGTGTCAGCAGACCTTGTAGGAGAGTCTGATTGGTCTGCAGTGAAAGACCCAGGAGGAAGCGGAGGAACAAGTCCAGGTGTCCATTTGGACTCTGTAAGGCCTTGTCCACAGCACTCTGGTAGAAGTGAATCGCTGAAGATTCTGTTGTTTCAGGCTTCTGGGAGGTGGTTTGTTGTTCTTGCAGCAGATTGAGTCCAGAGTTGATGAAGGTCAGATGGACATGAAGAGCAGCCAGAAACTCCTGAACACTCAGATGGATGAAGCAGAACACCTTGTCCTGGTACAGTCCTCTCTCTTCTTTAAAGATCTGTGTGAACACTCCTGAGTACACTGAGGCTGCTCTGATGTCGATGCCACACTCTGTCAGGTCTGATTCATAGAAGATCAGGTTTCCTTTCTGCAGCTGATCAAAAGCCAGTTTTCCCAGAGACTCAATCATCTTCCTGCTCTCTGGACTCCAGTGTGGATCTGTCTCAGCTCCTCCATCATACTTGACCTTCTTCACTTTGGCCTGAACCACCAGGAAGTGGATGTACATCTCAGTCAGGGTGTTGGGCAGCTGTCCTCCCTCTCTGGTTTCCAGCACATCCTCCAGAACTGTAGCAGTGATCCAGCAGAAGACTGGGATGTGGCACATGATGTGGAGGCTTCGTGATGTCTTGATGTGGGAGATGATTCTGCTGGCCCGCTCCTCATCTCTGAATCTCTTCCTGAAGTACTCCTCCTTCTGTGGGTCAGTGAACCCTCTGATCTCTGTCACCCTGTGAACACAGTCAGGAGGGATCTGATTGGCTGCTGCAGGTCGTGTGGTTATCCAGAGGCGAGCAGAGGGAAGCAGTTTCCCCCTGATGAGGTTTATCAGCAGCACATCAACAGAAGTGGACTTTCTAGGGTCAGTTAGGATTGTAGTTTTGTGGAAGTCCAGAGGAAGTCGACACTCATCCAGACCATCAAAGATGAACACAACCTGGAAGTCTTCAAAGCTGCAGATTCCTGCTTCTTTGGTTTCAGTAAAGAAGTGATGAACAAGTTCCAGCAAGCTGAACTTTTCCTCTTTCAGCACATTCAGCTCTCTGAAAGTGAATGGAAATATGAACTGGATGTCCTGGTTGGCTTTGTCTTCAGCCCAGTCCAGGCTGTATTTCTGTGTTAAGACTGTTTTCCCAATGCCAGCCACTCCCTTTGTCAGCACTGTTCTGATTGGTTCATCTCTTCCAGGTGAGGCTTTAAAGATGTCTTCTTGTCTGATTGTTGTTTCTGGTCTGTCTCGTTTCCTGGATGCTGCTTCAATCTGTCTGACCTCATGTTCATCATTGACCTCTGCAGTCCCTCCCTCTGTGATGTAGAGCTCTGTGTAGATCTGATTCAGGAGGGTTGGGTTTCCTGCTTTAGCGATCCCCTCAAACACACACTGGAACTTCTTCTTCAGGCTTTGCGCTAAACGTTGCAAATTTCTCACATCCCCAAACACCGCCGTCACTCCTAAAACTTCCTCCCGTTTCTTAACAACTAAATGCCATGTTTTGATTGGTCGACATGGTACATTTTTTGACCAATGGGAAAGAGTGGGATGTTTTGGTTTCGTCTTTGCTCACAGGTGGAGAGTGCTTTCAAGCATTTTCCTTATAAAACGCCGTTTTTACTGTTTCTTCCCGCAGTAAATATAAACAACGATGAATAAAGTATTCTGATTATTCAGGAAGAAAACCAAACATTGCAGATATTTTTATCATAACTCTGGTTTTACATGGCCGATCAACACAATTTAAAAACTGGTATAAAGTCCACACTGTTTCCGTCAATTGTTCCGTCTGTCCTGCTCACATCTCCAATGGTTGTACACGTTGTCATTAACGTGGCTTCACCCCACATCAGCCACGCCGCTTTGCTAGCTAGAACACCGGTGTCGGCAGATAAGAGCACTGTCATAGCCTTCTTTATTTTCAATTCAGGTTAGAATTTGTTTTCTGTGCGCAACGCAGATTTTTTCTGAGCAGAGACCGTGCCAACTCACACTTTGACTCACACAGACACACCACCACCATCAACTTTGCTAAATTGCTAATGAAAAGCATTGATCGGGCAGCTGGGATTGAGCAGCAGTGTAAATCGAACTATTTTCACGGTTGTTGTGGTCATGATAATAATTTTGTGAGGCCGCATCAAAAAGGCTCGGATGAGCTTTCCAAAGTTCTACAAGTTGTGCCTCCATCGCTTGTGTCCAGATCACAGGCTGCACAGCAGTGCTGCTCCATCTTTTTCACTGACGTTTACATGTTTGCGCATGAGCAGTGTGAGTGGCTGTGGTGACACCCTCACGAGCGATTGATGATCGGGAGCTGCTCGAGGTGTTAATCGCTTCTCGTTACCTCACGTATACTACACGATGCACGATGAAGGCCAAAATCGGGCCGATCACGAAATCGGTCGCACGACTCAAAAATCGGCTCAAAATGGGCCAAAAATCGCACAGTGTAAGCCCAGCATTAGAGCAGCAATGTTTGTTCCCCTCAGAGAAAGAAAAAAAAAGGCAAAAGTACAGGAAGGAATGGGAAAAGGAAAACACCTGGCTGGAAAAGTGCATGATAACACCTTTAAAGCGCACTGCACTGTGTGCCGGCGCACTTTTTCCATAGGCATGCTTCTAATGGTGGGCACATGAAGAACATGATTGGCGTGAAAGCTCGGGGAACCCTTAACCAATTTTCCATCCACCAGGCCACGGCAGAAGCAGATATGGTATGTAAACATTGGTTTGTTTTTTTTAAACCCTCTGGTTAAGGTTAATATGGGCATGTTCAGTGAATATCAGCGCTATGTGGCCAGAAGTGTGATAATATAATTTATTTGATGAGTTATTATGCGTAATCATGGGAACAAGCAGGTTTACAAATGGGAGCAGCTGATTAGCATTAGAAAAGCTGAAATAATGCCTGAACTGAAGCCAATTGTACTAAAAACACTATATGTGCACTGTTACAAGAATGTTTTTCGTTCTATTGTTTTCTATTAATTTATATAATTTTAAGTTAAGCAGGACAGAGTTCTTTTAAAGAAAGATTTACTTATATTCTCAAAAGTTAAGCATGACAGGCTTCTGTTTAAGAAAGAGACCTGTTTTACTGTGTTAATGTTGTCATTTTGAGCTAAAAATAAATGGCTAAATTGTCATTTGTTTCCCATATGGTCATATCACAAAGAATATGCATCTGCTTAAATCAAATTCAAGTCAAATGGTTAAAAATATAATTTCACACAAAAAAAAAGAGCTACCACACTGGGAAGGGTGAAGACAACTGGGTTGCCCGGACCTGGCCACGAGGTGTCCATTATTTATTTTTCAGGGAGTTGGCAACCCTAGGTGCACTGATTCCAGGGGGATGTTATGTGTGTGTGAATGGCAAGTAAGTAGTGACCTGTGTTGTATTTTGCCTTTGTTTGTGTCAGTACTGTAGTATGTTACCATTTAGGAGCTAATATAGTCCATAGTTGGAGCGGTAGGCCACGCATGCAACGCGGGAGTTCACTGTCATTTCATATGCTAATTTATGTTGTTAGCCTATCCCGGTTTAGCTTTGTTGATGCTCGTATGTCCATAATGTCATTCCTGTGTTATCAGACCTTCTATGTACAATTAGGTACGAGGATTAATAAAATAGCGATCGTAGTTTGACCGGAAGGATCGCGTTCCCGCTTAGCGTTCACAATAAGAGCATTACGGGTCGGGTGATTATAATGGGCTTTTATTCATTGTTTTTTAATTTAACGCTTTTATATTGTACCACTGCCGGAAGTAGTTCCTATGTCCCCACGGTGACTTAACCTCGCACTAATGCAGTCTAGTTGCATACTGTGAGCAGTTTGAAGTGTACTAAATTGTTCTGATATAGATATATATATATATATATATATATATATATATATATATATATATATATATATATATATATATATATATATATATATATATATATATATATATATATATATATATGAGATTATATTAACTATATTGTATTATATCTATATTTGAGTATTTTACTTCTCTATTCTCTTTATTTATCTTTTATTTGTATTGTTTATTTCCTTTGTAGAAAACCACACATATATGTGCTGTGTTTACAGCCCCAGAAATTGAGTGGTGACAATAAAGTGTCTCAAACAGTACCTCAAGCTCCCTTCTTCTGTCATACTCTGGGACAATTTGGCCTTAAGTGGTGTTCTGGCCGACACACCAGGGTGACCGTAGTGCTCAAAGACTGAATCAGTGCCACAGCCGTGCCTCTCTTTGATATCTCCACTATAGACACTGATAAAGAAACAGTCCAACATTTTCACAAATACACTTCAGTCCATACGTGGATCGAACTGCTGATGATTTCGAGTGGCTACCGGCTCGGACATTGTCTGGATCGACAAGGCCAAAATCAAGATGGTACGGAGGGAGGTTAGCCAAGTACCGAAGCTGCAAAAAGGTGCAATAAAAGTGCCTAAGAAGTACAGCAAGCTGTGCATATCAGAGGAAACTGCCTTGCAAAGACTCACAACCTTCACCAGCCTCTTGAACACTGCAGAAACTCAAAATCTTACCAAGTATATTTGTCTTATTTTTGAGTCAAAATTATCTCATTACTCATAAAATAGAACACAATCAGCTAAAGCGCAACATTTCAGTAGGCTAAAGGAACTTATTTCAGGACAGTGAATCTTAAAGCTAAAATATCTTGTATTAAGTGAAAAAAATCTGCCAGTGAAACAAGTGAAAATACTTGGTCACATTACAGCCACAAACATGAATCAATTTTATTGGAATTCCACGTGAAAGACCAACACAAAGTGGTGCACACGTGAGAAGTGGAACGGAAATCATACATGATTCCAAACATTTTTTTACAAATAAATAACTGCAAAGTGGGGTGTGCGTAATTATTCAGCCCCCTTTGGTCTGAGTACAGTCAGTTGCCCATAGACATTGCCTGATGAGTGCTAATGACTAAATAGTGCACCTGTGTGTAATCTAATGTCAGTACAAATACAGCTGCTCTGTGACGGCCTCAGAGGTTGTCTAAGAGAATATTGGGAGCAACAACACCATGAAGTCCAAAGAACACACCAGACAGGTCAGGGTAGTGATGGCCAAATGAAGCTTTCTGAAGCACTGAAGCTTGTATTGAAAAACGGTTCATTACTAGAGGCTTTTCAACATAGTCCTCTCTGGTGACATCTGGTGGCCAAAAATATGAAGAGCAGCTTGAATCCACAAAATAAAACCAACCGCTTCATTATGATTGCCCACTCTACAGAGTGTAATTCTGTCTGATATTGGGCCGCCGTTGTGTTGCTTTGAACGTGTATTCTTTGGTGGTTAAAAAAATGTGGTTTATTTGTTTAATAAATAATTTTGACCTGTAAAATTTCCTTGTTTAAACATGCACCATGGTGTGGTCTTTCTTTGCTTGTGATTTCTTGATGTTGGTAAATGCAATATTTGAAAAATACCACGTTACATATAATAATGCACATTATGGAGTATGCTTCTGCTGTGAGGTCCTGCCTCCATGTACTTTTGCAATTAATTGCTAGACGGGTTAATTTATAAATAATATTATATTAGGGAAATTTTCCTATACATATTTTTGACCTGGGGGTAGAATTGATTGTGAAATGGAAAGGGAAAATGCTTATGAACTTGCAAATTAAAAACATGATGCATTGACGGTAACCCCTTTTCATTTTTATTTAAGAAGAGAATTTGTTCCTCTGTGCGATGGCCGAACCTGTTCCTTTTCGTGGAGATAATTTCTCCTGCCTTAAAGAAAATCTGTTCACATGGAACAGAAGAGGCTGGAGTGCAGAGAAACTGGTAGAGATGCAGTTATACAGTCTACCTGGGCCCCACAAACTATCAGCTAAAGAGAATAAATACATTAAATTGCTGCACATTTTGTAGACTAACATTTTAAGATTATTTTAAAAATAAAATATATGTTTTTATAACATTAAATGTTACGAGTCAAATGGAAGTCTTTCTAAAGTTATTTAATGATATTTATATTATGGAAGCAGATTTTTGACATTTTAAGTTTTTCCTGTTTTCAGATAAAATAAACACGCACAAAACAAAAGCAAACAGCCAGAACACAAAGATGGAAAACCAAAATCAACTCAAAATACTCCCACACAACAGAACCTCCTCTGTCAGTGCGCCCCAGGGTGGCTGTGGTTACAATGTAGCTTGCCATCACCAGTGTGCGAATGTGTGTGTGAATGGGTGGGTGACTGGATATGTAAAGCGCTTTGGGGTCCTTAGGGACTAGTAAAGCGCTATATAAATACAGGCCATTTACCATATTCCTCGCTGGCTCCAAATCTCTCAGTGGAATGATCAGTGGTTTGCTATCTGTCACCATCAAAACACTCCACAAATCCCGCGAATGATTCACCTGCTTATAATCCAGTGAATCAGATACCGAAGCAGTTAGGTTCTAAATGAAGCTTCGGACGTCACTGATCACGTGACTCTGGCAATACAAATCAAGCTTCGACACAGTGCTTCTGAAGCAGTGTGTTGATTTATTTGACACACGCACCGGAGCTTCAGCTTCAAGCGAGCCATTACTAGGTCAGGGATAAAGTTATTGAGAAATTTAAAGCAGGCTTAGGCTACAAAAAGATTTCCCTTGAACATCCCACGGAGCACTGCTCAAGCCATCATTCAGAAATGGAAGGAGTATGGCACAACTGTAAACCTACCAAGACAAGGCCGTCCACCTAAACTCACAGGCCGAACAAGGAGAGCGCTGATCAGAAATGCAGCCAAGAGGCCCATGGTGACTCTGGACGAGCTGCAGAGATCCACAGCTCAGGTGGGGGAATCTGTCCATAGGACAACTATTAGTCGTACACTGCACAAAGTTGGCCTTTATGGAAGAGTGGCAAGAAGAAAGCCATTGTTACAGAAAACCATAAGAAGTCCCGTTTGCAGTTTGCTACAAGCCATGTGGGGGACACAGCAAACATGTGAAGAAGGTGCTCTGGTCAGATGAGACCAAAATGCAAAACGCTATGTGTGGCGGAAAACTAACACTGCACCTCACTCTGAACACACCATCCCCACTGTCAAATATGGTGGTGGCAGCATCATGCTCTGGGGGTGCTTCTCTTCAGCAGGGACAGAGAAGCTGGTCAGAGTTGATGGGAAGATGGATGGAGCCAAATACAGGGCAATCTTGGAAGAAAACCTCTTGGAGTCTGCAAAAGACTTGAGACTGGGGCGGAGGTTCACCTTCCAGCAGGACAACAACCCTAAACATAAAGCCAGGGCAACAATGGAATGGTTTAAAACAAAACATATCCATGTGTTAGAATGGCCCAGTCAAAGTCCAGATCTAAATCCAATCGAGAATCGGTGGCAAGATCTGAAAACTGCTGTTCACAAACGCTGTCCATCTAATCTGAGTGAGCTGGAGCTGTTTTGCAAAGAAGAATGGGCAAAGATTTCAGTCTGTAGATGTGCAAAGCTGGTAGAGACAGACCCTAAAAGACTGGCAGCGGTAATTGCAGCAAAAGCTGGTTCTACAAAGTATTGACTCAGGGGGCTGAATAATTATGCACACCCCACTTTGCAGTTATTTATTTGTAAAAAATGTTTGGAATCATGTCTGATTTTCATTCCACTTCTCACGTGTGCACCACTTTGTGTTGGTCTTTCACGTGGAATTCCAATAAAATTGATTCATGTTTGTGGCTGTAATGTGACAAAATGTGGAAAAGTTCAAGGGGGCCCAATACAATTGCAAGCCACTGTAACTAACTGATTTAGGGAAAGCTGAACAAAGAGTGACTTTTTTTTCGAACTTGCAAAGGGAACCCACTGACAACATTAAGAAAATTATTCTGTTCACCACAAACTGCAGAAATTGAGTGATCATACAAGTAACGCCAATTACAGCACATAAGAATTAAAATGTCTTTTAACTTAGCATTGTCACAAAACATTTGGAAAATGCGGGACAACTGAATATAGACAGTGCAGTAACAGAACAATGGTTTGTTCCATGTATTGCATTTTGAAGAGTTGTTTTCACTACAGGCTGGATCTGGGTGTCTCTTTAATAATAATTACACCAAGGAATATTTTAGAAATTCTGAAAATTTATCCTGCTACATGAACATTCACTACTGAAATGAGTATTGACGAACACTTAAAATTGGATCCATTTTCCAGACACTAGCACCCATGACAGTTTTTTTTTTTTTTTTTTTTTTTAAATTGTACACACCAGCTTTTTGCTTATTAGAATAAATATTAACAAAATAAAAGGATGAGAGCATCTTTACTTACAAAGAGTTATTAGAGGCACTAATCACTGGCGGCAGCCTCAGAGGAGTCTCCTCTGCAGAGAATTTCTTCTGGTCAAAAAAATGTAGGTCTTTTCTTGATGACATTAAGATGAACAGCAGAGCTGACCACTGAGCAGGAGAAAGAAGTGAGAGACTTCCTGAACTCAAGTACCGCTGAATCTCCTCCACTAAAGAACAATCATTTAGTTCATTCAGAGAGTGGAACAGATTGATGGTTTTCTCTGCAGACAGATTCTCACTGAGCTTCTTCTTGATATACTGGACTGTTTCCTGATTGGTCTGTGAGCTACTTCCTGTCTGTGTCAGCAGACCTTGTAGGAGAGTCTGATTGGTCTGCAGTGAAAGACCCAGGAGGAAACGGAGGAACAAGTCCAGGTGTCCATTTGGACTCTGTAAGGCCTTGTCCACAGCACTCTGGTAGAAGTGAATCGCTGAAGATTCTGTTGTTTCAGGCTTCTGGGAGGTGGTTTGTTGTTCTTGCAGCAGATTGACTTCAGAGTTGATGAAGGTCAGATGGGCATGAAGAGCAGCCAGAAACTCCTGAACACTCAGATGAATGAAGCAGAACACCTTGTCCTGGTACAGTCCTCTCTCCTCTTTAAAGATCTGTGTGAACACTCCTGAGTACACCGAGGCTGCTCTGATATCGATGCCACACTCTGTCAGGTCTGATTCATAGAAGATCAGGTTTCCTTTCTGCAGCTGATCAAAAGCCAGTTTCCCCAGTGACTCAATCATCTTCCTGCTCTCTGGACTCCAGTGTGGATCTGTCTCAGCTCCTCCATCATACTTGACCTTCTTCACTTTGGCCTGAACCACCAGGAAGTGGATGTACATCTCAGTCAGGGTCTTGGGCAGCTGTCCTCCCTCTCTGGTTTCCAGCACATCCTCCAGAACTGTAGCAGTGATCCAGCAGAAGACTGGGATGTGACACATGATGTGGAGGCTTCGTGAAGTCTTGATGTGGGAGATGATCCTGCTGGCCTGCTCCTCATCTCTGAATCTCTTCCTGAAGTACTCGTCCTTCTGTGGGTCAGTGAACCCTCTGACCTCTGTCACCCTGTGAACACAGTCAGGAGGGATCTGATTGGCTGCTGCAGGTCGTGTGGTTATCCAGAGGTGAGCAGAAGGAAGCAGTTTCCCCCTGATGAGGTTTATCAGCAGCACATCCACTGAGGTGGACTTTCTAGGGTCAGTCAAGATTGTAGTTTTGTGGAAGTCCAGAGGAAGTCGACACTCATCCAGACCATCAAAGATGAACACAACCTGGAAGTCTTCAAAGCTGTAGATTCCTGCTTCTTTGGTTTCAGTAAAGAAGTGATGAACAAGTTCCAGCAAGCTGAACTTTTCCTCTTTCAGCACATTCAGCTCTCTGAAAGTTAATGGAAATATAAACCGGATGTCCTGGTTGGCTTTGTCTTCAGCCCAGTCCAGGCTGTATTTCTGTGTTAAGACTGTTTTCCCAATGCCAGCCACTCCCTTTGTCAGCACTGTTCTGATTGGTTCATTTCTTCCAGGTGAGGCTTTAAAGATGTCTTCTTGTCTGATTGTTGTTTCTGTTCTGTCTCGTTTCCTGGATGCTGCTTCAATCTGTCTGACCTCATGTTCATCATTGACCTCTGCAGTCCCTCCCTCTGTGATGTAGAGCTCTGTGTAGATCTGATTCAGAACGGTTGGGTTTCCTGCTTTAGCGATCCCCTCAAACACACACTGGAACTTCTTCTTCAGGGCAGATTTAAGGTTATGATGACAAGCGGCAGCTTGAAGTTCTAAATTAGAAGAAATATGTAGACTATCACGTGAAAGTGGAAACAAAGACTTAATTCCAAAAAGAATGAATCTTTAAAACCTGTTGGTCTGTCTCTTAAGATATTAGAAAATTTTCATTCATCCAAATGTTTAAATCTTCATAGAAATCCTCTTACTGCTCTGCAGACGGTCAGCCAGCTCCTCCTGCTTCATTCTCCTTAGGAAGTCCACTGTGATCTTCACAAATGCCCCTGTGCTGCTCCTCCTCTGCTCCTCATCCTCATCCTCCCTCTGACTCTCTAAGCATTCTGGGTAATCTGGACTCAGAACCTTCTGGATCTTCTTCAGCTCGTTCTTCACAAAAGTGATGATGTTGTCCTCCAGCAGCTGGAACAGAATACTTTATGAATGATCCGATCAGAGTGAAGTCATGGAGCCAAACATCAGATCCATGTTGGACACACTGACAATCCACTGATCTACAAAGAGCAGCATGGAGATGACTGAGAACAGAATAGATGTAAAAGTAGTTGTTGTACATGTACAGACCATAAATATGGAGTCCAGCTGTGTTTGATGGGCAGACTGACCACTGGGAACCTCTGAGCTCTGCTTGTCCACACTGTGGAGGAACCATGGACACACACACACACACACACACTTTAATTATTGAAATTTGAATTTAGCCTCTAAAAGCTGTGTTCAGTCACTTTTGCTGCTTCCCTTGTTGCATCTGTATTTGTAGTTTTGCTGTCAGAGATCAAAATGATCAATAATACAAATTACACTCCAGAGTCCTTCCACTGTTATCCTGACCACTGACACTTCTTTGTTGGGTTTTTCACTCTACAATCATTTTTGTTTTTTTCCAAAGTTAATAAAAAGTTAAAATATATCAGGAGGTCAACAACAGTTTGTTAAACTCACAGCTGAACTCTGAACATCACACTGCTGGAATCAAAAAACTACTTCCTGTTCAGCTGCTGCTTGCTGTTTTTCATTAATAATTAATGAATTGATTGAAGGAATTTTTCTGCAGTCACAGAAATTTTCATTAAACACTTCAGTTCATGAAAATGTCAGCACTGCTGAGGAGCAGGAAGTGGGCATCAGACTGAGTGAAGAGTTTTAGGACAGAGAGTTTGAGAATAATCTCCCCTTCCTAAAAATAATCTGAGTATCTGCTGTGTTTGTGGAAACACTCCAACACACACCACTGCACATATGAACATGTGTGTGAAACAGAGCTGACATTAAACATGATGGAGGATTTATTCACAAACACACAACAACATTTACACACACATTACCTCTCTGCAGGACGACACACGTCTGATTTAAAGTCAATACCATAAACTTTAGACTGGTCACTCTGTAAGGACAGAGAGCTGGGTGGAGGTCCAGGTGGGTTCCTGTGAATAATGATGGAGCAGTGATGTGAGTGCTGAGCTGTGACATGGATAAGAGTCATGGACAGTTAGAGATGGTCATCTCACCTGTGCGCTTTGGTCTGGCTCTCATGTTCCCCACACAGAGTGGTTTTAGAGGGAGGGACTCCCTCCTCTCTGTCCTCACACTGATCCATGCTGCTGAATTCACATCAGCTCACACACACTTTCTACCTTCACCTGCAGGGGAAACACAAATCATTCATGTGCACATTAACTGAAATCCTCCTTTCCATCATGTGTGCTGTCCAAATATCAGCTGCTTCTTTCCTGCTTCCTCTCAGTGTCAGCTGAATGCAGTCAGACAGCAGTGTGAGGCAGAGGAAGCTGCCATCAGCTGCTCTCCTTTTACTATCAGTCCACTAGATGGAGCCATGAACCACATACGATGCATTCAGGGCACAACCAGGCTCTACCATCAGCCAGCAGGCCACAGCCCGGCTGCAGCACCAGCCACCAGGCCACAGTCAGCCTCCACCATCAGCTAGCACAGACCGTCCCAAAGTGTGGGGCCCGCCCCTAGGGGGGGCACAGAGCCATTGCAGGGGGTCGCGGCATGAAAAGGGAAAAAAAAACAACAACAACAAAAATGCTTGGACACTGCTAGCATGGGGCGCCTACAAACGCAAAGCAGGAGATGAAGCATCGCTGAATATGTTTCCAAACCAACTTCATTCTAAGCCAAAGACTAAAAATATGGTGAAGCAAATCTTCCCTTTGGTTTCACCTGCACAAGTGCCGAGGTAGGTCTCCCTGCAGAATAGGTTTTCCCTTCGTCAGGAGCAGCGCTGGGCTCTTCAAATCATGGACAATCAGTATCCCACATTCTTGATATTTAGTTCACTAACACTTGTTGTAATGACTAACTACTCCTGACATTTTGGAGATGTTTGCTCTTTATACAGTAAAGTTACAGCAGGATACAAATAACATCAGGCTGATCCTGCCACGATTTGTTCCCTCGGTTCAAATCACGGACAAACAGGATCCCACAGTTGTTTATGTTTTTAAACCCATTTTGCACAGAGAGGCATTTTTTTTGAAAAATGTATTGATAGCAATGTTGAATATTATTACACATGAAAAAAACAACAACATGTAAAATAATCACGCTGTGACGCCTCTGCCTTTGTAAATGGAGGGACAGTAACTGTGTGTATGTAAGCGTGTAAACCTGCAGATAGTCAGATTAACAGTATTTTGTCTCTATCTATCTCTATCTGCCATTCTGCAATTCATCTCATGTAAACAATAACGTGGCGCACAGCACCCGAGTAGGTGCGGACGTAGCATAAAAGATTTAGTAGTTTATTTTCTTACTACCTGCAGATTACTTGTATTTGCTTAATTGTTTACTAAATGTTTGAGGTGTGAAATAAACTGCAATGGAGCAAAATATGGGTGTGTGTGGTTGGAGGATGTGTTAGTGCGTACGTGTGTGTGTGTGCGCGCGCGGGGTGTGTGTGTGTGTGGGGGGGGGGGGGGGGGGGGGGGCAACATTTTTCTTTTAAAACAAAGGG
This sequence comes from Copadichromis virginalis, assembly GCF_057382275.1. NCBI lineage: Eukaryota > Metazoa > Chordata > Actinopteri > Cichliformes > Cichlidae > Copadichromis > Copadichromis virginalis. The sequence goes on from NC_140620.1 coordinate 11,655,194, forward strand.
GGGCCCAGCGAAAAAGTTTGAGAACCACTGAGCTAGCAGGTCCAGCCAGGCTCCACCATCAGCTAGCTGGTCCAACCAGCAGGCCACAACCAGACTCTACCACAGGTCTACCAGGTCTACCTTATTTTTTTTTCCTCTTTCAGTCAGCATGTTATACTTAGTAGCCTTTTTTTCCTTTATTGCTTTTATTGAAAGCTTTTTGTCTACATGAGGTGCAGGAACAGTCTGCGGAGCAAGAGAAACCATACTTCTTACTCCTCTCAAAGGGAACAAGGTGGGATCTTACATCTTTTAGAAGCTTCTCAAACGTGATCATCAGCAGAGATCTCGATCCAACTGATTTATTTATTCCACATCACTGGTTTATTTCCCAATTCTCTTACCCCCCAAAGAGATTGGGCACTAAGAGAAATCAGTCTGTAATCCTACAAAAAAAATCTGTGAAAAGAAAATGTTTCATTGTTCTTCTGCTTCTTTTATCTGGAAATGTGCAACCTAATCCCGGTCCAGACTGCAAATGCTTAAGTACTCCTTGTGATTTCAAAACTCGAACAGGTCTTGGTATCACTCATTTAAATGTCAGAAGTCTTCTTCCCAAACTTGATTTTGTGAAAATTTGGATGAAAGAGTTAGATACTGATATTCTTATATTATCAGGAACCTGGCTAACAAAATCGATTACTGACAAAGACATTGCAATAACAGGCTATAATCTTTTCCATTGCGATCGCCCCAGAAAGGGTGGCGGTGTTGCAATTTAGGTAAAATGCAAATTCCATGTTACTGTCGATTCATCTGTATCTGTTTGTAAACAGTTTGAACTTCTTGCCCTCAAGCTCCAACTTTCCAAGGGTTATTTTATTACCATTTTGGGCTGCTATAGACCCCCCTCGGCTAGTAGTGAGGCTTTAGTTTCACTTAGTAAAAAACTATCGACTTTCAGTCAGTTTAAAATCCATGTGTGATTCATATAATCTCACACAACTAATTTACAGCACAACTCGTCCAAATCTTAACTGTCCAGAAAAGTCATCACTTATTGATTTAATTTTAACTAACGTGCCGTATAAATATTCTCACACTGGGGTTTTCGCAAATGATATCAGTGACCACTGTGTGGTAGCTGTAGTCAGATAATTGAAGCTCCCAAAATCAAGGCCACAAATAACTTTTAAACAAGATTTTAAACATTTCTGTGAGCAAGCTTTCTTTCATGATTTATGGCACTATAACTGGAGTAGAATCTACCTGATAACTGATCTTGAGCTCCATGGAATTATTTTTATGACACTTTTATCAAAATTATAAATAAACATGTCCCCATGCGCAAATTTAGAGTAAAATGCAGAAACAACCCTTGGTTTTCTCCTCAGCTCTCCAGTCTACTCAAAAAAAGGGATGCTGCCTGGGCTAAGGCCAGAAAAACTAAATCTGAAGCAGATTGGCTGATTTTTAGACAGCTCAGAAACCGTGTCTGTAAGGTCAGGATTAATGTTAGCAGCAAACAAAATGAAGGCAGATTTTCACAATAAGAAGAGTTTGAATTTTCACTTAAGTTTGCATTTTTTCTGTATGTGTAGCTCTAATTTAAACTAGGGGAAAGGGGAAAAGTAAGCTGTAACTCCTAAAAGTTTGAGGTGTAAGATTATCATTGAAAGAGACCAACAGGGACACAATTAGAAATGAGTATATCAGATGGACAGCTAACTGCAAACACTTTGGAGAGAGAGCGAGAGAAAGACTGGCATCTGCACTTTGACTTAAATCATGTCTTTGTACAAAATGAAATCAATAACTGTCATTTGATATTATCATATAGAATTACACCATTTTATAGTACAAGCAACTGTATTTTTATATCGTCCATCTCATCAATATGATCTTATTAAAACATATTTTGAAAAAAAAATGTTTTCAAAATCTGACACATGATGTGTCAAGGTTGGCATAGTTTTTTGACATACCAATTTGAACTCATATGTTAATTTTCTGGGAAGTTAACAGTAATTAAACGACATATGCAAATGTAATATAATATTTTTGGTTGTTCTAATGAAGTCAGTTTGAATAAATAAACGCATAAACCTTTTTGTTATTATTATATAAAGAATGGTGGTCATAATTACCTCTTATTGAAGCAGATCCAACAGTTTGTGACGCAGTATTTTTATTCACACAGAAGCCAATTCAGCTAATTCAGTTCTTTACCACATCTATGCATCCACCTACACTGTAATTATAAAGACCCCCAACCTCCAACAGCTGTTGACACAATAACTGGTAATGGTCAGACAGCGGCTCCTCTACACCTCCTCCACAGACTGAGGGAGGCAGGAAAATCATTCTGGATTCAACTGATGAACACATCAGACCTGAGTTTACAGTCATGCAGCCCACATTTACTGAATCCTGAGATCACACAAATTAAGAATTCCACTAAGAAGTTTTCCTTTATCTAAATGCAGCTTTTTACTGTCTGTGTGCAAACTGATCTTTGTGCCTCACTTCAAACTGGATTTAACTGTGTGTGTGTTGGTGCCACAACTCATGTGTTCACTCCAAAAATATGTCGTCTGACTAGTCAGACTGAGCCAGAGTAAAGTTTCCTTGCTGACGTGCACTGTTGAGGTTATTACTGGAGAAAAGTAATTATTACTGTATTACACATTGCTCATTACTTTCTTAAAATAATGCAGTACATTATTTATCACAGGAGTAAGTATTATTGTTGTTGTTATCATTATTATTATATTAGTATTATTGCACTACCTGTCATATTACATTCATAGACATCAGAGTCCTGGGGGGTCCATGAACCAACTGTTTATACACATTTAGAGGTGATAAAGTCTTTTTTGTGATGGATCCTAATCTTTAAACTACACTTTCATATAAGAGCTGCCCAAACTTTCAATAATTTAATAACACTTTAAAACCAGTTCATTTTTACTGGTATTTAGCTATGTGATTAAAAGTTAAAAAATAATCCTTTATTCTCTTTATTTTAACTGTGTTCATACTCTGTCTGAAAGCCTTTTGGTGTTTTCATCCAAGGAAACATTCTTCATGGAAGTTTAAACTAGAAAAACTAGTAACTGCATGCAGCATAGTTTCAGTTTACAGCACACCTGATCTTTGTGAAGCATTAACAGTAACAGTATGTTATTTAACAGAGCTGTAAAAACACTAACACATGTCAGGAGTTTGTTTGATTATACATTATATGATTTATTTTATGTTACGTAAATAAAAATGTCTCACTTTCTGTTTTGCTCCCAAAGTTCATAAAGACAAACTGTTAAAGGAGGAAACAAAGAAAACTTACAGTTTCTTCACACACACCAACAACAAGGTCCACTCCACACCTGGACAGCTGCTTCCTGGAGGGAGGCAGGACTCCACCTGAAGCTCAGCACAGGTGGGAGGAGGGAGGGGTCAGAGTTTCTGGCTGTTTAACTTTGTCTCATGAGATTTAAAGAGGAATTAAACTTCTCACCACAGTTTAAGTCCACATTGACAAGACTGTCTACTACTAGGGATGGGTACCGATATCCGGTGCCATTATTGCACCAGTTCTGATATAAACTCGTTTCTTGTTTGGCTCTTAGCGAAGGCGGTCTGGTTTGGTATAACCCTACTTGTGAAGTGAAATTTCCCAGCCTGTCAGTCTTAACATGACCCCAAGATCTATGCACCAAGTGGTTTAAGATATTTTTGAAATCTGGACTCAAACCCGAGGTGAGTCTTTAAGTTAGTGGCTTATATGATTTAGACCCGCCCTTTCACATAAGTACTGCCTAATCTGTCAGTAATTGAAAACTACTTATTCTCACTGGCTCTCAGCTTTAGTTGAGCAGGACAGATTTGTTTTTGTTCTGTAAATAGACTCTGATTTACTTCTTTTATCGTTTGATATTTCTTTTGTAACTGAGTGTAACCCAGTGTTAAAAACGGGATTAAAAGCATAAATATTAATACTCTTTTAATTAAAATATGATTTGATAATGGGAATAAATTTTGATAAAATACAACGTACTTTGTCCGTTAGAGTGTTTTTGTTAGATCCACTGAGCAACCAATCATTGGCTGGTCTGACCCTCCCCCAATCTGTGTGCGCTGCTCTAACACCTGTGTATGCCTTTGTGTACTAGTCAGCTACAACAGAGATACAGGCAGAGAGAGATCAATTACTCGGGTTGTGAAGAAGCCAACTGGATTTAAAAGCTTTTCCGGTGAAAATAATAACAGTGATAGCGTATTCCAGAGGCCGTGAGCCAGCATGAGCACTGTGAAGTCCCGTGTAGCATTTGTTGCTTTTGTTGCTTCACATGGTTTTTTTCTTTGCTTATTTGGATTGGTTTTGAGGACTCAAGAAGAATCGAGAATCCCTTTTCCAGTACTGGATGGCGAGCCCAGCTCAAAGAGCTGGTAGATTGTAACCCGACTGGTTACAGACACACAATGGCTGTTGAACATTGACAGACTGAAACTGACTTTAAAAAAGGACACAAAAGACAATATATCCTTGGGTCGACTATTTGTGGGTTTATTTTATTTTATTTTCAAGAAGCCCGCTCTACTTTTGTTAATTGTGCATAACCTGCTAATTCCTCTGTTGTCATACACCCTTGGCTCCCCCGAATCTAGAACCTGTCTGATCTGGCCCATATTTCCCTTCTGTCCTCGTACTGCGGTTAAAGGTAACTATACTGCCTGTACTACAGGTAAAGAAGGCTAGAAGTAGCGCTAACAGGTCTTACATGCCCACTACCAGTATTACACCACCAGTGCTACATGAGGTTTATATTTCAGTCAATATTTATTGAGAATTTAGTGATTGGAGTAACTCTGTGATTCAAAGTTTAAAAAAAAATAATTTCTATGCCCTCTTTAAACTAACTAAGATTCATTCTATCTCATCCTCTGTCTAAAAGCCTTTTCAATTCTCTTCTGCTTGAAGGCTCCATCTCCTCCACCCACTGCAGTGGAGAGTGAATAAAATATATTTGAATCCAAGAAAAAAAACAGATTTTCTCTTTTTTTAAATCCAGTTGGTTTTTTTTTGTTTGTTTTTGTTTTGCTTTTTTTTTTAATGGCATAGAAGAGATTAGAGATAGACCATCTCTAATAGACCAACATCTTTGAACACACCAGAAAGGAGGAGAGAGTGTTTGGTTGTAATTTCTCTTTCATCATCATGTTTTGGATTAAAACACAACCTTTAGTAACATCCCCATTGTGAGTGGAGGAAGCTAAATATTAAGCAGACAGAAAGACCAAGATTAACTATAATACCATCAGAATTAATAGTCTAGACCAGGGGTCGGCAACCCTTCTGATGACGAGTGCCATCTAAAATTTCCTCAGAAGTCAGTGTGCCATATTGCACATATTGCATTAGCAATAAATTTAATAACGCTCTATATTAACAGTTACACACTATATAGAACCACTTTATAGAATTATATTTGTTCACAGATGTTGGCAGCTATCAGCGAATAGGTATCAGCTGTTTTGAAACAAAAAAAAGACACTTTTTATCCATAACAAGAACTCAATAACAGCAAATGAACTATACAACAGAAAATACAAATGCTATTTATGGTCTCCTCACAACAATGATAAGAAAAATAAACTGAGCCAATATGGCATGTTTGTTAATACAGGGATACATATGTTAATGTGATCTCTGGTCTCCCACTCATAGACACCGAGTGTCCAGCATTCAGACGTTTAGAAGTTTAACAAGTATCAGTTCTTCTAAATGTACCAATTAGGAACTATATAAATGTCTTTAACATAAAATTATTGGCATTAGCTGGCAGAGGTTTGTAACCCAATCCAGGAAAACTGACTGAAATAAGATCAAGCTTTAATTGAGACTGAAAACATTTCGAAAAGAACAAAATTCAAAGTGTTAAACAAAGAAAATCCAAAGACTTGGGACCTCAAAATAGGGAGAAACACTATTAATGATTAAAAGCTTCAAACACTTAAGAACAAAACTAAAATCTACTGATTAAAAACACAAATTACAAAGTGAACATGACAGCAACACGAAGACATGAAAAAACTGCCAAGGTAAAATACTTTTCTGCACATCTGTGAAGGTTCTCAGTCATTCAGGTCATGCTAGTCTAAGGAGCTTGGAAAGAAAAACGTCTGGACTTCTTTAAGTTGCTTGAAGATGTTTCACCTCTCATCCGAGAAGCTTCTTTAGTTTTAAGGTCAAATGGTGGAGAGTCCCAGACCTCTACATTGGAGAGACCAAACAGCCACTTCACAAGCGCATGGTACAACATAGAAGAGCCACCTCCACGGGACAAGACTCAGCAGTCCATCTGCATCTAAAGGTCAAAGGACACTCTTTCGAGGATGCCAATGTTCACATTTTGGACAGAGAGGACAGATGGTTTGAAAGAGGAGTGAAAGAAGCCATGTATGTCCACTGTGAGTGACCATCTTTGAACAGAGGCGGTGGTTTACGACACCAACTGTCTGCCATCTATAATCCAGTTTTGAGATCCTTCCCAGACGCCTTAACGCCCACTCACATCCTGGGCCATCTGACCTCAGGAAATCACATGATAGGGTGGGGGCCAGGTTTCACACCCGAAACCCTGGCTGATTGTGACCCACACCCGCTTTCACACCTTGGCTCATGTGATTAGGTAGAGGATCATCAGGGGGTGCTTTGTCCCTCTTTGGGGGGGATACTCCCACGGGGTTTAAATCTGGGACTCTTCACCATTTGACCTTAGAACTGAAGAAACTTCTCAGACATTTTCTTTCCAAGCTTCTTAGACCAAGCTACTTTTCTGCACATTATGCATGACTCAAGTAACAGCCTCCACATACAGATACTATCAGCAGGTACAGGATTTAAAACATGCTGTAAATGTTCACGGTGCTTGTGAGAATCTATATTTTCTTCTGACATTCCTTGTAGTAACCCTGAACTGAACTGGAGCTGCTTTGTTTCCTGTTTTTCCAATGGCACTTAAGTAAAACCTGAATGTCAACTTCTTAAGAACAAACTGATTTTATCTAATTGTTTCCAGTTAAAGGGCAGAACAATGTTCCATCAGATCACGGATCAGCGTCTGATGTGTCTAAAGTTTCATACTGATCAATTTAAACTGTTCATCACAGTAACCGGTGTTTTTATGCAGAGTTACTGACTGCTAACCAGTGTGGATTCAGTCAATCAATAATCTATTATCATGTAGATTTGTCTTCAAACACAAGAGTGATCAAAGTTTGTCCTGAAATAAGAGCTGAACATCAGGTCCAAACATCAAAAGAAACAAACAGTCAAACTGTTAAAGGAGGAAACAAAGCAAACTTACAGTTTCTTCACACACACACCAACAACAAGCTCCACTCCACACCTGGACACTAAACACGGACACACGGGTAACCTGCTTCCTGGAAGGAAGCGGGACTCCACCTGAAACAAGACAGGTGGGAGGGGCTCAGCAGGAGCAGCAGCCGAGTTCATTTATCAACATACTTGAAGTTCCTGACAAACAGACTCTGATGTGAAAAGTGAGGCTTCCTTCAGGTCCCTTTCCCTTTTTTCTTTCATCCTTTCCAAAGCTCCATTTACACTGAGCTTTGATTTCAGTGGAGATGGACGTGTTAAACATAATCATTAGGAGAACTAAGAGACATGATTTGTGGTTATCAAACTGACTTGTTGTTTAACTTTGTGTGTTTTTTTTCTTTTCAGGTTTATAAAGGCAGTTACTTTTCACTCGGTTACATCACCATTCCAACACACTTTTGCACACCAACAACATTGCACACTGTGAATAATCAGGAGTGACTGTCCTCATCACCCTGATGTCCTTCAGCTGTGTAAGCAAACATAAACAAAATGAAATGACCTGTTAGTTTTTTTTATGCTACAGCTCCAACATCCAACTGTAAATACTGAAACCTGATGTTGCAGTTTGAGGGTAAAGGCTATTAAACCCCGATTCATTTGTCCCCATGACAGAACAGAGAAAACCGACTCATAGTGTGTTAAAATATTGATATTTCTTTTATTCAATCATCTTCCGGAAGAGAGAGACCTCTGCACAGCTCAAACGCCAGTTGCAAGAGCTCTCTAACATTAGAATCATAAACTGTGCTTCATATAGGTGTTATTTTGGTACTTTACACATCACACAGTCTCAAACATTGCTTATATGGCAAGTTCCTCATTTCAGTGTCTTATCTATTAATATGGCTGTGCATTAAAACTTCCTGTTTTTCAGTCTGGCTGAGCACTTAGTTTGTGAGTTAAAAGTGGCCTTGCTCTACAAGCCTTTATTAAAGTACATAAAACAATATAATGAGCAGATACACATTAAAAAATATTTCTCTTATCCCTAACAGTCCCCCTTTTTCATTTCTCACTTGAGGAATGAACTAATTCCTAATTTAGCACATTAAGTTTACTTAAATACAATCCAATTCAATTTTATTTATATAGCGCCAAATCACAACAAAAGTCGCCTCAAGGCGCTTAATAGGTATAGAGAAAAACCCAACAATCATATGACCCCCTGTGAACAAGCACTTTGGCGACAGTGGGAAGGAAAAACTCCCTTTTAACAGGAAGAAACCTCTGGCAGAACCAGGCTCAGGGAGGGGCGGGGCCATCTGCTGCGACCGGTTGGGGTGAGATAACAGAGACTTTTACGAGAGAGACCTAATATTTAATAATCCACATTTCACTGTTTTAATCTTTGGTTCAGATGTGGATTCTGTGTTGTTCTTTCTTTGTGATTGTTTAAGTTGTTTATTGCTGGCTTTTAGTTTGTTTTTGTCTGTTTGGGAGCTGAAACAATCTCTATGGATAAGGATTTTTTGACGGGGTAGCATCAGGAGAGAAGGTCCAGACAGGCGTGTTCCATGTTAAAAGCTAAAATATAACCAAAGAGATTATGTTAAACAAACAAAACCTTTCAATTGCCCAACCCTATCTTACCCCTCAATGGGTTGTATGTTTTCAATGTTTCCTTATTATTTTGTCATAAAAATAAATCAAACAATTAAATCAAGCTGTGAGACAGCACCTTGCATCTATGCCAGGCTGTGAGCTGCCCTAAATCTACTTCCTTCACCCCCTTTTCAACTAGTTTAAAACCACTCCTTACTTCCCTCAGAGCTCACTGTAAACTCCCAAAAGATAGAATTAGCTTTTCCTGGTAAAGGGTCCTAGATTATTTTGTCAACCTTTGGAAACATCCTCTAGTTAAACCGTTTCATCTTTAAAACTTAAGCCTGGTTTCTTCGCCCCCTTTAACGGGTAGCGCATATCCGGCCTGAACACTGTGTTTGGGCAATTTACATAACATATAAATCCTGCAACTATTCCTAAAGTCCCTCTCATTACTTTTATGCTCCCATTATAACCTGTGTCTAACAAGCTTTTGATCTTCTTTGCAATGTAAACAACTAGGTGTCTTTATGCTCCGTTCTTCTCCTTTCTCTGGTTGGTTCCGTTCGGTCTCGGGCTTCCTTACTTTTCCTGCCTATGGTGTGCCACAAGGTTCAGTTTTGGGGCCTTTATTGTTCTTACTGTATTTACTTCCTCTTCAACACTTATTGAGCACTTTTAAGGACATTTCGTATCACTGCTATGCAGATGATATTCAGGTATATATCTCCTTTAAGCCCCATGATGTTTCCAAGCTACAGATTTTGCACAAGTGCATAGACTCCATTAGATGTTGGATGGCTGGAAACTTTCTTCAACTAAATGAGGAGAAGACTGAAGTTCTTGTTTGTGCTCCTAAAAATGTTGTACCTAGTGTTATGGAAAACTTGGGTCCACTTGCTACATTTGCAAAACCGTCTATCAGGAGCCTTGGTGTTAGTATTGACTCAGCTCTGACTTTGGATGCCCATGTAAAATCTTTGGTTCGCTCCTGTTTTTATCACTTGAGAAACATTGCTAAGCTGAGTCCCATTGTATCGCGCTCCGAATTAGAAATTGTCATTCATGCATTTGTTTTATCTCGTCTGGACTATTGTAATTCTTTGTTTACTTGTTTATGTAAAGCCTCTTTGGAGCGTCTGCAAGTTGTTCAGAACGCTGCTGCAAAGCTTCTGACCAAGTCCTCCAAGTTTTCCCATGTCACACCCCTGCTGATTCAGCTGCACTGGCTCCCCGTTAAATTCAGAATCCAGTTTAAGGTTTTGACCTTGACTTTCAGGGCTCTGCATGGACAAGCACCAACCAAGTGAACTTTTACATCCATACATTCCCAGCAGGTCCCTGAGGTCATGTGACCAGGGCTTGCTTGCTGTCCAACACACGAGGCTGAAAACAAAAGGCGACAAAGCTTTTGGAACTGTGGCCCCCAGATTATGGAACTCTCTCCCTTTGAGCCTGAGATCTGTGGACTCCGTGGTCGCTTTTAAAAAACAGCTAAAAACCCATCTTTTTAAACTTGCTTTTGGTTGATTTTTATTTTTAGGTTTTAGCTTCTGTGAAGCACTTTGTGATTTTTATCTTGAAAGGTGCTATATAAATAAAGTTTTACTTACTTACTTACTAAAAATGAGAAAAAAGAGAGAGCTGATTATTTGCTCATCAAAGCACAAAACAAAATCACCTGCCAGGTTTTCTGTAAGTGCACTTTTACAAAAATAATGGGCCCCTCTTAGACATGTCCGTGTTCAATGAAACTCCCTCTATTAAAATAAGAAGAACACCCAAAGCAAACTAACCGAATCAACCCATCACTACAACAACAACCTCAAAAATCTTAAACACACAAAAGTTTTGCCACAAGTTCTTCAGGGTCCTGACACTCTCAGGTCAACTGACATAATTTCACCTGCTCAATACACAGAAAATCTTGTTAAACGCCACACAGTCACAGTGTCTCCTCCAGTGCAAGCTTCACTCCTTCAGTCAGACAGGAAACCCAAGTTCCTCTTCTTCTTTTCCTGTCCCGAGACATGTTTAAACATTACCACCTTATTCAATTATTTTATTTCTTTCTACAGTGATCACTTTTTTTTTGATCCATCTGTACAAGAGCACTTCTAATCCGCTATTCTAAAAACTGCTCCACACTAAGCGATTTGGACAAGATGATAAACAGACTCACATGCTCAACATGCTGTCTAGTCTTCATGAGCTCTCTTGTATTTCTAAGTGCAATGCATTTTCTGTTTGTGTGTGAGTTTGTATATGTTTCTTTTTGCAGTGTGTCAGACTCCTTCACAATTTTCCAACTTGAGCAGTCAGTTTTCTCTTTCCCAAATTTTGATTTCCCACATTAAATAACAGCATTCCTCTGTGTTCTCCACCTCCTCCTCTCACTCTGTTGTCCTCTCTCACTTCAACTGTCCAGTACCAGGCAGTTCTCCTTCCGAGACAGAATCCACTCTTGGGTTTGGTCTCCTCTGTGTACACATGGCTGCCGTTAATGCACAGGTTGTTCAGGTCGCTGTTGCTCTGCTTAGAGTGGCCCATCAGTGAGAAAGGACCCAAAGACACCTTGCTGTCAGAGCTGCCGGTTCGTTTGTGTCCTGTGGAGAGCAGGGAAATTATTTTACTGCTATTGTTAATAATCATCAACATTACTATTGCATTAATAATATAATCGGCAGCATTGATATTGCATTCAGATGTTTAAACAGTGTGTGTCTTTCAGAAAGATTAAGTTGCAGGCTGACAGGAAGTTGCAGGCTTTGTAGAAATGAAACCGAGAGCAGAGTCTAAGTTATTCTGAGGAGCTGGTTAGACGAGGCTATTTGAATTACTAGGTTATTCAAATTGTCTGGTATACTTTTATATTCTTTTATTAAGCTTTTAGTAGAGGTTCTTGATTAAAACATTTATTCAATATAGTACATATAGTTTCAGTTAGGTTGTTACACATAAGGATGAGCCTCTGTTCTGGTGAAAGGTCAGAAGTGCAACGGGTGTGATAAGAGAGCATTTGAGGACGACACATACACACACACACACACACACACACACACACACACACACACACACTGAGTTAGAGGGAATAATTTATAGGTGAGAGGTTAGTTATGTTTACTCGCAACTGTGAAAGAGGAACAGTTTCTTGTTGTCTCTGCAAGAAAGAGGAACAGCGTCTGGCAGGATGTGGGGCTCGTGTTCCAGACGAGATAGAAGACAATGTTCTTTTAAACTGTGTTAAAAGTCATTGTGGTTTTGATTTGACGTATGTATATATTCTGTCTGTGACGTATGAAGGGGCGTCATTAATTCAAACCCTGATGCTATAAAAATCTGTGTATGCTTTGATTAAGTTGAAGATCAATCCCTGTCTGCGTACGGACTGGTCTTCCCACGCGTGTATTCATTAAAATCAATTGTTTGACCAAGATCTTCTGGACCTGGTTGTTTGTACTCTCCTTCCTCAATATTTGAACCTCAACAGTCCCAATTTGCATTTCTTCTTAACATCAGGAGAGTTGATACTGAGGAGGCAAGATGAGCGGCTGCCACTCAGAGATGAATCCTTCTCAGGTTGAGTCCCCAGTGTGGACATGGACTGTGAGATGTTACGCTGCAAGTTTGATTTTCGGGCAAAGAGCTTTTGAGCTTAGCTTTCTTTTTCTCATCCATGTTATTGCTCTTTGGAACTGCATTCCTTGTCTTCAGCCAGGGGTGAGAGCTTGCTGGTGAGGTTTAGTAACACATGGCGCTGTAAACAATTCAACCAAAAACTTGGCCTGAACATTTCTAATGATATTAACCTATAACTTTCTTCCGACCGCTGCATGTGGAAAATCGATCCAGATCATGAGTGCTTAACCGACCCGCTTCTCTCTCTCCGGTCAGAAATACCAATTCATGTCATGTCTATAAGTGTAAGCGTGTTCTTCATTGCATTTATGTTATGTGGTAATATTAATTGAAGCTGCTTCTTCATTGCATGTGTATTTTATAATCAGGTTTAATTCATGCCTCTTTGCCTCTTTTTTTTTGATGTTGTGGACAATCCTAAACCTCCATGATTCAGCTTCCATTTTCAATCCAATTATATCCTGTATTTTCGCACTCGAGTAGTGATGGTAAATTTGATTCTTTTTACTGAATCGAGTGTTATTGAGTCATTCACCAAAGTGAATCGGGTGTTTTGAGTCATTTGATTCACTGAGTCAGTTGACCAGAGAGCGCAAAAATTTTACATTTTCACTCAAACTTAATTTGTTTCTCTTTTCATGTAAATCCCACTGCTAAGATGAATGATAAAAAAAACCCAAAAACATTTCTAAAATTAAGCAATTTCTTATCAAAATTGCTTAATAAACATTTATTTTGTTTATTTGTATTTTATTAGTATTTTCCTTAAGTGTGTCAAATATATATTTTCTCATCTAAATGTCCACTGCGCTGTGAGCCAGGGGGCGGTAATGCGCCTTAAAATTGGTTGCCAACCAAGAAGAAGAAGAAGAAGCTGTGAGCCAGGAGGGAGGGGGTGAGTGAGTGATTCGTTCGCTCGCTCTATGATTCAGCACAGGAGGGAGGGGGTTAGTGAGTCCTGAGTGATTCGTTCGCTCGCTCTTTGATTCAGCACAGGAGGGAGGGGGTGAGTGAGTCCTGAGTGATTCGTTCGCTCTTTGATTCAGCACAGGAGGGAGGGGGTTAGTGAGTCCTGAGTGATTCGTTCGCTCGCTCTTTGATTCAGCACAGGAGGGAGGGGGTGAGTGAGTCCTGAGTGATTCGTTCGCTCTTTGATTCAGCACAGGAGGGAGGGGGTTAGTGAGTCCTGAGTGATTCGTTCGCTCTTTGATTCAGCACAGGAGGGAGGGGGTGAGCGAGTCCTGAGTGATTCGCTTATGCTTACGATTCAGCACAGGAAGGGAGGGGGTGAGTAGCTCAAATGTGCTGTTAGCATGTTAGCAGCGCGATGCTACTGTGAACCGAGGAGCTATTTTCTTGATGTGAGCTTCTACTCAGGGGTTTTTCTTCCAGTTCAGAGCACAAATGCTTTTGTTACGAAACTGGCTGTTATTTCCCCCCCCCCCCTCCCCACAATTTTAATTATAAGCTAGATATATTTCTACTAGTGGAATTAGTTTGCTAACAGCAACAGGGATGAGTCAGTGAGTCAGTTGGGCTTGTGAATCATGACTCACGAGTCAGTAAAGTGATTCTCGAGTATTGAACGATTCGTTCGAACATCACTACACTCGAGCTCGTCCGAGCTTTACCTCTCACTGGTCCCTGTCCCTCTTCTCACAGTGTCCTGTGTGGCCTTCAAATCTTCAAATCTCCAGCAGGTAATAACAGGTAATAACAGGCCCAACTCAGCTGTTTCTTCTTCTCTGTTTCTTCTCCGTTGATCTTTTCAGTCTTTTCTTGTAGGTCAACTCCCAGCTTGGCAAATATCCCGTTCAGTGCCTTCAAACAGTCATGTCACTTGTCAAGTTTCCAGCTTGTCATTCAAAGCTCATGTTCCATCAGTGGTATTCATACATGCTGTTGCTTGACCCTTCAGTGTTATAGGTCAGTTGCACTGACTTTTGCCTGCTGTTAACTCTTCAAGTCCATGGTGTTCTGTCTGTCTTCATCAGGAGATCGACTGTCCTTTAAACTTCTTCGTAGGATTGGGACAAATTGAGAGGTCAAGCTGTAAAATTTTAAGCCAAAGGCTGGCCTGTTTCTCATCCCAATTCTGTTAATCTCTCCTTTTGCCGCTGCACTCATGTTTTGAGGTTGAGAAGACTCCACCTGTATTGTGTTACCTTTCCACAGTTTCGCCCGGTTCGTAGATTCCTCAGGCCTCCAGAAAGAACACCGGGGACTCAGTAGTCAATTCACAACACTTTTATTAATCCACACTCATTGATCACACTTATTGATTATACCTATTGATTACACCTTCTAGAAGGGAGATGTACAGGACCCCGGAACTCCTCTGCAGATCTCAACTTCTTTGTCTGTTACATGCAGTTTTGTATCAGTGACCCCCCTTCTAAACCCTCTACAAGGTGCCATAAAACTACGTACTATGTTTACTACATGTGCGCGTTCCCGCGTGTCTATATGAGTGCTCGTGTGTGACTGTGTACGTATACCTGTGTGTATGTGTGAGTGCACATGAGTGAGTGTGTGTGTGGATGTGTGTGTGTGTGTGACAGTTAAAACACTGTGGGGGTAGGTGACTCCCTAGAGGTCATAAAAACCCATCTCCCTTCCAGACCACAGTTATCCAGTTACAAATGTTGAGACCCCCACCCAAACATCCTCTGGGGAAATTCCACTCAGCATTAACTCCTCTCTGTTTTACTTTCACAGTTCAAGTGGGGGAGGGGTCTCCTACAATCTATTCCTAAGTTCACAACACAATGAGCCCTTTATTATATTAAGGGCAGTATCAGTATCTCTACAATAGTTCGACATTCTATGTTTACACGTTTCTAAACTCTAAATCAGCTAAACATTCCTACAATTGACACACTAAAACATGTAATTAATATCATTTTATTACTTTTTCTTAAGACATTCAGTCTCTAATTCCTCTGTTTTCATGTTGCAACATCTCTCACCAGCTCACAAGCTACAGCGGGGAAAATAAGTATTTGACACATCAGCATTTTTATCAGTAAGGGGATTTCCAAGTGGACTATTGACACAACATTTCCACCAGATGTTGCCATCAAGCCAAATATTGAAGTCATACAATCAAATCAGAACATATAAGTATACAAGTTAAACCATAATAAATAAAGTGAAATGACACAGGGAATAAGTATTGAACACACTTTATTCAATACTTTGTAGAAAAGCCTTTGTTGGTGATTACAGCTTCTAGACGCCTCTTGTATGGATAGACCAGTCGTCTGCATTGCTCAGGAGTGATTCTGGCCCATTCTTCCACACAAACGGTCTTTAAATCTTGAAGGTTCCTTGGGCCTCTTTTATGAACTTTAATCTTCAGTTCTCTCCATAGATTTTCTATGGGATTTAGGTCAGGTGATTGACTGGGCCATTCAAGCAACTTGATTTTCTTTCTTTGAAACCACTTCATTGTTTCCTTGGCCTTGTGTTTGGGATCATTGTCTTGCTGAAATGTCCACCCTCTTTTCATTTTTAGCTTCCTGGTAGATGGCAGCAGATTTTTATCCAGAATGTCCCGGTACATCTCTCCATTCATCCTGCCTTCAATAATATGAAGTCTGCCAGTACCCCTTGCTGAAAAGCAGCCCCAAACCATGATGCTTCCACCCCCAAACTTGACTGTTGGTATGGTGTTCTTGGGGTGGTGAGCAGTGCCATTTCTTCTCCAAACATGGTGTGTAGAATGACTGCCAAAAAGTTCAATTTTGCTTTCATCTGACCATACTATAGTCGTCCAATAATCCACAGGCTTCTCCAAATGCTGTTGCGCAAAGTTTAACCGAGCCTTGACATGCTTTTTGTTCAGCAATGGAGTCTTGCGTGGTGAGCGTGCATGGATGCCATGGCGGTTCAGTGCATTGCTTATAGTTTTCTTTGAAACAACAGTACCTGCTGATGCAAGGTCTTCCTGAAGTTCTGTCCGAGTGGTTCTTGGCTCTTGGAGAACCCTCCTGATTATTCTTTGGACTCCTCGGACAGGGATCTTGCGTGGAGCACCTGATCGTGGCAGGTTTATGGTGAACTGATGCACTTTCCATTTCCGGATAATGGCCCCCACAGTGCTCACAGGAACATTCAGCATTCTGGAAATGCACCTATAACCATTCCCATCAAAATGCTTTTCAACGATAAGATTACGAAGATCTTGAGAGAGTTCTTTGCTTTTACCCATCATGAAGTCTTTCCTGTGTGCCTTCTGGGTAATGAGGAGCCTTTATAGGCCATCAATTAGGACTAAAGCAGCTGATATCAATTAGTACTGATAGGGGACAGGATTTCTCTATCAATACTGACAGATTTCAGGTGATCTCCTGGCTTTCTATGTCATTTTGCCCCTTGTTATCTCCATGTATTCAATACTTATTCCCTGTGTCATTTCACTTTATTTATTGTGGTTTAACTTGTATACTTATATGTTCTGATTTGTTTGTATGATGTCAATATTTGGCTTGATGGCAACATCTGGTGGAAATGTTGTGTCAATAGTCCACTTGGAAATCCCCTTACTGATAAAAATGCTGATGTGTCAAATACTTATTTTCCCCGCTGTATATTCAGACTTGCTGTTTGACACACACACTCTCTTCTCTCAGACTTCCTCTTTTTCCCGCACTATGAACCTACGTAGTGTTATTATTACTTATTTATTATTTTGTACAAATCACAGAATCACTCAAGTCCAGTACTCACAACATTCACCCACTTAGAATCACTTAAAATACGCTTCCCTAAGAGGATTTTATGAAACATGCTTTTTAGAATCAGAAAGAGAAAGTAGACAACACCCAGTAACTGCTTATTCAGCCTTAAACTAAAAGAAAAAACTATTATAAAAATTAAAACCTCACACACCAAAATGGAAAAAAATAAAACACACCAGCATTTATCACTCAAAATCTTCTAAATCACTCTAGATCTTCTGACTGAAATTTCACAGCTTCCTCATTCCTCACATTCTCCCGTGCCTCTCTTATGTTTCCTGTTTTACTTTGACAGTCTTGTGTCCTGGGTTCAGTTTTCAATTTTTCTTCCGCCCTGCCTCATTTTGTCAGATTGGTCCCACCTGTGTTTCCCGCCTGTGTCCCATTGCCTCATCACTCTCTGGTGTGTTAAAACCCTGTGTTTTCCTCTGTCCATTGTCACATCATTATCCTTCGTTGCTGTGTGTTTCTGCAGAGCGCCACGTAATTCCAAGTTGTCTGTCTTAGTTTTCCAATTTCCTAGCTTTAGTTCCACGTTTCTAGTTCCTAGTTTCCTGAGTTTTGGTTATTGGGGCTTTTATATTTGAATGGCTTGCTACACTAATACAGCTGCCTCCCTATCCCCCTGTGTCTTGTGAGTCCTGCATTTGGGTCCTCATCTTGCTTGCCACAGCACTAACCTTGACATATAAGCAGAAATCATATCGATCCAAAGGCACATTTATCAATTCAAGTAGACACCAACCTCAAGCTTATTGTTAGAGTGAATTGTTAAATGTTGTCATTTCTATGCTTGCCAACTCTGATGAAAGAAATTCCACTGTCCTTACCCCCAGATTCTCGAGATTCTGGGTGGGGGGCTGTAGTATTTTATTGCAGATACATCCTATCTGGAAGATCTGTTTTTTGTGATGTTGCTCCTGCGTTTATGACCCTTTGGTCAGCAGGAGGTAACACACACACACACACACACACACACACACACACACACACACTGCCTTGTCTTTGTAACCAAGGGGGGTTACGTGGGGAAGGTACGTGTTGTAAACTATTGTTTATTATGTGAACGTTGTCAATAAAAGGCCGCAAGCGGAGGTCGTCGTCGGGGTCATTTGTGATGAGCTGAGATACCGACAAGACCTCCCTTGCAAGTGAAACGATCGATCGCTGTTGTCTTGTTTTTCTTTCACGGGAATGAGTCCTGGATACAGCGGGGTCTGAGTTTAGACCCAACATTATTTGGTCCTTCGGAGCGGGATCCTAACACATCGCATCCACCGAGGAGAGGGAGAGGACGCCACCGCAGTCTGCTAGCAGCCATCGTCTGGGACGATTGACCAAAGCCCTAGTACTTTGCTTTGCTACCAGGCCGGACAATTTGCGCCTAAACTCCCCTGGGGATGGATGGTGATTCCCATGAATGGAAACAACACGAACAGTGAGTAGAAAAGGCCTTATGCGTCACTGAGACTGTGCGTTTAGGACGCAGGTCCATGAGAGCTGTGCGTGTAGACGCAAGTGATAGGCCTATGTTGTGCGTGTGCGGGCCAGACGTGGTCTGCGTGAGTGTGGATGATTGTTGTCTTGTAATGGAGAATTAACTGTAAGTCTGTCTTGAAAGAGGATGAAATACACTGCAAAGTTTTTATTGGGCAGCATGTGGTGTGTGGATTGTTGACGAATGAAGTGAAATTGTGCTCTAAGCAGAAGCGAGTGTGAGTGTGTCTGACGTCACGGTGTGTGTGAAAAGGTATCCAGCTGGGGCAGACGTGATTATGCAGATCACCTGCCCAGTGGATAAAAAGAAATAAAATAATTGTGTTGGTGAATGATAGCATGAAGAGTGTTTGGTGTTTCTCAGTCTGAAACAGCTGTAATGCTACTTTCTGTTTTGGAGAAAAGGACAGTTTTAAAAAAAAACAGAGAGAGAGAGATGTGTGTTGTTTTAAGCAGTGATGAGAATAATGAAAATGTGATGAGAGAGGAACACAAAAACATACAGAAAATGCATTACCTATACTAACCCTATATGCATACACAAAACATGATACTCATGAAGACCAGACAGCATCTTAAGCATGAGATTCTGTTTGTCATCTTGTCCAACTTTCATCCAAGTAAGATGAAAGTGATACATAGACTAGTGGACTGAATATTATAGGAGGACAGATGGTTGCATCATAGAGTAGAAAACAGAATGCTGATGAGAGGTCTTAAATGAGTGAGCTGATTGTGAGTTTCTGGTGTGTGAAGTTTTACCATGGCACACATTTAGTTACATGAGAAGAAACTTATTATGTGATGAGATAACAGGGTTATGCTGTATGTTGTGTGTGATTGGATGAATGCTGACACAAAAACACACAGGCATAATCTGAAGGTACGACGCGACACCGAGCACGGGAAAACACAGGGCTTAAATACACAGGGTAGTAATGAGGGAATGGGCAACAGAAGGAAGACACAGCTGGGAGAGATCAGGGCTAACGAGACGGGGGGAACCAAGCTGCACACACTAAAATAAGACAAAGACTTTCACAATAAAACATGAATTACTAAAAAAGAACGCAGACTCAACACTGAGAGACAAAATAACATGGAATACATACATGGAACTCAAACAATACATGAAGCAGAATAAAACCAAAATATAATAAACTCAAAATACTGGGTCCAACGGACCCAGAACCATGACAGTACCCCCCTCTAAGGGCTGGCTCAGCCCTAAACAAAAAAAGCACAACAAAACAAAGTACCAGGCCAGGGTGGGCAGAGTGGGTCCAGGACAGAGGGACAGAAACCAAACAAAAAACAAGGAGCAAGAGTCCAGATACACAAAACAAGACCGATGCCAACGGCGGCAATGAACTCTTTCCGGAGGCCGTCCCCGACAGAGGCTGGACCAGGCGGCAGCGGGACGGGACGGCTGCGGAACCTGACGGTGGTGATGCTGCAGGCGGTGATGCTGCAGGCGGTTATGTAGAAGTCACGGGGGATGATTCAGCAGGTGACGGCTGAACAGACCTGTCCGGACCATCAGCAGATGTGAGGATGTGCTGGCTCGGTCCTCTAGGACCCTCAGCTAACAAGGCGTGGTGCTGTGTGGGCTCCTTGAACCTGCCAGCAGACGTGGCATGAGGCTGGACGGGCTCCTCGGACCCTCCAGCAGACGTGGCATGAGGCTGGACGGGCTCCTCGGACCCTCCAGCAGACGAGGCAGGACAATGGCTGGGTTCACCCGAACCCCCAGCTGACAACACTTGAGGCTGGACGGGTGACTCGGGCCCTCCAGCTGACGACACTTGAGGCTGGACGGGCGACTCGGGCCCTCCAGCTGACGACACTTGAGGCTGGACGGGCTCTGCGAGCTACAGGTGGCTGCTGAGCAGCTAGCTGAACTGAAGGTGGTTGCTGGTCAGCTGAGTGAGCTGAAGGTGGCTGCTGATTAGCTAACTGAATAAACATAGCCCCAGAATAAAGAGTTCCAGACGAAACAGTCCTAACTCCTGGGTCCGAAGGAACAGCAGGAGCACAGTCTCTTGAGCCAGGGGGAAAATAATCGTTCTCAAAACTAATACTGTTATTTTCCCCAAACAGGAGCAACACGAGCTCTAGGGTTCACGAAGCTGGCATTCACAGCCTTGGGGGAAACAGTCTGTTTATCCCTAGGCACAAAAGGTGAATGAAGGGCAGGGATAGCTCAGTAGGTAGAGTGGTGGCCCCATGATCGGAAGGTCGGGGGTTCAACTCCACTGAACGGCTACCCTGAGGTACCCCTGAGCAAGGTGCCGTCCCTACACACTGCGCCCTGGGCGCTGCATTGGTGGCTGCCCACTGCTTCACTGGGTGAATGGGTTAAATGCAGAGGAACCATTTCCCTATGGGGACTAACACGCACACTTTACTTTACACTTGAAGGGAGACTCTGTCACTCACCCTAGGCGGTTGTTTGAAAAGAATCCCAGGCTCCTGCTGGGGCTGTGAGTGCTGGCGGCGTGTTCGCTGCCTCCCTGTTGAAGAGGGAGCAGCGCTGGCGGAATGTGACGAGGGAGGACTCGGCTGTGGCTGCTCCTGCTGTGATGTGGAAACGCTGGGTGAGTCAGGTGGCACGATAATAATCCCTAAAATCCTGTAAAAAGCTTGTGCAGGTGTAAGCTGATTGCTTGCGGTCTCATAGTAATCCTCCCGGGACCGGCTGGAGCGTTTTCTGTGAGACCAGGGCATCCGGGGGGAATAAGCAGGTACGTGGGCCTAAGGGTAGGCTGCTAGCGAGGAACGGCAGCATGGGGGCCCTCCAAGCGCTAGCCGGGTCCCGTCAAAACGGGAGCTGCGCTTCCTCAGTGAGTCCGCTGGATCCAATACTGGTTGCGTCGTTCTGTCAGGGCTCTGTGTGCGAGCAGGCGGAGAGGAGGATCCAAGCGCAGGACTCAGACACTGAACTGTAACTCAAAAACCTCAGCTTTATTTGCTGGCAGAAAACAAACATAAACTGAGCAATGGCAATGACTGTGAAACACTGACACAAAAACACACAGGCATAATCTGAAGGTACGACGCAACACCGAGCATGGGAAAACACAGGGCTTAAATACACAGGGTAGTAATGAGGGAATGGGCAACAGAAGGGAGACACAGCTGGGAGAGATCAGGGCTAATGAGACGGGGGAACCAAGCTGCACACACTAACATAAGACAAAGACTTTCACAATAAAACAGGAAACATGAATTACTAAACAAGAACGCAGACTCGACACCGAGAGACAAAATAACATGGAATACATACATGGAACTCAAACAATACATGAAGCAGAATAAAACCAAAATATAATAAACTCAAAATACTGGGTCCAACGGACCCAGAACCGTGACAGTCTTACTGAATCTTTTATTTCACCTAATGTTCATGTTTATTTGATCCTTTTGTGTGAAGCGCTTTGTGACCGCTGTGAAAAGAGCTTAATAAATAAACTTTAATTATTTATCCCTTAAAATCAATCAATCAATAATCAATCAGTGAGTTTGTGCGTTTGAGTTTGTGTGTTTCAAAGATGGAGGCCACGCTGCTCTCAGAGGACTGTGTGTGGTTGTGGTAAACGTGTGAGCTGCTGCTGCTTCTTCCTCACATGTTTGATATGTTTCATATTTCCAGCTGATGCTGATCACCCTAACCTTAACATCACAGACCATCCTTTGGTTCTTCTTTTGTTCCTCTGAAACTTCCTGTGTGGTGCCTTTCAAATTAAAAGCCCTCCCTGACTGTAAAGACTGGACTGTGCTGCAGCTGGTGGAAACAGTGTGTAGGTGTGTTGTGTTTGATGGAGGACTGAAGTGTGTGTCCAGCTGAGCTCTCTGTGTGCTCATATATACAGATGCTGATAAACAAATGTTTGTATTTGGACCCTGTTACTGATCAGGACCTGCTGTGTGTTTCCTGTCCACATGTCTACAAAGAGTCGCACTTCCTGCTGTGGTTCAGATGTTCAGCGTGTTGCTTTGTTTGCTGTTGGCTCCATGGTCTCTGCTGCTGTGGGCTGATTGTTAGGATGCCTGGGTCGTTGACCCAGGGTTTTTGAGTTTATTATTATTATTATTTATAATTTCTAGTCTTTGGGTTTTTGTTAGAGTCATGTCTTATGGTTTGTCTCTGTGTAATCCTTAGTTGCTGTCTCCCATGTCCACTATATCCCCGTGTGCAGTCAGTGTGTGTGTCTGCCCTGGTCCCACGTCTCTGTTCCCTCTGTTGCAGTGCCTGCATGTGAGTCTGTGTCTTTTGTTCAGTCTGTGTTATGTGTTTCCTGTTTTACTTTGAAGGTCTCTGTTTTATCTCAGTGTGTTCAGATTACGCTTCCTTGTCTCATCAGTTCTGATTTGCCCCAGCTGTGTTTCCCTCCTGTTACCCATTCCCTGATTGCTCCCTCTGTGTATTTAAGCCCTGTTTCTTTGTGTCTGTGTCTGGATCTACCTTTAGCGTGCTCTGTGTCTGTGTCTGTGTCTGTGTCTGTGTCTGTGTCTGTGTCTGTGTCTGTGTCTGTGTCTGTGTCTGTGTCTGTGTCTGTGTCTGTGTCTGTGTCTGTGTCTGTGTCTGTGTCTTCTTAGTTTTTGTTACCCTTTTGAGTTCAGTAGTGATGGCCAAATGAAGCTTTCTGAAGCACTGAAGCTTGTATTGAAAAACGGTTCATTACTCGAAGCTTTTCAACAAAGTCCTCTCTGGTGACATCTGGTGGCCAAAAATATGAAGAGCAGCTTGAATCCACAAAATAAAACCAACCGCTTCATTATGATTGCCCACTCCACAGAGTGGAATTCTGTCTGATATTGGGCCTCCGTTGTGTTGCTTTGAACGTGTATTTTTGGGGGGTTAAAAAAATGTGGTTTATTTGTTTAATAAATAATCTTGATCAGTAAACTCTCCTTGTTCAAACATGCACCATGGTGTGGTCTTTCTTTGCTTGTGACTTCTTGATGTTGGTAAATACAATAATTGAAAAATACCACGTTACATATAATATACATATAATAATGTACAACACATTATGGAGTATGCTTCTGCTGTGAGGTCCTAATATAATAAATAATATTATATTAGGGAAATTTTCCTAGACATATTTTTGACCTGGGGGTGGAATTGATTGTGAAATGGAAAAGGCAAATGCTTATGAACTTGCCAATTAAAAACATGATGCATTTAAGGTAACCCTTTTTTCATTTTTATTTAAGAAGAGAATTTGTTCCTCTGTGCGATGGATGAACCTGTTCCTTTTCGTGGAGATAATTTCTTCTGCATTAAGGAAAATCCCTTCACATGGAACAGAAGAGGCTGGAGTGCAGAGAAACTGGTAGAGATGCAGTTATACAGTCTACCTGGGCCCCACCAACTATCAGCTAAAGAGAATAAATAGATTAAATTGCTGCACATTTGGCAGACTAACATTTTCAGATTAATTAAACAATAAAATATATATTTTTATAACATTACATGTAAAGAGTCAAGTGGAAGTTTTTCTAAAGTTATTTAACGATATTTATATTATGGAAGCAGATTTTTTGACATTTTAAGTTTTTTCCCATTATAAGTTAAAATAAACACGCACAAAACAAAAGCAAACGGCCAGAACACAAAACTGGAAAACCCACCCAACTGATCAAAATCAACTCAAAATACTCCCACACAACAGAACCTCCTCTATTCCTCGCTGGCTTCAAGTCTCTCAGTGGAATGATCAGTGGTTCGCTGATCAAAACACCACAAATCCCGCGAATGATTCACTTACTTATAAACCATTGAATCAGACACCGAAGCAGTTAGGCTCTAAATGAAGCTTCGGACGTCACTGATCACGTGACTCTGGCCAAGCGAATCAAGCTTCGACACAGTGCTTCTGAAGCAGTGTGTTGATTTTTTTTGACACAGGCATCGGAGCGTCAGCTTCAAGCGGGCCATCACTAGAGTTCAGCATTAAAGCTGTTTTGAGTTACTTTCTGTCTCCGGAGTCTGCACTTTGGGTCCTTCTCCTGCCTGCACACAGCCGTTCCATGACACTGATGACATGCAGCAATACAGCTGCTCAACATCTGGCCTTGTTTTGCTCCATCAGCAGATATTTGACTTTTAGATCACATGATATTTGCATGCAACTGTAGCAGGTTGAAAAAACTACATGTTTATTTTTGTAAGAAAACCAATTACCCCCTTATTTTTTGTTTATTATTTTGACATTGTTATGTGTTGCCAGACCATAGTCATATTTCATCATGCCAGTAGATGGTGCTCTTGCACTGCTGTGGAACTACCAGAGAGACTCTAGCAATAGGCTCTGCACCTGCGCAGCTCAGAAATAAATGAGCTCCGGCCTGAGCAAGATGCTAACTTCGGTGTCCTCTCTATTAATCCACAGGTACTGACAAACAAACTCTTATGTTACCAAACTGGTTCTAAATGTCATGTAAGTTGATTAACAACTGTTCGGCTATATTTTGAGATGATAGTGATGATGTTGTTTTGTGGCATTTTGTTGTAACGAGTATTAGTGTATCATCGACATAATGCTATAATGCTACGTAGCACTATAAGTATATGCTATGACAGTCGCAACCTGCGGCTTCAGAAAATGTGTTGTAGTGTTTGTTTTAGTGTTAGCCAAGCAGTACTGAGTACATGTATTAAGGGGAAAGCTTTTTGTTGGTGAAACAATGTTTGCAGTCGTCTGCCGCCATGTTGTGTTGCGTTCAGGGGACGCCATGTTCAAAAGTAATAGCGTATATGGTGCGAATGTGGGGAAAGGTTGTATGAATGTGAGATGGGTTATTTTGGTATGTTGTTATGCTTTAACCGTGAGTGTTTTGTTTAAGTTGTAAGTATGTAAAGTCATTTTGAATTAGTTTGTATTTATTTTGCTTTTGAGAGAATGCTTTTTGTAACTTTATTTATGTTTATGAACTCTGTTATTTTATGGGAAGAATGCATGGTCTAGTGTGATTTGTATTGTGTATATGTAGAAATAAATGATCTCCGGCCTGAGCAAGACGCTAACTTCGGTGTCCTCTCTATTAATCCACAGTTGCTCATATTTGGCTACGCAGTGCTCTCTAGCCTGTGTGCCGCTTGCTGCCGGTCCAGATTCCCCTAGGTCTGGTGCCGGTAACAACTGGGGGCTCGTCCGGGATCGTCTAGTGGTGACGTGTGTGCCAAATGACCAGAACTGGTGTCCAAAGTCTCAGGGAAGGCTGCATTGAGTGCGTCATCCAGGGAGCCCAGGTCACAGTCAAAACGTCAAGATGGCCACTGTTACCCCACGGCGGTTGTTGATAGTAAAGATCCAGAAAAGACTTTGTGATTTGAGTGTGAGCCAGCTGCGCACTGTTGTTTCTTCAGTGGAGGATGGCAGCATGACTCGCAATCTTGATGGCTTAAGTGAACCAGAACTGTATGACCTGATCGTTGAGTACATCAGAGGTGAAAAGTTGAGAGCGTTGGAGGATGAAGGTATGGCCCAGCTCTTGCTCCTCGACGACATCGTGAGTGACCTGCTGTCAACGGACGTCAGAGGGGCTGGAGATCATCTGGCCGTGCCGCTTGAGATGGAAGATATTCCTAACCAGCAGCAGGAGTGCCCTACTTCACCCCACACTGACCCCACACATCCTGACAGACACCTGGCTATGCCAGCTGACCACATCCCCACTCCACCATCACACCCTAACACAGACTCTCACACACAGCCCATTCTACCGCAGGACAGAGACATCCCCACCTTTCCCTCATCCATGCTAAGAGACACTGATACGCCCACCAAGAACTTCAACATCCCAGCTTCAGTGTCACCGGCGCCTAGTGTCGCTGGGGTTTCCCCTGGCAGGGTGAGTCGTCCGTCCAGAGGATATGACCAAGTTTTGAGTCTCAGTGATGTGGCAGCTTTGTTTCCACACAGAGAATTCAAGTTGCATGGTGGACAAATTTCAGATCTTGGCTCGGATATGTCCTACAGTAGTCTGTGCAAACAAATTGATGAGGGGTTACAAGAAGGGTTTACTGAGTGTGAAATAATCAGAACCGTGCTAAAGATAATGAAGCCTGGTACTCTCAAGGAAATGTTAACCAACAAAGATGATTTGACAGTTGATGGGTTGAAGAAAGTTCTCCGCTCTCATATTCGAGACAAGAATAGCGCTGAACTCTTTCAAGAGCTAAGTAATGCTAAGCAGCAAGACAAAGAGAGTGCACAGCAGTTTTTGTACAGAATTATAGGGTTAAAACAGCGTGTACTATTTGAGTCACGGCAGCCTGGTGCAGACTTTAGCTATGACAAAAAGCTTGTGCAGGGCACATTTCTTCACACACTGTATCAAGGGTTCAATGAAAAAAACAACTATTTGAGACAAGACCTCAAACCTTTTCTTAATGACTTGCAGGTTAGTGACGACTTTTTGCTTGAACAGATTACAAAGTCCACCAGTGAGGAAGCTGAGAGACTGAGGCAACTGGGTACAGCATCTAAAATCAGACCTGTGACTGTAAGTGCCGCTCAGCTTGCTAACACTGAATGGTAATGGTAAATGGCCTGCATTTGTATAGCGCTTTTCTAGTCCATAGGACCCCCACTGACTTGACTGAGCAAGCGAAGGTTGACACTGAGCTACAGGCTAACCGTGCAGCTATTAGAGAACTGACTGCCCAAGTGTCTTCATTGACCAGACAGCTAACTAAAGTGGTGAGCCAGACTGATAGTGTGACATCTGGAGACTCCTGCTCACCCCTGAACCACCCTCCAACACCTCCAGCTGAGAACCGGGGCAGATGTGGTGATTGTGTACAGCAAGGCAAAGTGAGCTGCCCCCACTGCTTTGCGTGTGGCCAGCCAGGACACCGGGCTATTGGCGGCCTGTGGCGTAAGGTGTCGGGAAACGGGGTGAGGTCACTGGAGAGGGGCTGCCAGTGACCGAACAAGCCGAGGAGTCCCCAGCACACACCAGTTTTGCTAAGACTTCAAGTGTGGTGAGATCAAATGCACCCAGTCCTGCACCACCAGTGAAACCCGCTACACAGCTTATTGGGAACAGATGTATGGTCTCATGTGCCATCAATAGAGTACCACTTAAGATGCTGCTTGATTCAGGGGCCCAAGTGACTATGGTATCAATAGCATGGATAGAGAAAAACATCCCCCACATTAAGATCAAGCCACTTGAGTCCCTCCTTTCAGACCAGCCTCTGGAAATAGCGGCAGCTAATGGTACAGACGTTTCATTTGATGGTTGGGCAGACACGGAACTTCAAATTCAGAGTGTGAACTATGGGCATGTCACCATACAAGTGCGAGTGCTTATCAGTCAGCACAACCTTAACTGTCCTATTTTAGGCAGCAACGTAATAGCTGAAATCCTAAAAACCAATAAAGAACAGAGAGGTGGGGCTGACCTTTCTGCGCTCCTCAAAGAAGCTTTAAGTGTCAGCAGCAGTGCAGTAGATGCTCTAGTTTCAGTACTTCAGATGCCCACCCCTGATGAAATAGACCCTGAGTGTAGTGTGAGAACAGGAAAAAAAGGTGTAATAATTCCTGCAGGACAGATTTGTGAAGTAAAGTGTAGAGTCAGAGAATGGCCAAGAGGTGGCCCACGACTCTTCCAACCAAATCTAGAGAACAGCTGCCCTGAGGGTTTGGAGTTGTTCCCAGCTTTGGTAGATGTCCCCAGTGGGTTGACAAAAATTGTTAAGATTCCCATTCAGAATCCTACCAAACATGACATTTTTCTCTCCAAAAGAACAGTCTTAGGTACATTGGAAGAGCTGACTGAAGTAAAACCTGTCAAATATCTCTCTGCTGACGCAGGGTCATCAGCCCATACAAATGTAAAAGTGTGTTCAGTTCAGCTAGGTAACGAAAAGCACCAGACAGAAGTCAATGAAGGTCAGAGATGGCATCCACCTATTGATTTGTCCTACCTGACAGAGGATGAACAAAAGATAGTTAGAGATATGTTGTATGAACAGTCAGATGTTTTTGCCCAAAGTGACTCTGACATTGGTTGCATCCCAAGCTTGCAGTTGAAAATTAATCTGAAAGACGATACGCCTGTCCAGACATCCTACAATTCGGTTCCCAAACCTTTGTATAAAGAGGTAAAAGAATATGTTCAGAATTTGCTGGACAACGGCCGGATCAGAAAGTCCACATCACCCTTCTCATCTCCGGTGGTGTGTGTCCGAAAGAAAGACAAAAGCTTACGCTTGTGCATTGACTTTCGGGGCCTCAACCGTAAAACCAGTGCTGACCGCCACCCACTACCACGCATCCAAGACCTGCTGGATAATTTGGGGGGCTATTCATGGTTTTCAATACTCGACCAGGGTAGTGCTTACCACCAGGGCTTTGTTGATGAAAGCTCAAGACACCTGACAGCATTCAGCATGTCTTGGGGGTTGTACGAGTGGATCCGCCTCCCATTTGGCCTTACCAGCGCCCCAGCAGCATTTCAGAGATGCATGGAGGGGGTCCTTGATGGTCTGAGGGATGAGTGCTGCTCACCATATTTAGATGATGTGCTTTGCTTTTCCAAGACTTTTCATGACCATGTTGATGATCTGAGGTGTGTGCTTTGCCGCCTGCGAGAGCATGGTGTGAAGCTACGTCCCAAAAAATGTGAATTGTTTAAGCATCAGGTCAGGTATGTTGGATGCTTGGTGACCAGTGAAGGTGTCCAGATAGACCCAAAAGATCTCGAAGCAGTGGAACATTTGAGAGACAGAGAGCCAAAGAACGTGGGAGAGGTCAGAGGACTCCTAGGGTTTCTAGGTTATTACAGGACGTTCATTCAGGACTTTTCTAGAATAGCGAGACCACTGTTTAAGCTTATTGAGAGTCCCAGTGATCCTAGCCTGCAATGTAGCTCAACTAGAGCCAAAATCAAGTTAAAGCGCACCAATGGTGGTCAGCTTCCTTCCAAAACACCAGTGCAATGGACAGCAGAACATCGTACTGTGGTGGCACGTCTGGTGGATATGTTAACCAGTCCACCTGTCCTGGCTTACCCAGATTTCAGTTTGCCCTTTGTGCTACACACAGATGCATCAAATGAAGGCCTGGGGGCTGTGCTTTATCAGCAACAGGGGGGAAAGCTCTGTGTCATTGCTTATGGTTCCAGGACACTCACGCCTGCTGAGAAAAATTACCATCTCCATTCTGGCAAGCTTGAATTCCTTGCCCTGAAGTGGGCAATTTGTGATAAATTTAGGGATTACCTCTACAGTGCACCCACTTTCACAGTGTACACAGATAATAATTCCCTCACATACATCTTGAGCACAGCAAAGTTAAACGCTGTGGGACATCGGTGGGTGGGCGGGCGAATTAGCTGACTTCCATTTCACTGTAAAGTATAGACCAGGCAAGTCCAACACAGACACTGACATGCTCTCCCACTATCCATTGCTACTCCAGGAACACCTCATGGAGTATACTGAGACACTGCCCCCAGAAGTGGTTTCTGTAATCTGGCAAGGAGACAAATCCATGAGAGACGGTGATGTACCATGGGTGGCTGCACTGCACTGTGTTGATGACACACCCCCTGAAGGTGCCTGTCATCACCCCAGAAAACATCAGGGCTGCGCAGAGGGAGGACCTCCCTATCTGTGAGGTGATAAACTTGAAAAAGACTAGATGGAGTCCTAATAGTAAAGATAAGAGACAGCTAGGACAAGAGACACGTAGGCTAGTACATGAATGGAACAGACTTGTACTTGAGGAAGGAATACTGTACAGACAGACTGGACAAAGAAAACAGCTGATTCTACCCAGTAAGCTGAAGCAAACTGTACTGAAACACCTGCATGATGATATGGGACATGTTGGTGCTGACAAAGTCATTCAGTTAGCAAGGGAGAGGTTTTACTGGCCTTTTATGCAGCGTGAAATTGAGGACTATGTCATTCGTCAGTGCCCGTCAGTATCAAACAGAAACGGCCAAGTGTCCCAGAGAGAGCACCGATGGGCTCGATAACAACCAGTGCCCCCTTTGAACTCATTTCGGTTGACTATTTACATCTAGAACCAAGTAAAGGTGGCTTTGAGCACATTTTAGTCTTGGTAGATCACTTTACCCGTTTTGCCCAAGCTTACCCGACTAAGAATAAATCTGGCAAAACAGCAGCTGAGAAAATCTTTCTTGACTTCATCCCGCGCTTCGGGTACCCTGAAAAGCTGCATCATGACCAAGGCCGGGAGTTTGAGAACAACCTTTTCCAAAGACTCAAACAGCTGGCAGGAATAGGCCACTCTTGAACAACCCCCTACCACCCACAGGGAAATCCTGTTGAGCGTCTAAATAGAACACTTCTACAAATGCTACGGACTCTTCATGAGGAGAAAAAGGCAGAATGGAAGGATCATTTGCCCCATATAGTCCATGCATATAACTGCACAAGATATGAGGCAACGGGCTATTCACCTTTCCTCCTCCTTTATGGAAGAGCCCCACGCTTGCCTGTTGATCTGCTTTTTGACTTAAAACCTGAAAAAGAGTCACAGTCCAGACAGGAGTATGCACAAAAGTGGGCTGCACGCATGCAGGAAGCCTATAAAATTGCTTCAGAAAACAGTGTAAACTCCTCTGCAAAGGGGAATAAGCATTATGATCAGCACATCAAAGGCATCACACTGCAACCAGGAGATCGAGTGCTTGTCAGAAACCTCTCCGAGCGAGGTGGTCCAGGCAAACTCTGTGCCTACTGGGAAAAGAAAATTCACAGAGTTGTTGAGAAGATTGGAGATGGACCTGTATATAGGGTACAATCAGAAACAGGAGACAAAACCTTTAGTGTCCTGCATCGAAACCTCCTGCTGCTTGTGACTGATTTGCCGGTAGAGCAAGATCAGCAGGGACGTCAGAAAAGACAAACGCAAAGACTGGGAGAGACAAACCCCAATGAAACAGTTGAACATGAGTCTGATCATTCGGATGAAGAGGAAGGGTACACATACAGCCTGAGAACTATACCTGTGTATCAGTGGAGGAGAATTAACCCCAAAAGGCCTCAGCCGAGACCACACAGTGAACTGAGAGCTGTAGCTCCTGAGTTTCAGCCAATAAGACACGAAATGGAATCAGTGGAAGTGCAGCAGGGAAGTGCAGTCCCACCAGCCGGATCTACAGAACCAGCAGATTTCCCAATGCCTGTTGTTTCATCACCAACTGTGGAAACCCAGGAGGAACTTGCAACTCAAATCAAATCAAATCACTTTTATTGTCACATCACATGTGCAGGCACACTGGCACAGCACATGCGAGTGAAATTCTTGTGTGCGAGCCCCACAAGCAACAGAGATGTGCAAAACACAACAACACAAACGAGCAAAATACAAGAATGGCCAACCTGAAACTAATAAATATATGTACAATATATAATAGTGTATGCATTTCTGGATATGTATACTAAATGTTTTTCTACGTGTGTGTGTGTGTGTGTGTGTGTGTATACACATTTTTAAAAATTAAATAGTAAACAATAATAAAATAAGATATATAAAAATATAAAAATATACAGAGTTGAATATGTGCAAAACAGCGGCATTACTGTACGGTATGTAGTGCATAATGTTGAAGTTCCAGTAGTGAAGCTGAGGTGTCTATGACGTGTTCAGCAGTCTGATGGCCTAGTGGAAGAAGCTGTCTCTCAGTCTGCTGGTACGGGACCGGATGCTGCAGAACCTCCTTCCTGATGGAAGTAGTCTGAACAGTTTATGGCTGGGGTGACTGGAGTCCTTGATGATCCTCCCCGCTTTCCTCAGGCACCGCTTCCTGTAGATGTCTTGGAGGGAGGGAAGCTCACCTCCAATTATCCGTTCAGAGCACCGCACTACTCGCTGGAGAGCTTTGCAGTTGTAGGCGGTGCTGTTGCCATACCAGGTGGTGATGCATCCAGTGAGGATGCTCTCAATGGCACAGTGATAGAAGGTCCTGAGGATGCGGGGGCTCATGCCGAATCTTTTCAGTCTCCTGAGAAAGAAGAGGCGCTGCTGCGCCTTCTTCACTGTTTTGTTTGTGTGTACTGACCACGTAAGATCCTCAGCCAGATGTATGCCAAGGAACCGGAAGCTGCTCACTCTCTCCACAGCAGCGCCGTTGATGGTGATGGGGGTGTGTACTTCTCTGCACCTTGTTGAAAACACGCAGTTCTTTGAATCTTTGGGCTGAAGGAAGGACAATACTCGGTGTATCAATGCTCAATCAACAATCATTTATTTCCATACAATTCAACAATAAGAGCATTACAACGTCCGGACGGGAGAGATGCCTGCAGAGGTTCGACAGCATGTCTCAAAATGGTGACGGGTTGCTCAGCTTTTTATAGTCTCTAGTGGCCCCCAGCTAGTCGTAAAAGCCAAAACATCACATTTTTTCTCTGTTACAGCGCCTAAGTTATGACCTCGGCAGTTGTTTCTCTGCTTTCTGTAAGGTGGGGGTGTGGAATGTGGTCTATCTATCTCCCCTGTCTTTAGACACAGAGTCTCCTGCTTACAACCTTCTCTTCATGATTCAACAATTAAGCATGTCAAGAAAACAGTGTAACACATTCCCAGCAGATCAAGGATACAGAGTGATGCACATTTATCTAATGAACTAATATGTGAATATGTTCTGTTAACTCAAAAGTATAATGAGAACTAAACTACATACAGATCACACACTCTATTTTAAAGGGTATAATATGATCTACAGCAGTATTCTAATTCAACTACTTTGATTACATATATAAGGTAACATATAATAACAGAATAATATCACAATACCCTCTTTTGATCTCTCATTAAAGAGATCACTAATAACAAGCACGTCAGCGTTGCAAGGTCCAGGTTGTCTTGATCCTGAGGCCCTCTGTCCCCCTTTAACGGGTGGACCATATGGGGGATGACCTCTGTGTTCACGCAGTTCAGATGCAAGCAAAGTTAGATTTTACAACCATAACAGCAGTTACAGATGACACTCCCATCACTCCCCATTTTCCCACAGCTTTATTTTGGTGCTCCAGTTTTCCACTCCCATTTTAATGCCCCCTTATACCTTTCAAATGTACTTAGACTAGAACCTCTGTCTAAGGAGCTTTTAACCTTTATTATTATTGCTGCAGCTACCAGTGTCTTCCAGTTGGGTGATTCTCAGCTTCTTTCTTCGACCTCCGGGGTTAGACCACCCTTTAGTCATTGCACAGTTCTGGGGATTATTCTGCCCCGATTTCAAACAAGGATCTGTGTGTTTTGGGTTCACCGGCGTGTCCCCCTTTTTGCCAAGAGCCTCTCGAACCTCGTTGGTCTGGTGTTCCCGGATTTCCGCCAACCCCTTCATGGTTATTGCTGTGTCCGTGGGATCCATCTTCTCCAGGAGCCCAAACGTCATGACACTTGACCCCAGTTGCTGTCTCGGCAGTCCCTACATCTGTCCCTGCTGTGAAGGGTCCTCACATCTCCGGGTCCCCGTCTGGTGTCTGTTCCTTTCTCTGTAAGAGACAGAAAACCAAAACACCTCTCTTCCTAACCCTAATAATCTAATGTTATTATCTACTGACCTTCTAGTGATTCAGAATTGGTCCAAAACATTCAGAATGTCCCAGGGACTTATTCTAATCATATCTTATGTGTGTGTAAGCATGTTTGCATTTAGCCCTCCGCACTCAAGGCATTTCTTACACTTTATCAGTCCGGACAGTCACGCCGAACGAAGCTTCTGACCTTCAAAAGGCCGAGTGCCAACTCGTTATAAGCACATTTGCAAGGTGTGTCTGAAAATTATTGAAACCCCTCTTTTTAACAAAAGACAAAAAATTAACAAATCTTCTAAACGCTATTCAGTTCATTTCAATGGGTAATGATTAAACATGAAAGTGATAGTTTATGCTCTTTCACTGATTCTCTAAAAGGTCCGTCTTCTCGGACCGCTATTAGCTTAAGCTTTACCATTCCTAAATTATTAAACACAGAAATAACGTCATAAGATGTTCATAAAACCATTGTTTAATGTTCGGACTCAACTCCCCCTTCTTGACACACTCCCATGTGTCAATTCATTGGAGCTAGACACTTAAAAGAGAAGGTTAGTGACATCATATCTGGTAACTGGTCCATCCAGAGCTGTAACATTTTGAAATGTACATACAACAAGCCAAACCACACCTTGGTCACACCAACCCTTTTCTGCCCCGAAGATGTCCAATGCCATCCTAGTATGGACTGTCAAAAGTGGCTTTAACGCTGACTATCCTGACAATCCATTTTATAACGTTTCCTGGTCAGATTTGCCAATCTCTGCACCAGGGTTTTAAACTTTTCGCCATTTCCATTAGTTGTTATTTTTATTTAGTTTCGACTCCAGATTTTCAATTTTTACCAGTTGTAATTAGTTTTTACCAATTCTTTGCTAGTTTAGTGTAGTTTTTATTTTCTGAAAATCCTTAGTTTCAATTTAGTTTTATTTGTGTTTTGCAAAAATTAAGTGTAACAAAATCCCAGTTCCATCATATCAGTCATGCTCTTCTGGTTATCCTTGGGTGTTGAGACTAATAACTATTAACTCTTGCCGCACCGTGTGGTCCTAATTTTGGTTGAAGTGAATTGATAACCTTTTGAAGGCGATTGTTTCACACCTTTATTTAGATGTCCCAGTCCTGTTATCTCGGGATACATCACGCTGCCTTATCTGGGGTTAGCTGTTTTCTGGGGATGCGGGTTGAGTGGATGAGCTCTTCAAGGAGGGGGAGTGTGCTCCCCCTGATGAGGTCTTCTAGGTAAGCTAGGTTAACCTTCTTGTGTGAGCTTTTCAAGTGCACTTTAAGGTTAGTGGGACTTTTAGTTTTATAAATGTCCCCCATGACCCCCTGATGACCCAGTATTTCATTTTTGCACATTGTAGTACACATTTTAGTTTTTGCTTGTAGCTCGCATACTCTACTTGCCACTCCTCTAAGTCCTGATGTTTCTTAGAGAGGGCAACAGTACCTTTAAAATTATATCACATGTGTGGGGGTGTGGCCTTGCCAATTGTTTTGCCCACCTTTTCAAAATGGCTGGCGTGCCCACAAGCATATTTCATGGAAAAAGAAAGGTAAGCTTGATATTTACATTTAAAATGTTTTGTTAAACTCAGATTTTTATTTTATTCTTTTTTGCAAGTACCCCTCCTCGGTGGCGAGAAACTGTTGGTGTGGTCAAGTGGGTGCTCTAGAAACAAACGCTCAGGACAGAACAGTTATCAGTCATGTACTTTCTACAAATTTTGCATATGTTTTATTCCATATTGATCCTCTGAGTGTAATGGTACATTTTAATTTGAATTTATCCAAACTAAACACAATATTTTCTTTATTTACTTTGCTCTTGTTCTTTTGCAGTACCACATCCTATCAAATGTCCCTGGTGATTATATTCTACATTTAATACTTACTATTTCAAGTGAGAACCTAAATCATGTGGACCAATGTTTATTATTGCATATCTCTATTCTGAATGTGGCCAGTCATTCATAGGTATTGTTCAATTTTGGCGATTTTCCTCTATAAAATTCCCAATAATACAACATGATACCTTAATCAAAACACAGCTAATATAGCACAGTTTTCTTGATGCAAACATCAGTAACTCAAAATCAGCAACCACAGTGTTAAGTCTGCAGTTCATACTTATGTGAAGCTAGAGTCTCCTCCTCCAGTCTCTCTTATCCTCCTGCTCCTGAAAAAACAAAACAAAGCGAAGCCTCCACCCTTCTCTTGTCGGCTGGGTGAATTGTTTATGAATTGTTTATTGGCATTTACTAATCCTAAAGTGGGTGCAGTCATTGTCTCAGTATCAAGTCAGTCAAAACTTTTAGTCGTCAGTCCATCACAGTCCATTCACATGCATACCTCCATACACATTCATACCAGATGTTGCTGATAATGGAGTCTCACGCGCAACCTATTCGAGCATCCATCACCAGCAAGATGACGTCATCATTTTAAAGGAAAACAATTCCTTGTTGTTTTTGGGCCGGATTGACTCGGTGCAATCCTTTTAGATCAGTGTTCCCTATAAGTGAATTTCTCCCAAGCCAATTACAATCATGGAGAAGCACACTTTGCAACTGTTTACAGTAATAATATTTTATAGCGCTTTAAATTTCAATCTTTCAGGCCTTGTTTAAAGAGCTGATTGTTAAATCATGAACTCACAAAATATCAACATATCACCACCGGTGGATCACACCTCTCAGATGTTTTTTCTCCAGTGCACTGTAACAAAAACGAAAACAGACATAACCAACAAAATACTAATAAAATAACACAAACTAGGGCCCGTTGCAGACATGTCCAAGCATAAAACTATCCCTCTCTCGCTTACGAGAAAGAACACAAGCCAAAGCTCACTGATAAAATCAAGCTAGCGCTAAACAAAACCAAACAATCAACCAGAAATTCACAGGAACATTTTGCTTCCTGCCGGGACAATATTGTGTGGGAATGAGAACCTCAGGTGCCGTAACACCTTTTGTTCCTCCTTGAATTAAAACTCAATCACAGAAAATGCCGTACTCCAACCTAAAACTTACACTATTAATTCATCATTTTCACTCTGTGCCACTGTTCCTCATCAGGGCTGTGTGAAGCACAGCAAAGAATTCAGTCAAGGCCTTGAGCCATAAACAGACATCACGCACAGACATTGTTTTCATAACCAAACTTTTTTAGACCTTATTCCTAAAATCTACATAAATGCCCTCTGGGTGACATATAACACATTCTAAGTATTTAATGGTAATCAATGGTAATCAATGGCTCCTCATAAAAATTATGCATTGGGATGTTTGTGTGCAGCATTTTGCATATCAGCATAAGCAAAGCATTCTTCATTGCATCAGCGTGTATGTGTGTGTGCGTGTGGATCACTCTTTATTGCACAAGCGTGTGCATGTGTATGTGTGTGCATCACTTCTCAGTGAATCAACATTCCCGTGTGTGTGTGTGTGTGTGTGTGTGTGTGTGTCATTTCTTCATTCTGAGTCAGTGCATGTAGATGTGTGTGTTTGTGTGGGTGTTTGTGTTCATCACTTTCCTGTTCTGGTGTTCTGGGTAAACCACGGCCTGAAGCGTGCCCTGGGGTCCTGCCCCCCTCCTTTTTCAGTTTGTTTGCGACCATTGCTGCTGCTGCTGCTGCTCAAAATTCAGTCCGTCCTGGTTCTGACCCCAATTGGGGCAGTCCTTTCTCCAGGGTCGATGTTCACCGCAGGTGAAACCTGCATCTTCTTCTGTGTTTTTGTCCATTCTGAGGTGCCTTCTGTCCTCAGTTACTCCTCTTGTCTCGGTCACGCCCTTTTTCGCCACCCGATCATCCGTGTTGGTCCATCACTGTCCTGCACAGTGTGAATGCAAAGTTATCAAGGTCAGCATTCTTTCGCTCGGCCTTACTTTTCATTCGGGCTTGGCGGGCGTCTCTTTACAGCTCTGTCAGCTGACGCAGTCTGGGAATTTTCCCCCGTGTAGTGAAACGGGCCTTAGGTTTAGTGCTCTCCGTCTCGGCTGCATGAGATCACATTCCTGCAGGTCTGTTGACATTCTCAGGTCGTTGTTGTGGGTCCAGCTGTTGCAGCATTTGGTCAGTGTCACGTATGGGGGAGAGCAGGAGTCCAGTCAGCCTCGGCTTTCAGGGCCGGCAAAGCAGCCTGTAATTAAATATGTATAGAAAAAACAAAAACAAAAACAAAACAAAAACAAACAAAAAACAAAAACAAACGAACAGGAAAATGTTGTTGTGTTGGCTGTGTTATTCAGAGGGGAGACAATGGGGCCAGGCCCTGTGTCAGCCTTCTCTCCCCTTTTTTTTGTTTTTTGTCTCCCGATATAATCAACTCCTAACCCACCAAGTTGACAGGACAACACAGGTACATATTAAAATTCTTAAGATCATGTTTAAAAGCCCAAAAAAGGAACTTTCTTTCATTCAGTAATCACTTTTATTAATCAATCAACAGAAAACATGTCACAATTTGAAACTTTTAACCACTAAATTTGTTGCGTCTTGCCTGGTTGGTTAGACCAGTGTTCCTTTTTTTTTTTTTTTTTTTTTTTTTAGTTAAATTGTTGTCCTGCAACCCAGAGGGTTTCTTTGTCAGTAATGTATAGACTTCATCATTTAAGTATGTTAATTTTTCTTTAACCTTGCTGGAAAATCTTCACGTGTTCATGAGTGTAAGCTGTTTCTTCATTGCCGTGTATGTGCATTTGTATAAAAGCAGGTTAATTTTATCTTTTCTCAAACTAGGCGTTACCTTAAAAGGAGCCTTTCTCTCAGATTTCTCTGCTTGTGTGTTTTTGTTTCACCTTTTTGTTTTGATGCTCCGGACGCCTTCCCAACCTCCACAAGTCCGTTGGCCCCAATTTTATGTGTTAAAACTTCTCTTAATTTCTCCTCTAATTCTCTCCTCGCTGCTGTCTTTTTCACAGCTGCTGATTCGTGCTGGGTGTGGTTCCCATTACCTATAATTTTGCTTCGGCCGCTGTGCTTGTGGGGGCAGTTGGTCCAGGTCTGCAGCTTCCTGTATTAACACACTAAGAGATTTATTTTAATTTCATTTTCATCACTTTTAAACCGATAAGCAGGCAACACGCCTACCTTGACAGCGTAAACTGTACGCCAGTCTCCCAACACATTCCTCTCTCTACTCCTCCATAATTCTCCACTGCACACCTCTTACTATCTCTCCTTTTTATTTTTATTACACCACAGAGTAATACACCCAATTATGCCCGTCTATCTCTATGTGGCTCCAAATTCCCTCTTTATTTTAATTTCACACTCGTCAGGGGACAGGCACACAACAATTTCAACCACTGAAACGAGGAATTCAACCTTTTTATATTTCTTCACTAATCTAGACTCAACGTTTGTTCGCAAAAATGTGTCTTGTTCTAGTCCGGAATAAATGTGAACCCGTGATTACACGGCCGTTCCAGTGTTATATCCGTAGCTATGCGGGGGCCCTCACCTCCCCAAGTCACCACCTCGGCACCCGGACGCCGCCGGTCCTGGCCAAGCGTCCCTGGACAGGAGGGTCGCCACTCCTAGGGCAAATGTTCCACAGGTACACTAGGCATCAACCTTTGATCCTAAAATGTGTATTTGCTCTAATGTCCTCCTAATCAAACACATTAACCGTCACTGTCACTGTGTTCACGCTTCACACTCCACACAAAACACACTCAGAGCGCGCCTCAGTCACACTCTCCCTCAGTGCGCGCTTCACCCACAAGACAGCACCCAGAGCGCGCCTCGCAGCTTCACACACACTCTCTCACCCAGAGCGCGCTTTGACACTCACACCCAACACTTTTCCTCAGCGGGAATTTTACACAGAAACCTCTGAGCTCAACTATTAGATCTTCTTAAAGCACACTGCACCATAGACCAAAATACCCTTTTCTCTGCGATTATGACCGCCACCACGGGGCAAAGTCGCATCATAAAAGTGATGCTTGCATCCCCGAAGTTATACCTGACATCATAAACCAGGTGTTGCTCTGTACTTAAATTTTTACTTTGTATTATGGCCGCAGCCCTTTATACTCGACTGACGCCACAAACCACCGTCAAAACCTCTCTCAAATGTACTAAAATTAGCACCAACCACTACTGCACTTCACGGCCGCACCACCGGAACACGCCGTATCATAAACCAAACCTACGGACGTGTTTCGCTCTCGCGTTGCCAGCGTCCAACTGCACCGTGAAGCCAGTATCTGCTTGTCCTTAAATCAACTTCTATTTCATAGCCGGCAAAAGCCAGGACATCACTGACACCATAAACAAAATAAACAAACCTCGACTTCAATGTACTGAACTAATGGCCGTGTCTTCAGAAGAAATTCTAATGTATTATTGCTACAGAAGCCAGTATTAGACAAAATTAAATGTGGAAGGTAAAGTGGCTGCATCTAGTCCAACGTAGTATGTTATTAGTATCTCGGTAGAAGCAGTTTA
Source organism: Copadichromis virginalis (assembly GCF_057382275.1). NCBI lineage: Eukaryota > Metazoa > Chordata > Actinopteri > Cichliformes > Cichlidae > Copadichromis > Copadichromis virginalis. Next base: position 11,696,002 of record NC_140620.1, read on the forward strand.
CTGCAACTAGTCCAACGTAGTATGTTATTAGTATCTCGGTAGAAGCAGTTTATTTAACACACTGGAATTCAGCCTCAACTTATGTTGTTAGTATCTTGCGCCAAAAACCAGACACCGACAAATTTACTGTGAAAATACGTGTAACTCAGTGAACAGATTAATTTGGAAAGCCCAATATGCACATTTGGTATTTATAATACAACAGGCTGTGCTTACCTTTTTATTTTTGGACCGGTCCTCTGTTCACCTCGCCTCACGATCTCACCAAAGGTCAAATCTGCACCTCCTCAGCACACCAAAGATCCGGGTCACACGGCACCAAGTTGTTGAAAACACGCAGTTCTTTGAATCTTTGGGCTGAAGGAAGGACAATACTCGGTGTATCAATGCTCAATCAACAATCATTTATTTCCATACAATTCAACAATAAGAGCATTACAACGTCCGGACGGGAGAGATGCCTGCAGAGGTTCGACAGCATGTCTCAAAATGGTGACGGGTTGCTCAGCTTTTTATAGTCTCTAGTGGCCCCCAGCTAGTCGTAAAAGCCAAAACATCACATTTTTTCTCTGTTACAGCGCCTAAGTTATGACCTCGGCAGTTGTTTCTCTGCTTTCTGTAAGGTGGGGGTGTGGAATGTGGTCTATCTATCTCCCCTGTCTTTAGACACAGAGTCTCCTGCTTACAACCTTCTCTTCATGATTCAACAATTAAGCATGTCAAGAAAACAGTGTAACACATTCCCAGCAGATCAAGGATACAGAGTGATGCACATTTATCTAATGAACTAATATGTGAATATGTTCTGTTAACTCAAAAGTATAATGAGAACTAAACTACATACAGATCACACACTCTATTTTAAAGGGTATAATATGATCTACAGCAGTATTCTAATTCAACTACTTTGATTACGTATATAAGGTAACATATAATAACAGAATAATATCACAACCTCCGGAAGTCCACTATCAACTCCTTTGTCTTTGCGACGTTGAGGGTGAGATGGTTGTCTTGACACCAGTGGGTCAGGGCGCTGACCTCCTCCCTGTAAGCCGTCTCATCACCGTTGGTGATAAGACCCACCACTGTAGTGTCGTCCGCAAACTTCACAATGATGTTGGAGTTGTTAGTGGATGTGCAGTCGTAGGTGTAGAGTGAGTATAGGAGAGGGCTCAGTACACACCCCTGTGGAGCACCAGTGTTCAGTGTGACGGGGGATGAGGTGATGCTGCCCAGTCTGACCACTTGGCGTCTGTCAGACAGGAAGCTAAGGATCCAGCTGCAGAGGGAGCTGCTCAGTCCTAGATCCTGCAGTTTCCTGTCCAGCTTCGAGGGAACGATGGTATTGAATGCTGAGCTGTAATCTACAAACAGCATTCTCACATACGTGTCTCTCTTCTCCAGGTGTGACAGGGCAGTATGTAGTGTCAGGGCTATGGCATCATCAGTGGACCTGTTGTGGTGGTATGCAAACTGTAGAGGGTCCAGTGAGTCGGGTAGTGCAGAGCAGATGAAGTCCCTGACCAGCTTCTCGAAGCATTTGCTCACGATGGGGGTCAGGGCTACAGGTCGCCAGTCGTTCAATGAGGAGATGGTGGAGGATTTGGGTACAGGGGCCATGGTGGCCATTTTGAAGCAGGCTGGGACTACAGACAAAGAGAGGGAAAGGTTGAAGATGTGTGTGAACACTCCAGCCAGCTGAGCCGCGCATGACTTGAGGACGCGGCCGGGAATCCTGTCCGGACCAGTAGCTTTGCGCGCGTTCACCTTCCTGAAGCACTTCCGCACATCCTCCTCAGACACAGTGTGCGCACTGACGTCATCCGCGGTGCGCACACTGTCCGGTCTCATGGTGTTCGCTGTGTCGAATCTAGCGTAGAATACGTTTAGATCCTCACACAGAGAGGCCGTGGTCTGCGGTGTGCTGGTTTTCCCTCTAAAGTCTGCGATCGTGTTTAGTCCCTGCCACATACTCCGAGGGTTGTCAAACTGTTGCTCCACCCTGTCCCTGTACTCACGTTTGGCTGCTTTGATCGTCTTCCGGAGTTGGTAATGTGCGTGTTTGTAGTCCGATGTGTTCGCGGAGGCAAAGGCGGTGCTCCGTGCCGCCAGTGCCGCGCGAACATCTCCGTTAATCCAGGGTTTTTGATTTGGGAAGGATTTAACTGTTCTGGATGGGACGACATCTTCCACGCATTTCCTGATAAATCCGCAGACTGAGTCTGTGTATTCATCAATGTCCCTAGCGGCCACGCGAAACATTTCCCAGTCTGCGTGATCAAAACAACTGAGGATCTTATGGAGGACACAGGGTCGGAGAGCTATGTGGTAACAGGGACCCTGCCCCAGAGACACCAGAATGGGATGTGCCACCAATACGGAGGTCGACCAGAGCTGTGAAACCGAGAGAGGTTTTTACATATAGCCAAATGGGACAGCCTTCATATCAGCTCTGGAGACCTGGAGCAAACATGATGCTTGCGTATGTTCCCTGCCACATGCCACTTTACCCAGCTGTTCCTGACTGTTATTACCCCACACCAGTATGGACATGTTAGACTGGTGACCAAAAGACCTTTTGACATTACTCCTGGAACTGTAACAGTTTTGACTATTAGACTTTAAAGACTTTGGGCAAACGCCATGAAGTGTGTTAGTTTGGTTCCAGATGTCCGGAGCCATCTCTTAAAGCAGGGGAGAGTGTAGCAGGTTGACAAAGCTACATGTTTATTTTTGTAAGAAAACCAATTACCCCCTTATTTTTTGTTTATTATTTTGACATTGTTATGTGTTGCCAGACCATAGTCATATTTCATCATGCCAATAGATGGTGCTCTTGCACTGCTGTGGAACTACCAGAGAGACTCTAGCAATAGGCTCTGCGCCTGCGCAGCTCAGAAATAAATGAGCTCCGGCCTGAGCAAGACGCTAACTTCGGTGTCCTCTCTATTAATCCACAGGTACTGACAAACAAACTCTTATGTTACCAAACTGGTTCTAAATGTCATGTAAGTTGATTAACAACTGTTCGGCTATATTTTAAGATGATAGTGATGATGTTGTTTTGTGGCATTTTGTTGTAATGAGTATTAGTGTATCATCAGCATAATGCTATAATGCTACGTAGCACTATAAGTATATGCTATGACAGTTGCAACCTGCGGCTTCAGAAAATGTGTTGTAGTGTTTGTTTTAGTGTTAGCCAAGCAGTACTGAGTACATGTATTAAGGGGAAAGCTTTTTGTTGGTGAAACAATGTTTGCAGTCGTCTGCCGCCATGTTGTGTTGGGTTCAGGGGACGCCATGTTCAAAAGTAATAGCGTATATGGCGCGAATGTGGGGAAAGGTTGTGTAAATGTGAGATGGGTTATTTTGGTATGTTGTTATGCTTTAACCGTGAGTGTTTTGTTTAAGTTGTGAGTATGTAAAGTCATTTTGAATTAGTTTGTATTTATTTTGCTTTTGAGAGAATGCTTTTTGTAACTTTATTTATGTTTATGAACTCTGTTATTTTATGGGAAGAATGCATGGTCTAGTGTGATTTGTATTGTGTATATGTAGAAATAAATTGATCTCCGGCCTGAGCAAGACGCTAACTTCGGTGTCCTCTCTATTAATCCACAGTTGATCATATTTGGCTACGCAGTGCTCTCTAGCCTGTGTGCCGCTTGCTGCCGGTCCAGATTCCCCTAGGTCTGGTGCCGGTAACACAACTTTCAAACAAGTGTGGAGAATTCATTATTTCTTTGAGAGGTTTTTTAGTAAATAACAGAAAAAAGAAAGTAAGAGAAATTGTTATTCTATAAAACAGTAAAAATTCCACACACATGTAACTCACCACTGTGTGAACATCACAGGGGAGAAATCATTTCTCTGAGTCAGAGATGAGTGTCAGTAACACAAAAGTAACACTCAGTGTCATGCAGTGACTTTTACACAACCACATCAGATGAACCAACTCACACTAAAACATGCATTTTGCTGCACTCTTTACACTTATTTCTTTTCTTTCTGCTCTTTTATATATTTTGTAAAACCACAAAAAATATTTTATATCAGCAGCAATTTTCCTCAAACTGCTGCATCACAGCTTTCATGCTCTGACCTGCATGTGAAATGAGATAAAAGCTCTTTATTAGTAACTTTTACAACTTCTGGCAGGTTAATGTCTGAACTTTGGAGTGAAACACACCCTTAGTTACAGGAAATAACACCACTGTCTGTAACTAAGTGAATCCACCTTAACACCACCTGTGTGTGTGTGACTGCATTACACTCCCACTGCTGGGAACCTGAACAAGAACCAGAACAAAGTCTAAAATAGAAGCTGACAAACAGCTGCACCACCGAGTGACACTTTATTTTATAAACTTCACAACAGGTTTCATGTTGTGACCTGTGGAGGTGAAAAGACACAAAACCTGTTTTACAGCTTTTGAGCTGCAAGCAGGATTGAAACACACCTTAGTTAAAAGTCAAACAGCAACATTTTTCTCCTCCCCTCACGTCACTCAAATGTGACAAACCAGGAAACAGGTAGATCATCTTCTTCAGTAAAGAGAGACGCACAGACGATCAGACTGAGCTCAGACCAAACTAGCAGCTTCCTCTGAGTGAGTCCAGCTACAGGAGAGAAAAGTGGAAAACTCCAACACTGCTGCTTCAAGCTGCTGACGCTCCACACACTGAATGTGAGTTTGAGCAAAAACACGACTCAAAGGAAGTTTCAGTGAAGGTGGTAGAGGAGGGAGGGGAGCCAGGACTGACTGTACTTCCTGTCTGCTGTTTTCAGCTTCACTCACAGACTCAATGGCTTCCAGATCAGAGGAGGATCTCTGCTGTCCGGTCTGTCAGCAGGTCTTCAGAGATCCTGTTATTCTGTCATGTAGCCACAGCTTCTGTAAAGTCTGTCTGAATAGATGGTGGATAGAGAGACCAACACACGAGTGTCCAGTTTGTAAGAGAAGATCTTCAAAAGAGAATCCACCTTTAAATCTGGCTTTAAGGAACCTGTGTGAGTCGTTCTTACAGGAGAGAGATCAGAGAGCTTCAGAGGACCTCTGCAGTCTGCACTCTGAGAAACTCAAACTCTTCTGTCTGTACCATCAGCAGCCAGTGTGTGTCGTCTGCAGAGACTCAGAAAAACACACCAACCACAGATGCAGACCCATTGATGAAGCTGCACAACAACACAAGAAGGAACTTCAGGAAACTCTGGAGCCCTTAAAGAAGAAGTTAAAGGTTTGTGAAGAAGTTCAAGTGAAGTTTGATCAAACAGCAGAACACATTAAGGTCCAGGCCCGACACACAGAGAGGCAGATTAAGGAGCAGTTTAAGAAGCTTCACCAGTTTCTAGCAGAGGAAGAGGAGGCCAGGCTGGCTGCACTGAGGGAGGAAGAGGAGCAGAAGAGTGGGATGATGAAGGAGAAGATGGAGGCTCTGAGCAGAGAGATAGCAGCTCTTTCAGACACAGTCAGAGCCACAGAGGAGGAGCTGAGAGCTGAAGACGTCTCATTCCTGCACAACTACAAGGCTGCAGTGGAAAGAGTCCAGCGCTGCCCCCTGCTGGATGATCCACAGCTGCCCTCAGGAGCTCTGATAGACCAGGCCAAACACCTGGGCAACCTGACCTTCAACATCTGGAACAACATGAAGGACATGGTCTCCTACACTCCTCTCATCCTGGACCCAAACACTGCTCATCCAGAACTCATCCTGTCTGAAGATCTGACCAGTGTGAGAGGAGGAGATGAACAGCAGCTTCCTGATAATCCAGAGCGGTTTGAGTTATACATCTCTGTCCTGGGCTCTGAGGGCTTTAACTCAGGGACTCACAGCTGGGATGTTGAGGTTGGAGACAGTACAGTGTGGGTACTGGGTGTCTTAGCAGAGTCTGTGCAGAGGAAGGGAAGCATATGGTCTGGATTATGGGTAATAGGGTTTGATGAAGGTAAATATTCAGCATGTTCACCACCAGGTCTTCTCACTGCTCTCTCAGTCCAGAAGAAGCTCCAGAGGATCAGAGTGAATCTGGACTGGAACAGAGGAAAGCTGTCGTTCTCTGATCCTGATACTAACACACACATACACACCTTCACACACACTTTCACTCACAGGATGTTTCCATACATTGAAACAGTTGATGAAGTGAAGGTGTTGCCGTTGAAGGTGTCAGTGCAGCAGATGAGTTGAGGATGATGATGTTTCTAATGTTGTTTCCTGTCAGTGAGTTGAAGCTGTTAAACTGCAGCTGTCCTCCTGCTGCCTCGTTGTTCCAAAGCTCTTTGTTTCTCTTTTAGTTTCACTGTTTCTTTCTGTTTCTGCTGTCCACCTTTTCACATGGAAAATCATTTCACTGTTTCTCACTGAATGACTCCCCAAACTAGATTTGAAATTCTATCAAGTTTCTAATCATTACAAGTGATTCATGTTTCTATTTGATGTGTAAATGGAGATGATTTAGTTTGCTGGGATATGGACTGACATGTGTTGAATGGGAGGAGCAGTTTGTTGTTGTCTTCTTGTCTGTTTATGACAACAATAAATATGTTGTTGAAACAATGATTCATGTTTAACTCCATATATGAAATGTTTCTGATCTTTGAATTCTGTTTGATTAAAGACTTTCTTCATGACACAAATGAGATTTCAGTGTATTATTGGACACTGCTAGCACGGGGCGCCCACACAAACTCAAAGCAGGATATGAAGCATCGCTGAATATGTTTCGAAACCAACTTCATTCTAAGCCAAAGACTAGAAAATATGGTGAAGCATATCTTCCCTTTGGTTTCACCTGCACAAGTGCCGAGGTAGGTCTCCTGCAGAATTGGTTTTCCCTTCGTCCGAGCGCGCTGGGCTATTATCCTGTTTACGTTTTTAAACCCATTTTTCACAGAGAGGCATTTTTTGAAAAATGTATTGATAGCAATGTTGAATATTATCACACAGGAAAAAACAACTACATGTAAAATAATCACACCGTGACGCCTCTGTCTTTGTAAATGGAGGGACAGTAACTGCGAGTAAACCTGCAGATAGTCAGATTAACAGTATTTTGTCTCTATCTGCCATACTGCAATTCTTCTCATGTAAACAATAACGCGGCGCACAGCATGACGTGAAAAAAGGCACATACCTTTGATGTTGTGTAACAGTGTTTATGTGGTATTATTCCACTTGCCACAAATGTCAGTGTAATGGGAAAACAGCGCCCCCCCTCTCGGTGTGGCTGGTTAGGTGAGGCTGGCTGCAGTAATCGCTGCCAGTCTGCCGTAGCCATACGAGAGGTGAGTTGTATTGTTCCGCACACGATATAGCTAAGTAGTGCAGACACATAAAACATGTTTGATTAGCTGATGGGCACCGAGTGTAATAAGTGCTTAGTGGACACATGTCTAACATCAGTTTTATGTACTTTTCATTTGTTTATTAATGTGTGAAACTGTATGCTAAAGCGGAATGCTAATGGGATGTTCTGCCGCAGTGTGCTGTGCGGAGTGGTGTGTGGCGAGCCTGTGCACTGATACAACACCGTTGTTTCCATTCAGGTACATCATTTGTTGTTGCTGTTATTTTTTTGTATATTAAAAATTTTAATATTGCTGCAGTAATCAGCCATTCTGCCGTAGCCATACGAGAGTGTGCTGTGCGGAGTGGTGTGTGGCGATTTGCACTGATACAACACCGTTGTTTCCATTCAGGAAATAAAGTGGCAACGATCGATAAGAGACTCCTTGTCTTTTTAAAAAGCACAACACAACGCAGAGTCGAGGAGTCTGTTTGGGCTGAACTGTTGCAGCGGGATGAAGCAGAAACCGGTTACACTGGTGCCGTGACCCAAGGTCCTGCAATCCTGCGACCGCAACGGGGCCGTCTACTTCCTGGAAGGTGGAAAAGTCGCGGGAGACTGGCTTTTCTTAGTCCCGCCATTTTCTGCGTTCTTTAGAGACACCGAGGTGGGGCTCTGTGCTTTCTGTTTTTTTGGAGAGCAAGAAAAAAAAAGGGAGGGGCACATTGCTGAGCCATGGCAGATTTTCCCAGTTTTGGCAGGGGAAGGGGGGCAGTTGGTTTTACCCCTCTGAATTCATTTGGTAGAGGCAGATCAAGGTTGCTGACAGCCCCAGTTTCATCCACACTTAAGCCTTTCCTTGCTGAGTTAAATGAAAACCCTATTGATGGGAATTGTGATGATCTACAAAATACTAGATCAGAAATCAGTCCCACGAAAGAGAACCTTTATGCAGAGATTGCAACGCAAATTGTGTTTTCTACTGGGGAAAGCATTGCCTCTTGTCTTTGTGAGATTATTTTGTTATCATATGTTACCTTATATGTGAGATCAAAGTAGTTGCATTATGATATGGTATGTAGTTTTAGTTTGCCTTAGACCTCTGACTTTAAAGAGTGTGAAAATCATTAGATCTGTTGGATTGACCTGTATTATGTTGAATGTCTTACATTGTTTCAAAGGAGTTGATAGGATAAAGTATGTTATTTTAATCTCACTGATATCATTTACATGCACTTTTATTATTTCATTATTTCTTCATTAGTCTGCATCAGTTTATCAGCAATATATCATTGTATCATTCATCATATCATTCTTAGTAAATCGGCTACAAGGTAATTCTCTACCAGCAATAGCTGTAGCTCCAGGCGGACCCAGTAAGTCAGATAAGGACACTAAACTTTCTTTGGCCTAAACCCACAATTACACAGAGTACACACATTTAAGTCCACACTACACGCACTTACATAGTCATGTAGGACACGCACACACTTATGGAGAACTGTGGGGTCGGCTCAGGACATGCTCTCTGTTTGACATACACACACAATAGACACGAATAGAGATACACACCACACACACACTGTTGTCTCTGAGTGCTGGGCTGAGTGGAAACATCTGGAGGCCATATAAGGTGAACTTTTGGAGGGAACTTCCTGAGTTCTGAGAACTGACTGATACTTAACATGTGACTTGACGTCATCATTGCGATAAAAGCCTTGGGAAGTGATTGTTCGGGGGAGATCGGCTCTAAAAGGCTTGTGATGCTCATCTTCCCCATATGTACATATGTATAATAAAAATCACTATTCTGACATCTACTGAGACCATGCAGTCGTTTGTCTTCTCCTCAAAACTCGAATCATGACATTTCTGGTGCCGAAACCCGGTTTGAGGGGAGACTAATGGAGCTTGGCTGACAGTCTAGTGGTGTCAGACGGACGGCCAGGAGCTACACTGAGTGATGGGCCCCGAAATATGAGAGGTAAGCACCGCCTGTTGATGGATCTCCAAAGGTGCCGAATTGGAAATTAAGCTAAATTAAAGGTTCACTCAGTGGGGTTTCTGTTCTGTCCGTGGTGATTTTGGGGTAATTAGTGTTAAATGTTTGGGGAATATTTTACTGATAAAAGTTATGGCTGTTTATTGTGGGAAGCGAATTTTGAGTTAAGAGGTTAGATGTGTTTAAGACAATACGGTTTAAAGAGTTTTAAGAAGAAGTGGGTTGACTGGATGCCAGCCAGTCACCCAGTAGTGTAGGGCATTTTGTTTAATCAATTAGTAGAAACGTGGTTTCGGGCGTCAGATAATTAAACTGGAGGCGGAGACCTCGCAGTGACGCTTATAATATATTGAGTAAACTTGTTTAGGACTGGGGACGCGGTCCCCTAAGGGCGCAGTGGCTCAGCGCTGTGGCGGTGACTCCTGATCGTGGACGCATGGTTAGGCTATTTGCTCGGTTGGTTGCCGGGGGAGGTCGAGCACCCCGAAGAACCAAAGTGGTCGACGGAGATCACTTTCTTTACTGCGCCAGATTGATTGATAAGGTCAGACCTGGCTGCATCCTATCTAACGTTGGGCACACTGTGAGCTTTAAGTAAAGCCAAAAGCGTGATCTGGGATATGTCACGTGGCTGGTGGAGCTCCGTGTTTTCCTGGCGGGGAAGTAGTTATAAATTAATTAGTGTTTAGAAATCTGACGCGGCCGGTGAGGGCGTTCCCGACGCGGGGATTGACCAGCAAGGCGCGGCCTGGGCTGAAAGATGCTTTTAAATTGGTCTAAAAGTTAGGAATATCGGTATAGAAATAGAGAAATAAATAAGATAGCTGTTCTGGCATATAGTGTAGAGAAAATATGATTTGGAGTGTTGTGGAGGAAAATAATTAGTAACAACATCAAGCAGTTTTTGTGTTTGCAGTCAAGAATATATGAAATTTTTACTTGTGGGGGTTTAAAGTTAGTAAAGAGTTAAATCAAGGAAGGAAAAACCTACAGGATATGACTGGATATGTTAAGGCAAGTTTCTGGTTGAATTGTTCACAGCGCCATGTCTCGATAAACCTGACAAGTGGGCCCTAACTTCTGGCTGAGGACCAGGAATGTTGTTAATAAGGTGGGAACTTAAAATGTGGGTTAGCAAATTGGGGAAAGAAAACTGACAGCTTAAGTGGAGAAGTGTGCAGGAGTTTGAAACAAGGGTTTGCAAAAAACAACATATGCAAATTAACATAGACAAGCAGAAAATGCATTAACCTTATAAGGACAAGCTCATAATAATTAATGCAGAGACATTGATTAAACCTGGCTAAGAACACAAACATACGCAATGAAGAAACAGCTTACATACATGTGCATGTACAAGCAAAGTTAAAGCAGCGACACTTAACATACACCTGTTTTTAAAGGATATAGTTTATCCACTAATGATAAATAAACTCTCTGGGTTGCAGAACAACAACTTAACTTCAAAAGAAAAAGACACTGGTCTGACGATCCAGTGAGGACACGACAAATTTAGTGGTTAAAGGAGTCAAATTGTGACATGTTTTTGTTGATTGCTTAAGACAAAAAGATTACTGAAGGATAGTAAATTCCTTTTTAGGTTTTAAACTTGATCTTTAGAATTTTAACACGTACCTGTGTTGTCCTGCCAACTTGGGGGGGTTATGAGTTGATTATATGGTGAGAAAAAACAAAAAGGGGGGAGAGGAGGCCCCGTTGTTTCTCCCCTCTCCGAATAACACAGCCAACACAACATCTTTTTCCTGTTCGCCTGTTTTTGCTTTGTTTTTGTTTTTTCTTTATGAAAAGCCGAGGCTGGCCTGGACTCCTACCCTCCCCTCTACCATCGTTGCCCTTTCCGCTACCATCTTTGACCCTTTGACCCCTGAAGGCCACAGCAGTTGGACTCATAACAACAACTTGAGGATGTCAACAGTGCTGCAGAAAACAATCTCATGCAGCGGAGATGGAGAACGCTAAAGCTTCAGCTGACAGAGCTGTGACGAGACGCGCATGGAGCTAGGAGGAAAAGGGAGGGTGAGCAAAAGAATGCTGACCTCTGAGAAGAGCCGAACAGCAGAGCTGCAGAAGGCCGTGGAGCAAAGTAAGGACAACATAAATAGACTCTGATCTGACGTGGAAGGAAAAGACTCTGAGGTTTTTGCCCTCAGTAAGAGCTTAAGGTATCAGAAGCAGAAACTGAGCATGGCTCCGGAGGAGCTGGCTGCTAATTGAACTCATCAGTCAGATGTGGAGTTTCAAGTACAGGACTTGAAATCAGGCGGCAGCTTGCTGGAGCAGGAGGTCGCCAGACCTGACCTAAAGCTCCAACAGCAGGAGCAAGCCCTGAAGGAGCTACAGGAGCAAAAGGGTCAAGTTACAAGGAGAAGATGCAGGCAGCTGCAACAACGGATGCAAACAGATCCAAAGAGGAGGGGAGGACCCCAGGGCAGGCTTCAGGCTGCTGGTTTACCTAAACAACAGAACAGGAAGGTGATGAACACAAACATACACCAACACACAAACACACACTTCTGCATGCGCCGACTTAGAATGAAGAGAAACACACACATGAATACTTATGCACTCGTTGAGTGAGTGAAAAGTGATACACACCCATGCACCAAAATCAAAATGTTGATTCAATTCACTAAGAAGTGACACACAATGCTCCAGCTGTTGCAATGAAGAATGCTTTACTGACAAAGGCTCAATGCTGCACACAACAAATTCAAATATAGAATCTGTTACAATAATAAGCCCAGAGGGCATTTGTGTGGTCTGGGGAGCAGAGTCCAGAGCGGTTAGGTTATGAAAACGATGCCCGTGCGAGATATCTGGGACTTAAGGCCTCGACTCAATTGTTTACTGTACACTAAAAAAGAGAAGAAGAGAAAGCTCTGTTGTTGAACACGATTGCCTGAGGTATTAAAGATCTGTACTAAATTCTGGTTTCCAGTGTGAGAAAAGTCACGCAGTGCCAGTAGTAGAGCTGGGGTGAGTGATGATTCTAAATTATTGTAAGTAAATCATCGTAGACCCGTTCAAGTTTCATGATAACTAGGATGTAGACTTTGTTGAACCCTAGGCAATTTGAACAGGTAAAATTTGAGTGACCAAGTAGCAGTTGAATAAAAGTTATTGAATGAGTGTTGAGGTAAACTGGCAGAGTTAAGAGCACTAAAACATTTCAAGAGCTCGAATTACTTAATATGGAAATGGTTCAATTTTGTTTCACAAACACAAAAACATATAGGTCAATGGATATGAAAAGGTTGAGGTGGTGTTGAGTTGACTCTGTTTAGGTTTAGGTTTGGCATTTTTACTGATAGGAGGAATATTCAGTGACCAGTCCTAAGACCCGGGCGTCTGCATTTTTGCTTTTGTTATCTTTCATTTTATTTTGATTTATATTTTGAACAGTGCACTGATTTTTGTCTCTGGAATCTTTTCTTTAACCAGATCTGCACATCGGAAATTACAAGCATTTTTCTTTTGAAATGAGCTCATTTTGCTGAGGGCGGAAATCTAAATGCGGCGATGGTTTCCACTATCAGCAAAGAAAGAAAGAATGGATGAATGAATGAATGGATGAAAGACTGGAAATAAAACAAACGGACTGACTGGTAAAAGCTGACAAGACTTGACTACGACTTAAGGTTAACCTCCACCGAGATAGAACAAGAGGGTGGATGAATTTATGTGTGATTCTTTTTACAGGAAATGTTTTTATAGCACCTCTGGAATGTGGATGTGCTGCTAATGTTTGCTTTGCTTTGTTAAGAATGTGTGAGGAGGGTGCAGTAGAAAACAGACAAGTGACATGAAAACAAAAGAATAATAATAAAACAAGTAATAATAACAAATAACTAATTTGGGGACAGTTTGACAGAGCTCACTAACTGGCCACTAGGGAGCTCTTGGTAGGGATACACAAGTGGAGTAACATTGCCCAAAGGGTGAATAAAACAAATTGTGGCAATAATAGTGATTTAATGATCAGAGAAATCCTGAACATGATACTTGTCTGTTGTGCTGAATCTTTTATTACTCTTATGATTTGCAGGTGGTTGTAAATAAGCTGTTTGATTTAACAGATTTGCTTTTTAGGTGAATTGGGAGTTAAAGGAGGTTAACATGTAACTGCTGACTAATGTTTTTACACAGGGTTACAGGTTGGCGGGAGAGTGTTTTAGAGAGAATGTGTAACGTTCTTGTGCAGTTTGCAGTAGGGAGATTGCAAATACAACTAGAACTATTAGTTGAGACTAATTAAAACTAACCTGACACTGAGGAGGTTCTATATAAGGAAGAATTAAAACAGATATAAAATGCATCTGATCTTTAATTGCAGGTGTGACCATGAAGATTTTTGGTACAGATTGCAGGTTGTTGCTCATTATTGAAGTGTGCTCATAAAGGCAAAAGCTATATAGGGGGTCTATGATTTGGTTTGTGTTTTAATAATATAGGTATGGCAAAATTAAAGGTGTTTAGACAATTTAGGGGACCAGTGAGAAGCATAATTAGATGATCAGAAACTGAGTACTAGACTTAAACTTAAGTTAGAATTAAGAATGCCCAATTTGTTTGAGGTCTGTTGTTCACTTTTATACACACATTGCAAATGTGCTTATAAGGAGACGGGATGGTCCAGTTGACGAAGGATCGGATTGATATATTGGAGGTATTGACTTCAAGTGAAGAGGGTTAAATGCATGCACGCTTACACACATAGAATCGGAATCAGAATCAGATAAATCAGTCACATAGGCATAGCATAGGATTGGAATGAACAAAGTCAACAACATTAGGTTAGGAGAGCCAGCGAGGGAGACGTGTTGGCTTTCTGTCTCTTGCAGAGAAAGGAATAGACACCAGAACAATGAGGTCTCGGGGAATGCTTGGATGAGACGTGAGCGGAGAGGCGTCAGGGATCATCTTGAGCAGAACAGCGGAAATGGCACAGAGAGCTGTGCTACTGAGCTTCCAGGAGATGGAGGGAGCGTGCCAAGCTCCGGAAGTAATAGTTCTGTTTCCGGTGGTCTCAAGGTGAATGAGCCGAGGGGAGCTCAGGGAAAACTCATTCCAAGTCACAACACGGGTGGTAAAACAGAGGCAGAATAATCCTCTGCAACGTGGCTAGCTCACTCAGTAGTCTACCTGGGGAGCTGAAGAAAGAAGAATCCGAGGGTGTTTCTTCACTCCAAGAGGAGGTGGCGAAGAGGCCTGAAGCGTGACAGGCTGAGACTCGAGTCTGAAGCTAAAAGCTCAGCTGGGTTGTGGGGAAATTGGAAAATAAAGGGGGAGTTGACATGTATGAGTGTTGCTACATGTTTGTTTGTTTTTTTGACAGACGGGTGAATTGCCCAGATGCAGAGGTCTACCCGCTCGAGAGTCCAAATTGATTGAGTCGCCGGATGGGATGGCTCAAATTGCTAAAGAACAGCAAGTAGATGATTGACACAGTTTACTGAGCCCGCTCCTCTGTATCCAGAGGATGACTGGGGTTATCAGTGTATTTTGAAATTAACTAGAGAGGCTGTGGACACAGGTAACTGCATCACCTTATCAGGTTTATATTCGCGAATTGACAAATGTACGCAAACACGTCGATCCACGCCTAAACGAAAATATTTACACATGTGAAAAACACTTTAACAATGTATGTACATCCAAGTGTGAACACGGCGCTGGAGGATCGGATGACGTCTGTTTTTGGGCAATGAAAAGGGAGTGTTTATGTCTGCCATGTTTTCTTTTATGGTTTTTCTAGGAATGTTGATGATCGGGTGTTGTTTCATTCCTCTGCTAAGGCGTGAGTTGGTAAAATTGGTAAGCAGGGCCCTAGACTCTGGTCCAGCTGGGTCAGCTGGTCCGGAACATATGATGCCGTTGCGAGAAGCCGCTTGGACGGAGGAGTGACACAATATCTCTAAATGTTGGCCTTTTTTCTAAAGGCCAAAGAGGAGGAGTGTGATCAGGAGATATTTTATTTTGTATTCTCATAATCAGTTATCATTGATTAATCATTTACCATTGTGGAATCTGATGACAGTATAATCTTTGTTTTATATCTATGGTAATCTGAGTAAAGATTAATGTATGCATATTATCATCATTGTAATCAAGTCTCAAATGGTATCCACAGCATTGTATTCACCGTCCATAACTGGAGGGTCCAGCAGGACCTTGTTCTAATTCATTTGCAGGCCTACATCAGAACATGCACATAGAGAGTTATGTAAACACGCACGTTCACCCTTATTTACACAGGGAGGTCATGTCAGGACATTCTCTAGTTGGACACACAGGCTCACAGAACTGCACAACATGACATGTCACACACTTGTTTTTCTCTAAAGTATCATCTGATGTTTGTATAAGGAGAACTTTGGACTATGGGGAGACTGTTATCATTTCCAGTAAGGTCTAACTGTGTGATGTCATCAGGGGTAATATAAGGATGGGGAACGGTCCACTCTTTGGAGATTGTTGCTGTACGTCAGTCTTCCCATACTTCTGGTTCAGAAGTGTGTAATAAAGATCACTATTCTGACATCTACTGAGACCATGCAGTCGTTTGTCTTCTCCTCAAAACTCGAATCATGACAATTCCCAACAATATAATCTGATACATTAATCGAAACACAGCTACTAAAACACAATTTTCTTAATGCAAACATCAGTAACTCAAAATTAGCAACCAAAGGGTTCAGTCTGCAGTTCACATACATCCACACACATTCATACCAGATATTGCTGATAATGGAGTCTCACGCGCAACCTATTCGAGGCTCCATCACCAGCAAGATGACGTCATCAATTTAAAGGAAAACAGTTCCTTGTTTTTTGGACTGGATTGACTCGCTGCAATCCTTTTAGGCTCAGGACTTCTCATGTGATCACTTTCCCCTATAAGTGAATTTCTCCCAAGCCCATTATAATCATGGAGAAAAACACTTTTCCAGTAAGAATATTTTATAGCGCTTTAAAGTTCAATCTTTCAGGTCTGGATTAAAGAGCTGATTTGTTAAATCAGGAACTCACAAAATACCAAAATATCACCATCGGTGGATCACACCTCTCAGATGTTCTTATCTCAGTGCACTGTAACGAAAGCAAAAACAAACGTAACCAATAAAACACTCATATAATAACAAATACTGGGGCCCATTGCAAACATGTCCAAGTATAAAACTATCCTTCTTTCTCTTAGAGAAGGAAAACAATCCAAACCTCACTGATAGAATCAACCTAGTGTCAAACAAAACCCAAAAATCAACCAAAGCTTCACCAGAAAGTTTGTCCCTCCCGGGACAATATTGTGTAGGAATACAGGCACCGTAATCCTTTTTGCACTGAAAAAAACCCCATGTTGGATTTACTTGATTCAATAGTGGACACTGGTTGCACACAAAGGTTTTGCTTTGGCAGAAACTTAACTGAGTTAAATCAACACAACCTTTTCATATTCGGTAAACCTGCATTTTGTGTTCATAAAACACAATTGAAACATGTTCAGATAAAGTAATTTGAGCTCCTGGAATATTTTAATCCTTCACCATTCTGTCATTTTATTTCAACACTATTCAATAACTTTTATCCAAATACTACTTGGTCACTTAAATACTACATGTTGTCTTCATATTGCATACGGTTCAACAAAGTCTAGATCCTGGTTACCATAAAAATTGAAGGGGTCTACAACAACTACTGTCCTCCTATCTTTATCCTGGTTGCAGCAGGGCTGGGAAGTAACCCTGAAGTGATAGGCTATGTAGAATGTTTAGCTGATTTAGAGTTTAGAAATGTGTTATCATAGAATGTAGAACTATTGTAGAGATACTGATACTGCCCTTAATATAATAAAGGGCTCATTGTGTTGTGAACTTAGGAGTAGATTGTAGGAGACCTCTCCCCCACTGAGTGGAAATTCCCCAGAGGATGTTTGGGTGGGGGTCTCAACATTTGTAACTGGATAACTGTGGTCTGGAAGGGAGATGGGTTTTATGACCTCTAGGGAGTCACCTACACCCACAGTGTTTCACGCACACACATCCACACGCACATTCACTTATGTGCACTCACATAGGCACATAGGTATGCGCACACAGTCACACACGAGCACTCATATAGGCACGCGGGAACGCGCACATGTAGGCATTCACAGGTTCGTACACACACAAGTGAAAGTATGTAAACATAGCACTTAGTTTTATGGCACCTTGTAGAGGGTTTAGAAGGGGGGTCACTGATACAAAACTACATGTAAAAGACAAAGGAGTTAAGATCTGCAGAGGAGTTCCGGGGTCCTGTACATCTCCCTTCTAGAAGGTGTAATCAATAGGTATAATTAATAAGTGTGATCAATGAGTGTGGATTAATAAAAGTGTTGTGAATTGACTACTGAGTCCCCGGTGTTCTTTCTGGAGGCCTGAGGAATCTAACCGGGCGAAACTGTGAAAAGGTAACAGTTAACAGGCAGGGTACACCCCGGACAGCTCACCAGTCTATCAGATAGAAACAAACAGCCGTTTACCCTTACATTCATGGATAATTTAGAATCATCAATTAACCTAGCTCTAATAACTGCATGACTTTTCACTGTGGGAGGAAACCAGAATACCCAGAGAGAAACCACTGCAAACTAGCCAGACTGTGGAATTGCACCCAGGACCTTCTTACTGTGGAGCAACAGCACTAACCAGCATACCAACAATGTAGGAAATACAGGAAAGCTATGATTTCCTGTATTTGAGGCAGAATTCTTTTGTTCTTGCCCTTGACAGGTTAATCCAAAATAAATAGCAATAGCATGCATGTGGTGTGTGTGTCGTTGTCTGCCTCTTATAACTCCAGTGATTTTCCTGCAGTTTGAAATCTTATGCGGTGTTGTAAATTCCGTGAGTTCAGCAACTAACCACTCTTATTAGATTGTATCGTGTCATCTCAATGAGAACAAATCGAGTTGTTGAATTTCGTACAGATCTTTAAAGCCTGAGGCAATTGTGTTAAATACACGCGAGATGCTTACGTAAATCCAAGGGCTGGCCCCCTTCTTTTTTTTTTTCAGTGTGTTCCTCCTTCAATTAAATCTCACTCACAACAATGTGGCACTCCGAAATAAGGCTCACATCGTTAATTCATCATTTTCACTCTGTACCACTGCTCCTTATCAGGCTGTGTGAAGCACAGTAAACAATCCAGTCGAGGCCTTAAGCCATAAACAGACATCACGCACAGACATTGTATTCATAACCAAACTGCCTTAGACTCTGTCCCCTAAATCTACACAAATGCCCTCTGTGTGGCATGAAATGCATTTAACCGATAAACAATCAATGGCTTCTTGTTGTTGTAACAGATTCTGTATTTGGATGTTTGTGTGCAGCATTTGTTAGTAAAGCATTCTTCATTGCATCAGCGTGTGCATATGTGTGTGTGGATCACTTCTCAGTGAATTGAATCAGCATTTCGATTTGTGGGCGTGTGTGTGTCATTTCTCACTCAATCAACGAGTGAATTCTGAGTCAGTGTATGTAGATGTGTGTGATAATGTGTGTTTGTGTTCATCACTTTCCTGTTCTGGTGTTCTGGGTAAACCACGGCCTGAAGCGTGCCCTGGGGTCCTGCCCTCCTCCTTTTCAGTCCGTCCATTGATGCTGCTGCTCAAAGTTCTGTCCATACTGGTTCTGGCCCCAATTGAGGCAGTCCTTTTCTCCAGTGTCCTGCATCTTCTCCTTGTTCCGCTCCTCCTTAACTTGACCCTTTTGCTTCTGTAGCTCCTTCAGGGTTTGCTCCTGCTGTTGGAGCTTTTTCGTCAGGTTTGGCGACCTCCTGCTCCAGCAAGCTCCGGCCTGATTTCAAGTCCTGTGTCTGGGACTCCAAGCCTGACTGATGGGTTCGATTATCAGCCAGCTCCTCCTGAGCCATGCTCAGTTTCTGCTCTGATGTCTTGAGCTCTTACTGAGGGCAGAAACCTCAGAGTCTTTTCTGTACAAGTCAGATTGAAGTCCATTGATGTTTCCCTTGCTTTGCTCCACGGCCTTCTGCAGCTCTGCTGTCCGGCTCTTCTCAGAGGTCAGCTCCTGGCCGAGCCCCGACACCTGTGCCTTCAGCTTATTTTCTTCTGGTGCTTTTGTTCATTCTGAGGTGCCTCCTGACCTCAGTTACTCCTCCTGTCTCTGGCACGCCCTTTTTGCTGCCCGATCATCTGTGTTGGTCCGTCACTGTCCTGCACAGTTTTAATGCAGAGTTGTTAAGGTCAGCATTCTTTTGCTCGGCCTCACTTTTCATCTGGGCTTAATGGGCGTCTCGTCACAGCTCTGTCAGCTGAAGCTGTCTGAGAATTTTCCCCCGTGTAGTGAAACGGGCCTTGGATTTAACGCTCTCCGTCTCCGCTGCATGAGATCGTTTTCCTGCAGCGCTGTTGACATTTTCAGGTTGTTGTTGTGGATCCAGCTGCTGTAGCATTTGGTCAGGGTCACATCAAAGATGTTAGAGGGGAGAGCAGGAGTCCAGGTCAGCCTCAGCCTGTAATCAACCATAAAGAGAAAAAACAAAACAAAAACAGACGAACAGCAAAATGATGTTGTGTTGGCTGTTATTCAGAGAGGGGGAAACAACGGGGCCAGGCCCTGTGTCAGCCTTCTCTCCCCCTTTTTTTGTTTTTTCTCACCATATAATCAACTCATAACCCACCAAGTTGACAGGACAACACAGGTACATGTTAAAATTCTTAAGATCATGTTTAAAAGCCCAAAAAAGGAATTTTCTTTCATTCAGTAATCACTTGTATTAATCAGCAGAAAACATGTCACAATTTGAATCTTTTAACCACTAAATTTGTTGTGTCATCACTGGTTGGTCAGACCAGTGTCCCTGTTTTTTGAAGTTAAGTTGTTGTCCTGCAACCCAGAGAGTTTATTTGTTAGTAGTGGATAAACTTTAACATTCAACAACAGGTGTATGTTAAGTTTCGCTGCTTTAACCATGCTGGAAAATCTTCACGTGTTCATGAATGTAAGCTGTTTCTTCATTGCGTGTGTGTGCATTTGTAGGTGGTTAATTTAACTTTTTTCTCAAACGAGGCATTTCTCTAACACGTGCCTTCCTCATACATTTCTCTGGTTGTGTGTGTGTTTTTATTTTGTTTCCCAAAATTTGATTTCCCACCTTAAATAACAGCATTCCTTGTGTTCAGCCAGGAGTCAGAGCCTGCTTGTGAGATTCAGGGACACATGGTGTCAATAACAATTCAGCCAAAAACTTGCCTGAAAATTTCCAGTGATGGTAACCGATAACTGGAGGAGAAGATGTCCTTTAAGCTTCTTTTCAGGGTGGGGACAAAGTGAGGTCAAGCTGTAATTTTGAGCCAAAGCTGTCACGGCCTGGGGGTTCAGCTGGTCGCTGATCGGCTGTCTCTCCCTCTTTCTCTCTAGTCCTCTCTCTCTCTCTCTCTCTCTCTCGCCAGGGCTGAACTCATTATGGGTTCACGCCCTTGGCCCACGCCCTCAGAGGAAGAAACACCTGTGCCTCATCAGTGTGGTATTTAAGACGGGAAGCAACGGCTGTTCTTCGCTGGATCGTTGTGAGAATTGCGTCAGTGAAAGTCAAGCGCCCCAGCAAGTATTTTCCCATGCAGTGTGTGTTTAGCATTTAACAAGCGTCTCTTTGTGTACAGATTCCCTGGACTGTTTTCCTGGTGTGCGAGTGGATTCGTGTCTGGATTGTGTGGAGAGAGACGAGCGTGTTCCCCTGGATTTTCCCCGGAGCCCTGCCCCCCTCACCTTTTGTACATAGCACTGCCCCGCACCCTTGTAAATAGCACTGCCCCCTATCTGTGTATATACACTCATTGAACATTGTTCTGTAATAAATTCTCTTGTGTGCATCATCCCCGGAGTCCAGCGTGTGAGTCCACCTTGTACGTCGTGACAATAATGATCCAGCCACACCATGGACTCAGCGGACTCAGCCCCCACCCAGCAGCCGGTCATCTCCACGGAAGCTATCTTGGACCGCCACGAACAAATGTTACTGCACATTAATCAGCAGCTGACAGCACTAACTCAAGTCATTGCTCAACGGATACTGCTGGTAAGCTCATGAGCCCTCTGCACCCGGGACCTCCGCTCCTCCACCGCCGGCCCATGCGGAGCCTCCAGAGCGGTCGCTGCCCATACCGGAGCCATTCTCTGGTGAGTTCCGCAAGACCGCGGGTTTTTTAACACAAGTGACATTGCAGTTCAAACAGCTACGGAGGACTTATGAGACCGATGCAGCTAAGATCGCCTTTTTCGTTCAGTTGCTACGTGGTCAAGCATTAAATTGGGCGCAGGCTGTGTTAAGAACGGATCCTGAAATAACCTATGCTGATTTTCTCGCTAAGTTTAAGAATGTCTTTGAGAGAGGCACCGGGGCCGAAGCGGCGGCTCACCGACTGCTTAATTTGAAGCAGGGAAGACGGAGCATGGCCGACTACTCGATTGAGTTTTGGACTCTGGCAGAGGAGACCAGGTGGGGGCAGTCGGCACTAATAAGTACTCTGTTGAATAACCTGTGTGATGAGCTAAAAAGGGAGCTAGTTATGAAGGAATTACCTGTTACTCTTTCTGATGTTATGACCCTGTGTGTGAAGGTGGATGAAAACATGCGAGCGCGGCGCGGCACTAGAGACCAACTCCCAGAAGCCTCTAGGACGAGAGGAGATGGCCTCCGGCGGAGGTACGGCAAGTGGAATGGGAGGATGGGACAGGAACTATGAAGACGAGGGTGAGCAACCCATGCAGATAGGGCGCTCCAAACTAACGCCGGAAGAGCGACAACAGCGTTGGAGAGCTGGTGAGTGCTTCTACTGCGGCCGTAAGGGTCATATGGCTGTTTCCTGTCCTTACCAGCCAAAAGACCGCGCCCGCCAGTAGAGGGGAGAGTACGGGTGGGCGAGGTTTCCTGTTCACAATCTCCCCCTCGCTTGATGCTTGCGGCTAAGCTAATGGTTCGTTCGGTTTCTCATCCACTCCACGCACTAATCGATTCAGGCGCAGAGCAGAATTTCATTGACGAGTCCCTTGCTCAAGACTTAAAACTAAACACTGAACCGCTGCCTCACTCACTCCAAGTTACCGCCCTCAGTGGGCAGCGTCTCCCGGATATCACCCATATTACGGAGCCAATATCATTAACCCTCTCTGGTAATCATTCTGAGACGTTGCAGTTGTTTGTGTTTAAGGCTCCTCTTACACCACTGGTCTTGGGGTTCCCCTGGTTACTTCTACACAACCCAGTCCTGGATTGGAGGAAGGAAAGCATTCTGGGGTGGGGAGAGGAATGTCATATGTCTTGTCTAAAAGCTGCAACTCCACCCGCAAACCCTGTGAGTAACCCCCCACCATCTGAGCCGCCCGATCTCTCGTCTGTACCCTCAGTCTATCACGATCTTAAGCAGGTTTTTTGTAAAGATAGAGCACCTTCTCTTCCCCCTCACCGGCCGTACGACTGCGGAATTGATCTCCTCCCAGGTGCCCCTCTTCCTACCAGCCGCTTATACAGCCTGAACGGGACAGCATGGAGAAGTACATTAACGAGTCACTCGCCGCAGGTCTGATCCGCCCGTCATCATCCCCTGTTGCGGCGGGGTTCTTTTTTGTTGCTAAGAAGGACAAGAGCCTACGGCTGTGTATTGATTATCGAGGTGTCAATAATATCACCATCAAGAATAAATACCCACTACCACTACTAACATCAGCCTATGACCTGCTCCAAGGGGCTACAGTTTTTACTAAGCTGAATCTGCGTAACGCGTACCATCTGTTTAGGATACGAGAGGGGGACGAATGGAAGACGGCTTTTAACACACACTTAGGCCATTTCGAATACCTCGTCATGCCGTTTGGTCTAACCAATGCCCCAGCCGTGTTCCAGGCCTTTGTCAACGACGTGCTTCGAGACTTCCTTAACCACTTTGTGTTCGTCTACCTTGACGACATCCTCATCTTTTCACGCTCCGTCTCTGAACATGAACGCCACGAAAAGCTTGGCCTGTTTGTCGTCCCAATTCTGTTTATGCTTTTGCCGCTGTACCCGGGTTTCCAGGTTGAGAGAAATCCACCTGTATTAACACAATAAAACATTCACTTAGTATTTCTTTTCTGAAAACATCCATTCGCTTCATCTGCCAAGATTTTACTCTCTCTCTCTCTGAGTGCATACTTCACACAGTCAGGAAGTTGTCTTTTATGGGCATGCAAAGTTCCTGTAACACACACACACAGTTACTCACTCCAGCAGCTGCAAAGCCGTCTTCAAGTCCTCTCTCCACACTCTCAGCCGCAATCCTCCATTAATATGAATGTTCAAAACCAGTAATAATTATCCCTAGAAACACACCCTCAAGAAAATTCGTTGTATTTAGTCATCTATTCATACGCACTGTGACCAATGCAATTCATGTAAAGAAGATCCCCTATAGGTGAAATTTTAATTCGGCACGACTCCAAAATAAGCATGCCTTTTATCTAAATAAAATGAAATTACTACACCACATCTAGTGCTGAAATTCGTGCTTGATCACACCCTATATTATGATAAAACCAAATCTAAATCTAAACTGCTTATATTATTGAACTGAACAAAGAACCACTTAAAAATCTTATAAATCCTGCTTCACACCACAAAAATGAAACAAATCACCCTGTATTTATCACTCAAACTCCTCTACTCAATCTTACCCTGAAATGCCGGTCTAAATTGCCGGTCATGGATTGCCGGTCTAAATCATGCACGATTTGTCTCTTCTATATCAAAACCCAGCCAAACATCAAACATTCACCTAGTCATTCAAAACTTTATTTGTAATATTATAATCAGCAAAATCAGCGTATTAATTACAGACATGTATCATTGTTTGCAAATCATAATTATAAAACTCAAAAACACGCTAAACAGGAAGCAAAAGTCCTCTGTGCGCTTCACAGCAGCCACCTCATTTGCATGTTCACGCACCGTCTAAAAATAGCTCGCAGCGCTGCAGTGTGCTGTCGTCACACACAGCCTCGTTTCACACTCAACTCTATTATTTTATATTACAAAGACGTCTTATATTTACAATCACTCTCAGGCCTGACAGCTTTAGTGCCTACACAATTTTGAAAAATTTAAGTTAACGGGTCCAACCGAAGAAAGTCCAACTTTTTTGTAATCAATTAACCAGTATCTGTCCAACAGTTTCTGGCCTCATCTCTTGTCAATGGAAAATTGTACTTAGTAGTCAGTATAATCTTTTAATGATATAAGTTTGCATATGGTAGAATACTGCATGTAATCATTTGTGTTTAGAAGTATATAGTTGGTGGCATATTGAAAGAATGTCTCATCCTAGGAGGTCTGTAACATTCCAAGGTGTTCTGGCGTTCACGTGGGGGATTAACGTGTCAGTTTTAGTCTAAGTGCCTTTTGTTTAGATGAACTGCTGAACTTCTTCACTGTGTTATCTAGGGTGAACCATCTAGGGCAGGGGTGTCAAACTCAAATACACAGTGGGCCAAAACTCAAAACTGGAACAAAGTCGCGGGCTAACGTTAATATTTATTGAAATATATTTAATCCTCCAGATATAAGAATGAATCTTTTCTTATGGACTCAAACACGTTTTGCTGAAAAACTGAATATGGAACAAGCAAAGCTTAATACTAAACAATATATATATTAGCTGTATAATACCAGTAGGCCAGCTAGTAATTTAGTTTGGCTTCGCGGGCCAAATGTAATTAGGCTGCGGGCCAAATTTGGCCCGCGGGCCAGAGTTTGACACCTATGATCTAGGGTGAGGGGAAGACTACCCTCTTTATGACCAAGGATGTTCCTCTTGTGCTTTTATGTTATATGACCCTTTGATCAGCAGGACACACACACACACACGCACACACACACACGTACACACACACACACACACGCACGCACACACACACACGCACACGCACACACACACACACACACGCACGCACACACACGCACGCACACACACACACACGTACACCTCCACATTCCAATGTAAGGAACAAACGCTCACTGAAGCATATAAATAAAGACCAGGGCAGTCCTCAGGGCGAGTCTCAGTCTGGAGGCTGCCCTTGCTAGCAAGAAGTTCTGTGTGTCTCTTCTCTGAGTCTCTACTGAAGAAGTGTTTTAGAGTATACCTATTAACAAGTCCCTAACTCAATATAAAAGTGTTCAACACCCAAGGTCCAACCTCAAAAAAACCCAAAAAAGCACAGATACCCTTCCAAACGGTAAAGTGATCCAACCACTAGTTATCCTGGAGTGCCCCAAACTCCACAGTGACCAACTGACTATCCCTCAAAGAGGACAAGGCCTAGGCATCCCCGGCCTTGTCAAGTGTTACCTCTGAGCACTGCGCTTCTTAGCGGGTCCACCGCCGTTCTATAATAATTTATAACACTTTGAAACAGCAGTCAACACCCCAAAACAAGAGTATGACTGAGGCAGGTGCAACCCTATGATCAACGGAGCCTCTAACTCACAAAATGACCAATTCCCTATCAAACTACTTCGGCCTCTAACCCAATTTCACTGTTTTCCTTTACCTTGGGCCTCTAACCCAGTACTGTAACTTACAAACTTCAACTTTCAAATCTCATGAGATTTTTTCATCAAAATCAAAACAGGCCATCCACCAGTAATTTCAGTGAGTAGACTTAAATTTTTTTCATGTCCAATTTGGCACACTTTGGAAATAGATTCAACAGCTAGGGCGTTACCTTTGTATAAGCCGGCTTATGCCCACTCACGTCAGACCACTGGCTCGTGCCTGTCCGTTCGACAACCTCGGACCGTCCAAACCTCCATCTTCCACCCCAATACCATAGGACGAGCCCCCAAACTGTCATGGATTCAAAATATTGGGGATGGATACAAGAGGAAAAACCAAAGATAACAACACTGGTCCGGCTGGGTTGTGTCAAACGATGATTTTAATGATCACACGCGTGGGAGATGGACGCCGTACGCAGACAGCATCAGATCTCAAAATGGTGGAGCATTGATCAAACTCTTATAGCCTCTGGTGCCCCCACCTAATCATAAAAGCCTAAACATTCACATTCTTTCTCTCACACGGTGCCTAAGCTATGACCTTGGCTCCCTGTTTATCTGCTCCTGCTGAGATGGGGCAGAAAACCTCTCCAGTATGTTCTGTTCTCTTCTAATCAGACAAATAAGGCGATGACTTTCTGCGAACAGTATTTCTTATAACTCAGCAGTATAATGCATCAAATTCAAATTCAAATTCAAATTCAAATTTTATTTATCATAAAACAATATCATTCATTCACAATAAATCAGCAGTCTAATGTAATGCAAATCAGTTTAACAAATGCAATAGTTATCACCTTCTTCTAATTCAGGAGAATAATGCCAACTAAAACTACATAATAATTCACAATCTTTAATTAGTGGTCTAACATGGCATAAGATAATATTATAATCCCACAATGGCTTTTACTTATTTCATAGGACTCTGTTAATAGAAACAAGTTCACCTCTAACATTGCCTCCCTAACCTGCAGGGTTCAAGAGGGTTTAGTTTGGGTCCATTTTTATTTTCTTTTTACATGCTTCCTGTTCGATGCTAACATAGCTGTGTCGCTAGCGATCACGTAGCACATCATTATATACCAGCTAGCCCAACTTCAGTAACCTTACAAACGTCACTGCTGTTTAGTTGTCTGTCTTCGTTTATGTTGGAGGTGATAGCAGAGCTGTACGTTTGAATTCTTTCAGAAATCTCTCAGTCAGAACATGCTATATCATGCTTAGGTAACTAGGGAGCCAACTTCTAACTCCATTAAATGTAATGAATTCTATTTTCACAGATGCCTGGATGTTAAACATCATAGTTACACTTGGTAAAGCAGCAACGCTGATCGTTTTATTAAAGATGGGAGAATTTAGACAGTTTTTAACTCTCAGTGATGCTGCAGTGTTTGTTTGACTTTGGGACCTGGAGGGGACCTCAAGTGGATGGAGTTTTCGACCCAGATTACTCCCAGATTTACGAGCACCTTAGTCTGACAAATACGTCAATAACGACAGCCCGCTTGCATGTTCTACAAAAAAAATGTGCTTTGTTGTGTATCTGGCGGACAAACACCAAACCAGTTAAGTTACACCATTTTTCTGGTTTATCCATTTCACTCAACAATCTGCTTTTCCCATTCTCCTTCTCCGTTACCGCCGTGCTTTTTTGGCACTGCCCATGCGCGTTTTACCCATATTCTATTGCGATATTTTATTTTCTTATCGTAGCCTAGCATTGTACCGGTATTACCGTGAAAGGTATAATATGGCCCAGCCCTACTGTGACATATGGTCTCCTCGGCTGAACTGGAAAAAACTGTTCATACATTTGTGTCATTGTGTTTAGATTATTGTAATGTCCTGTTTACCAGCCTGGACAAATCACGTCGTTCTCGCCTCCAAGCTGCCAGACTACTAACATGTTCTAGCAATCTCATTCTGGACCCAAACACTGCTGATCCAGAACTCATCCTGTCTGAAGATCTGACGAGTGTGAGATATGGAGGAGAGAGACAGCAGCTTCCTGATAATCCAGAGAGATTTGATAATTACATCTCTGTCCTGGGCTCTGAGGGCTTTAACTCAGGGACTCACAGCTGGGATGTTGATGTTGGAGACAGTACATGGTGGGAACTGGGTGTGTCAGCAGAGTCATGGCAGAGGAAGGGAATCATACTGTCTGGATTATGGACAATAGGCTTCTTCGAAGATAAAAAATGCTACCCAGCAGCTAAAAACTTCTTTTTCAGTAGAGAAGAAGCTCCAGAGGATCAGAGTGAATCTGGACTGGAACAGAGGAAAGCTGTCGTTCTCTGATCCTGATACTAACACACACATACACACCTTCACACACACTTTCACTCACAGGATGTTTCCATACATTGAAACAGTTGATGAAGTGAAGGTGTGTCCGTTGAAGGTGTCAGTGTCAGTGCAGCAGATGAGTTGAGGATGATGATGTTTCTAATGTTGTTTCCTGTCAGTGAGTTGAAGCTGTTAAACTGCAGCTGTCCTCCTGCTGCCTCGTTGTTCCAAAGCTCTTTGTTTCTCTTTTAGTTTCACTCTTTCTTTCTGTTTCTGCTGTCCACCTTTTCACATGGAAAATCATTTCACTGTTTCTCACTGAATGACTCCCCAAACTAGATTTGAAATTCTATCAAGTTTCTAATCATTACAAGTGATTCATGTTTCTATTTGATGTGTAAATGGAGATGATTTAGTTTGCTGGGATATGGACTGACATGTGTTGAATGGGAGGAGCAGTTTGTTGTTGTCTTCTTGTCTGTTTATGACAACAATAAATATGTTGTTGAAACAATGATTCATGTTTAACTCCATATATGAAATGTTTCTGATCTTTGAATTCTGTTCTTTTGTCTGTTTCATTTACTTTATTTAATTCCAATAAAAAATGATCATTCCAGTGTGGAAGTAAAGACTCAGGTACTTGTGAAAGAAAAATGTAATCATATTCAGGTATAACAATTATTTAATAAACCCATTGTGTAACAAGAAAACAGCTTTCTTTTAATTTTCAGGTCTCTGCTAAGAATGACGTGAACAACAGTGTTATTTACAGTCATGTTGTGATAGCAATATTTACAGGTGCAAAAGCTAAGAATGAGCCTAGGATGAATGAACATGAACTATGAAGTCTTAGACAGAGTCAATTGAGAACCAGTAGGTTAGCAGACATTCTGGCGAAGGCTGGTCTTAAATACAACCGGCTTCATTAGTCTTAGGAGTGATGAAGACTCTGCCTAGATGACAAGAGCAGGGACTGTAGAAAATTACTGTGACTCACCCAGACCATGACACTATTTTTATCTGCTGGATAAACCAGTTTAAGATCAGAACACGGTGAACAAAAACAGCATAAATGAAGATGTACAAAAAGTCTCCATAAAAGGTTGATGATGTTTAAGAAAGCCTTCATACACTTGATGATTTGACAGTAGGACTGCTCTTATGAAGTTATCATGAATGCTTTAAAACATTTTTGAATCGGTGAGCTCAAATGACTAAGCTTTACACACTTATCTGTAGATTACCATCATTTCATGGACACGTACAAAGATTTAAAAAAAAAAAAAAAACAAGAAAAAAAAACAACTTTACTGCATTTTGTTGTGAATGGATTTAGCAGTACTGAGAACATTGGGGGCCCTGGTGGGAAGTGCTTAGGTAACAGAGGTCATGCATAGGCTGATTCAACACAGTCTTCCAAGATGTACAAGTGCAGTAAAATGTACCATCAATACATTTACTGCTGCACTTGCTGTAAAATGTGCTCGTGTGTTAGAGGAAAACAAAATAAAATATTAGAGATGTAGACTGAGTAGTGAAAATATTGTGATGCTTAGATTTTGTATCTGGCTCACCTGAGACAAACCGTCTTTTGTACACGATCCATCATCTGTCACAGACTAGAGGCTCCACATAGGTTTGGACCCAAAGCAAACTCAAAAAAAGGTTTATTTACAGGAAAAAAGCAAGACTGGACTGGAACACCAAGAGAAAAGAAATAAATCTTGAAATCATGAAGCGTACCTTAACACAAGCAGATGTTTAATCAAAGAGTTCATTGTATTTACCAGTTTCCAAAGGACATTCGTGGTCCTCATTTAAGTTAAAGCAGATATTTGTGTTAGAAAAGTCCCTAACAGACACAAGTGTCAAGCATAGTTTTTTGGCAGTTTTTACTGGTGTCACATCTTTTTTAGGTTAAATTTAGCTATGACATCAGCAACCAAACTGTTGATGATAATCACTTTCTGGTAAGTTTTATGTTCCGAAATCCTCCATTATGTCTAAGATTTGGAAAAACAGCAAAATCAAAATCAGGGCTAAAATGAAGAAATCCATCCTAAAATCATACAGAATGTCTCATCACTCACAGAACTTTAATACTGTACTTATTTGTGACCTGAGGTAAAGGGTGTTTTGACTGGCCCTTACTGAGGTTAGCAGTGTGTTTTACCCAAAATTGGTGAGTCAGGTGCACTGATGATTACTGATGAATAAATAAAATCTTTTAGTTATGTGAGAAATCTGATAGTTTTGCTTCAAAGTCTAAATAGATTCTACAAAAGTAATTAAAATTAAGAGTAATGTTGTGACATATGCAGCTGGAATGGAGGAAAACCTGTTTTATAGCTTTTGAGCTGCTGGCAGGATGAAAGTCTAACTCTGGAATGAAGCACACCTAGGCTACAGGTAAAGCAACATTGTTCTCCTCCCCTCACATCACTTACATGCAACAAAACCAGGAAACAGGAAGTTCTTCGTCCTCAGAAAAGAGAGACGCACAGACGATCAGACTGAGCTCAGACCAAACTAGCAGCTTCCTCTGAGTGAGTCCAGCTACAGGAGAGAAAAGTGGAAAACTCCAACACTGCTGCTTCAAGCTGCTGACGCTCCACACACTGAATGTGAGTTTGAGCAAAAACATGACTCAAAGGAAGTTTCAGTGAAGGTGGTAGAGGAGGGAGGGGAGCCAGGACTGACTGTACTTCCTGTCTGCTGTTTTCAGCTTCACTCACAGACTCAATGGCTTCCAGATCAGAGGAGGATCTCTGCTGTCCGGTCTGTCAGGAGGTCTTCAGAGATCCTGTTCTTCTGTCATGTAGCCACAGCTTCTGTAAAGACTGTCTGAAGAGATGGTGGAGAGAGAGACCAACACACGAGTGTCCAGTTTGTAAGAAAAGATCAGTTTATGATCCACCTTTAAACCGAGCTTTAAAGAACCTGTGTGAGTCGTTCTTACAGGAGAGAGATCAGAGAGCTTCAGAGGCTCTCTGCAGTCTGCACTCTGAGAAACTCAAACTCTTCTGTCTGGACCATCAGCAGCCAGTGTGTCTCGTCTGCAGAGACTCAGAAAAACACACCAATCACAGATTCAGACCCATCGATGAAGCTGCACAACAACACAAAAAGGAACTTCAGGAAACTCTGGAGCCCTTAAAGAAGAAGTTAAAGGTTTGTGAAGAAGTTCAAGTGAAGTTTGATCAAACAGCAGAACACATTAAGGTCCAGGCCCGACACACAGAGAGGCAGATTAAGGAGCAGTTTAAGAAGCTTCACCAGTTTCTAGCAGAGGAAGAGGAGGCCAGGCTGGCTGCACTGAGGGAGGAAGAGGAGCAGAAGAGTGGGATGATGAAGGAGAAGATGGAGGCTCTGAGCAGAGAGATAGCAGCTCTTTCAGACACAGTCAGAGCCACAGAGGAGGAGCTGAGAGCTGAAGACGTCTCATTCCTGCACAACTACAAGGCTGCAGTGGAAAGAGTCCAGCGCTGCCCCCTGCTGGATGATCCACAGCTGCCCTCAGGAGCTCTGACAGACCAGGCCAAACACCTGGGCAACCTGACCTTCAACATCTGGAACAACATGAAGGACATGGTCTCCTACACTCCTCTCATTCTGGACCCAAACACTGCAAACCCAGACCTCATCCTGTCTGAAGATCTGACCAGTGTGAGACGAGGAGGAGAGAGACAGCAGCTTCCTGATAATCCAGAGAGGATTCATTATTCCTACTCTGTCCTGGGCTCTGAGGGCTTTAACTCAGGGACTCACAGCTGGGATGTTGATGTTGGAGACAGTACATGGTGGGTTCTGGGTGTGTTAGCAGAGTCATGGCAGAGGAAGGGACGCACACTGTCTGGATTATGGAGAATACGGTTCTATCAAGATAAATACTCAGCACACTCTCCATTAGCTCCATCAACTGCTCTCTCAGTTCAGAAGAAGCTCCAGAGGATCAGAGTGAATCTGGACTGGAACAGAGGAAAGCTGTCGTTCTCTGATCCTGATACTAACACACACATACACACCTTCACACACACTTTCACTCACAGGTTGTTTCCATACATTCGCACTGTTGGTAAAGTGAAGGTGTGTCCGTTGAAGGTGTCAGTGTCAGTGCAGCAGATGAGTTGAGGATGATGATGTTTCTAATGTTGTTTCCTGTCAGTGAGTTGAAGCTGTTAAACTGCAGCTGTCCTCCTGCTGCCTCGTTATTCCAAAGCTCTTTGTTGCTCTTTTAGTTTCACTGTTTCTTTCTGTTTCTGCTGTCCACCTTTTCACATGGAAAATCATTTCACTGTTTCTCACTGAATGACTCCCCAAACTAGATTTGAAATTCTATCAAGTTTCTAATCATTACAAGTGATTCAATTTCATTGTACTACTGTACTATGTATGACTGTGCAATGACAATAAAGAGTTATCTTATCTTATCTTATCTTATGTTTCTATTTGATGTGTAAATGGAGATGATTTAGTTTGCTGGGATATGGACTGACATGTGTTGAATGGGAGGAGCAGTTTGTTGTTGTCTTCTTGTCTGTTTATGACAACAATAAATATATTGTTGAAACAATGATTCATGTTTAACTCCATATGTTCTGAAGGCAGGACTGTGATGCAGTTTTCTGCCTCGCCACTAGAGGGCGCGGCCGTTTTGTGAGTAATGTTTTGACTAGGATGGAAAATGGTGTTCATGAAGGCAGTGTGAATCACAAGTTATGCTCGGGAGCAGTTTATGTGGGTTCAATGAGAGTGTGCGTCCATAAGACTGAACCACACACACATACCCACACCCACGCTAAATCTGCCATTAAAGAGCTGAACGATCATCCCCTGTCCTCGTTATTTTCTGGAGGGTCATACTGGCACTTGACCTGTGCACACCCTGCGATCACCACCGTAGAACTGAACCTCATATCAGAAATCATCATAACAAATCATTCTGCCCAGCAACCAGGGGGCTACATTTCAGCTGATAACACTTGGATCTCCACACCTCTAACTACACAGCCGTTTCCCCTGAGACCAGAGCAGCACAATATATCCTACACACAGGATGCAGCTGAAGAATGGCCAGTACCACCACCTCCAGTTTTTCTCCCGAGAGATCATCCTGATCTACCAGAGGTACAGTCTGTTCCACCTCCACCGCTACCAGCCGTTGCACAAAAGCTTAGCCAACGCTTACAAGAGCTACAGTTACAGCATCCCTCAGCCACTGAAGCTCCTGAGTTTCAGCCTCGTGCGCCACAGTCCACTCCCTTATCTCAATCACTAGCTGGACCTAGTTTCGACGCGAACATGCTCCCCCCAGAACAAGTGCTGGCTCCCACTACAGCCATAGGTGTAAAGGAGAAGACCTACAGAGGACCATCGCCCTCCATCCCAGAGTTCACGCAGGGTGATCCCAGGCAGTTTGCTAGATTAAGGCTTGCCCTAGACAATATTCTCCCCTTTGATGCAACGGAGAGGTTCAAATATCAGGTCTTATGTGACCACCTTAAATTTGAGAAAGCTCTTTTAATTGCTGACTCCTACAGTAACTCACCTCACCCCTACTCTGACACGATGGCCTCGCTCATTAAACATTACGGTCAGCCGCACCAGCTGTCACTGCAGAGGATAGCAGAGCTTATGGATGAGCCCAGCATCCGCCCAGGTGACACAACTGGATTCAGAAGGTTTGCACTGAGAGTCCGTGCTCTGGTCGGCATGTTAGAGCAACTTGGGGAAGATGGACACATAGAGCTGCAATGCGGGTCTCATGTTGCTAGACTGACACGAAAGCTACCCCAAGACCTACGTGCTGCTTTCCGCCGTTACCTTTACCCACAGAAAGATGGAATACCATCATTGAGAGACTTTGCAGAGTGGCTGGAGTATGAGCTGGTCATTCAAGAGGGCGGAGGTCACACAGAGAAGGTAGAGGAGAGCTCGAGAGACAGGAGCAGCATGAAAAGAGATAAACGAGCCACCAAAGGGACTACCACCGTGCTGCATGGTGCAACACACAACACTGCCCCCCAAAGGTCCTCAGCCACAACCCCTTCCTGTTAGGATTTTTCCTGGCAGCTGTGTGGTCGGAGGATGAGGAGGAGGTCTCCGTTTCTCCACCGGTTCCTGTTCCCTCATCTAAAAGGAAGCGACGCCACCGTCGCTCCTCTCCTCGGTCATCCGTTCAGCTTCCTGTATCCGCTGGAGGGTCCGAGGGGCCCGTTCAGCTTCCTGTCTCCGCTGGAGGGTCCGAGGAACCGCTTCAGCCACCTGTCTCCGCTGGAGGGTCCGAGGAATCGCTTCAGCCACCTGTCTCCGCTGGAGGGTCCGAGGAATCGCTTCAGCCACCTGTCTCCGCTGGAGGGTCCGAGGAATCGCTTCAGCCACCTGTCTCCGCTGGAGGGTCCGAGGAATCGCTTCAGCCACCTGTCTCCGCTGGAGGGCCCGAGGAGCCCGCTCAGCCTCACGCCTCGTCAGCTGAAGGGCCCGAGGAGCCCGTTCAGCCTCACGCCACGTCAGCTGGAGGGCCCGAGGAGCCCGTTCAGCCTTCTGCCACGTCAGCTGGAGGGCCCGAGGAGCCCGTTCAGCCTTCTGCCACGTCAGCTGGAGGGCCCGAGGAGCCTGTTCAGCCTTCTGCCACGTCAGCTGGAGGGCCCGAGGAGCCTGTTCAGCCGCCATTAGCCTCTGCCTCTGCTACGCCTGGTCCAGCCTCTGCCTCTGCTACGCCTGGTCCAGTCTCCGAGTGTTCAGCTTCGCCTGGTCCAGTCTCCGAGTGTTCAGCTTCGTCTGCTCCTGAGGTCTCCATGCTGTCTGTTCCTGCTCGTCCTGTCCGGCCTGCTCGTCCTGCACATCCTGTCCGGCCTGCACATCCTGTCCGGCCTGCACGTCCTGTCCGGCCTGCCTGTCCTGCCTGGCCTGCTCGTCCTGTCCGGCCTGCTCGTCCTGCACATCCTGTCCGGCCTGCCTGTCCTGTCCGGCCGATGACTGGACGTCGTTGCCGTCATGGACAGCCCTCTGAACTACGCCGCCGTCATGGACGGCCCCCTGAACTACGCCGCCGTCATGGACGGCCCCCTGAACTACGCCGGTGCCTCCCGCCCGGTCGGCCTCCTGACCTACTCCGTCGCCGCCGGTGTCTCCTGCCTGCCCGGCCCCCTGAACTGTTTTCTGGGCTCTTGGGCCGTCAGCCTCCGGGCCGCCCCCCTGAACTGCCCGGGTTTGGACTGTTGTGCTGTCAGCCTCCGGGTCGGCCCCCTGAACTTTTTGTGAACTGTTTTTCCTGGCCGCCTGCGCCTGTCGTGAGCCTGTTTTTTTTGTTCTGTTGCTTTCCGGGCTCCATTGTTTGTTCTTTTTTTTTTTGTTTGTTTCTGGCTCCTTGTTTGGTTTTGTTTCGAGCCCTCCATCCTGTTTCCCCCGCCGCCCGTCCTGGTTGGGTTGTTTTTTGTTTTTTTTGTTTTGGTGTTTTGGTTTGGGCTGTCTGGAAGCCAGCCCTTAAGGGGGGGGGGGGGGGGGTACTGTTAGGATGCCTGGGTCGTTGACCCAGGGTATTTGAGTTTATTATATTATTTATACTTTTTAGTCTTTGGTTTCTTTGAGTTCTGTCTTATGGTTTATGTCTCTGTCTTCTTTAGTTGCTCTGTCTCCCCTATCACCTGTATCCCCTTGTCTAGTTCGCGTCTCTGTGTATCCTTAGTTCCTATATCCCCGTGTTCAGTCAGTGTTTGTGTCTGCCCTGGTCCCACGTCTCTGTTCCCTCTGTAGTGCCTGCATGTGAGTCTGTGTTATGTGTTTCCTGTTTTACTTTGAAGGTCTCTGTCTTATCTCAGTGTGTTCAGTTTACGCTTCCTTTTGTCTCGTCAGTTCTGATTTGCCCCAGCTGTGTTTCCCTCCTGTTATTCATTCCTTGATTGCTCCTTCTGTGTATTTAAGCCCTGTGTTTCTCTGTGTCCGTGTCGTGATCTACCGTTTATTTTGCTGTGTGTTTTGCCCATCCACCGGTGTTAGTTTATTTTGAGTTTTGTTCCAGTTATGTTATGTTTGCGTTCAGCATTAAAGCTGTTTTGGTTTAAGTTCTGTCTCCTGAGTCTGCACCTTGGGTCCTATTCCTGTCCGCACACAGCCACACCTAACACTTCCACTTCTGAGGTCCAAGACAAGCACACAGCTTATTGTCCATATTGTAATAACACTCTGCACTTCCTAGATCAATGTGTAAACTTCAAGATGCTGACTAAGGAGCAGAAATCAACTTGGATTAAGTCCAACAATCGCTGCTGGCGTTGTGGGCGGCACCACCAGGCCGCTCAGTGTCGACTTAAAGTGCAGTGTAAGACATGCAGGGGAAAACACCTAGAGGCCCTGCATGAAGTGAATCTCAGACCTGCTGCACCCAATCCACCAATGGAACACGTCGTTGAGCTGGGGAGTAAACCATCTACTGAGGTACTTTATGTAGACCGGCGTGCTGGCTGTAGCCAAGTACTTCTGAAGATAACCAAAGTGCTGCTGCAGAACGATGAGCACACCCTGGAGACATTCGCCATATTGGATGATGGATCTGAGAGGACGATCCTTCTCCCTGAGGCCACTCAAAGACTGCAGTTACAGGGAACGGCAGAGAGTCTTACTCTACGTACGGTGAGACAAGGATTGAGAACCTTGCATGGCGCATCAGTGACAGTCAAAGTCTCCCCTGCCAGCCAACCATCCAGAACATTCACCATTGAGAGAGCCTTCACAGCAGATGACCTAGGCTTGGCTGAACATTCATACCCTGTGAAGGCACTTCAACAGAAATATAGACAATAGAGAAGGCTTCCCTTGCAGCCCTTCACAAATGCCCAGCCACTCCTTCTGATCGGCTCTGACTATCCTCACCTAGTAACGCCCATCAAACCTGTGCGCCTAGGCTTACCTGGAGGACCAGCTGCAGTCAGGACTAGACTTGGTTGGGTACTACAGGGACCAATCCCCTCCCTTAAGCACTCTGCTCAACCGCAACAGTGCCTCTTCCTCTCAACTGCCTCTCCTCAATCAGAGCTTCATAGTCAAGTAGAGAGGCTTTTGCAACTCGACACTCTCCCATATCGAAGTGAGAAACTAGTGACACGGTCTCGGAGGGAAGAGCAAGCTATGAGGCTTTTGGAGGCAAAGACGACAAGACTGAATGTCGAGGGAGTAAACAGATGTTCAACTCCCCTTCTGCGTGTCAGTGATATGCCTACACTCCGGGTGCCACCTGAAGCAGTACTCCCCAATCTACGTGGCACGGAGAAGCGACTCAGTCGAGACCCAGAGAAGGCTAAAGCTTATCAAGCGGAGATGGCAAAGTTGATAGCAGCAGGCTATGTCAGAGAAATCATGGTTCATCCCCCACCACATGGTGACACACAACGGAAAGAACCGTGTGGTGTTTAATTGCTCATTCACCTATAGGGATCAGAACCTCAACGAGCTGCTTTTACCAGGCCCGAACCTGGGGGCCTCTCTTCTTGGTGTGCTGCTACGCTTCAGAGAACGCTCCATCGCAGTTAGCAGTGATATCAAGGGGATGTTCCACCAGGTGAGACTACTGCCTGAGGACCGGCCACTACTACGTTTCCTCTGGCGCGATCTGCAAAGAGACACCCATCCCAAGGTGTATGAATGGCAGGTGCTCCCCTTTGGGACAACATGCTCACCGTGCTGTGCAATTTATGCACTCCAGCGACACGTCCATGACCACAGTGACCAGGGAGATGACGTGCGTGACTCCATTGAGAAGAATTTTTATGTTGACAACTGGTTACAGAGCTTCTCTTCTCCAGATGTGGCCACAGAGGTTGTGGACAAACTACGGTCACTATTATCGGAGGGAGGATTTGAGCTCAGACAGTGGGCCAGCAGCACCCCAGATCTCATCAACCATCTACCAAAGGAAATAAGATCGGAGAGCAGCGTACAGTGGCTGAATCAAACTGATATGGACCCTCAAGAACCTGCTCTAGGTTTGCGCTGGTTGTGCTGCTCTGACACTCTGCACTACAAGTCCATGCAGTTGGAGAGGAATCCTCCTACCATGAGAAACATCTACCGGGTTCTGGCGAGTCAGTATGACCCACTAGGGTTTCTCGTCCCCTTCACAACGAGGGCGAAGGTACTAGTCCAGCAGCTGTGGGACAAAAAGCGTGAGTGGGATGACCCCCTGTTACCAAGTGACCTGCTCTCGGCATGGAACGAATGGGAGGGTGAGCTACAGCATCTGGACGACATTAGTCTACAACGTTGTTATGTAAGCCCAGAGCTGGACAAATCTGACAGTAGGCGTGAGTTGCACATCTTCTGCGATGCATCTCAACAGGCATATGGAAGCGTTGCCTACCTACGGACGGAAGATGCTGCTGGAAAGGTGGAAGTTGCTTTCCTGACTGCCCGCTCTAGGGTGGCCCCTAAACGGCAGATGTCCATGCCACGTCTGGAACTATGTGCAGCCTTGACTGGAGCTCAACTTGCTAGCTCGGAACTCGGATAGCTGAAATCCAGGAACTGACAGACAGCCAGTCTTGGCGTTATGTGACAACATATGACAATCCGGCAGATGATCTAACTAGGGGTAAAAGGCTACAAGACCTCACAGTCCAGTCCCGGTGGGCATGTGGGCCCCCGTTTCTGCAGCTACATCGAGACCAGTGGCCAGAGCACCCAGCCACACCATGTACAGACTTTGCTGAGGAGCAGCGTAAACCAATAACTTGCTTAGCTGTGTCTACTGACTCTATCTCCCTGCCTGATGCATAGCAGTTTACCAGTTTTAGCAAGCTTTTGGAAGAAACAGCCAGGTGCCTTCACGGGGCGGCTGGTGACAATCTCACATCAGAGAACTACAAGGAGGCTGAGCTTATTCTGCTGAGAGCTGCTCAGAAAGACAGTTTCCCTGATGAGATCCAGTGCCTGACCACTGGGAAACCAGTTCTCTCATCCAGCCGTCTGTTTTGCCTAGACCCGGAATTTGATAAGTCGCTTCAACTCATAAGAGTAGGTGGTCGTCTCAGACGATGCCATGATTTGGAAGCTGCTGTGATACATCCAGTAGTATTGGACCCTAAACATCCAGTCACCAGACTACTCATCCGACAGGCTGACAGTGATTTGAAACACCCAGGAGCAGAGAGATTGTTTGCAGAGTTGAGAAGGAAATACTGGATTCTTCGCGGCCGTGAAGCCGTAAGAAGTGAACAGCGCTCCTGCCCTGAGTGCCAAAAATGGAGAGCCCAACCTGCCAACCCAAAGATGGCTGACCTTCCCCTTGCACGCCTACGATTACATCAGCCAGCCTTCTTCTCAACAGGCATCGACTGCTTTGGGCCAATGCAGGTGAAAGTTGGTCGGAGAAATGAAAAACGCTGGGGCCTGCTCTTCAAGTGCTTGACAACTCGTGCCATTCATATTGAGGTGTTGTCTAGTATCAACACCGACTCATTTCTAATGGCATTAAGAAGATTTGTCTCTCGTCGTGGGAAACCAGCTGAGATACTGTGTGACCAGGGAACAAATTTCCGAGGTGGGGATCGGGAGCTCCAGGAAACTTTCAAAGCCCTGCATCCCTCTTTACAAAGCAAGTTAGCAGAGCAGCAGATCAAGTTTCGATTTAACCCTCCCAGTTCTCCCCACTTTGGAGGATCCTGGGAGCGAGAGATCAGGTCCATAAAGGCAGCTCTGGCCTCCACATTGGGCTCGCAGGCTGTAAAAGAGGAAATACTCCAAACAGTGTTGATCGAGATCGAGGGAATACTCAACTCGAAACCTTTGGGGTACGTGTCATCAGACGTGGCTGACCCAGACCCCATTACCCCAAATTTGTTGCTGATGGGGCGGCTAGACCCTTCCCTACCCCAAGTGATATACCACGACTCAGAGCTCATTGGACGACGATCATGGAGGACCTTTCAGGTGTTATCCGATCGCTTCTGGACACAGTTCATACGCCACTACCTGCCTACACTGCAGACACGGTCAAAGTGGCAGAAAGACACTGCTCCGATCCAGCTGGGCACTGTGTATGGGCAGAAATCTGTGCCATCAGAAACTGAATTTGAATAAGTTCAATTTGCATTTGAATTGCTCAGATTGAATCTGAATTGCAACTTGAATAAATGCTTTTGAAAACTGAATTTGAATTAGTCTAATTTGAAATTGAATTTATGGTTTGAAAATGATCATCACTAAATTGAAATTGAATTTTATATTTTGAAAATGAATTGATTTGCTTTGAAACTGCATTTTATCCTTTATCCTTTATCCCTCATCTCACATCTGTTTCATTGTTACACCCAACCACTCTATAATTGAAATGCCTTGGACTGTTAACCATTTCAGGCAAGCTTTTTCTTGAGTTTTGGAGAGAACTCTTCATTACTGATATTATTCAGGTCATGTCCACGTTTGTCCCAGGTTTCTCAGTCAAGAGGAGCTTGAACTCCAGATACGGTGAATCCTTTTCGCATATTGAGATCACTGATAACTTTCAGCAACGACGTGATCTTGTAGAAACAATTAGGGGCCATGGATTCATCTATAATTGCGACTCTTATTTTTACTTTAGTGGAAAACATTTCTGCATTTCACCCAGATTCTATTTTTAACTTAAAATCAAAAATTCCATTTTTCTCTATTACACCTGCCACTGCATCTCGATAATCTTTGTGTAGTTCTTACTGGGGTCTCACCCTCTCCTATTTGGCTCACATGACTCTCATTATTTTCAAAAAAAAAAAAAACTATGCTTGAATCTCGCTCAGTTATTTTGTGAAGAATTCTCTCTGCCTTTGTTAAAGAGTTGTCTATTAGGAAAAAGTGAAATAAATATAAGTACAAAGTCCCGACGTGCACTAGAATACACATTAATAAATTAGTCATGTTCTCTGTGAAACTCAATAAGCCTAATTCTTAAAGACCCCTCAAATTGTTTACTAGATGTTTATTTTTGAATAAAATAAAAATCTGAGTTTAACAAAACATTTTAAATGTAAATATCAAGCTTACCTTTTTTTCTTCCAAAAATGTGCTGGTGGGCACGCCAGCCATTTTGAAAAGGTGGGGGAAAAAAAAAACAAAAAACAATTGGCAAGGCCATACCCCCACGCATGTGATATAAGGTTAAAGGTACTGTTGTCCTCTCTAAGAAACATCAGGACTTAGAGGAGTGGCAAGTAGAGGATGAGAGCTACAAGCAAAAACTAAATGTGTACTGCAGTGCGCAAAAATGAATTACTGGGTCATCAGGGGGTTATGAGGGACATTTATAAAACTAAAAAAATCCCACAAACCTTAAAGTGCACTTGAAGAGCTCATCAGGGGGAGTACACTCCCCCTCCTTGAAGAGCTCCCCCACTCAACCCGCATCCCCAGAGAACAGCTAACCCCAGATAAGGCAGCGTGATGCATCCCGAGACAACAGGACTGGGACATCTAAATAAATGTGTGAAACAATCGCCTTCAAAAGGTCTATTAATTCACTTGAACCAAAATTAGGAACGCCTGGTGTAGCAAGAGCTAATAATCTTAATACCCAAGGATAAGCAGAAGAGCATGATTGATATAATGGAGCTGGGATTTGGTGTATGGAACGCCAGGACTGCCATAATGAATTAATTAAATACACCATTAAATAATTAATTAAATGTGGCGATAATTAATTAAAATTGGAATTAATTAATTAATTAAATAGTTATGACACATGTAATTAATTAATTATTGACACATTTAATTAATTATTTATGTATTTCACATTTTAATTAATTATTGACACATTTAATTAATTAATTATTGACACATTTAATTAATTATTTACGTATTTCACAATTTAATTAATTATTGACACATTTAATTAATTATTGACACATTTAATTAATTATTGACACATTTAATTAATTATTTAATGATATATTTATTTATTTCATTTTGGCAGTCCTGGCGCCTGGCTCCTCATCATGAAATAATTTTATCTGTCAGCCTCACCCATCACGGCAAGGAGGCGGGGTTAACGCTTTCCCTGTAGCTTGTCTGACATCTGATTGGTTAAACTGTAAAGCAAGTCCACACAGATCGATCCCTGATAATAGATTGATGTACTCCCAGTAAATCTCACTCCGATCCTTTAGGTGGTGATATTCATTTTTAACTTTGCTTGGATGCGCTATACAGTTGGAAGCAAGAAGTTGCCGCCATAAAAATCAAGACACTTGACAATAGTTATGTACCTCAATTGATACATTGCACGACGTGTACGAGAAATGTCAAAAAACTGTCCGGAGCTGCTGAGAGAAGCAGCGAATTTAATTGAAGAAGCTCTGAGGACAAATTCCCCAACTCCGTCAGCTCAGACACCGCAGATACCTGCGGCACCATTACACACACCTGTCCAAAGTAAGTAACGTCAGCCACAATTGATGACTTAGCACACAGTTAAATCTTAGCAATTCATATGACCATCTAAATTTCAGTAGGCGGGGGTTGTGCACCTAGGTTTATGTGTGGTAGTTAGCTAATTATGCTTTGTGTGTGACTCACTTTCGTTGTGTGTGGATGGGGCATGAAACTAGATAGTCAGTAAAACGCCCTTATTTTGCAGCACGATGCCTGGTGCTGATGTGTAGCGTTAGTGACGTTTAAAATGATGCTAAGCTGAAAGTTCAGACTGTTGTAGCTGACTGGTGGTCTGTTCCGCTGGGATATTTTCTTTGTGTTGCAGGCGAGCTAGCAAGGCTCTTTGCTCCGTATAATGGTGGGAGTAGAAGAAATATGATAAGACGGTCAGCACAGAGCGTAGTACCTAGAAGAAGCTACACACATACGTTCTGTTGCTTGGCTGATCACAAGGCTAACAAAGTTCCAAACATTCAGCTTAAAGCGGACCTCCATGCTGCAGGACTTGGAGAGCAAAAAGTGACATTTTCAGGTAAGTCTGATAGTAGAAATTTACCAGAGCCCAGTTTAGATTGTGGTTCACTGTAGGTTTTTTGTTTGTTTTTTGTTTTTATAATTTTTACCGTGAATGTGATAAATATTTTGTCAATTTAATTTAAATTGGACTTAAATTTCAACTGTGTGATTGTTATTTTGTGGCTATTAGATAGTACTGGCTTGTTTT
This sequence comes from Copadichromis virginalis, assembly GCF_057382275.1. Classification (NCBI taxonomy): domain Eukaryota; kingdom Metazoa; phylum Chordata; class Actinopteri; order Cichliformes; family Cichlidae; genus Copadichromis; species Copadichromis virginalis. Next base: position 11,739,325 of record NC_140620.1, read on the forward strand.
CAAATATGTGGGTGTTTGATTGAATGGAGATTATCTGTTTATTCTTTTAAATACAGGGAATGACAATGATCCCGAGACTGTAAGAACTAAACTGATGGAAGTGTTTCCAAAGCTCCAAGAAGGGGGAGGATTTGAGTTTCTAAAAATTACAGGATCTACTCGTAGTCGAAATCTTGCATTGCTTCAATGTCCCAGCACTGGATATACCATTGCGTATCTGAAAGACCCATCTGCAATGATTGGGCAGGCTACAATCTACATCCGTCCACTTCAACAGGACTTGCACTTTGATTGTGTACATAAATCTATATTGTCCTCATTTCACACTTAATAATATAAATAAATAGCATTGTGGAATTTACATTTATAAATGGATGTTTTCTATCTTTTAGGAGAGCTCAGGTCATGCCTCTGGTCCACTCATCTCCTGTATCACTTGTCAGAAGGAATTTTCCTTTACTGAAATAAAAATGCACAGAGAAAGCTGTGCTGGGTATGTACTAACAAAGACATATGTGTACAACATATTCATTTTACATTAGGAAAATGAGAGAGTATGACAATGTCAATTTTGTTAACTTCAAGGACCTCCACGCAGGAATCACACAGAGAACGAGAGGGAGGCCATGTAGAAGAAAATGATAGAGAGCCAGCCACAGTCAGTGAAAGTGTGCCAGTTAGGCCTGAAACATCAGAAACCTCAGCTCAAAGTGCAGTAGTACCAGTAGTAACTGGTACTGAGGAGTTTGTTCACAAAGAACATGACAATGGTCTGTGTAAACACATAGAGCTGCTATAAGTTTGCAAACAACTCACATTCATTCAGAAATAAAATATTACCTTTAATAAAATTACTTTAAAGTAAGTAGTACTGCATGTAATCAATAATGTAATTCATGACTATTAATGTAAAAATACTTTCTTGGGTTCTTAATGTTGTTTTGAAACCCTGAAAGTGATGCTAGGGTAACTGAAACCAGGAATCAAACCTAATTCTTTGCAGAAATGGAATATTTAGAATATTTCTGGTAATATGTATTAGACGATTGATTGGGTCAATGCGACTGTAGTATAAAGGCCTTTTAGTGTTCGTGGTAAAACACTATGTAGGTACTAGGCCATTTTCCTTTTGGTGCTGCACTGAATGACATTTTTCAGGTGTTCTACATCTTTGACTGTAAAGGAATGCATATCTGCATGTAACATGTTAAGACGGTTTTTTCTATGTGTAATTGTTTCATTTATGTTTGCGGTCTAGATTGGGTGTTGATTAAAGATCCAGCTCAAGCTGCCAAAGTTTTCAGAGAAAATCTACTTCGGGAAGATGCATCTGGGACACCACTTCAGCTGAGGATGGATGTGAGGGACTCTGAGGAGGACAGAGACCGGGCACTTCTCTCATTCTATAAACAGCAACAAGAATGGGCATGTCCACTTCATTGTACCCTTCATGGTTAGTAATATAAATCTATTGTGTTAAATACATTTAATTAGTTAAATGTCTTTTAATGGAGTTGTGTTAGTGGCTTACTGATTTCATGTGGCTGAAATGCATCATACGATGAGCTCCGTTGGCCAATCGTGCTAACTACAATGACAGTTATATTGTTTTTACTCTATCACACAGAAGTAGCCCTGTTACAGTGAAAAACTGAATTGAACTTAAATAAATTTAATTTGTTACAGGTTAATAAGTTTGTTGTGAATGGGCCCAGTGGTCCTAAATAATATACCTGACCACTAGTAATATAAATGTGTATTGTACAATACTCCTCTTTTTTTTATTTTTTTTCTGGCAGGGTCAGGATTCTAGGATTCCAACAAAAATAATATTGCTTTCTCTTTAAATAAAACGCAATGTTTTTAATTAAATAGGTTTGGCAATAACACTCAGACATCTTTTTTTTTTTGTACAGTGTAATCATCTGTATTTTATTTCAGGTGATGCTGCTGTCGGACAAGGGGTGATGCGGTACTTTGTGACAACAATAATATCCAAACTCCAGTTTGGATTCAGAGTAGATCTTGGTAAGTGTACCACTATTTTCATATGCTTTTGTTGTGGAAGTTTTCCATTAAATAAAGCCTGCAGACGAGCGGTGAGCGTTAGCTAACATTCTTTAATCAAAACACACAAAGAACATACAACCAAGCTTGGTGGAGCCTGCATGTCCGCGGGACAGATGGTCAGCAGAGTTCTCCCTGAGCCTAGCATGGCTCTCAGTTAAATACCTTTTTCAGGCAAAAAAGGCAGTACACAGCTGTTTTACACCTTAAGGTTCACACTCCCTTGCTACCTCCCAGAGTCCTCGAAGAGACAAAGGACTCTTCCTGTGGAGTTGTCTGCTTCCCTAACTTCCTTACTAGACCCCCACCATTTGTCTTGCTGTATGAGTGTGAGACTTGTTAAAATCCAGTGGCACCAAGGCATTATACGATAAAATAATGTGATTAATACATAAGTAAAAGAAATTCCTATACACGGTATTTCACCACTTTTAAATGTATTTTACTCTTATGTGGTGTTTGTGTCTGGATTTTTTTTTTTTTTTTTTTTTAGAAATTAACAAAAGGATAATATTGGTATATATTATTATAATTACCTTACTCTCCTTGCTTTAAAGCTTGAGATAATTTTTAAAATACAGTTTTACATAAAGCACTGGCAAATTTAAAAAACTAAAATAAAGAAAACCCTGCTTTCTTGGTACTTCTAGGAGGAATGGGTCGAACACTGCTATTTGAGGGTGAACCGGACCATCTTGTCCCAGCAACATCAGAGGTACTTATCGAGAGCAGCCTCTTCCGGGTTGCAGGAAGGATGTTGGCCCACACCTTTTTGCATGATGGTCCCCGTGTCACAGGATTAAGTCCTGCAATAATTCACGTGCTGTTCAATGGTGACCCGGAATTGGCAACAATTGTTATAGAAGACTGTCCTGATCTGCACATCCGGAGTATCATACAAATGGTATGTAAAATTTAAAAAATAATTGGATTACAATCAGTGTGTGGACTACCATAATAACTTGTTTAATCTTAATTTTAGCTTGAACTCGAAGAACTTACTCAGGAACAGCAAGACACAGTCTCTGATCTGACCCTGTCTTGGGATCTCCCTGCAGTAAATAAAACAAATAGGAGATGGCTTCATAACAAACTTCTAGTGCATGCGGTAGGTTCTTGCTGGTTAAGTATCAAAGACATTGTTGTAGTTGTTGAAATTAATAAGCAGACAGATTAAAATACAGTAGCTTTTTATTCAACACTGGCAGGCAATGGTCATGTTTCCTTTTCTTCACCCTTTTTATTAATGCCGAAATTACTTTTGTAAATATTTCTTTTTTTTAACCACTAAAATTTACCATTCTCCCAGTCAAGTTAAAATTCTTCTTTTTTTTTTTTTTTTTTTTCTTAAATCATGCACATAGTTTTTCATAACCAAAATCTGACCTTTTCCTTCATACCTGGAAGTGTTGGCACTCACACCCTAATTCCACAAATGCACGCACACAAGATGAAACTTCAAACACAGAAATCCCTTTATAAAATATCTTCAGTCTGTAGTATACTGACAGCAGGTAAAAAATTTAATGTATGTTTGTGTTTTTAAAATTCCCTTCTTAAAATAAACACATTCCAAATCACTACTTGATGTAGAAAGGGAATCTGCCCACTCACCCATCAGTTATGCCTTCAGCAGAACAGTTATCTCAAGTCTGCATTACCACGTTTTGCACTTAACTAGGCATTAAAGACACATTGTCGTTAATGAAAAAGGGTTTCCTTAGCATTTTTTTTTAATGCAGAATGTGGTTTGATGTTGGGAAAATAACAAAGCACCCATAAAAGATGTGTGTGTGAATTGAAGAATATATTACTCTAAACTGTGCAAATTTATTATATTTGTCTTTGGTGTATACAGTCTACTACAGTGTAAATAGATATGGCAAAGCACATCAGTGTGTCTTCATGAAAATTTCCTCTACCGTGCCAACTTGTATAGAATTCAGGATGATATTTATTCTTATACTATGGCTTGTGTCTCTCTGCCTGGAAGGTTATTGGGAGAACCATGCGCCAACTCAAACAGCTGAGAAAGGGAATCAAGGATGTCATGGTATGGCCCCTGCTAACGAGTAGGCCAGATGTTGTCCCACTTCTTTTCCCACGAATGGGAGAAATGCAGTTCACACCACAGGTAAACCTGTTCTTTCTCATCACTGATAAGAGCGGTCCCCAACCTTTTTTGCACCATGGAATGGTTTATGTCCGACATTTTTTTTTTTTTTTTTTTTTTTTTTTTTTTAGAGACCAGCCTTAAATCTGTAGTGGATTAATACAACAAAATAAAACCAGTACCGCTAACAAAAAAAGATGTATTAATAGCACACGGGTAAAGACCCAAGGAAACAGTGTTAACGATAAAAACCCTGAAAACCATAAATTTCACACCTGACCATCAACTCTCACAGCCCTGTACCTAATGACTCACCGACCGTTCCGTGGCCCAGGGGTTGGGGACCACTGATTTATGAGACCTTATTTATAAATGTATTTGGCGAACCTTCCATGATATAATATACTGAAATTGTTGTTTGCTATTAATAAAAAAGTTAAAATATATATTCTTTTCACCAGTACTGTAGACTAAGTTGTCCTCTTCCATGTTCTATCAGATGGTAATAGACAAAATCACATGGCCAGCTCAGGATAGTGATGAAGATGAGGAATTTGATGTTGAGTCCATGTGCCGCATCACTGGATTTCTAAGGATCTTCATTGAAACCGGTATAGGAACTTTTTTTTTTTTTTAAATAAAGCTATTGCTCATATTGCAAATGCTTGATAATAAGCACTGAAAGTTATAATGTATGAAATTCATAATTTCACTGTATATTCTCTGCAGCATGATGAACAATTAACTAAATGTTTCCTTAACTACATTTCTGACTTTCTAGCTTCATCAAGTAGACTGGCCCAACTGATGAAATTCTGGGTTGGCTGGGAGATGCTTCCTCCTGAACTCAATGTGGAGATCTCTGGTGGCATCTTTCCGACAGCGTCTACTTGTTTTGAAACGCTCAAGCTGCCAGCTCGTTTCCAGACATACCAAGACTTCGAGGAAGCACTTATTTCTGCAATAAATAGTGCACACACAGGTTTTGGACTGGTTTAAGATTTTTCAGGCTAAAAATTTGCCAAAGTTCGAATAGAAAGCAATCAAAGGCGAATGAAACATGTTTAGTGGTTCACATTTTTCTAAAAAGCAATTTTACATTTTTAGATAAAATGGGAGAGACAGCAGTTCTGCATCCCAAGCTGCCATGTTTTTCTTTTATTTATTTTTTTCCACAATTACAATAACACAAACATCATGATGGGAAAAACTTGAAAGAAAGGAACTTGTAAGATTATGTGAGGGAAGCAAATTGTTTTACATTGCATGTCTGTTTGTTGAAGCATGCTAAATAAAAAGCTTGGGTTGTATATCAGTCTCCTATGGTTCTTGACAGAATTCGGACGGTCTCCAAGTAAGATCCGATTGCATCTGTCAATGAAACTCCTGAAACAGGCAAAGTAGCAAGCTCTTCATCTGATAGCTCATGGCCCAGCTGAATGTCAGGTACTGATGTAACGCCTCCATGGTTAGTGTGAGGCCCGTTCCAGTCAATCCCGTAGTCCTCAGAAACCTGAACATGGAATAATCTTTAGTGTTGTAGTTACAACTACTTTAATACTTTAGGTCATTGCACAACACATTTGTGAGTTTTTTTTTTTTGGTCCGCATGTTGGTAAGTATTTAAATAATATGTTAACAATCAAATATGATAAAACAGTACAATTGTGCATAGGCTAGAAAAATGTACATGTGACAAAGAAATGTTAGCTCAGAAAATGTTGGAGAGCTTATGTTTGAATCGCTGACTATGACCTTTTAGCACATGGTTTTTCTCCCCTAGTCAAAAACTAAACAGTATGTAGCAGGGTTTTTTTTTTTTGTTTTTTTTTAAATTATGGTCAGATAGTTTTAATAATTTTGTTAAAAGGCGGTTGTTCTCGAACCTCTGAAGGGTCCTCCACGGGGCCTTGGTCTCTGTATCTTATCCAGAGTTGCTGTGGTGACTGATTCCGTTCAGTTCTAAGACCATGACTGTTCCATGCATCTCGGAAAGAGTCTAGGTTGCTCTGTATGTGTGGACGGAAAACTCGGTGCAAGGCGTACAGATGGATTTCACTGTCTGGATTAAGTGTTCCCTGATGTTCCAGTGAAGTGAACATCTGATAGAAAAGGTCTAGGGCATGCTCGTAGACATCTCTCCACATCCTCTCTATTCTGTGATTAAAATCAGATTGGAAATTTTTAAGTAATGTAATTTTCATAAAGCATTACACTGGTAGAGTCTATAACACAGCAACAGAAAATGTTATTTACCGCTGATTGTGGACACTTCGGCCTGTGATGTGAGAGTTCCTGTTGGTGCCTCTGCTCCTGATCATGAATTCAGCTACATCGGCATTCTCCCCACCTTTATCAGACCGAACCCTTGATGGCAGTCCGTACTGCTCAACAGCAGCAATAAAGCTCTCCAAGACTGTTCTAGCTCTGTTGTTGCCAGCCACTGTCAAGTAGACAATTAGTCGACTGAATCCATCCGTGCCACCATGGACAACAAATCTCCATCTGTGAGACAATATGTAAAACACAAAAAAAAAATCAAACTTTTTTTTAGAACAATTAATTAAAATTTCTATAATATGGTTAAGGATTCCTATGTCAATACCACTGATACCTTATTAGCTTATGGTTGCCGTCAATGTGCCATAAGGAGTTTGGACCTGGAACAGAATACTGCCGTCGTCTTAATACATGCAGCCGTAGACGTCTGATGTTCACTCCTTCTGCATCGACTCTGCGTAAAGACTCCCGCAGTCTTGAGACTGAGAGGTGGGCAAAAATAACCACAAACTAACTGGCCACTTCATACCTATATTAACCACCTGACCAATATTGTAAAAATATCTACCAGTAGAATTTCAAATATTCATCAGTTAGTGATACTGTCATGGTCAATTTTGAGGAAAGAGTGTCAGTATAATAAAATGCATAACAAATCATGGTGCTTAGTAAAGGATACATACACAATCATGAGCTTAACTTTAGCTTGGCTCACTAACAGATCACTTATTCATAAATTTCAATAACAGGCTTGTTATACTCACCAGGGACACGCACACCTCTTGCATTCATAAATCCATGCATTAGCTTGTAGCCGGTGTTTGGATGGCTTCTGTGGACTTCACTTACAATACGATCCAACTCCTCATCAGTAACAGATGAATAGAGGTCTGTCTTTCTACACAGATGAAAAACACTGAGTAATGTTGGAGTTTATGAAAGATTATCTTAGACTGGTCGACAATCAGGTCTATAAGTGATGACGTGATGAATCCTGCTTCCACGCTCAAACTGATCTGTGTTTTTTAAGAATGTTGTGCTTTTAACACGTTTTAATGCTTTGCATCTTGGTCTACCTAATCTCAACAAGCCCCTAAAAACAGTCAGTGATCACTGTCGGCCTCTCTAGGGTTTCATTACCACTGTTGATTTTAAAACTCAGTTTTTAAAACCTGGGTGTAACTGCAGCCCAGACCATGCAGCAGTATATTAATGACTAACCTATATTGATGACTGGGTGGATTATCTCGATTGTTCTCCTGACTGAAGTTTTGTCCATTTACAGCAGGTGTGTCGAAGTCTGGGCCTTGAGGGCCGATGTCCTGCAGGTTTTAAATGTGTCCTTGATCCAACACAGCTGATTTAAATGGCTAAATTACCTCCTCAACATGTCTTGAAGTTCTTCAGAGGCCTGGTAATGACCTAATTATTTGATTCAGGTGTGTTGACCCAGGGTGAGATCTAAAACCGGCAGGACACCGGCCTTCGAGGCATGGAGTTCGAGACCCCTGATTTACAATCCTGCAGTGCGATTGCATTTTGGCCCTAAACATCGAGAAAAGTTAGCGTCCTACAGCTTCACTGTGTCTGTGCTGTGTAGCTAGCGATCACATAGCACATCATTATATACCAGCTAGCCCAACTTCATTAACCCCACAAAACGTTTACTTTCCTGTCTTCATTTATGTTGGAAGTGATAGCAGAGCTGTACATCTTAATTTGATTTAGAAAACTCTTGGTGTGAACATGCTATATTATACTTAGATGGAAAATAGCGAGCTAACTTAATGCTAACTTCTAACTCCGTTAAATATCATATATTCTGTTTTCATGGATGCCTGGATGTTAAACTTAATTGTTGAACCTGGTAAAGGAGCAACGCTGATAATTTCATTACAGAATTTAGACAGTTTTTCAGTTCTCAGTGAGTAAATACCTTAAGCCGTTTTGTTCCATACGCCTCCTGATTGTCCTTTCAGACACTCCGAACCTCGTCGCAATTTCACTCGCTGTCAATCCACAGAGAACATGATGCTCTAAAACGTTAATCGGTATATCAAAAGCGGGGCGTCCCGTTCCGTGAGTTTGATGCTGTTCCGCGATGCTTTGCTGGAGTACTTCATGTAAGTTTGCAGTCACTCTACCATCAATGTCTTGGTTGGAGAGTGCGGAAATAAGTCCAAGAATTTCAATAAATTCCTCAGTTATATTTGTCACATGCTCCGGCTGAGCAATTCCTGCTTCAACATTATCTGCTAGGTCTAAAATATCTCTTACCAACTCAAGAGCGATTTCACGACAATCCCCCATGACGGTAGCCATGTTTTGCAAGGAACCACTCCAGACCAAAGCAATAGTTTTTGACTCGATATGTGTTAACCCCGCCTCCTTGCCGTGATGGGTGAGGCTGACAGATAAAATTATTTCATGATGAGAGCCAGGCGCCAGGACTGCCAAAATGAAATAAATAAATATATCATTAAATAATTAATTAAATGTGTCAATAATTTATTAAATGTGTCAATAATTAATTAAATGTGTCAATAATTAATTAAATTGTGAAATACGTAAATAATTAATTAAATGTGTCAATAATTAATTAATTAAATGTGTCAATAATTAATTAAAATGTGAAATACATAAATAATTAATTAAATGTGTCAATAATTAATTAATTACATGTGTCATAACTATTTATTTAATTAATTAATTCCAATTTTAATTAATTATTGCCACATTTAATTAATTATTTAATGGTGTATTTAATTAATTCATTATGGCAGTCCTGGCGTTCCATATTGGTGACACTTAATTTTTGCAAAACAAAACTAAAACTATAAATGGCACTAATCTAAACTAAGCTGAAAACTAAGGATTTTCAGAAAATAAAAACTAGACTAAACTAGCAAAGAATTGGTAAAAACTAATTACAACTGGTAAAAATTGAAAATCTGGAGTCGAAACTAAATAAAAAAAAAAAAACTAATGGAAATGCCGAAACGTTTAAAACCCTGGTGCAGAGATTGGCAAATCTGACCAGGAAACGTTATAAAATGGATTGTCAGAACAGTCAGCGTTAAAGTCACCTTTGACAGTCCAGACTAAGATGGCATTGGACATCTTCAGGGCGGAAAAGGGTTGGTGTGACCAAGGTGTGGTTTGGCTTGTTGTATGCATATTTTGAGATCAGATGGCTCCGGATGGACCAGTTACCAGGGCATGGAAGGAGGACAGACTCATTTAAGAGGAGAAGGAATTTCCTGGGATTGAAGATCCTCTGGGTGAGTGGTTGATTAAGAGCATACATAAAATAAAAGCTATCTGTTGTTATTGATTGGTAATAGATTGATGATTGGCCACATCTACAGCGGTATTGACTTGTGGTGGACGTAGTCTGCTTCATGTTTAAGTAATCTAATTAACAGATTGAAAATAGACCCATTAAAGGAAGAATATGCAGCGCCACCCTGTCAGACGCCAGTGATGGTGGAGCTCAGTGATGAATCAGGTGAGCTGCATTCATGGCTGAATCTAAACAGAGTTTCCCCTGCTGTGGTCAGGGAGGGAGAAACCAGGGGAAGGTCAAATTTAAGAGAGCCATCTATAAACGTTTATGTGTCAAATTAAACGGGAAAAAAGGGGGTGTTTTACTGTTATTTTCACATCGGCATTATTATTGTATCAGAATCAAGTACTAAGCATTGCATTGGTCATCATCTAATTGAAGTTTTTGATATTATACTAACATTTGCGTTCCAGTGATTGCTATAACCTCAGGTTGATCTTTTATTTACAGGTGTTAGGATAATCATATAATCTTTCTTTGCAGGTGTAACTATGATTATCTTTATACATATTGCAGTTTGTTGCTCATTATAGAGTTGTGCTCAAGCTAATAAGGGTTAAAAGCTACAGTCAGCGCGATGTTTGGCTGATCTATGGATTTGAGTGACTTGGAGCAAAGAAGGCCGCACGCGCTTACACACCACTGATATCATATTATTCTTTGTGATCTTTTATTCAATTATGTCTTTTGCTAAGCTTAAGTAGTGGTAGTTGATTAAATGACATTTATTAAAATATTAAATACCTGAGTCAGAACATTACACGCAGATCACCTTAAGAGTCTGGGAAACTTTGTAGCTGCCTAACTTTTTTGAATGTTCTAGCTCCGTTGATTTGACACATTGGAATGTGTCAAAAAAGGGGGGGAAGGTTGAGCTTTAACATCAAACAAGGATTATTTGAACATTTTATAACTTCATTTGTGTCTTTAATACCCTAGGAATGGTAAAGCTTAAGCTAATAGCGGTCCGAGAAGACGGACCTTTTAGAGAATCAGTGAAAAAGCATAAACTATCACTTTCATGTTTAATCATTACTCATTGAAATTAACTGAATAGCGTGTAGAAGATTTGTTAATTTCTTTGTCTTTTGTTAAAAAGAGGGGTTTCAATAATTTTCAGACACACCTTGCAAATGTGCTTATAACGAGTTGGCACCTGGTCTTTTGAAGGTCATAAGCTTCGTTCGGCGTGATTGTCCGGACTGATATATTGTAGGTATTGACTTTGAGTGCAGAGGGCTAAATGTAAACACGCTTACACACACATAGGATATGATTAGAATAAGTCCCTGGGACATTCTGAATGTTTTAGACCAATTCTGAATCACTAGAAGGTCAATAGATAACAACATTAGATTATTAGGGGTAGGAAGAGAGGTGTTTTGGTTTTCTGTCTCTTACAGAGAAAGGAACAGACACCAGACGAGGTCACAGATATGCGAGGATCCTTCGCAGCAGAGACAGACACAGTGACTGCCGAGACATCAACTGGGTCCAAGGGTCATGGTGTTTGGGCTCCAGCTAGTCACCACAAAAGGATGGATCCCATAAACACAGCAATAACCATGAAGGGGTTGGCGGAAATCCGGGAACACCAGACCAACGAAGTTCGAGAGGCTTTTGGGCAAAAAAGGGGGACACCTTCCTGTTCCTTTTTCTGGAGGATACACAGATCGTTGTTTGAAATCGGGGCAGAATAATCCCCTGATCTGTGCCACGACTGAAGGGTTGTCTAACCCCTAAGGTTGAAGAAAGAAGAGCAGAGGATCACCCAACTGGACGACACTGGTAGCTGCAGCAATAAAATAAAGGCTAAAAGCTCTTTGACAGAGGTTTTAGTCTGAGTGCGTCTGAAGGGTATAAGGTAGCACCAAATAAAGCTGTGGGAGACAAGGGGAGTGTCATCTGGACCTGCTACTGTTGGAATCATAGTTTTTCTTGCATCTGAATTGCGCAAACACAGAGGTCATCCCACATATGGTTCGCCCCTCAGGGGGACAAAGGACCTCAGGAGTGAGAAGAGATGAACCCGGCCACACTGGATTATAGGGTGTAGGTGAGCTCATTATTCTAATGAGCTCATCAGGGGGAATTGTTAGATTATAATATTATTTAATGCCATGTTATACCCCTAATTAAAGATTGTGAATTATTATGTAGTTTTAGTTTGCATTATTCTCCTGAATTAGAAGAAGCTGATAACTATTGCATTAGTTAAACTGATTTGCATTACATTAAACTGCTGACTTGTTGTGAATGAATGACATTGTTTTATGATGCATTATACTGCTGAGTTATAAGAAATACTGTTCGCAGAGAGTTATTGTCTTATTTGTCTGATTAGAAGAGAACATGCTGGAGTTTTCTGCCCCATCTCAGCAGGAGCAGATAAACAGGGAGCCAAGGTCGTAGCTTAGGCGCCGTGTGAGAGAAAAGCATGTGAGTGTTTAGGCTTTTGAGTGTGTTTAGGCTTTTTATGATAAGGTGGAGGCACCAGAGGCTATAAGAGTTTGAGCAATGCTCCACCATTTTGAGATCTGAGGCTGTCTGCATACAGTGTCCATCTCCCACGCGTGTGTGCATTAAAATCATCGTTTGACTCAACCCGGCCAGACCAGTGTTGTTATTGTGGTTTTTCCTCTTGTGTCCATCCCCAATTTGAACTCGTAACACATGTAAACTTACGAAGTCCGGACTGGCGAGAACGCGAGTCCGGACTCTAGTATTTGAGAATTGAGAAACCAGGGGCCCTATTTCAGGAAGCCGGTTTAGAAAACTCAGAGTGAAAAACGATACTCAGGGTTGAGTAACCCCGAACTGTCCAACTCGGAATATTCGGTTTCAGAAAGGCTGATAACAATTAGTTCAATCAACGTGGAGTTGCTTTAACCCCAAGTTAAGCTCGCGCACGAGGATACATAAAGCCCTGATTAGTGGAGCACAGATTAAGCGAGTCACCATGGAGACGGAGGGAAAGAAGGCGCGGTCAATGTATTTTACAGCGCTTGAGGCCGAAATTCTGATGGCAGCATATGCCGATAACATGCAAATTTTGCAGAAAAAAAGTAACACAGCCTCAGCTGCAAAAGAAAGGGAGCATGCATGGCAAAACAAAGCCGACAGAGTCAATGCGTGAGTGTTAATTTAAACATTGATCTAGGGATTTCCACCCATTTAACACGTTATTTATTTTATTTTATTTGTTATTTTATACATTTTATTTTGTGATGTGATGTGAGCACAGGTGCAACCCAACAGGCCCCAAACGTGCCTGGCAGCAAGTAAAAATGAAATATAAAAATATAGTCCAAACAGGTATGGTACAATTGTATTATGAGCCATAGTGCTTGGTCTGTAAATCAATTGCAGTTAGAGGCTACATTAATTTTCTGTCTGTAAGCACTTATTGAAATTATCTGAGCACATTACAAGTACATATTTGCTTACTCTGTATGCTCAAATGTGGCCCGTTATAGCCAACAGAAAAAAAGCAGAGGCCTGAAAAACAGGTGGGGGTCCTCCACCACCACTCACAGAGGCTGAGCAGTTGGCCCTCAGCCAAAACAGTGGGCGCCCTGTGGCCGAAGGCATCTCTGCGGGGACATCCTCTGAGTCAATAACCCCACAAGACACAAGTGCCTACATAGGGGGTAAATTCAAAATAATACATGATGTGCATACATCCTTTCTTCACAGTCACCTTTGCAGTGCTACTCATTCATCTGATAAACTCTTTACCATAATGGATTATTTTGTAGTGAAGTTATTTTCCTACTGATTTTGCCTTCCCTCAGTCTTGGTTGTCTCTGAGAGCATAATGACAATGAAGTGTAAGGTGATTGGTATGTTTGTTAATTGCCATTTGGTCCCTTGTAAGTTATAAGTGACCTGTATAAACCTCATATTCTATCAGTTGATGGTGGTGGTGTACTGCATCTGGTGCAGCCTCCTGTTGAGCCAGACCAACATGCAGTTGTGAGTAATACTCCACAGATTATATGAGTTTACAGTAGAACAGCAATGTTGTTAATTTCTTTACTGCAGGAAAATAATGAAGAAACATTGACAGCTGTTACAGAGGAGGAAGCAACAGAGACACTTTATGAGGTGTACATCTTACAATGGAAAATATAACAATTGAATAAAATGTGGTACTATAATAAAACCATGGACTTTCTATGTCTCTAACAGAGTGATGAAATGAAGTGGAAGAGGGTCCGGCCACTTCTCCAACAAACCTTTCCTCAGTAAGATGTTCAGCACTGATTTACAACCAACCTAAGTAGGCATGTACTATGAATGCCAGTGCTATTTTCTGTGTTTCAATAACTCCCTGTAAAGCAGCTGTACAAGACCTATTTGATCAAGAAAATAAAAAAAAATGCGACTTGGATTTGGAACACTTCAAGCAGCAGATCCAAAAGACCAAGATTGAGATTTTACTGCTGGAACATCAGTTAAGGGTGGGTGAAGTGGTCAGAGATGGACGAATTATTTCAGTGTTTGAACAACATAATAATATACTTATTAATACTTTGTGTACAGGAAACACAGGCGACCAATAAAGCCAGTTGAACAAAAAATCTGTTTATTCTTCTTTCAACATGTTGAGGTGATGGGTCAAAGGAAATGATTGTGACATATGGTGTCTCTGACTGCGCTTCCATCTTGTATGTCCGTGGGAGGGTCAGGATGTTCATGGTTTGGATCACTGCTGTTTGGTTCAGAAGGACAGTGTTCTCCTCTAATTGTGGCAATGTTGTGAAGAATCACACATGCCACAATAATGTCACATGCCCTTTCTGGGGTGACCCTGAGTCTTTGCAGGCACTGGAACCGGGCCTTAAGCATTCCGATAGTCATTTCAACTCTGGCTCTTGTCCTGCAATGAGCCAGATTATATCGTTGCTGTGGGCCCGGTTCAAGGTCAGGGTAAGGGGTAAGCAAATAGGGTAAACATGGATACCCCCTATCACCAAGCAAGTAGCCAGTGAACTCTCCTAAGACAGAAGGATACACTTCAGTTCAAATGTCCCTGTAGCAATTGGTCTTTATATATTTTAAAGTATTTTCAACTCACCATGTCCAAATTTTGTGCTCAGTGTACATTCACAAAAAATTTGTGAGTCATGAACAGAGCCTGGCCACTTGGCTTCCACATTTGTGATAATGTTGGGAGCATCACATATGATCTTCACAGTGCAGAGAACACAAATTAGCATCCATTACTATAATGGAATAATTTGTTAGTTTGAAATGCTACAGGGAACTATGTACCTGTACATTAATGCTGTGGAAAGACTTCCTGTTCACATAGTCTCCTTCATTTACTGAAGGAGCAATGATTGGAATGTGGGTGCCATCTGTACAGCCAATCACGCCTGGGAACCCTGAAAATAAATGTACAATTTAAGTAGTAGTTCAAGTATCACCACATCATGAATTAAGTTTCGTTCATCCTGATACCTGCAATTTTGTGGCATCCCTCTTTGATAAATCTTGTGGGTCTGTGACCGGGGAACACCACAAACGTGTACAGGAGACGTTTCAGTGCAACTGTAACATTCCTGACTGCCCGACAGACGGTAGCCTTGGAAACGTGCTCAGCTTCACCAATATTATACAGAAAGCTCCCGTTTGCAAGAAACCGAAGTGCAATACAAATAATATGTAATGAACTGAGAGCATGTCCGCGATGTGTCACATGAGCAATATTAGGCCTGAGGATGTTATTCAAATAAATTATAGATTGTGCTGAGAAACGGTAACGTTCACACAGAAAATCATCAGGAAATGATAAAATGTCCAAATGCGCTCTGATCACTCTCTCCCGGCGGAGAGCTCTGCGGAGAATTTGGGCTTCACGATCTACTGGCTCTTCAAGGACGGGGCACGCCATGTCTGACACTTCCTACTGTCAGGTTTCTGACAAAGAGGCGGGGACAGTCAGGGTTAGTTGTAGTAAACCTGCTAGGGGGCAGGTTAGCTTCACGGCGTGTGTCGTCATAGTGACTCACTCAGGCTTCAGCTGAACTCGCTTTGTGAAACCGAAAACCCAGAGTTTTCGTTAACTCAGGGTATACTTACTCAGTTTTTCCACTAAACCGGCTTCCTGAAACAGGGCCCAGGTGTACGGCCCAGGGCTTCAGAGACAAGCAGCCGAAACTGAAACTAAAAACTAATGGTGAGTTCAGCAGGAATTCGGGATTTCAGAGTCCCCAGTAAGAATTTGAATCTGAAACTTCCTCATAAACTCGGATTTCCTATTAGGAAAGTAAGAGCAGCCCCACCAAGACCTACTTAACAATCCAAGACGGCAGCAGTGAATGTAAGGAGCAGTTAAACTGTAAATCTCTGAATCAGGCCTGCCTCTGCTGTATATGTGTGACTCACTGAGCACACACAGCATGTTAAGCACAGCTGTTAAGCACAAACAAATAAAAGTAAAAGTGTTCTTATGCTGTGGTGTTTGAATGGTTCTACGTGCTGAGAAGCAAAACAAATCCTGTTTGTCCCGTTTTCTAGAATGTAGTCCGTAAATCCGAGGTGTATTGAACGCAGCAGCTATCAGTACTTACAGCTGGAGGAAGGCGGGGCGTTTCCCTCACATACAAAACACAAAGTTACAGGAGCCACAGTGAGGCGTGTGTGGGAGCTCTGCTTTATCCGGGGTTACCGGACTTTGTGGCTGCTGTGGTTTATAAAGGAGGATGAAGATGCTGCTGTTTCTCCTCCTGAGCGGTAAGAAACTCTGAGCTCAGTTTACCTGTTTAATCTGCACTCAGTCACAGCACAGCGCCATAAATTCACTCATTCCCGGAAAACAGCGACCTCATGACGTTGACTTTACCTGTGAGAGTGTGAACGATGTCTGAGAGGGTCAGGACTAACAGACTGCGGGCTTTCAGGTGAAAGCTTGAGAGTTTCTACCATGGGGGAGGCTAACTATGTGCCAAAGTAGCTCAATGTGCCAGGGCGTTGCTGCAGATAAGAGTGCAGGGCTGATAAGCGTTAAGTCACATCTGAACATTAACAACAGATGTGACTCACAGAGGTCTCACTCTGGAGGAAACTCTCAGCACTTTCAAATCAAATCAAATCACTTTTATTGTCACATCACATGTGCAGGTACATTGGTACAGCACATGTGAGTGAAATTCTTGTGTGCGAGCTTCACAAGCAGCAGAGGTGTGCAAAATACAATAATGTAAACAAGCAAAATACAAGAATGGCTACATCTGAAACTAATAAATATATGTACAATATATAATAGTATATGCATTTCTGGACGTGCATACTAAATATTTTTCTACGTGTGTGTGTGTGTGTGTGTGTGTGTGTACACATATTTTACAAATTAAATAGAGTAAACAATAAATAAAATATATAAAAATATACAGAGTGAGACATGTGCAAAACAGTGGCATTACTGTACAGTATGGAGTGCATAATGTTGAAGTTCCAGTAGTGAAGCTGAGGTGTCTATGACGTGTTCAGCAGTCTGACGGTCTGGTTCCAGCAGCTCCTCCATCATGGAGGAGGTTCCCTCACTGTAACAGGTGGAGGAGAGAGGAGAGGAAGCACAGGTGGATCCTCTGAGGAAGAGGAGCGTTCCTACGAACCACATGATCACATGACCTGAAGGGCGTGGCCTTCAGTGGTCGTAATAAAGGAACAGTCCTCAGTATTGACTCAGTATGATGGATTGTTTGGATTTGTCTTTGTTTCTCTGGCTTTTCTTGTGTGTCGGTTTCCATCTTCTACTGTTTCATATTGATTTTATTGAAATGTGCCATCCGGTTAAATAAGTGAAAATAACTGGCTAACTTTTAGTCTGATCCAGTTTTTTTTCTTCTTGAGTGAGTGTTTACATCTCAAAACACTCGCTCACAGCTTTTCATCATCCTGTTTCAATGAATAAAACAGGTGTGAGGTCACTTCCTTTGGGTGGAGTCAGCTGCTGGTCAACTTGAAACAAACACACAGCTCAAATCACAGCTTGTTTTTTTTTTCTTTACAAAGAAACCGTCTTTCTCTCTTTTTTTTCTCTCTGGATCCACAGTCTATGTTTTTAATGTGTGGAGTTTGCATGTTCTCCTCTGTGGGTTCTCTGTGGGTTCCTGCTAACAACATGCAGTGATGGTTGATGATTGTCTCTCTGTGTTGTATTATGACAAACTACTCTCCTCTACATGACTTTATAAGATAAAAGCATAGGTATCACACAGCACTACTAATTGGGTCTCTCCATCGATTTTTTTACTATGTGAAGTCCACATTCCTCTGTCTCTTCCTCACTTCCCCACAGCTTGTACTAGTGGTTGCTTTTGTTACTGTTCACAGTGCTGCAGCCCGGCAGTTATGTTGGTTAACTTGACTCATTATTAGTTTCTTTTTATTGTTTTCCTTTAGCTTTCCGGCTCCACCTTTTCACTCCTTCTTCCACAATAAAGTTTTTCTACAAACTGAGAGAGCGCACAGCAAAGGCAGGGGAGGGGCCAGTGGCGTTAAGAGATTTGATTAGGCGACCCAGTGGCTCAAAAGTGCGTTAGGCCGACCAGGAAAACACCCAGTATGCCAGATTACTGGTCCAACCCTGATCCTACCTCATTCTACAAAGATGTTAATGATCAGAAAGTTGTAAATGGTTTCCACTACAACCACGTCTGCCTTAGACAGATTAGTCCCTGAACATGGTTTGTCTGGTTCCAGGATTCCTCATTATGATCCAATCTTGTTGTCACTATATAATAATATATTTAAAGATATACAAATAAATAGATAAATATATCTATCTTGTACATAGTTGTTACGTTTCATCCATTCTAATGTCTGATATCTAAAACCTGCAGGACACCGGCCCTTGAGGTCTGGAGTTGCCCATACCTGATCTAAACAGTAGTCTGGGACACACAAGTGTTGTGCCAGGGTAGGTATCCCCAACAGAATGGTTCCCCTGTGTTGGAGCACGCACTGGGCTGTCTAAATCGCACACAAACAGTATCCCTCCTTCTTGATTTTTAGTTCACACAAACTTCTTATAATGACTTATTACTCCTGATATTTTGGAGGTGTTAGCTCTTTAAACAGTAAAGTTACAAGAGGATACAAATACTTATCAGGCAACACGTCCTCAGTTAGTTGAAATAACACGTGAGAACAATAAATGTATAATTTCCTGTAGTAACCCACAAAATGAACGGTAATGTAACACTCATCTTTGACTTTTTCACTAAAGTAAAACGTCACTGCTTCCACTTCTAGTTGGTTGTAATGGAGGCGGAGTCAACTGGATCCGCTCTCTCTGGCCCAGAATGCTCCCTGTAAAACAGAAAGTAACCGCTCCTTTGTGTGTTAGCAGTAGCTGCAGGTGTGTTCAGGTGTCGGATCGTTCGGTCAGCAGAGGATTTATCGGGACTTTGTGCTGGATTTAGTGATTTTTACAGGATGGGGATGTTGCTGCTGTTCTTGCTCACCATAAACGGTAAGAAGATCACCCTGAACGCTGTTTCAACGGAGACTGTTACCTGCAGCAGCTCCGCATTTTGATCATAGTCACGCAGGTAAACCCGCGAGGTGCCAGAATATTACGATTTAATGATGAGTGGCTACACTTGTAAAAGTATGATGAATGGTCAGAGACAGTCCAGGACCCAGAAACAACTACCAAACACCTGAAGCAAGGAGAGAGTATGCTAAAGTAGAAGTTTTCCACCTAGGGAAAATATGGGCGTGACTTCGCTGAGGCCAGGTGATCAACAGATTTGAAATGATCTGAGTTCAGGTAATGTAAATTACTTCAGGTCTAAAACCTCTAAAACCTTGTGATAATAACAGTTTATAAGAAACATGACAAGATCATTATCCAAACGGTTTAACGTGAGCGGTGTTCTATACAGGCACTGGAGTGGACAGCTATCTCTGTCTGCTGTCATAGAGGCAGGTACACTCAGCAGTCAGAGTGAAGTATAGTTGTTTTATTTTTTTTTATTTTATTATTTTGGTCAAAAACAAAATGAACAATGGATTTTGGGGTTAAAAACACAATGGGGGATGTTCAAGTGTTGAATGAACAAATTAATAAATATATATGACTTGTAGTATACCCTAACTAAATAGATGAGAAGACAATATTTTATAACTTGTATGTGGGCTATCAATCTCAGTTTTTTCACCTTAAGACTCAGCAGCCTTTGGTGAACAATGTCTCTGTCTCTGTGCTAATCTATCTAAGACACATAATGAGACAAAAAAAGGCTTCATTTGCAGAGTTTGAAACCTCTGAGGAGGACAGATTTGGTACCCTGAACAAACATAATTCATGGCACCGGTAAAAGGTATATAAAAAAAAAAATCTTGAATCATGAGGGTCAGGAGGCTCATGTCTAAACATCACATGGTTTAGGCAATATGACAATTCAAAAACTTGTCCTGTTAGAGACTTCCAGCAATGATTTAGAATAGCATTTCCATTGTATTGCTATAGAACGTGGGTAGACTTTGTTGCTTTCAGACGATTTGCCAGAAATGTGTAACTCCCACAATAAAGACAGTCACATTTTCTGACAGCCTACAAAAACACTTCTGTTTTGATGTATAATTTGTGTGGGCAGAGTGAAAATTGAGCGAGTAAGAAGAGTTTTTTTCAGACATGAAAAACTGATTCAAAAAGTTAGAGTGACACACTCCAAACGGAGCTCCATATCTTTTGAAAAATCCTCATCATGGCACCCAAAACCTAACAAGATATTTTTTGGAAAATGCTAAGAGATGTGAAAAAAGTTGAAATATACAGTAATAACCCAATAACTGGAGAACATTTTAAAGTTGGAGTGGTGTTTGTACGTGAACGTATCCGTAAGTATTTAAGCTTCAAAAACAAGCAAGTTTTAGCAGAGTATTTGATGTTTTCCATTCATTTTTATGGTGCAGAAAGTCATAAAAAAGGTCAATATTTTAAAAATTATAAAGGTCATATACACTAAAAGATGTACCCAGCATTACCAGAAATAGCAGAATATTTTACAATTTGAACAGTAAAAGTAGCACAAAAGTTGTGGTATTTCGTTGGCAAAAAATACCAAAGAAAAGCAACTTGAAAATGAAAAATAAAGAATACAGATATGAACTCAATAGTGTGAATGCCTTTCAGCATTCACACAGTTAGTTTTATTGATAGCTTTACTACGTAGGTGTCCATGATTTATATTAAGTCTAATACAGTTAGTGCTTCATGTCCACTTTAAACACAGTGACTGCAGGTCCTCCTACAAGTGGCATCACTAATGCAGTTCACCTCCACAGGAATTACAGTTAATATAACCACGAGCCATAAAAACAAATAATATCATATACTATGTTTGACTTAAGTTGTTTGGCTGTGTGGGTACATTTTAACTAATGGTAAACAGTTTAAAATGAGCATAGTTATTTTAACTTACCATAATGTTATAAACTCTGCTGTGCAGATTAAAATTCATTTAACTTTCCTTTCATTCCTATTATTATTCTAACGTCTTTCTCCAGGTCTGTGATGCTGCCTAACAGAACTTCAGTGGTCACAATATAAACTCCTTTTACAGTGTGGAGTTTGTACCCATGTGAAAACCATATTCTCCTACAGCTGCTTCTCATTCATCTGAATTGCCGTGTTCACTTCAGAGAGAAACTTGTAAATTCTGCACTTACACTGTGTTATTTTGGTTAGGACATCGTCCCTCATCAGATCTGCTTGTTTTTGACCAGCTAATTAACACTTGTTCCACTGTGGAAATAAATAGGTGTGTCTGTAGTTTCTTGGCATGCAGAGATTTCAACTCCCTTGAACACATTTTTGAAGTTGCTACCTTATTTTGATTTGCCCCACTTAGGAAATGAGGGAGTATTTCTTTTCAAAGATTAGTTCATGACTCTCTATGTGTGTCCTCACAGTTTCCCAGCATGCTCTGGCTGTGGTGGAGGTGAATGAGGGGGAAAGGTCTGTCCTGTTGCTGTGTCTGTACTCAGGTTTTATACCTGAGGACTCCACAGTGATGTGGACTCGCAGTGACCTCGATCCCAATTCAGTCCACCTACGACAAGAAGGAGGAGACAATCTTAGAGGACAAAACCAGCATTACAGAGGGCGCACATCAATGAATCGTTATGCTTTAATCACAAATGACTTCAGCCTCACTCTGACGAAACCCTCGAAGACTGACAGCGGCAACTACACCTGCTCCATCAGTGCTGGAGGAAAAGAACGGAGACTGGGAGACATCCAGCTGCAGGTCAAAGGTCAGCAACAAACCCAACACTGGCTGTAATTACAGGCCAAATACAATACTGTAATCAGAGGTCAAACTGAAGCAAATTATTTCCTCAAGTGTTCTAAAACTACTGATGAAACCAGCAGCATCATTTAGCACAGACCTAACCTCAGTGGAAGCATGAAGAACAAAACAGAAGACAACTGGATCTTACTGAATCATTAACATTTCTTTTAGAAGTGTGTCAGAATCTGTGATTTTATGGACCTGATTTCAAAAACCTTCAAAATGATTTCTGAGTAGTTTGTAACTGTAGCATCATCTCCTCAGTTCCAGTTTAGTTAGCATTCAAAAGAAATATAGTGAAAGATTATTATTATAATACACTGCTCAAAAAAAGTGAACACTTCTGCACTAATGAATTAGACTAACTATTCACTTTAGCTAAAGTTATTAAGTTAGCTAAAGAGTTGGGATGCTGTGTAAGACATACATAAAGCTAAAATACAAAGGTTTGGGCACTGTTTTGCATGTTTCCCTACTGTAGGGGTCTCTGCAGGCATACAGGGCTCTGAGAGGGTACAAGATGACAACTTTTGGAATTCTACTAGAAACAGTTGATCATATTTGTTTGTCAAAGCATATAGGTATTTGTTGTGCCTGAAAATGAATAAATAAATGAAAATGAATGAAATGAATGAAAAGCTGAATCCAGGGCAAACTACGCTAAATTTGCATTTTTAGCTAACAGCGACAATAAGCATAAACGTTACTGAGATTGTGGTGTTCAACAGTAAAATCCCTCATGCCCAACTCTGTGCTGCCCTGGGTTCCTTTGCTAGCTTTTCTTGTGACTATGTCAGTAACTTGGGTGTACTGCTGGATAGCTCGCTCAAACTCGATAAGCAAGTGTCTGCTGTAGTGAGATCTAGCTTCCACCAACTGTGCCTTATCTCTAAGGCTAGGCATTATGTTCCGCATGAGGACCTGGAGAAGCTTATTCACGCTTTTGTGACCTCCAGGTTGGATTATTGTAATTCCTTGTACTACGGTTTTCCCTCTTCTCTTCTTCTTAGACTGCAAACAGTCCAAAATGCAGCAGCCCGCCTCTTGACTGGTACCAGGAAATTTTGCCCTATTACTCCTGTTCTAGCTAGCTTGAATTGGCTGCCTATAAAGTACCGTATTCAATTTAAAATATTACTCCTTACATTCAAAACTATTAATAAATTAGCGCCAAGTTATCTTAGTGAACTTCTCAAATCACATACTCCTGCTAGAACACTCAGATCTGCCACTCAACTACTTCTGACCCAACCCAGATCTTGGCTGAAGTCCCGGGGTGACCGTGCGTTTGCTCTGGCTGCCCCGGTACTGTGGAATACCCTTCCTCTTGACCTCCGCGCATCTGATTCCATTGCACTGTTCAAATCACGACTAAAAACCCACTTATTCAATCTTGCCTTTCCCTCTAGTTAATATTTCTTTTATGATTTTATATTATGCACTTTTATGCTCATTTAAATTCTTGTTTGCTCTGTACCTGTTGCTTTCCTATGTATCAGTGACAGCTACCTCCTTGCATACTTAGTACTTGCTTTGGTCCAATTTCTATTATCCTCCTCCTATTCTCTATCTTACTTGTTAAGCACCTTGACATACCCTTGGTTTTTAAGTGTGCTTTGTAAATAAAGTTTATTATTATTATCATTATTACTGTACGGTAGGGCTGCTCGATTATGGCAAAAATAATAATCACGATTATTTTCACTGAAATTGAGATCTCGATTATTTGACGATATTTATTTAACAATAACAATGTGTTGAATAATGACTTTAAAGATTGTCAGAAAAAAATATTATAAAACAGTGTGCAAATACTGATAACAGTGCAAATGTTTGCAATATAAGAAATAAATGAAAAATGTAAACATCTAAACGGGTGGCTGTAGCTCAGGTGGCAGAGCAGGTCAGCCACTAATCAGAAGGTCGGTGGTTCAATCCCAGGCTGCCTCCTGGCTGCATGCCAAATATCCTTGGGCAAGATACTAACCCCATGTTTGCCTCCTGGTGGTGGTCAGAGGGCCCGGTGGCACCAGTGTCCGGCAGCCTCGCCTCTGTCAGTGCGCCCCAGGGTGGCTGTGCCTACAATGTAGCTTGCCATCTCCAGTGTGTGAATGTGTGTGTGAATGGGTGAATGACTGAATGTAGTGTGAAGCGCTTTGGGGTCCTTAGGGACTAGAAAAGCGCTATACAAATGCAGGCCATTTACCATCTATGTTTAGTGAACTTTGCAGTGTTGCTCTGTGGTGCAGCTACAACACTGTAGCAAAGTTTACACACTATCTCTACTTGATCCACGTCTGACTCCGCGAACCCATAATGTTTCCACACCACTGAAGTTTTTTTACCTCTCTTTTCAACCAACTGCAGTCACTCTCCTCTCCAAATAACTTCTGCTTAGCTTTCCGAGCTTCCCTCGGGTCCTCTTAATCAGCGGTCCCCAACCCCCGGACCTCGGACCGGTACCGGTCCGTGAGTTGTTTGGTACCGGGCCGCGAGAGTTGAGGCTCAGGTGTGAAATGTATAGTTTTCAGGGTTTTTATCGGTTTTCAGCGTTATTTTGTTATCGTTTTTATTGTTTACTCGGTTTTCCTGGGTCTTTTCACGTGTGTTATGAATAAATTCGGTACCGGTACTAGTTTTATTTTGTTGTATTTATCCGCGACACCTTAAAGGCCGGTGCATGAAAATATTGTTGGGCATAAACCGGTCTGTGGCGCAAAAAAGGTTGGGGACCGCTGCTATTAATTGTGACACGTGTTCGAAATGCAGAGAGGTGCGCTCGATTTGCCACACAGAGCAGCGCGAGAGTAAAGCACAAGGGAGGGGCTAATAATCGGCTCAGTTATGTTTAATGATTGTTGAAAGCCCAGATCGTAATCGAGATTAAAATTCGATTAATTGAGCAGCCCTACTATACGGCTATCATTTGTTAACATGACGCTTGTTCTTATACATGTAATACATTTATTACCAATCTGAGAGTTTATCCGCTGGTCATTCAATTCAATTCAGTTCAATTTTATTTATATAGCGCCAAATCACAACAAAAGTCGCCTCAAGGCGCTTCATAGATACAGAGAAAAACCCAACAATCATATGACCCCCTATGAGCAAGCACTTTGGCGACAGTGGGAAGGAAAAACTCCCTTTTAACAGGAAGAAACCTCCGGCAGAACCAGGCTCAGGGAGGGGCGGCCATCTGCTGCGACCGGTTGGGGTGAGAGAAGGAAGACAGGATAAAAGACATGCTGTGGAAGAGAGACAGAGGTTAATAACAGATATGATTCAATGCAGAGAGGTCTATTACATGACGAATGACTTCTGAAGTCTTAATTCAGCTCAAGATGCTGTAGATTCCCATCAGTAACACTTTCGGTCCGCTAGTAAATAGTGATGTGTCGGTCGGGAACGAAACGGCTCTTAGAGCCGGATCTTGGAAGTGAACGACGCAGCTTTTTTTCTTTCTCTCACCCTCTCTCGCACGTTTTTCCACTTCACTCCGGATGTGAGCCTTGTGCTTTGCACTGGGAAGAGGGGGTAGGGGCGCTAGTTACACTCGCAGTAGCATAGGAACAGAGCGGGGGAGAGAGAGAGGGCGAGGGACAACAACGTCACATTAGAAAGGTATAGTAATCATCCACAAGTATTTTCAGTTGCAGATGATAAAGGATTCAGAAAGTTTATTCATGCAGGCCCATATGACAGAGAATATGCATCTTCTTTTTGTTTTCATATTTTAATTTATATTTAATTGTGTTGTGGTTTGCAGTGTTTTGTGTTGTCTCACTTTAAATTTGTTTAAAAGGAAAAAGCTGAAAATTTAAATAGTTAAAAGCTGAACTGTGACTAGTTGGTTTTAGTATTATATGATTTATTTATTACATTTTATGTGGAGTGAATAAACACGTACGAACACCAAAACACGTACGAACACCAAAACACGTACGAACACCAAAACACATACAAACTCCAAAACACGTAAAAACTCCATAGCACGTACAAACTCCAAAGCACGTACAAACTCCATAGCACGTACAAACTCCAAAGCACGTACAAACTCCATAGCACGTACAAACTCCAAAGCACGTACAAACTCGTACAAACTCCAAAGCACGTACAAACTCCATAGCACGTACAAACTCCAGAACACGTAAAAACTCCGAAGCACGTACAAACTCCGAAGCACGTACAAACTCCAGAACACATACAAACTCCGAAGCACGTACAAACTCCGAAGCACGTACAAACTCCGAAGCACGTACAAACTCCGAAGCACGTACATACTCCATAGCACGTACAAACTCCAGAACACGTAAAAACTCCGAAGCACGTACAAACTCCGAAGCACGTACAAACTCCAGAACACATACAAACTCCGAAGCACGTACAAACTCCGAAGCACGTAAAAACTCCGAAGCACGTACAAACTCCGAAGCACGTACAAACTCCATAGCACGTACAAACTCCAGAACACGTAAAAACTCCGAAGCACGTACAAACTCCGAAGCACGTACAAACTCCAGAACACATACAAACTCCGAAGCACGTACAAACTCCGAAGCACGTACAAACTCCGAAGCACGTACAAACTCCGAAGCACGTACAAACTCCATAGCACGTACATACTCCATAGCACGTACAAACTCCATAGCACGTACAAACTCCATAGCACGTACGAACTCCATAGCACGTACAAACTCCATAGCACGTACGAACTCCATAGCACGTACAAACTCCAGAACACATACAAACTCCGAAGCACGTACAAACTCCGAAGCACGTACAAACTCCAAAGCACGTACAAAACACAACAGAAGTGCTCCAGGATGCTAGGGGCAGTGTTGAGCTTTGTTACCTAGTGGCTGCACAAGCCAGCAAGTATCAATGACCGGATTTGGTGTGTGGTAGTAACAGGTAAATAAACTTTTTTTTTTTAATTATTTGAATATATATGAGTGCTTGTGTATTAATACACAAACAAAACACATATGCTTTCAATTGTGTAATTTAAGTGATCCAGGTAGCTCTGTTTTGGAAGTTCAGTTAATGCTAGAAATGTGTTTTGGAGTTTGTACATGTTTTGTCTCTAGGGGCCACCGTATATATTTATATATAAACATATATAAATAAAACCAAGTTTTTTTACATTAGTAATTCCTTTTGTGCATAATTTTATATTATTGTTAATAATAAATTAACTAAAGCAACAAAACAACCTGAAGAGCCGGTTGGGAGCCGAAAGAGCCGGCTCTCCAAAAAGAGCCGGAAATCTCATCACTACTAGTAAAATGTAGTTCTATCAATCTGCGCTCATTAGTCTTGAAGCGGAACCGGATGTAAGTCCCAAAAAACGGAATTTTGGAACTGAACTTGAATTGTAGAACTGAAACTGAATGGTGAGAAATGAATCTGAAATTATTCGAGAGCTAAATTTTTAAAGGATAAAATACAGTTTCAAAGCAAATGAATTCATTTTCAAAAAATAAAATTCAATTTCAGTTTAGTGATGATCATTTTAAAACCAATAAATTGAATTTCAAGTTAGGCTAATTCATATTCAGTTTTTAAAAGCATTTATTCAAGTTACAATTCAGATTCAATCCGATCAATTCAAATTCAAATTTAACTTATTCAAATTCAGTTTCTGATGGCACAGATTTCTGCCCATAGCCATGTTGCATCACAGACTGTCCAGGAATTGGCAGATGCTTTAGTCCAGGTCTGGGAGGAGATCCCTCAGGAGACCATCTGCCACCTCATCAGGAGCATGCCCAGGCATTGTAGGGAGGTCCTACAGGCACGTGGAGGCACACACACTACTGAGCCTCATTTTGACTTGTTTTAAGTACATACGTCAAACTTGGATCAGCCTATAGTGTTTTTTCCACTTTAAGTTTGAGTGCGACTCCAAATCCAGACCTCCATGGGTTGCTAAATTTGATTTCGATTGATAATTTTTGTGTGATTTTTGTTGTCTAGGATGTCTTATTTTTGTTTTCCCTTTATTGTTTTGAGCAGTGTATGTGTGCTCTGGTTACATGACAGAGTCAGAGGTAAGGAATGTAGACATCAAGTGTTGCTCACATTACCATCAATATGACTGCTGCTACTTCAAAATGTGATGTTGTGACATTAGACTCATGTCAGCTTGTGTGCAGAGGGCTGTGTTTACCACACACATTTCTGTAAATATGTAAATAAATGACATTCTATGCATCACCCAGCACAAAACACTCAGAGGAATTTTGCTGCTTCTACAGTTGATGTTATGGTTTCTTGTCCTCTCAGACCAGCAGGTGGAGGTGACGGTGAGGGAAGGGTCAGAGTCTGTCATCCTGCCCTGCAACACAACACCTGACCTGCCCAAGAACACCACAGTGGAGTGGACTCGCTCTGAAGTTGGACTCATCACAGTCCATGAGTATTCTAACAGAAATGATGACTTTATGACTCAGGACGAAGTTTACAGAGACCGAACAAAGATGAATAAAGACCTGCTGAGAACTGGAGACCTCAGTCTGTCCCTGAAATACCCCACAGAGAGAGACAGTGGAGGATACATCTGCACCATCTACAGGGACAAAGACATCCTGAGACAGAAAGTAGTGCTGCAGGTCAAAGGTCAGTGCTCGAGATACAGGTCAGTGGTTAATATTGTGGATACAGGTCAGAGATTAAAAGGTTGTTTTTTTTCACAGAACCATTTCCACCCTGGGCCACAGCTCTCCTGGTTCTCCTGGTTCTTCTTGTGGTTTTTGGATGTCTTTTATTTAATTTCCGGCACTATTTCATGTCAGGTGAGTGTCTCCTACTACACTACCCCTAATGCTGATGGTTAACAGGTGTCCTCTGGTGGTCTTTTGACTGTGTTCAGAGCAGACACATGAGGTCTTCATGGTTTCTGGTATTCATCAGCCCCAGGCTGAGGCTCAGTCTGTCTGTTCTTCTTCATCCAACATGTCTGCAGCACTTTACAGGACGCTGCAGACTAGTTACCAAAGAACGAGTCAGGAACACATCAGGAACAAATTGAGACACAATCTGACTGAGACTAGAAGACAAGGAGGGACAGGGAGGTCATGTGACCGTCAGTAGCGCTTCTACTAATGTGTTATATTCTTTTATGATTTGTTGTCCTCAGATTACCAAAAGGTGGAGGTGGATTCAGGGGTGGAGTCTGTCCAGCTGCCCTGCAAAAATATAGTTAACTTTCTTAAAGACACTAATGTGGAGTGGAAAGACAGAGACAACAGGATGGTCCATGTGTATGAGAACGGCTCTGACCAGCCTGGAGAACAGCACCAGGATTACAAAGACCGAACAAAGATAAAGAGAAACCTTCTGAAACCTGCAGACTTCAGTCTGACACTGAAATTTCCCACATACAGAGATACAAACACCTACACCTGCACCATCAGCAGGGGGGGAAACATCCAGATAAAGAAACGAGTGGAGCTGAAAGTCAGAGGTCAGTCATGTAGATACAGTTTAGAGCTAAAATAGTATTTCTCTTTGTTTTTCATATGACACCCAGTTGTGACCTTTTCTTTAGTCTGATTTCTTTATTTTTGCATTCACAACTCAACAATGAAACCTCAAAGCCAAGGCCTGTAAAACGCTGTAACTGAATTTATACTAAGTGGCCTGGCTTCAGCTGGTTATGGCAGATGGTATGAGTTAGAATAATGATAGGTTGTTGAGTGTGTTTTTCTTCTAACCGTGCCACTTTGAGTTAGGGGAATGGAGACATTAAAGTGTTCTCTCAGGTTAGTCACATCTGAATTTATTCAGAAGGAAGTACAGGAGAAATCTCTGTCTTTTAAAAAGATTTAATTTGCTTCGGCAATTGGAATTAAAACTTACAGCGCTGGACCTCGATGTGAACACAGTTGTCTGCCTCACACTAGACTAGGGCTGCTCAATTAATCGAATTTTAATCACGATTACGATCTGGGCTTTCAACAATCATTAAAAATGACTGAGCCGATTATTAGCACCTCCCTCATGCTTTACTCTCGCGCTGCTCCGTGTGGCAAATCGAACGCACCTCTCTGCATTTCGAACACGCGTCACAACAATTAAGAGGACCCGAGGGAAGCTCGGAAAGCTAAGCAGAAGTTATTTGGAGAGGAGAGTGACTGCCGTTGGTTGAAAAGAGATGTAAAAAAAACTTGAGTGGTGTGGAAACATTATGGGTTCGCGGAGTCAGACGTGGATCAAGTAGACATAGTGTGTAAACTTTGCTACAGTGTCGTAGCTGCACCACAGAGCAACACTGCAAAGTTCACTAAACATAGATGTTTACATTTTTCATTTATTTCTTATATTGCAAGCATTTGCACTGTTATCAGTATTTGCACACTATTTTATATTATTTTTTGACAATCTTTAAATACACTGTTATTGTTAAATAAATATCATCAAATAATCGAGATCTCAATTTCAGTGAAAATAATCGTGATTATCATTTTTGCCATAATCGAGCAGCCCTACACTAGACATCCACCCTGGCAAAGCAGCATCTTGCCAATCTGTAAATTTGAACAGGGCATCTGTTTTTGATGCTGAGCAGGTTACCACAGAAGAAATATCCCTCCTACTTTATTTCGTGTCTGTCTTTTAATTACAGACTAGAAGTTTCACCACAAGCATGAAACAATACTTTCTCCTAAAGGGAAAACAGTTTTAAACATCATATTCTACTGAAACTACAGGACAATGTTTTCTGTGACCTACCTCTGCAACAGAAGGCTATGTAACCCACATAAAGCTGCTGGAATATTAAAATCATTGTTCAGTGGTGATTTTGACATGAAACAATATTTCTGAGGAAATTTGATTTATAAGTAGCGACATCAACAATTTGCTACTTCATTCCTGAAGTTTTGACGTGGAAGAAAAATTATTTATTAATTAATGTGTTAATTCAGGTTAGTACAGCTTGCCTCTAAAGGACTAAAACACTTTGAGGTTCATTCAAATTAATGTTTTTATTGAGGTCTGTTCAGTCTAAAGCCAGAGTTTTTACCATTTCTAATCTGATAGATCACCATGGTAACTGATGCTGAACACATCAGCTGGTCTGCAGCAGGTCATGTTCAGAGTTTGAGGCTCAAAGTGTGATATGGATCCTCTGCTGAAGGAATCTGCTTTCTATCCACAACCTGTTGATCCGTGTCTGACTAACAGCAGTGCAGGAAGCCCTGCAGTTACAGAGAAACTGTCTGAGTCGCATTGTTGCTGCAGTTTACCTGCAACTGCTGTGAAGAAAAAGTCTCACTGTGTTTGTGTTTGGTCCTAATCTGCTGCCTGTCTGTTTGACATGCTGGATTTCCAGCTGATCGATGACAGATTAGAAACTGATCAGTCTATTGATCACACAATATTCCATCAATAGAATTGATTGGACTTTGATTTGTGTAACAAAGTGATTTCCACGTCTCCTTCATGATGTGACAGTGTCAGAGCTGAATGCACTTGTAGAGTCCATTACTGCGTTCCTCTCACGCTTACTTGCAGCTCCACTCTTGTTTTTGTATTTTTTGCTGTGATAATTATCTTCATGAGGGCTTCTAAGCAAAGAAGGTGCCACTCAGTCAGTTCTCTTTGTGCAGAAGAGTCACGTGATGCATCAAATGCCCCTTTTAATGTAAATGAGCTCAGAGCCTGAAGCAGAAAATCTTGTTAACAGAGAAGGAGGATCTGTCATTGGAGTTTAGAATTTGTTTAATTCAATTAAATTTCATTTATATAATGGTAAAAGTCATCAGTCAACTCAAGGTGCTAACGCCAGTTTGTTTGTGTTGGCTGTTGCCTGGATATGTTGAACTTGTGTCATAGAAGTTTTAAATAAACTGCAAACACCTGGTGAGCATTATTTGAAGTTGGTGACGTGCTGCAGCACAGAGAAACGCTCTGGTCAAACACCTAAGCAGTCTCTGAAGATGGGTGTGGTTGCTCATGTCTTATATGCCTCACAGACAAGGAAAATTTCTCAACACACCACGTGAGTCTATACCTTTAGTTCAGCTTATCCTTGAAAACATTCCCTTCAGAGAGAAAGAGAGAGAGGATTACAACCGTGTTTTCTACTTAGCCATTGCCTAACGATTTATATCCCAAGTCCTCCCTCCTTCTTCCCTGAGATAAGGATAAGATAAGATAAGGAGATAAGGAGTCTCGCTGTCTGTTTTACATCTCACATGAACTTATAATGGCCCACGCTGTGAGAGTGTGTATGTGTGGTAGAGCAGCCAGCCCAACATGTTTTCAGAGTAAATATTTAACTTCATCAAGTCAAAGAATGGTCTCAGTGCTGTTGTTGTCTGTACAGCTCATGTTTTGCTTTTTTGTCCCCTCAGTCCCTCAGGTGGAGGTGGATTCAGGGGTGGAGTCTGTCCAGTTGCCCCTCAAAACCATAATTCACTTGCCTGAAAAAGCTAAAGTGGAGTGGAAGAACAGTTCAGGCAGGATAGTCCACGTGTATGAGAACGGCTCTGACCAACCTGAAGAACAGAACCACTGTTACAAAGACCGAACAGAAATTAATATAGACCCACTGAAACCTGGAGACCTCAGCCTGACCCTCAAACACCCCACAGACAGAGATAACTCCACCTACACCTGCACCGTCTACAGCACAGATAAAAAAACAATCCTAATGAAGAAACAAGTAGAGCTGAAAGTCAAAGGTAAGAGCATACTTGGTTTTCACAAGTATTTAATATAATGACCAGCTGTGACCTGCACTCTTGGTTTCTGCTTAGAAAAGAATAGAATTCCATTTATTGTCACTTTACACATGTACAATGAGATACAGAGCATCTCCTACTCAGTGCAGACATGTGAGAAAAGAAAGGGGGTGAGGTGCACAGTCCTGCAGCACTAGATACATATGAAGTGTATTAAAAAAATAAATACCTAATGTACAATTATACAAATCTGGGATTTTTGTTGTGGGTCAAACTGCAGCCGTGGGTGTAGAGAGAATACAGGAGGGGGCTCAGCACACAGCCCTGTGTGGAGCCGGTGCTCAGTGTGCGAGTGGAGGAGAGATGAGGGCGGAGTCTTACAGTCTGGGGCCGGTTTGTGAGAAAGTCTTTTATCCAGGCACATGTGAGAGGAGGGAGGCCAAGAGTGACCAGTTTGGTGATGAGGATGTCCGGGATGATTGTGTTGAAAGCTGAGCTGTAGTCCACAAAGAGCATTCGGACGTAGCTTTGCCGCTGTTCTAGGTGACTTCTGTGGATCTGTTCGTGCGATATACAAACTGGTAGGGGTCGATGTGCTGAAGGGTTAGTCTCCCGAAGCATTTCATGATTACCAGTGTGAGGGCCACAGGGCGGTAATCATTCAGGCTGGAGATGGGAGACTTCTTCGGCACTGGGATGATTGTGGCTGATTTTAGACAGGATGGGATGGCTGCCTGATCCAGTGAAAGGCTGAAGATTCTGTTGAAGATGAGGGTGAACTGGTGGGCACATGCTCTTAGTACCTTGCCAGGTACTTCGTAGTGGACCGGCAGCTTTCCTGCCGGTCCACTACTAGGAACACATCTGAACGATGTGGGAACCAGGTGAGGATGAGGATGGGAGCAGGGCTGAAGCAGATGTTGTAGTGTTTCAGAGTGGGCAAAGAAGCTGTTTATTTCCTCTGCCAGCTGCACACTCAGGTTTTCTGTTTTCACAGTGCAGCCTCTGTGGTTTGTGACGTCTTGTATGCCCTGCCACACACCCTGTGTGTTGTTGCTGGACAGGTGGGACTCTATGCTTCCTTTATGGTCTGTCTTGGCTTTTTTAATTCCCCTTTTCAGATCAGCGGAGCAGCCCTGTACAGAGCTCTGTCACCTGACCTGAAGGCAGCATCGCGGGCTTTGAGGAGTGTGCGGATCTCGCTGGTCATCCAGGGTTTTTGGTTTGGGAAAAGCCAAATGCTTTTGTCCACAGTCACATTCCCAATACAGAACTTGATCCAGTACTGATCCTGTGAAATTTTCTAGGTCCTGGTGTTCAAATATGTCTGTGTGAAGCAGTCCTGCAGTTTGGAGAGTGCATTTTCAGGCCAGGCTGTCTTTGTGGTGGGCCTGGCTGTGCGTCTGAGGGGGGTGTAGGTTGGGGAGAGCAGGAGGGAGAGGTGGTCGGACTGACCGAGGTGGGGGAGGGGTATGGCTCTATATGCATGCTTGATGTTGGAGTAAACATGATCTAGAGTGTTTTCTCCTCTGGTGGCACAGTTGACATGCTGATAGAACTGTGGGAGTACAGTCTTCATGTCAGTCTTATTAAAGCCACCTACAATTATGTGAACACTGCCAGGGTGGCCCCCTGCTGTTCATAAATGGTGTTCAGCAGGATGGAGAGCGCCGTGTTTACATTGTCGCTGGGTGGAATGTACACAGCCGTGATGATCAATACTGTTAGCTCTCTTGGTAGAAAAAAAGGCCGGCATCTTACCGACATGAACTTGAGGTTCGGGGAGTATTGACTGTTTATTATTGTCCCGTTGTTGCACCAGCTTTCATGCACATAAATACAAGACTGGTGCTGGGTACCGATGTCTATTAGGTCCTGGCAGGTGTAGCGAATGTTACACTCGCTTGAGTGTTACACTGGGAAGTAGCCAGATATTAAGTATTCATAGGTCAAATGGAGAAATGTGCCTTTTTATTACTGCATTTGATCAGATTGAGTGAGATTAATAGCTCTGTTCTAAACATCTGAGGTGAGGACTTGAGGACTGAGTGAATTCTTACTGGATGAAGCCAAACGATTATTCTCCCCATTGATTCACACACTCAGATCCTGGATAATGGAGAAAGTTGATTATCTCAGTCCTGGTATTACTGATAATGACTGATGATTACTGACATATCTACCCTATAATATAAAGCGCTTTGATGCGACTGATGTTATGTTAAGCCAGCTAACGCAAAGAAAGTGGAGCATGTCAGAGCGGAGCCAGTCAAAGATAATTCATTCAAAGAAAACCAAAGAAAATGTGCTCAGTGCTGGTGCTGTCTGTCACATTATGCTTTGTTGTCCTCTTAGTCCCCCTTGTCGAGGTGGAGGATTCAGGGCTGGAGTCTGTCCAGCTGGCACACAAAGCTACACTTAACCTGCCTAAAGACGCTAAAGTTGAGTGGACGGACAGTTCATACAGGATGCTTCACGTGTATCCAAGCAGCTCTGACCAGCCTGAAGAACAGGACCGCCGTTACAGAGGACGAACAGAGATGAATGAAGACCTGCTGAAAAATGGAGACCTCACCCTGACCCTGAAACACCCCACAGACTGGGACAGAGGCCCCTACACCTGCACCATCTACAGCACGGAGGGAAACATCCTGATGAGGAAGCAAGTGGATCTGAAAGTCGGAGGTCAGTGCTGCTGCTCTGTGTGTGTGTGTGTGTGTGTGTGTGTGTGTGTGTGTGTGTCTTAATCTGTTATATTATTTAAAGCATTAGTACTTCTGTTGGTAGTGTGAATCCAAATAGAAAAAAGCCATTGGTAGGCTGTAGTTGTGGTAGTTACTCCTCAGTGGGCAACATGAAGGAACCTTTAAGGAACAATGTAAAGGTAGAAGAACTTGACATGAGACAAACTGAGCTTCAGATTCAGAGCAAGCAACAAAACACTACCAGTAAACACAATCTGACCAACCAGTTAGTGTCACACAGCTCAGTTGGAGCAGACAGTCTTGTGTTTTTCGCGCTCGATGTGTGTAAGAGTCCAGCAGACAGTCTGATCCAGTCTGGATTTCTCATGGAGAGATTTCTCACTTCAGGCTCTGATTCTGTTCTCAGACACTGAATTTTTGTCCCGTTTTCTTCATCCTGCAAAGCTGTTCGTGTTCAACACGACTGATGGAACAGATCCACACAGTCATTCAGTCAGTTTGTTTGGAGGAAGCAGCTCATCTGAGGTCATGTGATTATCAGCAGGTTTCAGTGGAGCTGATTTAACTCTTTGGTCCAATAGAGCAGCTCAGACTGAACTGTAGAGATGAGTTGTGTTGATCCTAAGGACTTAGTGATGTGTAGAAATAATGAAACCTTGATATGTGACAGGTTCTATGGCTCCAGGTTGAAGATGTGCTTTGTTGAGAGTCATATTGTCCTACAAAGAAACCGATCTTGACAGAAGACAGGATCTGTAATTAGAACTCTTTGAACTCTTCTCTCTAATGTTTCATTTTAGGTCCACAAACACTTTCAGCAGTAAGTAGATCCACACCGACAGGAGACATGACTGTGAAGCAGCACCATCAGACTCTGGTCGTCTCCAACATCTTTAAAAACTGCTTTGACTTTTTAGATCTCTGTCGTGTTACCTCCTGCTGTTGTCTCCTTCTCTCCTTCAGCTTTCTCTATAACTCTGCTGCAAACTGCTGCTGCCATCTGTTTAGCTCACGGTGTGTTTGTTGTCCTCTCAGTCTGTCAGGTGGAGGTGGAGGAGGGGGCGGAGTCTGTCCAGCTGCCCTTCAAAACCACAGAAAACCTGCCTGAAGATGTTAGAGTGAAGTGGAGGGACAGATGCAACAGGAAGCTTCACGTGTATCAGAACGGCTGGAGGGCTGAAGAACAGCACCAGGTTTACAGAGACCGAACGAAGATGAATGAAGACCTGCTGAAAACTGGAGACCTCAGTCTGACCCTGAAACAGCCCACAGTGAGTGACAGCGGGAGATACAACTGTGTAGTCGACAGCAGGAATCTCTACAGATACAAAACGGTGCTGCTTAAAGTCAAAGGTTTGTTTATTTGTTTGTTTCTGACTGTCTTGTGATTTGAGTTTGACTTGTTAGATATGTTGGATTATGTTTCAACAGCAAAAACAAGTAAAATAAATCTAGTTTCAACCACTCTGGGCATCAACAAGTGGGAAAATTAGATTTATGAAACTGACTTAGTAGCCTTGATGCTGTTTTATTGGTGATACTTTAACGCAATGTTTCCATAAATTTAATTTCTCTCACTTCTAAACTCATCATCATACACAGACACTAATAAGAGAGCTCCAGGTACCACAATTTACATTAGCAACAGCTTAATCTTTAAGTACCTTCTATCCATTTCTTCCTCTTAACCGGGGCAGCAGCCTAAGCAAAGAAGCCCAGTCCTTCCTCTCCCTCCCCAGCCACCTCTTCCAACTTGACTGGGGAGCACCAAGACGTTCCCCGGGGCCTCCTCCCGGTGGGACATGCCCAAAACACCTCACCCAGGTTAAAGCTCATTTCCACCACTCGTATCTGCAGTCTTGTTCTTTCAGTCACTACCAAAGCTCACGACCATCGGTGAGTGTAGGGACATAAATTGTTTGAGAACTTCACTTACATTCAGCTACATTCCAGTGCGAGTCAGTGATGCTGTTTGATTCTGACAGTCTGGAAAAATGAAGTTGTAAATTTTCTTCTCACATGTAATTCTGATGTGAATAAAATACCGCTTCAGTGATTCCGTTTTTAGAGGTGCTTTGACTTGAAATGATCGACCTCATTGTCTGACTGTGTTGTGTCTCCTCTGCAGGGAGAGTTCAGGTCCAGGATCAAACAGGGGACATCAGGAACAGAAGCAGCTCCATTGATCCGACTCCTCTGATGGCTGATCAATCAGTTTGATCTGTGTGTTCTTTGATTATTGATCAGTGATGTCAGAGTGGAGTCAGTGTGATGTTGTTGTTGTGTGTTTGAGACTTTTAGTGTCCATGAAGGTCTCTGCTGCCGTAGATCCTCTGAACTGTGACAGAGGTCTCACTCTGGAGGAAACTCTCAGCACTTTCCAGCAGCTCCTCCATCATGGAGGACGTTCCCTCACTGTAACAGGTGGAGGAGAGAGGAGAGGAAGCACAGGTGGATCCTCTGAGGAAGAGGAGCGTCCTACAACCACATGATCACATGACCAGAGTTGTTTATGATAAAGTCACATTGATGGGTTTTCAGAATTGTCTTTTACCTGTTATGTCACCATAGTAACTGACTGAAAACATCCATTTCTGTTGCTTATTATTATTTCTGTTTTTCTTTATTTCCAGCATGTAAATAATCAGTAAGTGACCATGACGGTATCACAGGAACATGTTCCAGTTTGAAGGTCGCTCTCTACCAAAGCAGACCTGTGATCACTTTAAGAACGTGACCTGTGGTCTGTATGTCGTTTGTCTTTGTCCTGGTCCTCGGGTTTGGGGCCATGTTTGAGTTTTGGTTTGTATTTATTTGATTTATTTGTAAATAAATTATAAGTTATTCAAATTTGACAGCCAAGTTTAACCGATTCATAATTTTTTTCCATGTTTGTTCCTGTTCATGTTTTTGGAAAGCACTTGGTAACAATGGCTTTGAAAATGTTTTCTGAATAAACTTTTTTATTATTATTTACTTTTTATAGTGTTTTTTGTTTAACCGTTAGATTTGTTTTCCCAGTCGGTGTTTTCCTGGATGTTCCCGTCTCACCTTGTTGTTCATCTCTTTGTCCTCGTCTCTGTTATTATCTTCTTGTCTCTGAATTCATTTTGTTTTGATTTTACTTTTGTTTCCTGTCACTATTCATCCCGTTACTGTCTGCACAGTAACGGGACTTCCTCTGTAGTTAATTTATGCTTTCTATTTCGTGTTGCATTATTTTATTTTTAGAGCACGTTACCTGACTGGTTTTGTCCCTGCACTGTTCTGTGTAGCATCTTCAAATGTCCACTAGATGTCACAAAGACACAGTGAACGTGGAACATGCATGAACCTGTCGTGTGGATTGTGACATGCTCTGAATCCACAGACACGCACAACAACAGGAAAATTACACAAAATGCACTCAAAAGATTCAAGAGTTCGTTTTAACCTATGACATAACAGGATAGCCAACTTAACCTTTAATAACTATTCTTGAGCCAAAACGTCCTGTAAAAATTTGAACCTGAAACTTCCCCATAAACTCAGATTTCCAAGTCGGAGCAGCCCCACCAACCCCGACTTAACCATCAAAGACGGCAGCAGTGATTGTAAGGAGCGGTTCTGAATCAGGCCTGCATCAGCTGCGTGAGTCGCTGTGTAAACCACACACAGCAGTGCTCAGTCTGTGACTGTGCTGCAACAAACAAAAGTAAAAGTGTTCTTATGCTGTGGCGTTTGGATGGTTCTACGTGCTGAGAAGCAAAACAAATCCTGTTTGTCGTGTTTTTCCTGGAACACACCAGCAGCTGTCAGTAGTTACAGCTGGAGGAAGGCGGGGCGTTCCCCTCACATACAAAACACAAAGTTCCAGGAACAGCAGTGAGGCGTGTGTGGGAGCTCTGCTTCTTCCAGGCTTACCGGACTTTGTGGCTGCTGTGGTTTATAAAGGAGGATGAAGATGTTGCTGTTTCTCCTCCTGAGCGGTAAGAAACTCTCTGAGCTCCGTTTACCTGTTTAACCTGCACTCAGTCACAGCACAGCGCCACAAATTCACTCATTCCCGGAAAACAGCGACCTAACGAGGTTTGACTTTACCTGTGAGAGTGTGAACGATGTCTGAGAGGCTGAGGACCAACAGACTGCGGGCTTTCAGGTGAAAGTTTCTAGCAAGAGACACTAACTAACCACAGTAGCTATGTGCTACAGTAGCTCAGTGACTGCGGTCAAGTGAGCCCTCACTTACGAAGTCGCAGTCAAGCTAGCCGCCCCGCCAGCCGCACCTAAAATGTTGTTGCACTACTCTTACGCATATTACGGTATAGGTGCCGACCGGCTTAGAAACGCAGTGTTTTCTGTCCTGACACTATTTTACTTCACAATCCACTCCCAGTTTTGGTTAATCTCCACTTTCACCCCTGTGATCCACAGCCCAAATTACTGTATGATTCAGAGAAAATTAACAATAAAATTTACCCAATTTACTCAACTATACTTTTAATGTCCTCATCTTTGAGCTCAGATTACAGGAAAACTGTAAGAGGTGACGCAGATATTTCACTGGATTATGACTCTGGGTGACCCCCACTCTGCACCCTGTGATCCACAGCCAAAATTACTGTACAGTTTTTGAGAAAATTGATAGTAAAATCTTCCCATTTTGCTTTACTGTACTCTACATATTGACATCTTTGATCTCCGATTACAGGAAAACTGTAAGAGGTGACGCAGATATTTCACTGGATTATGAATCTAGGCCATCTCCACTCTTCACCCTGTGATCCACAGCCAAAATTACTGTACGGATTTTGAGAAAATTGATAGTAAACTTTGCACAATTTACTCTACTGTACTCTATATATTCTCATCTTTGAGCTTAGATTACAGGAAAACTGTAAGAGGTGACACAGATATCTCACTGGATTATGAATCTAGGCTGTCGCCACTCTTCACCCTGTGATCCACAGCCAAAATTACTGTACGGTTTTTGAGAAAATTGATAGTAAACTTTGCACAATTTACTCTACTGTACTTTTAATATTCTCATCTTTGACCTCAGATTACAGGAAAACTATAAGAGGTGACGCAGATATCTCACTGGATTATGACTCTGGGTGACCCCCACTCTGCACCCTGTGATCCACAGCCAAAATTACTGTACGGATTTTTAGAAAATTGATAGTAAACTTTGCACAATTTACTGTACTATACTCTATATATTCTCATCTTTGAGCTCAGATTACAGGAAAACTGTAAGAGGTGACGCAGATATTTCACTGGATTATGAATCTAGGCCATCTCCACTCTGCACCCTGTCATCCACAGCCAAAATTACTGTACGGTTTTTGAGAAAATTGATAGTAAAATCTTCCCATTTTGCTTTACTGTACTCTACATATTGACATCTTTGAGCTCAGATTACAGGAAAACTATAAGAGGTGACACAGATATCTCACTGGATTATGACTCTAGGCTGTCGCCACTCTTCACCCTGTGATCCACAGAAAAAATTACTGTACGGTTTTTGAGAAAATTGATAGTAAACTTTGCACAATTTACTCTACTGTACTTTTAATATTCTCATCTTTGACCTCAGATTACAGGAAAACTATAAGAGGTGACGCAGATATCTCACTGGATTATGACTCTGGGTGACCCCCACTCTGCACCCTGTGATCCACAGCCAAAATTACTGTACGGATTTCTGATGAAATTAAATCCTATTCCATTACCAAACAA
The DNA here is from genome assembly GCF_057382275.1 of Copadichromis virginalis. Taxonomy (NCBI): domain Eukaryota; kingdom Metazoa; phylum Chordata; class Actinopteri; order Cichliformes; family Cichlidae; genus Copadichromis; species Copadichromis virginalis. The sequence continues at coordinate 11,780,562 of NC_140620.1, forward strand.
AATGAGTTCATTGAAGTATTTGCTTAACTACAAGAAATGTCTTTCCACACACAATTTAAATTTTTCAAAATGTCATTCACACACCACCTCAAGTATCAACTTCAGTTTTAGACATTATTTATTCAGTGCTTAATCACAACAATAGTCAACTTAAGGCACTTACATAATAAGTTAAACCTTACAATAATACATACAGAGAAAAACCCAACAATCATATGACCCCCTATGAGCAACAGTGGGAAGGAAAAACTCCCTTTTAACAGGAAGAAACCTCCGGCAGAACCAGGCTCAGGGAGGGGCGGGGCCATCTGCCTCAACCGGTCAGGGTGAGAAATTACATTTCTCAGATTACTGATTTCTCATATTACTACTACACAGTTTAGATACACTCAACAAAAATATAAACGCAACACCTTTGTTACTGCTCCCATTCCCCATGGGATGGACGTAGAGACCTAAAATTCATTCCAGATACACAATATAACCATCCCTCCCAAACAGTGGTCACAAATCAGTCCAAATGTGTGGTAGTGGGCACATCTGCTATATTGAGATAATCCATCCCACCTCACAGGTGTGCCACATCAGGATGCTGATCTGACATCATGAGTAGTGCACAGGTGTACCTCAGACTGCCCACAACAAAAGGCCACCCTGGAATGTGCAGTTTTTTGCGCTATTGGGGGTCTGGGGACCCAGAACCGGTCAGTATCTGGTGTGACCACCATTTGCCTCATGCAGTGCAACACATCGTCGCATGGAGTCTATCAGATTGTCAATTGTGGCCTGTGGAATGTTGGTCCACTCCACTTCAATGGCTGTGCGAGGTTGTTGGATATTCGTGGGAACTGGTACACGCTGTCGTATACGCCGGTCAAGCACATCCCGAACATGCTCAATGGGTGACATGTCCGGTGAGTATGCTGGCCATGCAAGAACTGGGACATTCTCAGCTGCCATCTGCCCTGAACAATGTGAACCATGATTCATCCGTGAAGCGCACACCTCTCCAACGTGCCAGACGCCATCGAATGTGAGCATTTGCCCACACAAGTCTGTTACGGCGACGAGCTGGAGTCAGGTCAAGACCCCGATGAGGACGACGGGCATGCAGTTGAGCGTCCCTGAGACGGTTTCTGACAGTTTGTGCAGAAATTGTTTGGTTGTGCAAACCAATTGTTCCAGCAGCTGTCTGGGTGGCTGGTCTCAGACGATCTTGGAGGTGAACCTGCTGGATGTGGAGGTCCTGGGCTGGTGTGGTTACACGAGGTCTGCGGTTGTGAGGCCGGTTGGATGTGCTGCCATATTCTCTGAAACGCCTGTGGAGACGGCTTATGGTTGAGAAATGAACATTCAATGCACGGGCGACAGATCTGGTTGACATTCCTGCTGTCAGCATGCCAGTTGCACGCTCCCTCATTGCTTGTGGCATCTGTGGCATTTTGCTGTGAGACAAAACTGCACATTCCAGGGTGGCCTTTTGTTGTGGGCAGTCTGAGGTACACCTGTGCACTACTCATGATGTCAGATCAGCATCCTGATGTGGCACACCTGTGAGGTGGGATGGATTATCTCAATATAGCAGATGTGCCCACTACCACACATTTGGACTGATTTGTGACCACTGTTTGGGAGGGATGGTTATATTGTGTATCTGGAATGAATTTTAGGTCTCTACGTCCATCCCATGGGGAATGGGAGCAGTAACAAAGGTGTTGCGTTTATATTTTTGTTGAGTGTATCTAAACTGTGTAGTAGTAATATGAGAAATCAGTAATCTGAGAAATGTAATTTCTCACCCTGACCGGTTGAGGCAGATGGCCGCCCCTCCCTGAGCCTGGTTCTGCCGGAGGTTTCTTCCTGTTAAAAGGGAGTTTTTCCTTCCCACTGTTGCTCATAGGGGGTCATATGATTGTTGGGTTTTTCTCTGTATGTATTATTGTAAGGTTTAACTTATTATGTAAGTGCCTTAAGTTGACTATTGTTGTGATTAAGCACTGAATAAATAATGTCTAAAACTGAAGTTGATACTTGAGGTGGTGTGTGAATGACATTTTGAAAAATTTAAATTGTGTGTGGAAAGACATTTCTTGTAGTTAAGCAAATACTTCAATGAACTCATTTTGTTTGGTAATGGAATAGGATTTAATTTTATCAGAAATCCGTACAGTAATTTTGGCTGTGGATCACAGGGTGCAGAGTGGGGGTCACCCAGAGTCATAATCCAGTGAGATATCTGCGTCACCTCTTATAGTTTTCCTGTAATCTGAGGTCAAAGATGAGAATATTAAAAGTACAGTAGAGTAAATTGTGCAAAGTTTACTATCAATTTTCTCAAAAACCGTACAGTAATTTTGGCTGTGGATGACAGGGTGCAGAGTGGAGATGGCCTAGATTCATAATCCAGTGAAATATCTGCATCACCTCTTATGGTTTTCCTGTAATCTGAGCTCAAAAATGAGAATATATAGAGTATAGTACAGTAAATTGTGCAAAGTTTACTATCAATTTTCTCAAAATCCGTACAGTAATTTTTGCTGTGGATCACAGGGTGGAGAGTGGGGGTCACCCAGAGTCATAATCCAGTGAAATATCTGCGTCACCTCTTACAGTTTTCCTGTAATCTGAGGTTAAAGACGAGGATATTAAAAGTACAGTAGAGTAAATTGTGCAAATTTTACTATCAATTTTCTCAAAAACCGTACAGTAATTTTGGCTGTGGATCACAGGGTGCAGAGTGGCGACAGCCTAGAGTCAGAATCCAGTGAGATATCTGCGTCACCTCTTACAGTTTCCCTGTAATCTGAGCTCAAAGATGAGAATATATAGAGTACAGTAGAGTAAATTGTGCATATTTACTATGGATTTTCCCAAAAACCGTACAGTAATTTTGGCTGTGGATCACAGGGTGCAGAGTGGAGATGGCCTAGATTCATAATCCAGTGAAATATCTGCATCACCTCTTACAGTTTTTCTGTAATCTGAGTTTAAAGATGAGAATATATAGAGTATAGTACAGTAAATTGTGCAAAGTTTACTATCAATTTTCTCAAAAACTGTACAGTAATTTTGGCTGTGGATCACAGGGTGAAGAGTGGCGACAGCCTAGAGTCAGAATCCAGTGAAATATCTGCGTCACCTCTTACAATTTTCCTGTAATCGGAGCTCAAAGATGTTAATATGTGGAGTACAGTAAAGCACAATGGGAAGATTTTGCTATGAATTTTCTCAAAAACTGTACAGTAATTTTGGCTGTGGATCACAGGGTGCAGAGTGGGGGTCACCCAGAGTCATAATCCAGTGAAATATCTGCGTCACCTCTTACAGTTTTCCTGTAATCTGAGCTCAAAGATGAGGACATTAAAAGTATAGTTGAGTAAATTGGGTAAATTTTATTGTTAATTTTCTCTGAATCATACAGTAATTTGGGCTGTGGATCACAGGGGGGAAAGTGGAGATACACTAAAAATGGGAGTGGATTGTGAAGTAAAATAGTGTCAGGACACAAAACACTGCGTTTCTAAGCCGGTCTTCACCCATACCGTAATATACGTAAGAGTAGTGCAACCACATTTTCGGTGCGGCTGGCGGGGCGGCTAGCTTGACTGCGACTTCGTAAGTGAGGGCTCACTTGACCGCAGTGCTCAGTGTGCGTGGGCGACGCTGATATGAGACATGAGTGCAGATAAGCGTTAAGTCGCATGTGATTATTAACAATGTTTGGAGAAACCGACACGAGGTTAATGTGTTGCTGTCGGTCATCAGAAAGCAAACACCTCTTGTCTTCCCTGCTCTGCTGTGTGGTTTTCCTGCGATCTAAAACTATTTTACAAATGCGGACAAACCTGAAAAAATACTAATTACACAATATATTAAAAACCTAAATGCATGTGAGGAACCGTGGAGTCATTTTTGACCAGGACATGTCCTTCAACGCACATATTAAACAAATATGTAAGACTGCTTTCTTCCATTTGCGCAACATCTCTAAAATTAGAAATATCCTGTCTCAGAGTGACGCTGAAAAACTAGTTCATGCATTTATTACTTCCAGGCTGGACTATTCATTATTATCAGGATGTCCAAAAAACTCACTGAAATGCCTTCAGCTAATCCAAAATGCTGCAGCAAGAGTACTGACAGGGACTAGAAAGAGAGAGCATATTTCTCCTGTTTTGGCTTCCTGTTAAATCCAGAATTGAATTCAAAATCCTGCTCCTCACATACAAGGTCTTAAATAATCAGGCCCCATCTTATCTTAATGACCTTGTAGTACCATATCGCCCTATTAGAGCACTTCGCTCTCGCTCTGCAGGCCTACTTGTTGTTCCTAGAGTATTTAAAAGTAGAATGGGAGGCAGAGCCTTCAGTTTTCAGGCCCCTCTTCTGTGGAACCAGCTTCCAGTTTGGAACATCTGGTTTCTGACTATAATGTCACTTTTCATTTATCTTAAACTCTGGGTCAAACCCACAACATGTATTTGACTTGAGTTTCTTTGTGTGTCCTCAGTTTCCCAGCATGCTCTGGCTGTGGTGGTGGAGGTGAATGAGGGGGAAAGGTCTGTCCTGCTGCCCTGTCTTTTCTCAGGTATTACACCTGAGGACACCACAGTGATGTGGACTTGCAGTGACCTCGATCCCAAATCTGTACATCAACGACGAGAAGGAGGAGACAATGTTAGAGGACAAAACCAGCGTTACAGCAGACGCACATCAATGAATCGTTACGCTTTCATCATTAAAGACTTCAGCCTCACTCTGAGGAAACCCACAAAGACTGACAGCGGCAACTACACCTGCTCCATCAGTGCTGGAGGGAAAGAACGGAGACTCAGAGACATCCAGCTGCAGGTCAAAGGTCAGCAACAAGCCCAACACCTGCTGTAATTACAGGTCAATACTCTAGTCAAAGGTCAGAGGTCAAACTGACGCAAATTAATTCCCAAAGTCTTGTAAAAATACAGATGAAACCCGCAGCATCATTTAGAACAGATGTAACCTCAGAGGAAACACAAACAACAAAGCAGGAGATGACTGCAGAGAACTGCTGCAGCCTCTGGAAAATGTGAGATTAGACTTATGTCAGCTCGTGTGCAGAGGGCTGTGTTTACCACACACATTTCTGTAAATATGTAAATAAATGACATTCTATGCATCACCCAGCACAAAACACTCAGAGGAATTTTGCTGCCACTTTTACAGTTGACACTTTGGTTTCTTGTCCTCTCAGACCAGCAGGTGGAGGTGAAGGTGAGGGAAGGGTCACAGTCTGTCATCCTGCCCTGCAACACAACACCTGACCTGCCTGAGGACAGCACAGTGGAGTGGACTCGCTCTGACCTCGGACTCATCACAGTCCATGAGTATTCTAACAGAAATGATGACCTTATGACTCAGGAAGAAGTTTACAGGGACCGAACGAAGATGAATGAAGACCTGCTGAGAACTGGGGACCTCAGTCTGACCCTGAAACACCCCAAAGTGAAAGACACGGGACAATACATCTGCACCATCTACAGGGACAAAGACATCCTGAGACAGAAAGTAGTGCTGCAGGTCAAAGGTCAGTGCTGTAAGTTGAGGTCAGAGGTCAGTTTTCTAGATACAGGTCACAGGTCAGAAATCTTTTTTATGCTTCTCCACAGAACCATTTCCATCCTGGTCCAAAGTTTTAGTGGGTCTCCTGGTTCTCCTGGTTGTTCTTGGGGTTTCTGGAGGTCTTTTTTTTCATTTGCGGCAGTATTTCATGTCAGGTGAGTGTCTTCTACTACACTACCCATAATGCCGAGCGTTAGCAGGTGTCTGCACATTTTTCAAACCTCTTTTCCCCACTCTGCGACACACCTGCCGGGGATCAAACACTGGTTTGTGGCTCTATAAAAAGGAACTCCGTAAACCTTTGACATCTGACAAAAAGTCAGAGCACTCTTGAGACAACCATTCATTTAGTGTTAATGGTGATAACTTCATCAATTTCTTCACAAATACAATTTTAACCATTAGAGAAAGAATTACCCACAAGATCAAGGTGGCACGGAGGGAGGTTAGCCAAGTATCGGAGCTGCAGAAAGGTGCTACAAGAAGGTGCCTAAGAAGTCCAGCAAGCTGTCGATGTCTGAGGCCTTACAAACTGCCAACCAAATACTCACAGACTTGACCAACTGCCAAAAAATGTAGTCAGATGATAACAAATAGAGAAGGTCCTACCAGTGGCTGGACAAAGCTGGACTGAAAGACAGCACAGAGGCACTAATCATGGCAGCACAAGAACAAGCTCTGAGCACAAGATCCATAGAGGCTGGGGTCTATCACACCAGGCAAGACCCCAGGTGCAGGCTGTGTAAAGATGCTCCAGAGACAATCCAGCACATAACAGCAGGGTGCAAGATGCTAGCAGGCAAGGCATACATGGAACGCCATAACCAAGTGGCCGGCATAGTGTACAGGAACATCTGTGCCGAGTATAACCTGGAAGTCCCGAGGTCAAAATTCTCCTAGGGTGGTGGAGAATGACCGAGCTAAGATCCTGTGGGACTTCCAGATACAGACGGACAAAAGGTTGGTGGCTTACCAACCGGATATAGTGGTGATAGACAAACAGAAGAAGACGGCTGTAGTGATAGATGTAGCTGTACCGAGCAAGCTCAGGGTACGCAGTGTTATTGTATATGCATGTTTCTGCTTTAATCTGCTGATACTGCTTTGGGCTTGGTGGAATTTAAACACAACAACATTGCTGGCAGAGGTAATGTGATTTCACTATAGTGTAAATTGCATAAACCAGCACATTAAGCAGGAAGTCTAGATTGATTCTCTCTTTAACAAAACCTAAACTCTGATCCAATTCAAAGCTTAGACAGAGCTGATAGTTGAGTGGATTTGACATGTTCTCATTGCCTTGAAGCCTTCTAAATGTCTTCCTTTCTTCTTCTGATGAAAACCCAGAAGTCCTGAGTAGTCTTTCAGGCATGGTATTCATCAGCCCCATGCTGAGGCTCAGTCTGTCTGTTCTTCTGCTCTTCATCCAACATGTCTGCAGCACTTTACAGGACGCTGCAGACTAGTTACCAAAGAACGAGTCAGGAACACATCAGGAACAAACTGAGACACAATCTGACTGAGACTAGAAGACAAGGAGGGACAGGGAGGTCATGTGACCATCATGTTGTGCTTTGTTGTCCCCTCAGTTTACAAGGTGGTGGTGGATTCAGGGGAGGAGTCTGTCCGGCTGCCATGCAAAGCTATGGTCAGATTACCCAACGATGCTAAAGTGGAGTGGATGGACAATTCCATTTCCAACAGGAAGGTCCACGTGTCTGACCAGGTTGGAGGACAGGACGAGGTTTACAAAGACCGAACAGAGATGAAGAGGAACCTGCTGAAACCTGGAGACTTCAGTCTGACCCTGAAATACCCCACAGACAAAGACACACACACCTACACCTGCTCCGTCTACAGCCGTGAAGGAAATCAACCAATCATGAGCAAGAAAGTGGAGCTCATTGTCAAAGGTTAGTCGTGTGTTTATATTCAGAACTCACAGATATTTCATATAATCCAAATTTGTGACCTTTTACACACTAATTTCATTATGTGTGTGTGTATGTATATATATGTATGTGTGTGTGTGTGTGTGTGTGTGTGTGTGTATGTATGTATGTATGTATATATATATATATATATATATATATATATATATATATATATATATATATATATACACACACACACACACACACACACACACACACACACACACACACACAGCGCAGGAAGCCCTGCAGTTACAGAGAAACTGTCTGAGTCGCATTGTTGCTGCAGTTTACCTGCAACTGCTGTGAAGAAAAACAGGCTTTAGATTTTGTTGATCCAGTTAAAACAAAGAAAGTCTGGATATGTCGATCTTGTTTCATAGGACACCTCTGTGATAATAAGTGCAGTATCATTGTCTTTCAATAACTGCAAATAAAGCTTTTATTCTAAAATAACCAGCTCTGCTGCTGATTGGACATCAAAGGCAACTTCAGGGGAATCAGTCAAACATGTTTTAATTGCAAATATTTAACTTATTCAGTGCAATGCTTATTGTGCTCAGTGCTCTGTTGACTTTTCAGTCCCCCAGGTGGAGGTGGTGGATTCAGGTGTACAGTCTGTCCAGCTGCCCTGCAAAGCCACAGTTAATCTGCCTGAAGACGCTAAAGTGGAGTGGACGGACAGTTCACACAGGAAGGTTCACATATGGCAGAACAGACCTGACAACCTTGAAGAACAGTTTGTGTTTTACAAAGATCGAACACAGATGACTAACAACCCGCTGACAACTGGAGACCTCAGTCTGACCCTGACATACCCCACTGACTGGGATGGAAAGACCTACACCTGCACCGTCTACAACGGACAGGGAAACACCCTGATGAAGAAACAGGTGGAGCTTAAAGTTAGAGGTCAGATAATACTTTGTTTTTCACATGTGATGTACATAATATGGACGTTTCACCTTTTTAACACTTAATTTATCGCCATACTTTGTCCTTCTAACTGCTAGATTTCCTCAGTGAGCTAGGAAAGGTAGAGCTTACTGATCAGCAACAGTTTGGAAATCGATCAGCATGAAGCTGAAGGAGAATCTGTCAGAGCACAATCTTAAAGTGAACTCTGAAGTTGATCTGCAGTCATCCCAGCGAGGTTGTACAACAATAATCGAGACAAGGACGCACAACACAAAGAAAGTCTACTTGGAAATCTTTCTTTAGTGAAAAAAGCAAGAGCAAACCAGATTTACACAAACTAAAAGCATCAAAAGTCAACAAAAGGTTCCTGATTGAAAAATTAGAAAATGTGGAAAAGGGACTTACAATATAATTTCCATTACCTTAGTTTCAACTCTGTTTGTGCTTTGTCTTTATTCAGTTGGAGAAGATTCTCAGCAATCCTGCTTTTAATGGTGTAAGCATCAGTTCCACATCTTTAACTTAGAAACATTTTGGGGCTTCAAAAAAAGAGATGTACAACTGATTGTCATCTGCATTGTGTAACAAATAATGTCAAAGTGCCTGAACTCTGGTGAAGAGGGAATGGATATAACAGAAATAGTAAGGGTAAACTGCTTGTCTTGCCTATGGTGTGTCACAAGGTTCAGTAGAGGACCTGTGCATCCACGTAATCATCAGCTGTGAACAACAGAACAAAACACTGAGACATGGACAGGCAGTAAAGTCCAAGCTTTATTAATCTCATATGAGAGGGAAGAATTACAGTGTCAACTCAAAGAGAAATTTTCCCTCACAGCTTATGTTGTTTGTTGTCCTCTCAGTCTGTCAGGTGGAGGTGGAGGAGGGGGCGGAGTCTGTCCAGCTGCCCTTTCAAACTACAAAAGACCTGCCTGCAGATGCTAAAGTGGTGTGGTGGGACATTCATGACAGGAAGGTCCACGTGTTATCAGACCAGGCTGGAGAACAGGACCAGGTTTACAGAGACCGAACAGAGATGAATAACAACCCGCTGAAAGCTGGAGACCTCAGTCTGACCCTGAAACACCCCACAGAGAGAGACAGTGGGACATACAGATGTAAAGTCTACGGGAGAACCAGCAGATACAAAAAAGTGCAGCTCAGAGTCAAAGGTTTGTTTGTTTGTTTGTTTGTTTGTTAGTTAGTTAGTTAGTTAGTTAGTTAGTTAGTTCGTTCCTGTCTGACTGTGTTGTGTCTCCTCTGCAGGGAGAGTTCAGGTCCAGGATCAAACAGGGGACATCAGGAACAGAAGCAGCTCCATTGATCCGACTCCTCTGATGGCTGATCAATCAGTTTGATCTGTGTGTTCTTTGATTATTGATCAGTGATGTCAGAGTGGAGTCAGTGTGATGTTGTTGTTGTGTGTTTGAGACTTTTAGTGTCCATGAAGGTCTCTGCTGCCGTAGATCCTCTGAACTGTGACAGAGGTCTCACTCTGGAGGAAACTCTCAGCACTTTCCAGCAGCTCCTCCATCATGGAGGACGTTCCCTCACTGTAACAGGTGGAGGAGAGAGGAGAGGAAGCACAGGTGGATCCTCTGAGGAAGAGGAGCGTTTTCAGGCTATGTCCACATGTGCATGGGTACTTTTTGGACTTTCATCCACATGATTAGCGATCCACATGGATCCCTGACAACCAAGGGTTTTTATTTATTTATTTTTTTTACAACTGCTAAGTGAAGATTCTCAGATTCAGAAGATTTTCTGTATTTACATGAGGACAAAGAAACAGATTTTGTCTCGCACCTTCAGAGGTTTGTGTGTCTTTATCTATTTGTTAGATGTCAGTCTGCATCCTGTTATTGTTTGTGGGCTTTTGATTGGCCAACACTTCCTCACAGTTATGGTTATGTTGCCGCCTGGTGCTTCTGCATGCTCTTGGCAGCAGTTGAGTTTATTTATTATTGAGATTTTAAAAAAATACTTTGAAAATGTGTTTGAAAAGATATCTTGTATCATGTAATATATTAATTTTACTACATGAAAGAAAAACACAAGCGTGCCTTCACTTCAGTTATAAACCCAATCATAGTGTTAAAGTATTAAAGTTGTTTGTCTCAAACTGACCTGTGACCAGCTCCACTCAGTATGAGCTGTTCACTGTTTCTCTTTGCTTATTGGTTGGATCTGCACACAGAGGTCAAGACTGATATTTTTACATTTTGTATTTATATAATGATAAACTGTGAAATAAAAACTTTGTAAGGTTTCATTTGATCAGTGTTGTTCTTCTTCTGTGGTGTTTCTGATGCTCCTGATGTGTTTGGGGCTGAATGTGGGCTTCAGGAAAGTTCGATTTAAGACTTTTTTTAAACCTCATAACATCACAGAGAATTAAAATTTGGGCATTTTAAAAAAGTTAGATGGAAACTTTGGTATCTATGTCATTGTGTTGATTCTGTCCTGAGGGCATTAAACACCTCTTTGCCTGCAGAAACAAACTGTCTCACACATATGAAGTTGTTTGCACACAGACAAAAACATCTTCCTCCTCTACACCGATTTAACAGGAGAAATTGGATCAGATTAAAACGGTATGTGCTGCCTATAAAAATAAATAACTCTCATTATATTCAGCAGTTACTCTTTTTACTTATAAAGAGAAACTAACTGCTTCTGCTTAATAATCCAGAGTTATATTTGCCTTTAATCAAGGGTGAAATGTACCGTGGTACTCCTTTTCCCACTCCACAGGTTATCAGGTATGTTGGAGTTTCTCCACCTCAGTATCAGGCTCAGAGCTGCTGAATCCAAACTCCTCTCCTGTCATAAAGGCCACCTGGTGAATAATTCCTCATATCCTGTATCTGATTGGTCTGTGGGAATGTGGTGATTTTAAACTTTAAAGATCAGCAAATATCTGAGCTCACAGTTTTCTCCCTCTCTTTTCACACACGCAGTGTTTCAGATATTCATAAATACAATCTTCTGAATATTAGCTTCTGCTAATTAGGCTAAAAGTAAAGTCTGATGAAACTAAGTCTCTTTCATTTTAGTAAAAGAACATCAACAAACTTATCTGATAAGAGGAGGAGTGCAGTTTCCTCATACTTTCCATCCTGTTCATCCACTTTTCTGTTAGCCACGCCCCCACAGGTGAGCCAGCAAATCACTGCCTCCGTTCTCACAAACGTCTGATCTGTGGCCGGCCGGACTTCATTCCACAGATGTGCTTTAACAAAGTGTGAAGCTGAACTCTGAGCTGTGACAGTGAAGCAGTGTGAGAGTGTCAGTAGATGATCAGCAGAGGAAAGTGAAGCTGCTGTGAGCTGATGTCCTGAAGGGCTTTTAAAGAGTCTCTGAGTTTGACAGGAACATGATGTTTGTGGTGTTTGTGATCCTCCTGCACGGTAAGTACACCTTCCTCTCTCTGCTCTCATCATCAGCTTTTCTTTCATCTCTCTCTCTTTAATGTGTTGAAGTGCAGCAGGAGGAGATTTCCATCAAACACTGGATTCTGATTCAGATCAAACAATACGACTGCTGGAAGTTTCAATAACTACGTACTTTATCAAAATTTTTCATAGTTTACCATGTTTCTGTTTTTCTCTTTGTTCATTAAGTTTAGTTCATTCACACGTTTGGTTACAGTGTTGTACTGTGCAGTTCAAGAGGATGTATTCTCTTTAATAGAACTTTTTCAGCTGTTTTACTTTAATTCCTCTTTAACTTTTCACACATTAGCTTTAATTAGCTTCGTGAGTCATTTCAAATGAAATATACATATGGAAAATAAAATGTGCCCATTAGAAACAATTAGGCACTGATAAGATTCATCTGGTTCAGAGACGTCGTTTCTGTGGACACCGGCAGCTGGAGACCTGATGGTTCAACAGTCGATCCTGTTATAGTTTCTTAAAATGTGAAATGTAAATTGTCAGTGGACATCCGTGTGTACTCCATGTGATGAAGAGAAGAGATTTATGTCAGGTCTGAGTGGACCTGAGAGGCAGGATTAGAGGTTTAGTGAAGTCCTATCCGGTTTAACTGAGTTCCCAATGATATGAAGTGATCCACTTCTTACCAGGATCAAGTAAAAAAACAAACAAAAAAACAGTGAATGTCCATCAACCTGCAAACAGTGAGAGCCTCTATGGTTTTTATATAGATTCCACACTGAAAAAATAAAGATAAGAATATTTTTATACAAAATGTAGATTCTTAATAACATCTCCAGAAGTCGATTCTGTTCATCTGGACGTAGCGTTTTGTGGGAGAAACGTTTCATTACTCATCCAAGTGACTTCTTCAGTCTCAGCTGACTGCAGGTTTCCACAACCAGTACATTTGCATAATGACTGAAACCAGCCTGCTGAAGGAACAATGGGCTGGGAGGTCAGTTCCTTAATCTTAATTATGCAAATTCTCATGACCATTAATCAACAACCACTGATCAATGGCCATGAGTACCTTTCACAGAGTTGGGGAATGGCTGCAATCACAGCATTGTAAGATGGTGACAGATGTACCCTTAGGCTCCCTCCTCAATTCAGAGATGGTCTTTCCCTTTTCACGTAAATGGCCTCAGTACTGGAGTACTTACAAGGTTTATTTACAGGAAAAAAGCAAGACTGGACTGGAACACCAAGAGAAAAGAAATAAATCTTGAAATCATGAAGCGTACCTTAACACAAGCAGATGTTTGATAATCAGAGAGTTCATTGTATTTACCAGTTTCCAAAGGACATTCGTGGTCCTCATTTAAGTTAAAGCAGATATTTGTGTTAGAAAAGTCCCTAAAAGACACAAGTCTCAAGCATAGTTTTTTGGCAGTTTTTTCTGGTGTCACATCTTTTTTGGGTTAAATTTAGCTATGACATCAGCAACCAAACTGTTGATGATAATCACTTTCTGGTAAGTTTTATGTTCCGAAATCCTCCATTATGTCTAAGATTTGGAAATACAGCAAAATCAAAATCAGGGCTAAAATGAAGAAATCCATCCTAAAATCATACAGAATGTCTCATCACTCACAGAACTTTGATACTGTACTTATTTGTGACCTGAGGTAAAGGGTGTTTGACTGGCCCTTACTGAGGTTAGCAGTGTGTTTTACCCAAAATTGGTGAGTCAGGTGCATTGATGATTACTGATAAATAAATTAAATCTTTTAGTTATGTGAGAAATCTGATAGTTTTACTTCAAAGTCTAAATAGATTCTACAAAAGTAATTAAAATTAAGAGTAATGTTGTGACATGTGCAGCTGGAATGGAGGAAAACCTGTTTTATAGCTTTTGAGCTGCTGGCAGGATGAAAGTCTAACTCTGGAATGAAGCACACCTAGGCTACAGGTAAAGCAACATTGTTCTCCTCCCCTCACATCACTTACATGCAACAAAACCAGGAAACAAGATGTTTTTCTTCTTCAGTGCAGAGAGACGCACAGACGATCAGACTGAGCTCAGACCAAACTAGCAGCTTCCTCTGAGTGAGTCCAGCTACAGGAGAGAAAAGTGGAAAACTCCAACACTGCTGCTTCAAGCTGCTGACGCTCCACACACTGAATGTGAGTTTGAGCAAAAACACGACTCAAAGGAAGTTACAGTGAAGGTGGTAGAGGAGGGAGGGGAGCCAGGACTGACTGTACTGCCTGTCTGCTGTTTTCAGCTTCACTCACAGACTCAATGGCTTCCAGATCAGAGGAGGATCTCTGCTGTCCGGTCTGTAAGGAGGTCTTCAGAGATCCTGTTATTCTGTCATGTAGCCACAGCTTCTGTAAAGACTGTCTGAAGAGATGGTGGAGAGAGAGACCAACACACGAGTGTCCAGTTTGTAAGGAAATATCAGTTTATGATCCACCTTTAAACCGAGCTTTAAAGAACCTGTGTGAGTCGTTCTTACAGGAGAGAGATCAGAGAGCTTCAGAGGCTCTCTGCAGTCTGCAATATGAGAAACTCAAACTCTTCTGTCTGGACCATCAGCAGCCAGCGTGTCTCGCCTGCTGTGCCTCAGAAAAACACACCAATCACAGATTCAGACCCATCGATGAAGCTGCACAACAACACAAGAAGGAACTTCAGGAAACTCTGGAGCCCTTAAAGAAGAAGTTAAAGGTTTGTGAAGAAGTTCAAGTGAAGTTTGATCAAACAGCAGAACACATTAAGGTCCAGGCCCGACACACAGAGAGGCAGATTAAGGAGCAGTTTAAGAAGCTTCAGCAGTTTCTAGCAGAGGAAGAGGAGGCCAGGCTGGCTGCACTGAGAGAGGAAGAGGAGCAGAAGAGTGGGATGATGAAGGAGAAGATGGAGGCTCTGAGCAGAGAGATAGCAGCTCTTTCAGACACAGTCAGAGCCACAGAGGAGGAGCTGAGAGCTGAAGACGTCTCATTCCTGCACAACTACAAGGCTGCAGTGGAAAGAGTCCAGCACTGCCCCCTGCTGGATGATCCACAGCTGCCCTCAGGAGCTCTGATAGACCAGGCCAAACACCTGGGCAACCTGACCTTCAACATCTGGAACAACATGAAGGACATGGTCTCCTACACTCCTCTCATTCTGGACCCAAACACTGCAAATCCATATCTCATCCTGTCTGAAGATCTGACCAGTGTGAGACGAGGAGGAGAGAAGCAGCAGCTTCCTGATAATCCAGAGAGGTTTGATCATTCCTGCTCTGTCCTGGGCTCTGAGGGCTTTAAGTCAGGGACTCACAGCTGGGATGTCGAGGTTGGTGATAATACAAGGTGGGGACTGGGGGTGTTGGCAGAGTCTGTGCAGAGGAAGGGAATCATGCGGTCTGGATTATGGATAATAGGGTGCAGTTTAGGTATGTACTACACACTGTCACCATCAGCTCCTTTCACTGTTCTCTCAGTCCAGAAGAAACTCCAGAGGATCAGAGTGAATCTGGACTGGAACAGAGGAAAGCTGTCGTTCTCTGATCCTGATACTAACACACACATACACACCTTCACACACACTTTCACTCACAGGATGTTTCCATACATTTATACATGGGATGAAGTGAATGTGTGTCCGTTGAAGGTGTCAGTGTCAGTGCAGCAGATGAGTTGAGGATGATGATGTTTCTAATGTTGTTTCCTGTCAGTGAGTTGAAGCTGTTAAACTGCAGCTGTCCTCCTGCTGCCTCGTTGTTCCAAAGCTCTTTGTTTCTCTTTTAGTTTCACTGTTTCTTTCTGTTTCTGCTGTCCACCTTTTCACATGGAAAATCATTTCACTGTTTCTCACTGAATGACTCCCCAAACTAGATTTGAAATTCTATCAAGTTTCTAATCATTACAAGTGATTCATGTTTCTATTTGATGTGTAAATGGAGATGATTTAGTTTGCTGGGATATGGACTGACATGTGTTGAATGGGAGGAGCAGTTTGTTGTTGTCTTCTTGTCTGTTTATGACAACAATAAATATGTTGTTGAAACAATGATTCATGTTTAACTCCATATATGAAATGTTTCTGATCTTTGAATTCTGTTTGATTAAAGACTTTCTTCATGACACAAATGAGATTTCAGTGTATTAATAGAACTAAATAAGCTCAGAGTTGAAAGGCTGGAGTATTATGTACGTGCTTCACTGTCAGGATCTTCAGGGGGATTCAAAGGGAAACATCAAACTGCTGTAATGAGATAAACTAGTTGGGCTGAACACACTTATCTGTAGTTTGTCTCCATCCAGGATCATCAGAATATAATGAACATGTGTGAAGAGCCACAAAATGCTGCTGCCCTCTCAGCATGATGAGCTCCAGCCTTTGTTAGCAGGACAACAGGAAACATGAGACAACTTTCAGAGACAGTAACCAACTGTGGCCACAAGATGGCAGCAGCTGATCTGAGATCCTTTATTGGACAGAAGGACTCTGCTCTGTGACGTCATCAGAGAGACGGCCTTCACTCTGATAGATCTGACGTCATGTCTGCACTGCGATGATGAAAGCTGATAAACACATTGTTATTGATCCATGAAATCACCTCTGTCCTCTCAAGTGTAGCTGTTTACAGAGCTGAAGAAGTCCTTCATCATCAAAACAGACAAACATGTATTTCCTGTATTAAGTGACGTCATCCTCACTCTGACCTCTTACATACATTCTGTTCAGTTTTCCTGCTGTAAGAAATAAACTGTGTGAAAATAGAAATGCAGGGAAACATCCATTAATCACAGCTGAGCCGTTTGTTTCTGACTCACATTCAATGAGGCTTCAGGTGTAAATACCTCAGAAGTGTTTGTGAGTTCAGTAGAAGCAGACCCAGTCGACCATCATGGCCTCCACAGCACTACACATGCAACAGAAAGGCCTTCATCATCTGCTGAACCACCTCTGAACCACGACGCTCTCCCTGCATCTAAAAGCTGTTAGTCAGGATGAGATGCTGCTGTGATCGCTCACAATTTACCTGTGAGACCTTTGTAAATATTGTCTTTGTTTCTGGAGGAAACACCTTTAGTCTGTTTGTATTTGGAGTGCAGATCTGGGCGTCCATCACTTTAACCTGCACACGTTTAGTTATTGAGTGTAGTTGATGTTTGGCAGCATTTTATAAGTGACAGTTCATGAACGGTGAAGGAACAGAGGACGCCTGACCATCCTACCTGTGTCAGTAAGAAGACTTTCATCACAACTTCACAACTTAACACAACTGAAACCTGAATTCAGTGTTGCATAGTTTACTAACAGTGTGTGCTGACACTGAAGTTAGCAGTTTGTTTCCTAAGAGCTGCTGGGACAAACCACAGTGAGCGGCTACAGAGTTTAGTTAAGGTGGTTCTAACATGTGACCTGTTGAATTATTTACAGGGATTTATTTTTCATTTAAAGCATCATTTGTGAAGTTTTTATGAAGTTTAGTTCTTTTTTGTTCTTTGTGTAACGTTTAGATTTTCTTCTCTGGTGTTTTAACTCTTCAGGTTTCCTGTAACAGAGATTTAAACCACCGTTTTCTGATGCTGCTGCACTGGGACATAAACACTGCCACTTTATTAGGCACACCTTGCTGACTGCAGGTTATAACCCCTGCTGGAAACATCCCACAGATTTGGATCCTTATTGCCATCACAGCACCACACAGCTGCTCCAGATGCTGCAGGATGCTGGTCAGGGCTCTAACAGTGAAACTTTACTGAAAGTAACAAACCTGAGAGGAAATAAACTTCTGATCTAGCGGCTACAAGGAAAGAAGAAACAGGAAAACATGGCAGAGGCAACTGTTTCTGTTAGTTTCTGTTAGTTGGACACTGCTAGCACCACAGCACCCATGCTATCTTGCATAGATGGAGCGCTTTAGGTTGAAGTTGCAAAATGTTGCTTTTTTTTTGTTTCTTTCTTTGTTTTTTGTTTTGTGCAAAGCAGGAGATGAAGCATCACTGAATATGTTTCCAAACCAACTTCATTCTAAGCCAAAGACTAGAAAATATGGTGAAGCAAATCTTCCCTTTGGCTTCACCTGCACAAGTGCCGAGGTAGGTCTCCCTGCAGGGTTGGTTTTCCCTTCATCAGAGCGCGCTGGGCTGTTTAAATCACGGACAAACAGGATCCCACAGCTGTTTATGTTTTTAAACCCATTTTGCACAGAGACATTTGTTGAAAAATGTATTGATAGCAATGTTGAATATTATTACACAGGAAAAAAAACAACTACAGTAAAATAATCACATCATGACGCCTCTGCCTTTGTAAATGGAGGGACAGTAACTGCCTGTAAAACCTGCAGACAGTCAGATTAACAGTATTTTGTCTCTATCTATCATTCTGCAATTCATCTCATGTAAACAATAACGTGGCGCACAGCGTGACGTGAAAATAGCCACATACCTTTGACGTTGCGTGACGAACTCTGTATTCCTCGTCCACACGTAAACGCAAAAAAATACTTTTAAAAATCTCAGTTTTCGGTGATTCGAAACGCCGTTTACGTGGACGAAACAGCTGCGTTTTCAAATATACCCGTGTAGGTGCGGACGCAGCGTAAAAGAGTTAGTAGTTTATTTTATTACTACCTGTAATTTATTGCAGATTACTTGTATTTGCTTAATTGTTTACTAAATGTTTGAGGTGTGAAATAAACCGCAATGGAGCAAAATATGGGTGTGTGTGGTTGGAGGATGTGTTCGTGCGCACGAGGGGGGCGGGCAAATTTTTCTTGTAAAACAAAGGGGGGCCCAGCAAAAAAAAAAAAGTTTGGGAACCACTGGTTTAAACGATGTTAGCACAGAAATATTAGCTTCTGTCATGACTGATGAAGTTACTGGTTAATAAAGTTTCCAGTAAAGTGATTAATCACAGTGTGAACAAAGCCTGGCTCCTTTAATCCTGCATGACAAACCTCAGGATGCAGGTTATTATTACTCTTTCCTGCTGGCACACCTGTCACACCTGAGAGTCAGCTAGAAACTTACAGTGACGTGGACATCATGCAAAGACTGCCAGACTCTGTAATACTGCAAATGATCAGTGACTCAGGTTAACACTAAACTTTAAATGGTACCTCTGTGTCTCTGTGTGCTGAACATCTAGGATTGAGTCAGGCTGCGTCAGCTGAAGCTGTTATTTGTATACAGGGGTGGGTTTTTATATATATTTATATGGTTTCTTGTGTTCTGGGGGCCTCTGGATGTCTGGAGTTTTGATCTCCTCCATACCTGCTTCACACCCTGGAGGACAGGGCTGTGGCCCCCCCACACTCCCTAGCAGATCGTTACATGGAGAAACCTTTGGAATGCAAGCGTGTAACTCCCTCCAAGTTGAAAAACGAACACAAGGCGTTCTTGATTTACTGGCATTTATTGCACACGGGCGCCACCAACGATGCCACCAGAGATGCCGTAACGATGCCGTGAGAACTGTACAACAACATAAAATAATCAATTTCCACCGTACATTGTTCTCATAGAGAATAAACAATAAAGTACATTATTAAACAACACAAATGCTTACAATTTCACCTTCACAAAATGCTAACATATACACGTGGTTACCATAACTCGCTCGCTCTATCACAAACAAACATCTGATTTTCTATCACAACATATACAAATTGCATACCTCATTGGCCGCATTAACTTGCAGGGGTTAAATGAAATGCTTCTTGTAGTGTCACTCTTTCCCATGGTCGAACACTCCGTTGCATGCGTCTACATATCTCTACCACCACCAGGGAGAGACGAAAGCATGCTGCGCTCTACCGAGTGTAGCGTGTACCAGAATATACCGTCGACCTCAAACAACAGACTAAACATTGGTTCCACCCCGGAAACATTCTGTAAACCCTTGTAAATGTATTTACACCAACAACATACATTACATCGCACATATATTAACAATAAGGTATTTCACTTATTCATTGTAACTTGAACCATAAAATTGTCTCAAATTGCATAACTGCTGCTGACGGCAGCCACAAAGCGCGCTGATCCACACAGGTATGCACACGGGTGTTCACTGCTCGTAGACCCAAATTACACCTTTCTTGGCTGCTACTTTGAAGCACATCTGTCCTGCGTACTGCACAACAACATTGAATATTTAGTATTTACTGCTGTTTACACTTAGCTAGATTAATGCGATGGTGTTGTGTTTAGTATGTTGCTTTGTTTTTTGGTTTTTTTGTCTTTTTTTGCTTGTTTTCTATTCCTCTCTCAACAGGTGATCCAGGAGATTTTTTTTCTCCCCCCCTTTCTCACTGTCCCTCTCCCCTTCTGTTTTTCCCTTCCTTCCTCTTTCTTTCTCCCTTTCCTATCTCTCACTCATGTCTGTCCCGTCTGTAACATCTGAAAATAAAATATAATAAATAATAAAAACAAAGATCGACCAAATGGACCAATACGGCAATGCCACGATGATCCATTTGGCAAAGTAAATCCATTGGGTATCCTTGTTGGTCTTCAGACAACAATTCTGATGGCTAAAGAACCAAATGGGACAGGCGAAAAAAATAAAAAAATAAATAAAATAAATAAATAAACTGTGTCTCTGTGTGCTGAACATCTAGGATTGAGTCAGGCTGCGTCAGCTGAAGCTGTTATTTGTATACAGGGCTGGGTTTTTATAATCGATTTCTCGATTAATATCGTTTCTGGCTTGGATAACGTAAAATCGATTCATTAAAATCCTGAATCAATTTTTTAATATAAATTTATTTTGCCCGAAATGCCAGAATCTCAGGTGAAATCTCACAAAATTTCAACAACCACCAAACAGCTAAGACAGTAAATGAGAGCAGGAACATGGACTCTGCACAAAGACGTAAACACACAGCGCGACCCGCGGATCAGAATCAGTTAGATGTCGCCTTTCTCACGGTCGGGGCTGAAAGCCGACAGCTCGCTGATTCTGATCTGTCGGCGGGTCCGCGCTTTGTGTTCACGCCCTTTATGTGCTGATTCTAAAGCAGATTCGGGACCTTGTGAATCGGAATTGAATCGATTCTAGAAATCAGTGACGATACCCAGCCCTACTATATAGAAAGGCCCGAGGATCACTGGAGAGACCCCAAACTTCCTCAGTTGTCAAAGATTATATTTGTGCTTGTGTGTCTGACTGTCTTGTGTCTCCTCTGCAGGGAGAGTTCAGGTCCAGGATCAAACAGGGGACATCAGGAACAGAAGCAGCTCCATTGATCCGACTCCTCTGATGGCTGATCAATTAGTTTGATCTGTGTGTTCTTTGATTATTGATCAGTGATGTCAGAGTGGAGTCAGTGTGATGTTGTTGTTGTGTGTTTGAGACTTTTAGTGTCCATGAAGGTCTCTGCTGCCGTAGATCCTCTGAACTGTGACAGAGGTCTCACTCTGGAGGAAACTCTCAGCACTTTCCAGCAGCTCCTCCATCATGGAGGACGTTCCCTCACTGTAACAGGTGGAGGAGAGAGGAGAGGAAGCACAGGTGGATCCTCTGAGGAAGAGGAGCGTCCTACAACCACATGATCACATGACCAGAATGGTATAAGTACAAAGTCAGATTAATGGGTTTGCAGGTGTCCTTAAAGTCAGATTCCTGACATCATGTTCACCAGGGAGGACAAAGGATAACTGTTTGCTGAGCTGAGCACTATATGCAGTCCGCCTTTGTTTCCGCGTCTTCATTCACTTTGAATTAGTTCCACACGGCTCGCTTGTTTCTCCTTCTCCCAGCTCTGAGCTGCAGCCGGGGCCTGGGGGCGGGCACTCGGCGCCTGTGATTAACCCCTTACATGCCGCTCAAACATAGACAGGTCTCAGACCGTGGTATCGATCCCCGGTATCGGGGGACTTTTAACGAGTACGAGTACTTTAGAAAATGTGGTATCGAGGCCGATACCTGATACCGGTATCAGTATCGGTGCATCCCTAGTGGTGACGGCAATAAAAAACACATTTCCTGTTTGTATACATTTTTTACAAATAAGACATTATGGGAGAAGGAGGGAGGAGTGTGCACAACACAGGATGAATGGACTCAAATGTGGAAAGCACAATGGAAATGCACTACCTCACAAAGATGGAGGGAATTTGGATGGAAAGTTTTGATTAGGTTCTTTATCACCTCTTACCAAAAGATTTATTATGATAGGAATCCCCCGTATGCTGGAGAAAATATGGACACAGATGACTACACGTCTGATATGTGCAGGCAGAATTTTAAAGCTTGTGTGAAATGGGGTCAATGCAGTTCTTAAGCATGCATGCAAATGTTCATTAGTCAGCTGTGAGCGAGTCTTTTCCATTCATCTTTAAATGCCAGATTTTCACTTGGTAAAATGGACTGATTCTTATATAGCTCTTTTATACTCCCCCAGAGTTGTAAGTGCTCTATACAACACATTCACCCAGTCACACCCATTCTCACAAGCAATACCTCTATACTGAGGGCTTTCTAACTACACTCACACACATTCATACTCCGATGGATGCATCGGAGAGCAACTTGGCGTTAGTATCTTGCCCAAGGATGCTTGGCAGACTGGAGGAGCCTGGGATCGAACCTCCAACCTTTCAATCAATAGGTGACCTGCTCTACCTCCTGAGCTACAGCCACCCCATCCTTGCACATTCCCCACTCCCGCCACAACAAAGCAATTAATGCTATGAAAGACTTCACCCACAGGAGCCCCCTCCTCACTTCACACCTATGAGGGTTTCACACCACCTTCTCCCACTACAACCCTTCATATTCATGAAGCAGATGTGAGGAAGCAGTTTAACCCTTTAGAAATACTAAAGAACCAATTCAATTCAATTGTATCTATATAGCGCCAAATCACAAGAAAAGTAGCCTCAAGGCGCTTTATATTGTAGTAGATACAGAGAAAATGTTTGTTTAGGTCAGTTATATTTCTTTGTGCAGTCATTTGGTTTGTTAAGTTTGCAGTTCTTTGCCTGAGTTCAGTTTTGTTTCTTTGACATTTTTTTGAGCTTAACATTAATTACTTTTGTAAATGTAATATTTGGGTTAAATGAATGAAAACTGTTTTTCTAATAATTCTTGTGACTCCTTCTGCTTTTTCAACTTGGTTCATCACACAGCCCTAAATATTTGTTTAATGTCCTGGTCAAATATTACTCCAAGGTGTTACTGGAGGCCAAGGTAATGCCATCCAGAGCAAGTATCTGGTTGGATACCATATTTCTAGGTATTTTAGGGCCAAGTATAATCACCAGCATAAAGTTAGTTGTCACCCAGGCTTTTATATCAAGCTCTGCTCTGTTCAAGCTATTAATTACTGCACGCAGGAGAGCCAAAACACATCAAACATTAAAGTTCAGTTATGCCAGCTTTAACCTTGGGATGCCTCAGCTTCTCTTTTATATCCCCCACACTCAACTCTCTGCATCAGGAAGCTCCTGCCACTGGTCACCCTGGGAGTTTCGTCCTTCTACACCCGAACAGTTAGCAGATAACATAGTGAAGCATCGCCAAGAAGTTTTTACAAGGTCATGCTGACACAAAATTTGACTCTGACTTTAAACACTGGTCACTTCAGGTGTTGCTCTGATATACAGAAAATGACATCACGGCTCAAACTCTTTGTCAGTAAACCATTTCTTTATTTAACATATAAAATTTTGGTTTAATTGTTGCAGGATTTCATTACACAAACAAGCTGAAAAAAAACTGCAGAACACATGGATCAATGCATTCTTTAAAAATATAACAGGAAACAGATTTCTTAATCAAACTGCTGGAACAAAGCGAACCACTCAACACAAACACTACAGTGGAACAGTTTAGAAAGCTTAAAATGTAACAAGAGGCACATTTTCATTCATAGGGGCCTAATCAGATCTTTACAGAAGACTCCACCTGAAGTCTGTGGAGCTTGATCTCAAGGGTTTAAGTCTGACCCTGAAACCAGAAGAGGATCTTTCTGTCTCTGCAGATTCACTGCGATCCAGAGATGGCAATGATTTCAGTCCTGCATCACGCTGATGTTTGCACAGAGAAGATAATTTAGTAAATGTTTTTGAACATTGGTAACAGTAAACTTCATAATCATTATGCAAATTTTTACTCTGTGAATGTACTCGTGGCCATTGACCAGTGGTTGTTGATCAATGCTCATAAGAATTTGCATATTAATGATGAAGAAATTGACCTCACAGCCCATTGTTCATTCATTGGGCCGATTTCAGTCGTTATGCAAATGTACTGTTTACAAGATTAACGTAAAAGCGGGAATCAAGACGTAACAGTTTATTTGTAACATGGAATCGTTTGTGAGTGGAGTATGAACTGAGATTACTCAAACTCTTTCACAGATGAAGTTCTCTTTAATGGGTCTGCGCTCATGCTTAGTATGATCACATGATTGTGAAAAGGTTTTGTCACAGTGTCTGCACTTGTATGGTTTCTCTCATGTGTGGACTCGTTTATGCTTTTCAAGCTGACGTGCACGGATGAAAGATGACCCACACTGATCGCAGACATGCTTTTTAACGCCACTGTGAAGGAGTTCATATTGTTTGAAGTCCTTTGAAGTGGTGAAGCCTCTCCCGCATTCTTTACAGTACCGTATTTTCGCAACTATAAGGCGCACATAAAAGCCTTAAATTTTCTTTAAAAAGTGCGGCGCGCCCTATAGTGCAGTGCGCCCTGTGTGTGTTGTAAGGAGGACGTAGTAGAGAACACCATGAGAACACTAAAGGGTGAAGTGTGGGCGTTGATTGTATATACCGGGACAATCGCACATACCTGTATAAAAGGTCAGGTATGTGCGTTATGCAGAACATCATTGTTTTAACAACCCTGAAAACGGCAAAGAGACACGCTTATGAAGCGCAGTTTAAACTGAAGGCCATCAGCTACGCGGAGGAACATGGAAATCGAGCAGCCGGGAGAGAATTTAAGATTAATGAATCGATGGTTCGCAAGTGGAGGAAGCTGGAAAACAAGCTCTGAAAGGTCAAGAAAACACAGCTGAGTTTCCACGGACATAAGGCGAGGTGGCCCGAGTTGGAGGAAAGACTCGAGCAGTGGATCATCGAGCAAAGAACAAGTGGGAGAAGCGTTTCGACGGTCACCATTCGACTAAAAGCAGTTTCGCTAGCAGAAGAAATGAAAATTGAACATTTCCAATGAGGTCCGTCTTGGTGCTTTCGTTTCATGAAACGGTGCCATTTTTCCATCCGGACCAGGACTACGGTAGCGCAGCAACTTCCAGCGGATTATAATGAAAAGCTGGCCATCTTCCGCTCCTACTGCAGCAAACACATCGGCGACAAAAACATCCAGCCCAGCCACATCACTAACATGGACGAGGTGCCGCTCACTTTCGACATCCCGGTGAGTCACACTGTGGAGAAGAAGGGGACCAGCACGGTAGCGATACGCACAACGGGGCACGAAAAGTCTTCTTTCACTGTTGTGCTTGGCTGCCATGCTAATGGACAGAAACTGCCGCCTATGGTGATTTTTAAGAGAAAGACTTTGCCTAAAGAGAAGTTTCCAGCAGGAATCATCATTAAGGCAAATGAAAAGGGCTGGATGGATGAGGAAATGATGAAAGAGTGGCTGAGGGAGGTGTATGTAAGGAGACCAGGTGGTTTTTTCCACGCATCACCATCGCTCTTAATCTGTGACTCTATGCGTGCCCATCTCACAGCCGATGTGAAAAAACTAGTGAAACAAATGAACTGTGAGCTTGCTGTCATTCCGGGAGGCCTGACAAAGGAACTCCAACCGCTGGGCATCGGTGTGAACCGGCCGTTCAAAGTAAGGCTGCGAGCGGCGTGGGAGCGATGGATGACCGATGGAGACCACAGTTTCACTAAGAGTGGAAGGCAGCGCCGGGCGAGTTACGCCACAATTTGCGAATGGATTGTAGATGCTTGGACTAACATGTCTGCTGGCACTGTTGTTCGAGCTTTCGCAAAAGCCGGCATCATTTCCGAGGAGCCGCACGGCACTGAAAGTGACTTTGACGGTGAAGACAGTGAACCTGGCATGTTTGATGGAGATTTAGCGCAGCTGTTCAATTCAGACACAGAGGATGAGGACTTCGATGGGTTTGATTGATGACAATTACCGGTATTAAAAATGTGAGTACTAAACTCAGTTTTGCTTCCGCTTAATTGTTAAATACGCATACTTGTATGCGCCCTATAACCTGGTGCGCCTTATGTGTGTGTTAAATACAGTAATGGCACACACAACTGAGACTGCGCCTTTTAGTATGGTGCGTCTTATGGTCGTGAAAATACGGTAGTTCATTTTGTCTCCAGTGTGTCTACGTTGATGTATTTTCAGAGTCCTTCAATGACTTAAAGTTTTTCCACAAAGGTCACAACAAAAGTCTTTCCCACAGCGATTACAGGGTTGAGAAATTGATCTATTTGTGTCGCTCTGCTTCTAAACAAAAACACAAAGACAGTAAGTCAGTCCTTCAACATTTTTCTCCTGAACGTCACCTGAAATAAAGAGCATCTCTGCCAAAGTCCAATTACATTTTACTGTTTACATTATCACACTCAGATCAATTTAATGTGCTATAAAAATGATAAGAGTAAAAACATTAAATTAAAACTAGTTTAATGCTACAATAACAATAACGATTCTCAAACACTATCCCTAAAAACCTGTGATTAGAGTCTGAATAATCATTCAGAGCTGCCTTTCCATGCAGTAGAATTGCTAACATGCTAACACAATTTGATGAGCAGAGTTGTTTCAAACAGTCGGGCTGACAAGATAAAAATATAAATACATACCTCACAGTAACCGCACTTGTAGAGTCTTTCTGGTGTGGATCTGTTGGTGTGCTTTCAGGTAATGTGGAGATTTAAAAGTTTTCTCACACAGGTCACATTTATAAGGTCTCTCCTCGGTGTGGGTAAACATGTGACGTCGTAACTCTGCGTTTGTTGTAAACGGTTTACCACACTGATCACAGCTGTACACGTCATGTCTGGTGTGAATGCGTAGGTGTGTATTTCGGCTCCCTATCCGGCTGAAAGTTTTTCCACAAATGTCACAGCTGTACGCCTTAATTTCAGAGTGGGTAACTAGATGACTCTGTAAGTTGCTACTGTGAGTAAAAGCTCTGCCACACTGATCACAGGTGTACGGTTTAACTCCATTGTGGATGAGTTGATGTGATTTTAAGTTTGAAATGTGCGTAAAAGACTTTCCACACTCGTCACAGCTGAATGGTCTCTCTCCAGTGTGGATCAGTTGGTGTGTTTTTAATGTTTGAGACTGGGTAAAAGACTTTCCACAGTCTCCACAGCTGAACGGTCTCTCTCCACTGTGGATGAGTTTGTGTGTTTTTAAGTATCCAGACTGCGTATAAGATTTTCCACACTCGTTACAGCTGAATGGTCTCTCTCCAGTGTGGATCAGTTGGTGTGTTTTTAATGTTTGAGACTGGGTAAAAGACTTTCCACAGTCTCCACAGCTGAACGGTCTCTCTCCAGTGTGGATGAATTGGTGTGTTTCTAAGCTTCCAGACTTGGTAAAAGACTTTCCACAGTCTCCACAGCTGAATGGTCTCTCTCCACTGTGGATGAGTTTGTGTGTTTTTAAGTGTCCAGACTGCGTATAAGATTTTCCACACTCGTTACAGCTGAACGGTCTCTCTCCAGTGTGGATGAGTTTGTGTCTTTTTAAGTTTCCAGAATTGGTAAAAGACTCTCCACAGTCTCCACAGCTGAATGGTCTCTCTCTGGTGTGCATGACCTGATGCATTTTTAGGGAAGCTTTCACAGTAAAATCTTTCCCAAACTCGTCACGGTTGTATTTTTTTCTTCCGCTTCTTTCTTCAACGAAATTGTCGGCCTCCTGAGAGCGTTGACTTCTCGATCCACGTTGGTCCTGCAGTGACAGAGATACAAACAGAGGCAGTGATTTGTGGGAAATGCATTATTCTAACCGGCTTTTTAGTAGTGGTATTTTGTGAGCTTTTATATATATATATATATATATATATATATATATATATATATATATATATATATATATATATATATATATATATATATATATATATATATATATATATAAATTAAAATTCACGGTTCGGTTCGGTTCGATACTTTGGTGTCACGGTTCGATATTTTTTCGATACAAAAAAAATGTTCATGCCTTTTTAATTTGTCATTTATTAAATTTTCACGGCACATTCCGCACCACATCTCTGTGCGTTCATCATTTGTTTGAAGCCAGCTCACCTCCTGCAACTACTTTTCCGAGAATACGTGCTTCTTTTGTGGTTCGGACTCCTTCTGACATTTCTTTGGAGGTGGAGGAACATCACAGTAATTGCTTATAGGAGCTTCTTCGACATCTTTAAGAGTTCTAAACAAATGTCTGTCCTCCTCCTGAAAATCTTATGTATGCAAACACGCGTTGCAACTTCTTATCTTGTGCCCGTTTTTTATTTTGACAGCGAATGCGCACCTGCGGACCACTTATGTGCAGCCCTGGTTATTTCGCTTGTCATATTGCAGCCACAGAAATTCTTTTGTCCATGAAACCATAAAGCTGCACTTTCTTTTTGCCTTATAGTCTGATTTGTCATAACTTCTCCGTTTTGTGGTAAGTTTTTCTTTGGCTGTCACTTCTTCACCCTGACCTGTCTTATTTGGCTCAGCAGAACTAAAATATTGTGGCGAGCTCAGACAAGGAGGAGACGGAGGTATCGTTTGGTCTTGCTTCCCGTGAGCTAGCCAGGGAGCACAGCCGTTTATTGACATCTGCAGAAGAACACTGCCGCTAGCTAACTGCTCAGCACGGCAACAGCACAGCAACAACAACAACACCACACAGGGCGCCCTCTGACCCCGGAAGGACACACCGCCGCAGCGAGAGGGCGTCACCCGTCACTATGGCAACATAAACAAAACATAACTGTACAAACAGAACCCCGAACAGCCCTGATCCGCTACAATATATATCCTGCTGCTTTTACACACGCACTCACATAATGCTCAGCGATTCTCTGCACGATCAACCTCTCACATGTTTAAGCTTGCTGCGGGAGATTTCACTTGTCATGTTTGCATAGTAAGCTAACGATTAATAAGACGATGTCAGAGGAATTGGTGCACAAATTATCATCACTCACAGATCAGTGCTGTCGCTCTCTATACACAGTTCGCACGATTGCAAAGTGAAAGCAAAAAAACAAGCGCAAATTCAAACGCGATTTCAATATGTCACATATTGGCAGTGGCTCACCGATGCCAATGACATAATTACCCAGCTACATTTCCGAAAGAATGCAAAAGCATTGACATATATTTTTCCTTCCTACAATAGCCCGACGGGCAGGGTAGCCCATCTGAAAAAAATCTCTAGCCCCGGGACGTCGGGCTAGCGATTTTGCGAGCCCTGTATCTGATTGAGGAATCACTCATCTTTGGAAAAGAGAGTTTATTACAGAGAAATGCCTCTTTCCAAAATAAAAGCTATACTATCCGCTTCTTCTGGGCTATATTCGCAGCAGCATAAGGAGAATCATGTGCTAACAGCTGTCTAAATGACTCGGCTAAAGTTAGTAGCATGCTTGTTGTTTTTGTCTTTGCACTAGGATGATGTAAATGTGCAGTCATATTCGTTGTGTTCCCACTAGTGCTTTCAGGTTAATCTCGTTGAAATGACCTTAACGCCACAACACGGCAAATCTCCGTTAACGAGCTACCGCCGATCGCCCCGTGCATGGGGCTAGACGGCCAACACGTTAACGAGCTAACTGCGCTAACACACTAGTTCCCACCCATGTAATTGAGCATTGCATGGCACATCCAACATACTGTTTTACTTTAGTCCATGACTCGCTTACCTTCAGGGTCATACGTCACATGAAAACCAAAATAATTCCAAACGCCAGATCTGAATGGGGGGGGGGGGGGGGGGGGGGGTCCATGTTGCAAGGAGAGCTTAACTTCTGTCTCGCTAGCTTGCCCTGCGCTCTTCCTTCTGACTATGATGTCTGTGTTGAGCGCTCAGTGGATCTGCGCTGGACAGTGCAGCCTAGGCGGAGTAGTCGAACGCAGATTCACTGAGCGCTCAACACAGACAGCAACGTCAGAAGGAAAGTTGATAAAATAAATTACAAATTTTGTATTGTTCGATACATATGCGTACCGAACCGAAAGCACTGTATCGAACGGTTCAATATCGATACGAATATCGTTGCACCCCTAATATATATATATATATATATATATATATATATATATATATATATATATATATATATATATATATATATATATATATATATATATATATATATATATATATATCCCCCAACTCCACATATATATGTTGGAGATTTGTGTTCATACTGGAGTGCAAAATTAGAACCAATGGAAGATGGACAAGAAAAGTTCAAAGCCATCATGTCTTCAGTTCAGAAAAAGGAGAAAAGAAGAGGAGAAACGAGCAAAAGATGCAGGTAAGCAGATGTGTGATTGGATAATGGCAGGTCATCCTGAACCAATCAGAGTCAGAATACTTTATTAATCTCTAAGGAAATTATGTGGGTTACAGTTGCTCCAAAAAGAGATGGTAAAAATAGCAACAGTAACAGACCAAACTCCAGACAATACATTATGTTACAGATTTTAATATTAATTAGTCATTGTCAGTTGTTGATTTGTCCTGTTCTCATTGTATGATAAATTATGATGGCTGTTTGCATACTCTCTCTTCATGTGTGTGTGTGTGTGTGTACGTACAACAGCTTTATGTTAATGTACAATCCTTAATATGTTTTGTCTGTGTGTGTGTGTGTGTGTGTGTGGGGGGGGGGGGGGGGGGGGGGGGGGGGCGCCAGAGGGAGTTTTCGCCCAGGGCACCAAACTGGCTAGGACCGCCACTGTTTGTATGTGTGTGCAAAAGCAAATGTGCCAGGCCTCAAAGACAATGGGTGGTTTGCACAACAAAAGCAGGATGTGAATCGAGCATATGACCCGTACAAATCTCAGCAGGGGTGATTAACGCACCAGAAAATAAAAAAGTCAGTGATTCTAGTAGGTGTTGGTTTCAAGGGATTTCTGCAAATTTGCGCAGGGTTAGTAAATGTAGTGTTGAAGTTAGCTCGGTGCTTACCTTTAGATGAGCCCACAAACCGGGAGATGAAGCTGGAACTCTTTCCAAACACAGGAAACAGGTCAGGGAGCAGAGACCCACGTGGTTCACGCTGATCGCAGCTACGATCCAGGAGACAAGGGTGGGCAGATCGATGCAGATATCGATCCAAACGTTGGTAGTGGTATATGATCGATACTTTAGTTTGTTTCTCTCCTGGAGGCTCACTATTTACTCGCTCTGGATGAAAAAGCAGCTCTGTCTGTGTGAACACCTCTTCTTATGCGGCAGACGCACTTTGCTCCGCCCCCTTCTTCCTGCCCTGCTGGGATTTGTTACTGTGCCGTCACGTGACTCAGATGCGCTCAGAGACGCATTTGGACTGCAGAGAGAGAGAAAGAGGAGCAACATGTGGAGATATTTTCTGACTGTAAATGAAAATGCTGGAGAACAGCTGGAAGGCGTGTCAAGCCACAGGGGACCACAACAAGCTGCAGAGTTCAGCTTATTTTTTCACACCTCAGTTAAACGCTGTGACTGAAGTCTCACTGCACACACTCAAACTTAGTGTTTGTGTACACCTTGGTCATTATAACCTGACACTGATCAGCGCTGCTCTGACGACCACACTCACATCCATGTAAGCATTTAACTGGGATGATCTGGATTTACTGCACAATGCTGAACGTGTCCTTACAGTACAGGGAATAACTCTGTGTGTTCCTGTAGAGAAACTCTGGGTTTGTGTGCTGACGAGCATCTCTCACAGTATGATACAAAGGCTCACTCATACCTTTCCACACATGTGACAAATTCAAAAAGATGCTGAAACCTTTAGAACATCATAAACTACACATTGTTGTACTCTTTTAGGATGGAACAGCTTTCAGATTTATTTACTCTTGAAAGGATAAAAGATGTTTTTAAGAATTTTGCATTCAAGAGGAGAATGTTTAAATAAGTCATGTAAATGAGAATGTCAAAGTTGGTGGCTGCAGTATATACAAATTGGTGTATCTCAAAAATAAAATTATGAAGACACTCAAAATTAATTTGGAAACTGTTTTATGCAACTTTTTTACATTTACAATTTTCAGGGATGAACCTCTGAAATTACTTTAACTAGAAATGCGTGTAAAAATACCACTATTGCAATTTATGTAGTTACTGATGACTTAATGCATACATATGATTAAAATTTGGGATATAATGGTTGTATTGATGTATAGCAACTTCAAATACTCCCAGAAATGGCACTGCAACATGTAAAAATATAAAGATAAGCTCAGGCGGACTGGGTTCTTTAGTAGGTCTAAAGGGTCAAACTGCGTCCTCACATCTGCTTCATGAATATGAAGGGTTGTAGTGGGAGAAGGTGGTGTGAAATCCTCATAGCTGTGGAGTGAGGAGGGGGCTCCTGTGGGTGAAGTCTTTGATGGTGGTGATGGCTCTGTGCTGGTGGGAGTGGGGAGGTGGGGGGATGATGGACCAAAGTGTCTCTATTGTTGGGGAAGGTGGAGGTGTCGAGGCTGCTTGATGTCTCATCAAACCAGCAGTAAAAGTCGTTGAGGGTGTTGGCCAACAGCAGGTCGTCAGTGGAGTGGGGCTGTGTGCTTATATCCTTACTCTCATTTCCCTTAGCGCATCTGTAACATGACACTTCTGTCGGTGCTACTGGAAACTGCATTTCCATCACACTATATGTTGTGATGATCTCAGTTCAGTCATGGTGTGTTCTGCAATCCTGCTGAATTGTGTTCCAGTCCCATCGACTGTGTATGAGCGTACAAACAAGCGTATGGCGGGGATGAATCGGAATGTCGTGAGCCTCGGCATCACATCATCATAGTGGGTGTCACAGTAATACTCGGGCAATTCGGAGTCTGGCGAGTCTGAGAGGTCCCATGCTTGTATGTCTCCCTCTGAAAAATGAGAGCAATAACAAGATGTTATATTTTGTTGCATAGATACTCACACACACACACACACACACACACACACACACATTTAACCTACCATTTGGTTTATTTAGTTGTCAGACGCCTTATGATTTTAGGTTTGCACAGGGTAGAATGCATGCCAGTCTTCAGACAAGTCGCAAAATCATCAAAAACAAGGCGTTTTCTAAGATCCTCGTACGCAGTGTTGAGCCTATCCCTCTTGATGGTGTCGTCAATCTGGCTAAAGAGACGCAGCATAGCTCTCCAGTCGCACCACTGTATAAAAACATGTCCTTAAACCATGTAGTGCGCTCTTCTATGTTATTCTATGAATGTTATTTGTGACCATCTGTTGTGTTAAAACTAGTAACCCCTGTCTCACTCTTAGTTCAACATCCCGAAATCCCGATTTTTAAATAAAATGATCTCATCAACCCGTGAAAGAAACCCCAGTAGATGCGTAAAAACTAGTTAAATTAAAACTAGTGGTTTGATTATGAAACGCTTGTGAACAAGCTGACTTTACCCATTCAGAAGAAATTCCCACTTGTGCCGTTTTTAAAATGAAATGCATGCATCGCTGCAAGCTGAGATATTGTCAGGATTATAAAATTAGTGTGATTAAAACACTATTACCAACACGTTTGACTAGATGTAAATAAAAAGCATCCCCTCTTTGTTAAGGTGCACTGTGAAGCAACACGGCTTCCAAAACAAAGAATTGCTTTTAAGAACACACACGTCTGTATAACTGAATGTTGAGATACACCAAAGTGATGAAAATAGTTTCATTAAAAACCCTATGGTTTGTTTAAATTAAAACCCAGTTAAAAACACATAAACTCATACAACCCCTCTGACGCCCTGTGTGTTTCCACACATGAACTCGCATGCCCCCGAGCGCACCTGAACGCGCATGCGCACACGCACGAAACCGGTCAAACCGCTTTGGTTGGCCGCCAACTTGGACTAATGCCCCCTTATTACCACTGTGGGGAAAACACGTAAGACTGCAGTGAAGCGATGCAGCAGATGAATCCCTGGCCAAAGGTATCGTACTTAAATCAGACTACTGATCCAGCCACATCAGCCTTTTGTGAGGTCTGTTTAAAGTAGACTAAAGATGAACTGCAGCTTCCTGACTGTGAGCACAGAAACACATGTTCATACATACAGCTGCAGCAAACTTACATTAATTTTAAATAGATTTGTTACTCTGATGTCTGTCTCTGTGTTAGTCCTCTGACAGACTGGTGACCTGTCCAGGTGTGCTCTACCTATGACTACTGGGACAGGCTCTAGCCTCTGTAATAGAAACTTTCTGTTATTCTCATTTAAAGTATTTAAGTGCTTATGCATATGCTTAGTTGTGACACTGTTACTGTTCAGTGAAAACTAGATGAACTTACTTCAGCAGTTTGAGAAAACAACTCCCTTTACAGGTGCTGATAAGGCCAAGCGCACAAAACAGCACAACCATTGATCCGTTTTTGTGGATGGATTGATCCGATCCACAAAAAAACATTTGTGTCATCGTGTTTAGATTATTGTAATGTCCTGTTTACCAGCCTGGACAAATCCCGTCGTTCTCACCTCCAAGCAAGCTCACATTACTGCTATTTAATTTTCTTTATATTGGCACCAAATAAATTTCAGGATTTGTTTCAAAATTCGCGTGTTAACACACAGAACACTAAATGATCACGTCCTAGATTATTTATCTCAGCTTCTTACAAAGTAAACTGCTGCTCGTTGTCTCCGTTCACGGACTCATGATGTGTCAGTTGTTCCCTGTACACGACTAAAGACTAAGTGTGACAGAGCCTTTCAGTCTGTGGCACCAAGGCTGTGGATCAGTCTGCCTCCACAACTACGTTTAGTCGACTCTGTGGATTCTTTAAAAAGCAGTTCAAATGTTTCTGTTTTACAGGCTTTCTAATGACAAACATTTTATTGAATTATTATTAATTTATTTTAAAACTACCTGTTTATTTTACTGTCTTATTGAATCTTTATTTTCACTTAATGTTCATGTTTATTTGAGCCTTTTGTGTGAAGCGCTTTGTGACCGCTGTGAAAAGAGCTTAATAAATAAACTTCAATTACTTATCTCTGAAAATCAATCAATCAATAATTAATCAGTGAGTTTGTGCGTTTGAGTTTGTGTGTTGATGGAGGCCACGCTGCTCTCAGAGGACTGTGTGTGGTTGTGGTAAACGTGTGAGCTGCTGCTTCTTCCTCACATGTTTGATATGTTTCATGTTTCCAGCTGATGCTGATCACCCTAACCTTAACATCACAGACCATCCTTTGGTTCTTCTTCTGTTCCTCTGAAACTTCCTGTGTGGTGCCTTTCAAATTAAAAGCCCTCCCTGACTGTAAAGACTGGACTGTGCTGCAGCTGGTGGAAACAGTGTGTAGGTGTGTTGTGTTTGATGGAGGACTGAAGTGTGTCCAGCTGAGCTCTCTGTGTGCTCATATATACAGATGCTGATAAACAAATGTTTGTATTTGGACCCTGTTACTAATCAGGACCTGCTGTGTGTTTCCTGTCCACAGGTCTACAAAGAGTCGCACTTCCTGCTGTGGTTCAGATGTTCAGCTTGTTGCTTTGTTTCTCACATGTTGGCTCCACGGTCTCTGCTGCTGTGGGCTGATGTCATGCAGCAATACAGCTGCTCAACATCTGGCCTTGTTTTCATCAGCAGATATTTGACTTTTAGATCACATGATATTTGCATGCAACCTTCAAAGACGTGTGGAGAATTCATTATTTCTTTTTAGTAAATAACAGAAAAAAGAAAGTAAGAGAAAATTTATTCTGTAAAACGTGAAAAATTCCACACACATGTAACTCACCACTGTGTGAACATCACAGGGGAGAAATCGTTTCTCTGAGTCAGAGATGAGTGTCAGTAACACAAAAGTAACACTCAGTGTCATGCAGTGACTTTTACACAACCAGATCAGATGAACCAACTCACACTAAAACATGCATTTTGCTGCACTCTTTACACTTATTTCTTTTCTTTCTGCTCTTTAATATATTTTGTAAAACCACAAAAAATATTTTATATCAGCAGAAATTTTCCTCAAACTGCTGCATCACAGCTTTCATGCTGTGACCTGCAAGTGAAATGAGATAAAAGCTCTTTATCAGTAACTTTTACAACTTCTGGCAGGTTAATGTCTGAACTTTGGAGTGAAACACACCCTTAGTTACAGGAAATAACACCACCTGTGTGTGTGTGACTGCATTACACTCCCACTGCTGGGAACCTGAACAAGAACCAGAACAAAGTCTAAAATAGAAGCTGACAAACAGCTGCACCACCGAGTGACACTTTATTTTATAAACTTCACAACAGGTTTCATGTTGTGACCTGTGGAGGTGAAAAGACACAAAACCTGTTTTACAGCTTTTGAGCTGCAGGCAGGATTGAAACACACCTTAGTTAAAAGTCAAACAGCAACATTTTCTCCTCCCCTCACGTCACTCAAATGTGACAAACCAGGAAACAGGAAGTTCTTCGTCCTCAGTAAAGAGAGACGCACAGACGATCAGACTGAGCTCAGACCAAACTAGCAGCTTCCTCTGAGTGAGTCCAGCTACAGGAGAGAAAAGTGGAAAACTCCAACACTGCTGCTTCAAGCTGCTGACGCTCCACACACTGAATGTGAGTTTGAGCAAAAACACGACTCAAAGGAAGTTACAGTGAAGGTGGTAGAGGAGGGAGGGGAGCCAGGACTGACTGTACTTCCTGTCTGCTGTTTTCAGCTTCACTCACAGACTCAATGGCTTCCAGATCAGAGGAGGATCTCTGCTGTCCGGTCTGTCAGGAGGTCTTCAGAGATCCTGTTATTCTGTCATGTAGCCACAGCTTCTGTAAAGACTGTCTGAAGAGATGGTGGAGAGAGAGACCAACACACGAGTGTCCAGTTTGTAAGAGAAGATCTTCAAAGGAGAATCCACCTTTAAATCTGGCATTAAAGAACCTGTGTGAGTCGTTCTTACAGGAGAGAGCTTCAGAGGCTCTCTGCAGTCGGCACTCTGAGAAACTCAAACTCTTCTGTCTGGACCATCAGCAGCCAGTGTGTCACATCTGCAGAGACTCAGAAAAACACACCAATCACAGATTCAGACCCATCGATGAAGCTGCACAACAACACAAGAAGGAACTTCAGGAAACTCTGGAGCCCTTAAAGAAGAAGTTAAAGGTTTGTGAAGAAGTTAAAGTGAAGTTTGATCAAACAGCAGAACACATTAAGGTCCAGGCCCGACACACAGAGAGGCAGATTAAGGAGCAGTTTAAGAAGCTTCACCAGTTTCTAGCAGAGGAAGAGGAGGCCAGGCTGGCTGCACTGAGGGAGGAAGAGGAGCAGAAGAGTGGGATGATGAAGGAGAAGATGGAGGCTCTGAGCAGAGAGATAGCAGCTCTTTCAGACACAGTCAGAGCCACAGAGGAGGAGCTGAGAGCTGAAGACGTCTCATTCCTGCACAACTACAAGGCTGCAGTGGAAAGAGTCCAGCGCTGCCCCCTGCTGGATGATCCACAGCTGCCCTCAGGAGCTCTGATAGACCAGGCCAAACACCTGGGCAACCTGACCTTCAACATCTGGAACAACATGAAGGACATGGTCTCCTACACTCCTCTCATTCTGGACCCAAACACTGCTGATCCAAAACTCATCCTGTCTGAAGATCTGACCAGTGTGAGAGGAGGAGAGAAGCAGCAGCTTCCTGATAATCCAGAGAGGTTTGATTTTCACGGCTCTGTCCTGGGCTCTGAGGGCTTTAACTCAGGGACTCACAGCTGGGATGTCGATGTTGGAGACAGTACAGGGTGGGGACTGGGTGTGTTAGCAGAGTCTGTGCAGAGGAAGGGATACATACAGTCTGGATTATGGATAATATGGTTCTTTTTAGGTGAATACTCAGCACACTCACCATCAGCTCCTGTCACTGCTCTCTCAGTACAGAAGAAGCTCCAGAGGATCAGAGTGAATCTGGACTGGAACAGAGGAAAGCTGTCGTTCTCTGATCCTGATACTAACACACACATACACACCTTCACACACACTTTCACTCACAGGATGTTTCCATACATTGAAACTGATGGTAAAGTGAAGGTGTGTCCGTTGAAGGTGTCAGTGTCAGTGCAGCAGATGAGTTGAGGATGATGATGTTTCTAATGTTGTTTCCTGTCAGTGAGTTGAAGCTGTTAAACTGCAGCTGTCCTCCTGCTGCCTCGTTGTTCCAAAGCTCTTTGTTTCTCTTTTAGTTTCACTCTTTCTTTCTGTTTCTGCTGTTCACCTTTTCACATGGAAAATCATTTCACTGTTTCTCACTGAATGACTCCCCAAACTAGATTTGAAATTCTATCAAGTTTCTAATCATTACAAGTGATTCATGTTTCTATTTGATGTGTAAATGGAGATGATTTAGTTTGCTGGGATATGGACTGACATGTGTTGAATGGGAGGAGCAGTTTGTTGTTGTCTTCTTGTCTGTTTATGACAACAATAAATATGTTGTTGAAACAATGATTCATGTTTAACTCCATATATGAAATGTTTCTGATCTTTGAATTCTGTTTGATTAAAGACTTTCTTCATGACACAAATGAGATTTCAGTGTATTAATAGAACTAAATAAGCTCAGAGTTGAAAGGCTGGAGTATTATGTACGTGCTTCACTGTCAGGATCTTCAGGGGGATTCAAAGGGAAACATCAAACTGCTGTAATGAGATAAACTAGTTGGGCTGAACACACTTATCTGTAGTTTGTCTCCATCCAGGATCATCAGAATATAATGAACATGTGTGAAGAGCCACAAAATGCTGCTGCCCTCTCAGCATGATGAGCTCCAGCCTTTGTTAGCAGGACAACAGGAAACATGAGACAACTTTCAGAGACAGTAACCAACTGTGGCCACAAGATGGCAGCAGCTGATCTGAGATCCTTTATTGGACAGAAGGACTCTGCTCTGTGACGTCATCAGAGAGACGGCCTTCACTCTGATAGATCTGACGTCATGTCTGCACTGCGATGATGAAAGCTGATAAACACATTGTTATTGATCCATGAAATCACCTCTGTCCTCTCAAGTGTAGCTGTTTACAGAGCTGAAGAAGTCCTTCATCATCAAAACAGACAAACATGTATTTCCTGTATTAAGTGACGTCATCCTCACTCTGACCTCTTACATACATTCTGTTCAGTTTTCCTGCTGTAAGAAATAAACTGTGTGAAAATAGAAATGCAGGGAAACATCCATTAATCACAGCTGAGCCGTTTGTTTCTGACTCACATTCAATGAGGCTTCAGGTGTAAATACCTCAGAAGTGTTTGTGAGTTCAGTAGAAGCAGACCCAGTCGACCATCATGGCCTCCACAGCACTACACAATGCAACAGAAAGGCCTTCATCATCTGCTGAACCACCTCTGAACCACGACGCTCTCCCTGCATCTAAAAGCTGTTAGTCAGGATGAGATGCTGCTGTGATCGCTCACAATTTACCTGTGAGACCTTTGTAAATATTGTCTTTGTTTCTGGAGGAAACACCTTTAGTCTGTTTGTATTTGGAGTGCAGATCTGGGGGTCCATCACTTTAACCTGCACACGTTTAGTTATTGAGTGTAGTTGATGTTTGGCAGCATTTTATAAGTGACAGTTCATGAACGGTGAAGGAACAGAGGACGCCTGACCATCCTACCTGTGTCAGTAAGAAGACTTTCATCACAACTTCACAACTTAACACAACTGAAACCTGAATTCAGTGTTGCATAGTTTACTAACAGTGTGTGCTGACACTGAAGTTAGCAGTTTGTTTCCTAAGAGCTGCTGGGACAAACCACAGTGAGCGGCTACAGAGTTTAGTTAAGGTGGTTCTAACATGTGACCTGTTGAATTATTTACAGGGATTTATTTTTCATTTAAAGCATCATTTGTGAAGTTTTTATGAAGTTTACTTCTTTCATGTTCTTTGTGTAACGTTTAATGTAATTTCCAACAAGCAGACCTGTGATCACTTTGACTCAGTATGATGGATTGTTTGGATTTGTCTTTGTTTCTCTGGCTTTTCTTGTGTGTCTTTGTATGTTGGATAGAGTCATGTGACCTGCCCATGGACGACACATGGAAATGAGCAGTTTAGCTCAAATCTGGCAGGTTTCCATCTTCTACTGTTTCATATTGATTTTATTGAAATGAGCCATCCTGTTAAATAAGTGAAAATAAAAACAACTGGCTAACTTTTAGTCTGATCCAGTTTTTTTCTTCTTGAGTGAGTGTTTACATCTCAAAACGCTCGCTCACAGCTTTTCATCATCCTGTTTCAATGAATAAAACAGGTGTGAGGTCACTTCCTTTGGGTGGAGTCAGCTGCTGGTCACCTTGAAACAAACACACAGCTGTTCCACTTGTCAGCTAATCAGCTTGTAGCATATGCACAGTTTACAGAACCCCTTTTCTGTAAATTTAATTAATTAACCTGCTAAGCAGATAGCATATGATATGAATACCACTGTACTTTCAAAATATACAAAGTGATTTGTAGAGGGACAAGCAAAATTTACTCTTTTAAACTCTGCCAAATTAAAAAAAAAAAGACTAGTTTGTTTGTTTTTTAAAGTACAAGCTTACTGGTCAGAGCTAAAGTCCTACACAAAACTTTTTGCTTTGTCTTAATTTGAGGCTAAAAGCTGATTATCTGAGCACCAAAGATTTGTTTCTAAACCTCAAAGTAGATGCAACATGTCATCAAGGTTAAAGAGTTTTAGGGGGAAGAAAACTATTAGAACCACAACGCAGAGCGACTTTCCTTTTATTGAGTGGTTTTCTTTTTTAAACACTCGTATTAAGAGGAAATGCAGCTTCTGTTGCGACGTGTGAACATCTTTCTGTGTGCAGTTTAACCTCTCCACTAGTGCAGACCTGTGCAGTCTTTTTTAGTTTCTCTCATTTTACGGATACAGTTTGTTTTTTTAAATAGAGCTAATCTCAACATCGCCATCACACATTCAGACTGTTTGACTTTCATTTAGAACTCATCACTTCCTGTTTTTCTAGGATTCTTTGTCCTGGGCTCAGAAAGAACAGCCTTCATTATTTTGACCATTTAGCGAGACCAACAGCAACATCACAAGTCCTTCATTCCTTTTTTAATGTCTTTATTTGAAGTTTACTGATGTGTTTATTCTTTCTGGCTTCTTTTCAGATGTAGTCTGAACCACTTTCAGTTTGTTGAAAATTGATGGATCCTTAATGAATGGGCCTCAGAGCCGCCCTCAGTGTCTAATGTGGACACAAAGTTTCAGGTTAAATGCACAAATGAGGTAAGTCCTGTATTCATCCTCGTCCTCTGCTTCTGTTATTATTCATCCAGTCTGGCTGCAGACCTTAGGTTTAGTAGTGCAAAGGATAAACATCCTAAAGGTCAAAGTTCGGTTCATTTTATTGATAAAGAGATAAGAGTGTGTTTTACAGGAGAATGTGACATGTCATAAAAGTTGGTGGCAGCAGCTGAACTCACAGTGTTAGTCCTGTAAAACACTCATATACAGTATTATTATTATGAGTATTTATTGTATGGACTCTAACTGTAAACTCAGTGAAGGGAAAATATTTTAGCTCAAACACCAAAATTCATTCAAATTAGATTTTTCCTCCACACGATTCAGATTTTATTGCTGGCTTCTTCATAAAGTTGGATCTGACTTCAGTGTAAATGACCTTTGTCTGATGTCTCTTATTTAATGAGCTTGTTTCTCCTGCTTTTCCTCACTTTCCTCAGTCTGCCCCGATCTGATCGAGGTTAAAGTTTCTGTTGGAATGATCTGAGCAACAGACGTCCTCCCTCACTGAAGTGTGAAACTTTGTGTGGTTCACAGTGTCAGTGTGAGCAGTGTGAGAGTGTCAGTAGATGATCAGCAGAGGAAAGTGAAGCTGCTGTGAGCTGATGTCCTGAAGGGCTTTTAAAGAGTCTCTGAGTTTGACAGGAACATGAAGATGTTTGTGGTGTTTGTGATCCTCCTGCACGGTAAGTACACCTTCCTCTCTCTGCTCTCATCATCAGCTTTTCTTTCATCTCTCTCTCTTTAATGTGTTGAAGTGCAGCAGGAGGAGATTTCCATCAAACACTGGATTCTGATTCAGATCAAACTAACAATCCAAAGCAGCAACTTTCAAATCTCTGGATTCTTCTTGGTGCCTTTCAGATGAGCTCATGTTACAACTGGTTTTCCAGTCAAAGCACACAGATCAGAATACACAGCACTTGGACTCTCGCACACTCTTGTTGGTAGCTGTTTCATTCAGCCTGATCTGTATATATAAACTTTGTCAAACACCTGTGATATAGTTATTTCTAATCATCCCTGTAAAAAGAACAGTTGGCCCACTCTGCTGTACAACATTGCTTCAGTTCATTGAGGTTTTTGGACATTTGTTTATGCAAAGCTCTCTCTTAGTTCCACCACAGCATTTCAGTTGGGTTATGGTCTGGACTTTGACTGACCCATTGCAAAATCTTGATTCTTTTCTCCTTCAGAGATTCAGACATGTAGATTTGCTGGTGCACTTCCTCCAAAGGACATTGTTCCAGAAGTCATGTGACCTGTACTGCCACGTTTAGAAAAGAAGCTTTGTCCTCGTAGACTTCTGCAAACTGTGTTTATTTGTAATACAATTTAAGAGGCAGTTGTTTGGTTTGCTTGTGTTTGTATTTGTGCCAGGACCACCTGTACATTTCACTAATAATGTTTTGTGCATGAATTGCACATCAGCTTTAAGGGTTTCTGTGCAGCAGCTGTTACAGCTGAACTGTTTGATCATTACTTTTGACCTTTTCAGCTGTTTAATTATACATTTCTGATTCAACAGGATATTTATTTTTTTATTTTTTCTCCTTGCACAGTGGTCATCTGAGTGGCATCTCAGACTTCAGAGGTCAGAGTGAACGTTGAACGTCGCTTCACTCAGACATTTACATCAAAAACTGTTGAACAAACCAGGAGAGAGAGAAACCGAATCTTTTCACACTAAATTTTTATTCTCTGCTTAACGTTTTGTTGATCAGGAGAAGCAGGATTAGGATCTTGGGCAGAGTTTAACCCTCCGTTGTGCGTTATGTGAAGGAGCTCCACTTGTTTCTGTGGTAAATTAAGCTGCAGACCTTCAGATTTTCCAACATTGGCTTCGTAGGTTAGTTTTCATGAACCCTGTTCATTTTTGTGGTTGGTCATATGCTGCCATCATTACACCAACACTGCATCAAAAGTCTGGTCCCTTTCAAAGGTCCCTCAGGTCCCGCTTACATGGATAGACTGAGTGTAGAAGTTGCAGATAAGGTAACCTGCATTCCAGCACGTGGATGCTGACACAAACTCAAAGCATGCTGTTAATTTGTCTTTCTGCTTGTGTGTCCTTACAGTTTCACAGCATGCCCTGGCTGTGGTGGTGGAGGTGTATGAGGAGGCAAAGTCTGTTCTGCTGCCCTGTCAGTACTCTGGTATTATTCCTGAGAAAAATCCCACAGTGATGTGGACTCGCAGTGATCTCAGTCCCACGTTTGTCCACCTGCGACGAGAAGAAGGTGATGATCTCAAAAAGCAGAACCTCCGCTACAGCGGGCGCACATCAATGAGGCCTGATGCTCTGGAGACTTCAGACTTCAGCCTCACTCTGAGAATACCAGACCTGATTGACAGCGGCGTCTACACCTGCTCCATCAGTGATGGGAAAGAAGAAACGGGACAGAGAAATGTGCAGCTAAAGGTCAAAGGTCAGCAACTGATTATTTAAAAAACAACTGCTTACCACATTTATGAGAAAATACAGGGATTTAATACAGTTATTATTAAAAAAAGAATTTCACACTGTACTGAATGAATTAGCTTTTCTGGTTTACGTTATTTTCACTCATTAAAAGGTATAAAATATCAACTGCACAAAAATATACTGCTATAATGCATCATGTTACTTTCTCATATTATTTGTGGTTTGGCCACTGAAATGATTTAGATTTTTGCTTTGCTTTGTTTTGGTGGGGTTGTTGTTTTTTGCTTTTTATTTCTTTTCCAA
The DNA here is from genome assembly GCF_057382275.1 of Copadichromis virginalis. Taxonomy (NCBI): domain Eukaryota; kingdom Metazoa; phylum Chordata; class Actinopteri; order Cichliformes; family Cichlidae; genus Copadichromis; species Copadichromis virginalis. Next base: position 11,824,563 of record NC_140620.1, read on the forward strand.
ACACCTGATAATAACCTACACTCCTAGAGAGCTAAAAGCATTTACATTGCACATCATGCATCCATCCTTGGAAAGCACAGCTGGTTGGTTATTATCATGGTTATGGTCTGTTTATACTGTAGGTGAACTGCTTTCCATCAAACACCAGGATTTGGTACTGGAAGACCTCCAACTGAATAAAATACATATGCTTTCATTAATTTTGAATACTTATCAGCAGATTTAACCACAAAAACAGGGGGCAAAATATTTTGTGTATGAATTGCCATTTCTTCTTTTCACCTCGAGATGGTCCAGGACACCCAGGCTCAGGCGACCGAGGACCCTCAGGATTGGGTTTAGACAGATCGGTACCCTCATTTGGTCATGCTGTCTCCTCTGACAAGCAGGGCTTGCAAGCAGAGACTTGGGCAGGGCAAGACCAAAAAAAGTTTTTGTGTTGACCAGGGCAAAAGCTGACACCAGGGACCCAGCGTCAGCAGACAAAATCTGTTACTAGCTTGGACCTAGATGCACCTGATTCTCAGGTTACACAGGTTTCTCAGGGATCTCTGATTGCTCCTGCTGGGGCTACACAGGGCTCATATCCTGTTTCTGTTCCTCACCCTGAGCACCTGCTGATGTTAGCACAGGCAGGGCCCACCTGTAGCCTTGGGCTGTCTATGAAAGAAGCTGGTGAATTGGTGCAAGGGTGCGGAAGGAGACAGAGGGCAGCCTGGCTATTGGTCTGGTGATAGGGTGGCTGGCCACAGGTTAGGCCAGCCCACCCTCTTTACCAGAGACTAAAGTGGAGATGGGGCACAGTTGTAAGGATGTGGAGCCAGAGATGACAGGTGAGGTGTGTCTAGATGGTGGGTGGAAGCTGGGACTATTCCTGCAGTTTTTCTAATTGGTGTGTGTTATCTGGCTTCATAGAGCTGGGTGTCATCTGCATAGCCGTGAAAATGTATGCTATGTCTTCTGATGAAACTGTCTAAGGGAAGCATGTGTTAATAGAACTGGTCCTGGGACTGAACCCTGTGAAACTTTGCATGAACAAATGAGTGACTATTAGATAGATATGATTCAAATATGATTAATAAATGGTAGGACGTCCTTGAGCACTCTTGCAACTCTGAAACCTGCTGCTGTCTGTCATGTTGTGTTTGTTGTCCTCTCAGTCTGTCAGGTGGAGGTGGAGGAGGGGGTGGAGTCTGTCCAGCTGCCCTTTATAAATACAGAAAACCTGCCTGAAGATGCTAAAGTAGAGTGGAGACACTATGAACCATTTAGGACCGTTTATGTGTATCAAAACGGCTCTGACCAGCCTGACAAACAGGACCAAGTTTATGTGGACCGAATACAGATGAATGAAGACCTGCTGAGAACTGGAGACCTCAGTCTGACCCTGAAACAGCTCACAGAGAGAGACAGTGGAGAATACAGATGTGAAGTGGACAGCACACAGATCTACAGATACAAAACTGTGCTGCTCAAAGTCAAAGGTAGGTGTGTGTGTGTGTGTGTGTGTGTGTGTGTGTCTCCTCTGCAGGGAGAGTTCAGGTCCAGGATCAAACAGGGGACATCAGGAACAGAAGCAGCTCCATTGATCCGACTCCTCTGATGGCTGATCAATCAGTTTGATCTGTGTGTTCTTTGATTATTGATCAGTGATGTCAGAGTGGAGTCAGTGTGATGTTGTTGTTGTGTGTTTGAGACTTTTAGTGTCCATGAAGGTCTCTGCTGCCGTAGATCCTCTGAACTGTGACAGAGGTCTCACTCTGGAGGAAACTCTCAGCACTTTCCAGCAGCTCCTCCATCATGGAGGACGTTCCCTCACTGTAACAGGTGGAGGAGAGAGCAGAGGAAGCACAGGTGGATCCTCTGAGGAAGAGGAGCGTTCCTACAACCACATGATCACATTCAATTCAATTCAATTTTATTTATATAGCGCCAAATCCCAACAAAAGTCGCCTCAGTGCGCTTTATATTGTACAGTATAACCTATAATAGATACAGAGAAAAACCCAACAATCATATGACCCCCTATGAGCAAGCACTTTAGTGACAGTGGGAAGGAAAAACTCCCTTTTAACAGGAAGAAACCTCCGGCAGAACCAGGCTCAGGGAGGGGCGGGGCCATCTCCTGCGGCCTGTTGGGGTGAGGGAAGGAAAACAGGATAAAGACATGCTGTGGAAGAGAGACAGAGGTTAATAACAGATATGATTCAATGCAGAGAGGTCTATTAACACATAGTGAGTGAGAAAGGTGACTGGAAAGGAAAAACTCAATGCATCATGGGAATCCCGGCAGCCTACGTCTATTGCAGCATAACTAAGGGAGGATTCAAGGTCACCTGGTCCAGCCCTGACCATATGCTTTAGCAAAAAGGAAAGTTTGAAGCCTAATCTCAAAAGTAGAGATAGTGTCTGTCTCCCGAATCCAAACTGGAAGCTGGTTCCACAGAAGAGGGGCCTGAAAACTGAAGGCTCTGCCTCCCATTCTACTTTTAAATACTCTAGGAACAACAAGTAGGCCTGCAGAGCGAGAGCGAAGTGCTCTAATAGGGTGATATGGTACTACAAGGTCATTAAGATAAGACGGGGCCTGATTATTTAAGACCTTGTATGTGAGGAGCAGGACAATAATGAATTACAGTCGTCCAGCCTGGAAGTAATAAATGCATGAACTAGTTTTTCAGCGTCACTCTGAGACAGGATATTTCTAATTTTAGAGATGTTGCACAAATGGAAGAACGCAGTCTTACATATTTGTTTAATATGAGCGTTGAAGGACATGTCCTGGTCAAAAATGACTCCAAGGTTCCTCACAGCGTTACTGGAGGCCAAGGTAATGCCATCCAGAGTAGGAATCTGCTTTGATACCATATTTCTAAGATTTTCAGGGCCGAGTACAATAACCTCAGTTTGATCTGAATTAAGAAGCAGAAAGTTAGTGGCCATCCAGGTCTTTATGTCTTTAAGACATTCCTGCAGTTTAACTAATTGGTGTGTGTTATCTGGCTTCATGGACAGATAGAGCTGGGTGTCATCTGCATCCTGTTGGCTGTAATGTTAGGGTTTATAGAGCACATCACATTCTGTACTGAGACTAAACATCTTTTAAACACTTATTTATTAAATCCACACTATGCTTTACAGAGAGCGATAAATCTAAGTTTTTTAGAGCAAGGCTCCATGATGTAAATCAGCCTTAATACATGTAGTGTAGTGTTTCATGCCCACTTTGTGTTGTTTTGAGTTCGTCTATGGACATTTCACAAATCGCTACAGGCAGGACTATGTGAATAAGCACTCATCATGTTTGACATATTTTTATAAGGACGCTTACAAACATGCACTATTCTTCTTAAATAAATCCCAATAAATGTATCTTGCTAACGTTTAATGTTCTTCTTCTGTGGTGTTTGTGGTCTAAACAACACCCCTGAACCAGGATTTGAGGCTTATTGAGAAAACTTCAACTTCTCTATTTTATTAAGGTCGTACACATCTTGTTGGAGTATATCGCCATGGTTACTGAAGCTGCAGCGATAATATGATCTAGAGAGGTTAACGTTTGAGATTAGACATCAAGGGGTTCAAAACCACAAACTGGACTAATCAGATCTCTGGGAAAGAGTCTCACTCTTCCTGGGGGAGGGTCTGCAGGTTTAAGAGCATCTAAATTCTTTATCTGATGAGGATAAGGAAGAAATACACATTCTCAGAGAGAATTTATTCTTGATTTTTTGATGGCTAAAATTTTAAAGCATTTTTGTGGTTCATGAACATCAGGAAGAATTGCAGAATGTGAAACTGAAATTACTGCGTCCAGATGATCAGAAATCATTTGTGGGATTTCTTTACCTGGGTTATTGAGCATGCATCGAGTTTTCCTGTAATCCAATGTTTTTCATAGTTTGGTGCATCCGAATCATTTGATGGTAATGAGGTAAATAATGAGCCGACATTTTCCTCATGACACCAGCGATAAGCTCTGGACCCTCATTTTACCTGAACACGCCTACTGCTGATTCAGGAAAAATGTCCACGTTACCTGGTGAAAGTCACACTTTGTAACATGCGGTGGAGACGACGCCAGCTGCAGATGTGTGCAGGTGGATAGCGAATGAGCAACAACTTCTAACTTTCCACAAGTACTCATTTATTTCAAATATCAAAAATAAAAGCGCCAGCTCTACCACACACGAGAGCACACTAGTCCGCGCATGTAGCCGCTATGACTGGTGGACCTAAATCTTCACCACCACCTCTTTATACATACAAGCAGAAAGGGGAGTGAGCGGGTCAGCGCTCAGGGCACAGAAACTAAGCTGGCTTCAAACACCCTTTATTTTCATAAGAAAACACAGCCAGAGTCACAAATACAAGTTAAAATTCCCCGTATACAATAAGAATAGTGTTTGCAACCCGCTAAAAACCCTGCTGGCAGAAATAACTATACACTATTAAAACAAGGCTAAAACATGTTTTCCATATGCTAAAATTACCCTCCCATAGTCCCATAATCCCACAGTCCAGCCACACATGGGCGAAGGGTCCTTATCTGAAAGAGACAGGAGAGGAACTTCTCTTCCGGTATGGTAAAACTCGCCAGCAGCAGACCAGGGAGGAGGCTCCTTTCGCAGACCTGTCTCCTCCTGACAGCGCGTCGCCGCACAGTCCCGCCCCACTCCACACTTGAACACGGCCTCCCTCGTCTCACCGTCAGATGCAGGCAGAAGGGAATCCCTGCCCTGTTGTGCATTGCGGCCATCGCCACCCACTGTTGCTGTTCCTGCGTTGGGACTGGATCGCCGAACGACTCGCGGCACCCCACAGTCAGGCAGCAGTTCCTTCCACACACGTGCGGCCTTGCACGCGTTCCTTTTTCTCCTGCTCACCTTTCGTGCGTCACTCCTCTCTTTGTCTCTGCGCTCACTATCCCCTTTAACAGGTCAACCTGGCGGCTGATAGGCCACCTTGGGGAACGCCCCCACCTCACAGGTGCCTACAATTGTCTGTTTAGTCCAGTGAATTAAAGGAACATGGTACAACATTAACACACATAATATAAATATGAGGATAAAACCATGCCATTGTAATGTTTTATCGTAAGTTTAATCAATAAACAAGTTCAGGGCGCTGAGAGTTTAGTTTGGAGATAAGAGGTGTTTGAGCAGTGCAGCTCCCTCAGATAATACATATGCCAGTGAAAGTTAGTGATGTGCGATACCACTGATTTCCTTTCCTATCCGATACCAAGTACTTTATACAAAAAAATCGTATTTTATTTATTGTATCTCAAATTATAGCATCATAATGATTACAGGACATCAGATTACTTGTTCTTATCACTTAATAATGCAGAGTTCATCATATAGAAATAAAAAAAACTAGAGAGACGCGATTCGTCTCAACATACGCGCCTCATATTCTGTGATATGATTTACTTTGAGGTGTTTGACATGTTGCCACAACCAAACATGCCAACCCTCCCGATTTTTCCGGGAGAATCCCGGAGCCACCATTCTCCCGAATTTCCACCTGGACAACAAAATTGAAAAACCATATTGCAGAGTTCATAGCGTGGCTGAGCCAATTCCAGTTTCCAACAATGGCTGCAGCTACTTAGTTTTAATATCACTCTTATTTCTCTTTCTGGGTCGCAAAAAAAAAAAGAACTTTTAACATATTTTCAGGTGAGAATGTAGCTGTGGAAACTTCAAATATCTGAGCCGACACATCGTCTTCAAACCCCCGCGGTCTTTCGCTACTCGGGTTAAACATGATGTACAAGTCACTTTGATAACTTATAAATGTTATTGTTTGGCTTTTTCAGTGTTTTATTTGTTCGTGAGTAAATCGGTTTGGCTGAGATTAAAGTTATTAGATTAAATTTAACTTTATTAATCCCTCGGGTGGATTCCTCCGGGGTTTTCACACAGCTGAATAAACGTCAAACAGAAAACTAATTAAACAGAAGTGTGAGACGGTCGAGAGTTTACGTCAGTGCCCGGTTATATTTTAGATAGCAAGGAGCAGACGGCAGAGTTTCACTCCACCGAGGGAGCTCGTGACGTACTACGCGGCTTTCTTTAGACCCTGAAGGGCGGTCCTCAGGTGGAAGCAGCCTCTGGACACCCCCGCCAGCCAATAATAGGCCGGCCAATAATAACAGTGACATTTAACGTATTTTACCCGATAAATAAACCCTGTAAAATATATTTATCCCCCCAAAACAGCCCTTTTGATTGTCTCCCTAATTCTGAGGTCTCAAGGTTGGGAAAGTATGGCCACAACTAGTGATGGGACGTTCTGTATCGAGGCTTCGGAGCGTGTGTCGAGTAATGAGGGGGCGTTTCCGCGAAGCGCGTATCGAGGCTTGCTTCATTTATGGGAGGAGCTGAAAATGATGACGTCCGAAGCCTCGCTGCCCGGCTGTACCACGTGACTGGTTCATGAAGTGGTTCGAACTTTGCCGCGAGATATGACAGCGATATAAACCCCTCAGACTTCATTCAAAATGTGGGTGTTTGATGGAGAGTTGCGGTTAGAGAGAGTTTGGAGACCGTTTGGAGGTTTATGAGAGTGAGGAGAGAAAGTCAGGAGAGAATGGAGCCAGCTAAGAAGAGGAGGATGTCCTCCCCTGTGTGGGAACATTTTGATTTTATTCCTCCCAACAAGGTATGTAAATTTCTACAGAAGATGTATTGTCATGATACTGATGCTGCAATACAATTTATGTTGAGCTGTCTGTACTTTTGTACAAGGTGAAGTGTTTGCTATGTGCCAGGGAGCTGGGATATAACAACAACACCTCATCCATGCTTAGGCACTACAGAGCTTTACATGAGAATAAGAGGAACACCGATTGTGGAGCAAGACCAGGTGAGCCATCAAATGCAATGATAATATAGGATGCAGTAATGTTACTAAATGATATAACAATATTATACAACTGTTATAAGTTACGTGTGTGATATTTATATTTGTGCTTTGTCTTTATTGTCTTTCCTCAGGAGAACAATCTCAAATAGATGAAGACCTGGTCAGCATGGTGATTGAGGACTCCCAGCCATTTAGCATTGTGGAGGACAAAGGATTCAAAAGATTTGTTAAATCATTAAATCCTAGCTATGTTCTCCCCACTAAAAAGGACGTAAAAGCAGTGAAAATTTAGTTTTTACAGAATAAAATGTGAACAGGCAGGACTGAGGCTCAAAGCCTCAGTGTGTAGCTGTCCATACCTCAACGTTACAAAAGCACAACTACTGTCCACACCCCAACCACACCTCACCTCACAGTAAATGATCATTTCCATTTTAAGCATTTCCAAATAATCATTTCCCATACTGCCAGTATAAATATACACAGTATACTGCATCACTACAATATAGATGTTTTACACACTCCTTTTGTTGTTGACATTTACAGGCTGTGTGCAAAATGCCACACTCTTCAAATTCATGCCAGCTATTATTTTTACGTCCAGTAGGTGTCCTGCTAGAGCAAATGAAGCTTCATGAAGCTTTGCACTGGAGTGAACCAATTGGATGAAAAGCTTCAGTGCTTCATGGGGCTTCATCTGCCCATCACTAGCCACAACACCTCACTCTTGGGGCACTTTTTTGCCACATGTATCCAAACCACGTCTCAGCTGTTTGTGGAGGTAAAATATGTCCGCACAGTTACGCTCAGCCATTGTTGTGAGCGCGCGCGCCAAGGGGCTGCGAGACATTTATACGGCCGTATTTCGCACATGACTATGAAAGGCGGAAGAAGAAGTAGTTCCTTTGAATGTAGACAATCCGAGTGTTATAGTTTCTTTCCACTGTGTTGCTGTTAATGATAAACTATAAATTAACCCTAAATTACTAAAAATATCGATATTTTAATGTGAGAATCGATTCTAGAACATCAATGATTGGTATCGGAGGAATCGATATTTCAGGATCGATCCGCACATCATGAAAGTAATAACCAGTTAACCTGGAAGACAGGACACTGTTGTTCACGTGAAACCGAAAGTAAACAGTATAGCTGGTGTTACTCCCTCCACTGTCTTTTATCGACGGCTCCAAATGAGATATAAATCCCCAAATATTAAGAGCAACAATGAGAAGTATTTGGATTTAACTGGTTGCTGTTTCTTGCAGGAGATTGAAGATGCTGCTGTTGCTCCTGCTCCTCACGAACGGTAAGAAACTCTTATATACTATATGTAAACAATGTTTATCTTGCACTCAGACCGAAGTTTTATCGCACAGGTATATACACGCAGTGTGTGAAATTACCGATGTAATGATGGCTTTATTTGTAAGAGAGCGAGGGGTGGTGTGAGAAAGTCTGGACCGACTTTGTGTTGAAAGTTTGAGCCTGGGAGAGGCTAACTAGCCGTGCTAAGCTAGCTCGGTGACACAGGTCATGGCTGCAGATCTGAGATAAAAGGCTTTATTGACAGGTCCGATAATCCTTTATATCACAACATCATTCTCAGACAGGTGACAGGAACATGCAGTGAAGTGGCCATCTATATCTGCTATTGTTACCGAAGTGTGACTGACTGGAATGTTAAAATCGAAAGCTTTTCTTTTTTTTGTTCAGAACTGTGAGGATTGTTTATTTCCTGTTTAATCTCGCAAACTACCACTGATGCGGTAACCGGAACTGATTCCCTCTGAAAAGTTTGATTTCACCGCAGCGTTTCACTAACTTCCCAGAAAATAAAACTAAGTTGTTTAAGTAAAAATCTTTTTCAAAGAAGCACCGTCAACGTGCATAGTTTAGCTGGGCAGGAAGTCAGAAACAGTAACAGTCTAAAACAAAACGACAACAAAAACCCAGTGCAGACTAAACTTCACTTAAAAGTATGTTGGAGAGTCGTGGACACACTTGCAGATTTGTGTCTGGGCTCTGTCAAAAAGTCAGATAATATAATATAGAATACAAATTAATAATTACTGAATTGATTACTGGTGAAAAGAGCAGAAAAGAGAGTTTGATTAACAATTTCATGGGGTTGTTTATGGTCTGCCTCCTGAAGTCAAACATAAACAGACAGTGACAGAAGATACTTGACCACATGAGTTATTTCGGTGTTACATACCAGTGATTTACAGTAAATACTACTTTGACACTGTTCCAAATGACACAGAACAAAAGTAATGCTCATAATAAAGGCTGCTATATAAGAACAGACATAAATAATGAAATCGGGATAAACTTTAAAATCCCTTTAAAGGCATCTTGATGCATTCTTAATCATCCAGGAAAGTAAATCTCCAAAAGTTGATTCTGTTCATCTGGACGTAGCGTTTTGTGGGAGAAACGTTTCGTCATCCAGGTGACTTCTTCAGTCTCAGCTGACTGCAGGTTTCCCCAACCAGTACATTTGCATAATGACTGAAACCAGCCCACTGAGGAACAATGGGCTGGGAGGTCAGTTCCTTAATCTTAATTATGCAAAATCTCATGACCAACAACCACTGACCAAAACCCACTGATCAATGGCCATGAGTACCATTCAGAGTTGGGGAATGGCTGCAATCACAGCATTGTAACATGGTGACAGATGTACCCTTAGGCCCCCTCCTTGATTCAGAGATGGTCTTTCCCTTTTCACGTAATTGGCCTCCTTGACTCCACGCTCAAACCAGCGTTCCTCCCTGTCCAGGATGTTACATCCTCATCCTTGAAAGAGTGTCCACTGGCCTGTAGGTGTAAACAGACTGCAGAGTCCTGGGCTGACGAGGTAGCTCTTCTGTGTTGTGCCTATACTGTCCTTTTCCAGTATAGGTTTGATTACAGCTTTTACAGTTTTTAGTTGTTCTGGAAACACACCTGACATTAAAGAAAAGTTGACGATCTGTAACACGTCTGACTCTAAAGTCTTTGAGACCTTTTTGAAAAAACTTGTTGGCAGGACATCTAAACAGCAGGAGGAGGAGTTCAGTTTACCTAAGATGTCCTCCAGGTCTTTGCTGTTTATAGGGTGAAACTGTTTCATGGTGTTTAAACTGTTTTTTGGTGGACACAGTACATATTCTGGATCTGCTGTTGATGTACCAATTGCTTGTCTAATTTTTTGGATTTTTTCTGTGAAGAATTTGACAAAGTCATTGCAGTAGGACCTCCTTGCATTCCTCAGTTGTAAATTATAATTGTGAAGTTTCTCTTTATAAATGTCATAGTGAACCTGGAGGTTTGTTTTTCTCCATCTGCGCTCAGCTTTCCTACACTCTCTTTTTTCATTTTTGTGGAGGTTTGCTGTTTGTGGAGTTTCTCCATGGAGACTTTTTCCTTCCAGAGATAACCTTCACCTTAATGGGAGCAATAGTGTCCATTACATTTAACATGTTAGCATTGAAGCTATTGACGAGCTCATTGACTGAACCTCTGGACAGGTCAGGTGTTAATGGGAAGACCTGGTTAAAGCTCTCACTACTGTGTTCAGTTATACACCGTTTTGTGATCACGGCTGTTGATATATTTATGTGGGCTGAGATTTTACTTTCAAAGAAAACACAGTAATGATCAGACACGCCCATATCAGACACAGTAACCTTTGAAATGCTCAGGCCCTTGAAGATCAGTAGGTCAAGAGTGTGTCCTCTATTAGGTGTGGCCTCTGTTACATGCTGAGTCAGCCCAAAGTTGCCCAGAGTGTTACTCAGGTCTTTAGTCCCTTTGTCCTGAGGGTTGTCCACATGGATGTGAAAATCCATGTGGACATCATCTTATCACTCATTAGCTTATTATTCAAACATGACAAGTGAAATCTCCGCAGCTTAAACATGTGAGAGGTTGATCGCGCAGAGAATCGCTGAGCGTTATGTGTGTGTGTAAAAGCAGCAGGATATATATTTTAGTTCTGCTGAGCCAAATAAGACAGGTCAGGGTGAAGAAGTGACAGCCAAAGAAAAGCTTACCACAAAACGGAAAAGTTATGACAAATCAGACTATAAGGCAAAAAGAAAGTGCAGCTTTATGGTTTCATGGACAAAAGAATTTCTGTGGCTGGACTATGACGAGCTAAATAACATGATGTTCAAATCAAATCACTTTTATTGTCACATCACATGTGGAGTACACTGGTACAGTACATGCGAGTGAAATTCTTGTTCTGCTGGGTGTGTTGTTGGTTTTCCCTTGATTGCTGAGTTGACAAGCGCCTTTGTTACTGGGACCAGTACTTTTAAGAAAGACCCCATTAGAAGGAATGAGGCGCATGAGGAATGCATCATTGCTCAGTCTGTAGTATTTTTCCCAGAACAAACACCAATTGCAAATAACATACTAAAAATAAACCCGAAAAATCTGTTTAGAACAGCGTACTATGTTGCAAAGAGTGAATTACCACTGGCACAATTTAGCAGTCTTTGCAAACTTCAAACAGAAAACGGCCTAGATCTTGGTTCCATTTGCCTCTTACCCGTGACTTCAGTGGAAATTTCAAATTCAGGATCTGACACAGACTGATTCATGTCCTACACAGTTCTTACAAGTTCATAGAAATTTCTGTTCAATTAGAACCAAGTATTTGAGTTGATGATTGTAATTTTTATACAATGTTGTAATTTGTGTTTCAACAATTTTTTGATTAATGTTTTGTTTCTGTTACAATATTATGCTTTAATGTATAATATTGTAACAGAAACAAAACAGGAAACAAAACATTAATCAAAAAATTGCTCTCTTTTTATCTGAGTTACTGTGGTACGACATTATCTCCTCTTTCATAAAGGATGCACCAGTGCCTCCTCTAGTAAATTAGGTAATAAAAGAAAAAAATTAGTATTTAGAGGACTCTGATCATGACTGCAGATACTTCAGGGCAGGGGTCTCAAAACCTAAATGAGCTGTGGGCAAATGCTGGCACTGTCATCTCATGTGAGCACCACTTTAGTGTTCAAGTAGTACAAAACAAACAAACAAATAAGAAAAAACCCATTAATATTTCCAAAAATGTAGTGTTTGTTTTTTAAAATTTCAAATATTGTAGAACAAGACAAAACTGCAAACGTGAACGCATTTTTATTTTCTTCTCACTCTTAACTGAAGCTGCGAGTCCTAGTTCTGCCCTGGTCCTCCTCCATTAGGACATGCCTAGAAAAACCTCAGTTTGGAGGCATCCTTGTAAGATGCATGAACCAGCTCAGCTGCCATCTTTTGATACGGTAGTACTCTAAGCCTAAATCATAATATAAAATGAGTAACAGTAGGGTGGACATTAGGTAAGGCTGCACTTTTTGCAGCAATCTTGTTTAGAAAACTATTTTTGTATCAGTAATATGTTTTCTTTTTGTCTGTTAATAATCATGTGAAACTGCACATGCTTCAGCAGCTGGAGCCCAAACTCCTCTCCTGTCATAAAGGCCACCTGGTGAATAATTCCTCATATCCTGTATCTGATTGGTCTGTGGGAATGTGGTGATTTTAAACTTTAAAGATCAGCAAATATCTGAGCTCACAGTTTTCTCCCTCTCTTTTCACACACGCAGTGTTTCAGATATTTATAAATACAATCTTCTGAATATTAGCTTCCACTAATTAGGCAAAAAGTAAAGTCTGATGAAACTATGTCTCTTTCATTTTACCAACAAACTTATCTGATAAGAGTAGTAGGAGGAGTTCATTCTCTCACACTTTCCATCCTGTTCATCCACTTTTCTGTTAGCCACGCCCCCACAGGTGAACCAGCAAATCACTGCCTCCGTTCTCACAAACGTCTGATCTGTGGCCGGCCGGACTTCATTCCACAGATGTGCTTTAACAAAGTGTGAAGCTGAACTCTGAGCTGTGACAGTGAAGCAGTGTGAGAGTGTCAGTAGATGATCAGCAGAGGAAAGTGAAGCTGCTGTGAGCTGATGTCCTGAAGGGCTTTTAAAGAGTCTCTGAGTTTGACAGGAACATGAAGATGTTTGTGGTGTTTGTGATGCTCCTGCACGGTAAGTACACCTTCCTCTCTCTGCTCTCATCATCAGCTTTTCTTTCATCTCTCTCTCTTTAATGTGTTGAAGTGCAGCAGGAGGAGATTTCCATCAAACACTGGATTCTGATTCAGATCAAACTAACAATCCAAAGCAGCAACTTTCAAATCTCTGGATTCTTCTTGGTGCCTTTCAGATAAGCTCATGTTACAATCAGCTGTGTGTGTGTTTGCTTCCTGTGTTTTTTGCACTGATCTATGAATGAATCATAGATTCCTGGATACCATCCAAAAACTGAAGAAGTCAGTTGGACGAGTGATGATTCACTTCTGCCACTGAAAACGCTACGTATAGATGAACCGAATCAACTTTTTGGGTTTTCCTTATTCTCTTTAATAGGACTGCATCATCTGTTTTTACTTCAATACCTTTAATAACCTCTCCTTTGTCAGGTATTTTTAATCTGCCTACATCCTTGTAGAAAAGTTAACATAAAGTGTGTATATTGGAAACAATTAGCTTCTCATAAGAAGCATCTGATCCAGACTTTAATACTCTGCCTGAACACAAAATGTGTCTTTGGACAGCAGCTAGAAAACCCAATGGTCCGACAGCCGTTGCTGTTATACTTCTTCACCGTGTGATGAAGACATTTATGTCAGGTCTGAGTGGACCTGAAAGGCTGGTGCCAGAGGCAGGATTTTAGTTTAGTGAGTTTCTGTCAAAAAGTCAAAGTGTTCTGGAAAAAGCAGTTCTCTGAAAAAGTTCATTAGGAAACATTGAAGCTCCATCAGTCTACAAACAGCGAGAGCCTCTATAGTTCTTTCACAGTCCATAGTGGAAAAACTACATTTCTATGTCATATATAGATTCTTAAGAACCACGGGATTCCTCCTTTTATTGATTTACTTTATTAAAATAGGATCACTGTAATTTTCATCTCTTTTGTTCCTTGTTGCTGTCAGAGGATTTAACTCTGCTGAGGTTGCTGCTGAAAAAAGTCAGAGACTGCGACGCCAGCTGCTGTTGTAGTAAAAAATTTGTCTGTGAGCTGTGATACTGATATCTGTTAACTCTGACACAGCTCTAAATCGACAGAAATTCATAATGTTTTAGTTGGATATGCATTTTGTACAATTGTTTGTAGACAAAGGTTTTTGAGATTTTAAACCCCACTCTGCACAGTGGGGACGTGGACGCTGGTATGGTTTGGCTGCCGCTGCTCTCTCTATACTTAGAGCTTGGTATACTTAGACTAGCTTGTTGTATCGTCTGCACCTGTGCCTGTAATGGCTGCATGGTCTGGTGTGTTGTGCTTCATTGTCTTAGCTGTTTGGCCTGTGTTCTCTTGGCCATTTTTACTGTCACTTGTTGGCTAAATCACTGGCATTTACTGTCCACATGATGAGCTTTCTCCAAAGGGTAGCTGGCCGGCCTCTCCCTTAGAGATAGGGTGAGGGGTTTAGCCTTCCAACAGGGGCTCAGAAGGGGGCTGCTGCTCCTCCATTTCAAAAGGAGACAGTTGAGGTGAACTATGATGCCTTCTGGAGATCTCCTGGTTAAGCTATTCCAGACATGTCCAACTGGGAGGAGGCCCCAGGGTAGACCTAGGACATGGTGGAGAGATTATATCTCTCAGCTGGCCTGGGAACGCCTTGGTGTTCCCTAAAAAGGCTGGAGAAAGAAATGGATAGATACTATAATTATAAAAGGATTATAATGCTCAACCTTTCCAAAAGAAATATGAAACATTGTCTTGCAACAAAAAAACATTCAAGAAAGAAGACAGAAAGTGAGGCTTGGACTCTATGGATAATGGTGACGTATGTTTTTGACACTGAAAAAATAAAACACTGCTAATATCCTTATTCAAAAATCTTTCTCTCACTTTCGCAACCCTTGGCCGTGCGCTACGTCCGTTTTTTTTCCTCCTTCTCCATGACTTGGCGTGGTACTGAAATAGAGAGACACGAGCCTTCGCTGACACCCATCTCCTGTAGCTCAAGACTGAAGCTCAAGTTTTTATAATTTTCACTCTTTAACAATTAATTTTCTAACAAAAGAGTTTTAATCAATTTAAAAAAAACTTAGTTATCCTTCATCCTTCAGCTGTCTCAGCCTCTTCAGCTTCCAGAGAGAAACATGTATAATGCCTGGTTTTGCCAATCCAATCAGTCCATTTTTGTAAGTTTAGCTTGTGTTATCTTGCCCTGCTCAGTATCTGAGAGAATGTTTTGGAGGAATAGTGTTTCTCTTCACTGCTGCACAGAACTGATGATATTCTGATTCACGGTGCACTGAGGTTATTCAGGGTGCAGCCTGTTCACTCATTTTAAAATGTAAATAACAAAGAGTTCGTTCCTTGAATTTATGTTTCTGATTACATTTAGTGTTTCTTGTTTTTTAGTAAATTTGGGTTCTTTCTGTTTGTGCTCAGTTTCCCAGTATACCACATTGGCTGTTGTGGTAGAAGTTTATGAGGGAGAAAGATCTGTCCTCCTGCCCTGCCTGTACTCAGGTTTCATACCTGAGGACTCCACAGTTATCTGGACTCTCAATGATCTTGTTCCCAAACCTGTCCACCTACGAGGAAAAGGAGGAGATGATCTTAATGGGCAGATCCAGCAGTACAAAGGGCGTACATCAATGAATCCCTATGCTCTCATCACAAAAGATTTCACCCTTACTCTGAGAAGGCCAACAAAGACTGACTCCGGCAACTACACCTGCTCCATCAGTGCAGGAGAAAGTGAACGGAGACTGAGAAGCATCCAACTGCATATCAAAGGTCAAACCCTAAAACCTGCTGTACTTATTGGTCAGAAGTCAGTGCTGCAGACAAAGGTCACGTAAAGCTGAAGATAACTAAATTGTTCTAAATGTCTTGATGAAACCAGCGCAGTAAGAAACTAGGACTGCTGTGGAAGCCACACCAAAAAGCTGAGCTCAGTCACTCAAAATAATGACCTTTTACACATCAGCCAATTTGAAACATTCAGAATTTCCTTTCCTTAGATGTGTCAGAACAAGTGATGTGTTGATAAGCAGGTGATTTAATGCCCATAATATTCATTGTGATCCCTCACCCATTTGTGAGTGTAGCAATATTACATAAATTCCAGTTACAATAGAAAACAAAAAGAGCCAAAGACTGTTTTGGTACATTATTAATGTTTACAGAACAGAATCAAAGATCAGGAATGTGGATACTGAACCAAGCTCCATTTACAATCAGTGTCAGTGCAGCTGATTCTACGGTTGTTTTCTTATCCTCTCAGACCAGCAGGTGGACATGAAGGTGGAGGAAGGCTCACAGTCTGTCATCCTGCCCTGCAAAACAAAACCTAACATACCCGAGGCCACCAGAGTGGAGTGGACTCGCTCTGACCTCGGACTCATGGTGGTCCATGAGTATTCAAATCAAAGTGGCCAACTTATGACTCAGGACGAAGTTTACAGAGACCGAACGAAGATGAATGAAGACCTGCTGAGAACTGGAGACCTCAGTCTGACCCTGAAACACCCCACAGAGAGAGACACAGGACGATACATCTGCACCATCTACAGGGACAAAGACATCCTCAGATGGAAAGTAGTGCTGCAGGTCAAAGGTCAGTGCTGTACTTACAGGTCAGAGGTCAATGTTGTGGACACAGGTCAGAAAACTTTTCGTTTTCTTTTCATCACAGAACAGTTTCCATCCTGGGCCACAGCTCTCCTGGTTCTCCTGATTCTTCTTGTTATTTCCGCGGTTCTATTATTTCATTTCCGGCACTATTTCATGTCAGGTGAGTGTCTCCTACTACACTACCCATAATGCCGATGGTCAGCAGGTGTCCTCTGGTGGCTCCTTGACTGCGGCTCACACAAACTTGTTCCAGAAGCTGAAAGAGTTGAGAGTTACAAACAGATGATACAGAGAGCTGAAGAGAAACTTCCAGGTTTGTTCCAGAAGTCAGAAAACCTCCTTCAGACTCAGTCATTGATCAGTGAAACAGCTCCACAGCATGACTTTACTAAACAGTGTGTGTGCTTCACTGCATTGATCTGACACAGAGGCTGCATGTGGACAAGCTGTTCTTCTTCTGTGGTGGTAAACAGCAGCTGACATGGAAACATGTGCTGACAGTAAATGTTGCAGCAGCTTCAGTAAATGTTCCTCCTTGAGTTGTGCTCAGTCATGTGGTGGAGAGCTTCAGATGTTCAGACACATGAGATCTTCATGGTTTCTGTGCTGATGTGTGTGAGACATGGCCGACTGTGGAGGCTCAGTCTGTCTGTTCTTCTTCATCCAACATGTCTGCAGCACTTTACAGGACGCTGCAGACTAGTTACCAAAGAACGAGTCAGGAACACATCAGGAACAAACTGAGACACAATCTGACTGAGACTAGAAGACAAGGAGGGACAGGGAGGTCATGTGACCATCACAGCTGCTGCTGATGTCATCATGTTGTGCTTTGTTGTCCTCTCAGATTACAAGGTGGAGGTGGATTCAGGGGTGGAGTCTGTCCGGCTGCCCTGCAAAGCTATAGTCGGATTCCTTAAAGACACTAGAGTGGAGTGGACAAACAGAGACAACAGGAAGATCCACATATATCAGAATGGCTCTGATCAGCCTGGAGAACAGGACGAGTTTTACAGAGAACGAACGAAGATGAAGACAAACTTGCTGAAAACTGGAGACCTCAGTCTGACTCTTGAATATCCCACAGATGAAGACACAAACACCTACACCTGCTGCGTCTACAGTATGAAGGGAGACATCTTGTTAACAAAAACTGTGAAACTCAGTGTCAGAGGTCAGTGCTGTTGTCATAGGGCAGAACGTAGTTCATTTTTATTTGTATTTCATATGATATACATTTATGAGATTTTTAAGACTAATTTTCCTCAAATATTTTAACCTTCAACTCAATACAGTTCCTCAGTGATTTAGAAAGGCAGAGTTTATTGATTAGCAGCAAGTTGGTTGAAATTTACCAGCATAAAGCTAAAGGAGCATTTCTTAGAACATGTAGAAAATGAGACAACCCATATGGAAAAGATATATATATAAATCTTATAAAGTTTGTATCTGTCTTGTGTGAAACTTGTATGAAAAGCATATAAGATCCCTTGAAAAATTAAATAATGAAACTTGTATGTTTTGGATACTTACTAAAACGATGTATGAAAGTAATGAGAAAGTGGCCACTTTCATGAGTAATCACATATAAGTTCTTACTATTTCTTTTCCATATGGGACAGTTTGTAAAAGTTTTTCAGCAAATTTGAAAAAGGATGATTAACATTATCTCATGGATTAGTAAATGACACACATATATGTATACACACACACACACACACACACACACACACACACACACACACACATATATAGATAGATAGATATATCTATATATGTAGAACAACGTCTCTCTGAGATATTTATTTACGTACGGATACAAGAACTATTTCACACCACCTGTAAGAACTCTCTATAATGCAAAATATCTGTCTGGCAGAGAATCATCTGCACTTACATTTTTGCTGGAGTATGAAATGTTTTATTTAAATACTATTATTACTAATAATAAACATGCATAGCCAATTGATCTGTATCTGGAGCAGAAAGCCTAGCTAACAAAGAAAGTTGATGATCACTTTGTTAATAAACATGATCTCTGACTGGGGTCAGGTAACACAATTAAAGCCTGGATATCCTGAATTTGCTTCCCAAGATGCCCCCAGGTAACTAGTTGTTTCCTGCAGTGAGCTACTTGATTCTCTTTCAAAGAACAACAACAAAGCTTGTCTCTGGACATGTGACAGTGATGTTGAGGTCTTTAAGAAACAGACAGCTGTGACGCTGATTGGAAAAACAACAAAGGCAATATTGTCTCTGTTCAGTGGCATAATCTGACTGATTAGTAAAATGTGTTTTGACTTGAAATATTTCACTTCAACTACTAAATGTAAATCATGCTCAGTGTTGCTGCTTTTTTCTGTATAGCTCATATTTTTGGTGTCCTCTCAGTTTACACAGTAGAGGTGGTTTCAGGGGTGGAGACTGTCCTGTTACCCTGCAAAACCAGGACTAACCTGCCTGAAGATGCTAGAGTGGAGTGGATGGACAGTGACTATGAGAAGGTCCATGTTTATCAGAATGGCTTTGACCAGCTGGAAGAACAAGACCAAGATTATAAAGATCGAACACAGATGAATAAAGAACTGCTGAGAACTGGAGACCTCAGTCTGACCCTGAAGTACCCCACAGACTGGGACACTGACATCTACACCTGCACCATCTACAGCAGGGAGGGAAACATCCTGAAAAAGAAACAAGTGAAGCTGAAAGTCAGAGGTCAGTGCTGTAGATCAAGCTCAGGGATCAAAGCAAAGTTAGTTTTCATTTGTACGTAGTTGTGGTAGCGGGTCTTGCCACTGTCGATGCTTTTCAGTAAGGATAAGAGTCAAGTTGTGGTTTGCACACACTATAAATACTTCTAATTGTATATTGAACGTGCCTGGCTGTGGAGTGCCGACTGCTCACAAGCTCATGCGGATGTCTGCTGTGCAGTTTCCTGTATAAGAGGAAAAAGGTTAATGAGCTATGGAAGACAGGTCCTTCAGTTTTACAGGCACTGTTTCCACACCACTCTACAGCTGTGCAGTTAAAGCACGCCCCAACAGCCACATACCCCAGGGTGAGCTAGAAATATGTTACAAGGATCCCAAACTCATCTGCCATTTTCTGGGCTTAAGAGAGAAACAGACTCCACTTGTTTGTGAGGTTACAGTTTTGTAAAAAGAACCTTGTGTCACATTATATAAGAAGAAAGCTCATTTTCTGCTTTGTTGTGCTGTCAGGTATCAAGGTGAACAGGGTTTCAGACAGCGAGTCTGTCCAACTGCCCTTCACAACCACAGAAAATCTGCCTGAAGATGTAAAAGCAGAGTGGATAGACAGAGAGAACAGGAAGGTCCACGTGTATAAGAACGGTTCTGACCAGCTTGAAGAACAGGACAAGGTTTACAGAGGCCGAACAGAGGTGAATAAAGACCTGCTGAAAACTGGAGACCTCAGTCTGACCCTGAAATACCCCACAGACTGGGACACAAAGACATACACCTGCACCGTCTACAAGGAGGGAAACATCCTGATGAAGAAACAAGTGGAGCTGAAAGTCCAAGGTCAGCGTGTGCTTGAAATCTGAACGCCATTTTTGACATTGATTTCTGCATCCATTTTCTTTTGCCTAATTAGTTCAGAGCAGAGGTAGGTGGGTGCTTGTAGCTTACCCCAGCTACCATGGGGCAGGAGGTGGATACACCAAGGATAGGTCGCCAATGTGTTGCAGATCACAATCTGTTGTTAACACAGAGAGACAGACAACCATTCACATTCACATTTATGGGCAATTTAGAAGCTAACCAAACAATAATATCTTTGACCTGTGGGAGGAAGCCAGAGTACAGACAGTACAGACAGAACCCACGCAGACAGAAAAAAAAATGCAAAATCTTCACAGACAGACCCCAGCCAGGCGGTGGAGTCAAACTCAGGCAACAGTGCTAACCTTCTCGCCATTACCCACTTAATTTCTCAAATCATTTAAGCATATTAAAGGTGGTGCTTGATTCTTATATCACATTAGTGATGGTACGTCTGTCTGTGGTGTGGATCCAAACAGAAAAATAACTGTTAATAAACTTCTCAGTGGGCAGTGGCCTCGGGGACTGTCTGGAAGTGGGAAGCAGCCCAGCCAATGATTCAGTTTGCTTTGAGGAAACAGTCCATCTGATGTTATCAGATCATCAACTTTGAAGGAATTCATTTGATTTGACTGAATTCGATTTTCAGTGATGCTGTTTGACCTTGAATCTTTTTTAGAAATACAAATGTTCCATTTTATATCTACGACAAAAAGACCCAGACAAAAGCTCCACACTGACAGGAGAAATTGCTGTAAAGTAGGAAATGGACAAAAATAGCACCATCAGTCTCTGATCATCTCTAACATTTTGAACTTGTTTTCACTTTCTAGATATCTGTCATGTTACCTTCTACTCTCATATGCTTCTGTCCCTCAGTTTTCTCTACAACACTGAAAAGCCAGCTGCTGTCTGAACAGCTCATGTTGTCTTTGTTGTTGTCTCAGTCTGTCAGGTGGAGGAGGAGGAGGGGGTGGAGTCTGTCAAGCTGCCCTTCAGAACAACAGAAAACCTGCCCGAAGATGCCAAAGTGCAGTGGAAGGTCAGTGGTGATAGGATGGTCCATGTGTTTAAGAACGGCTCTGACCAGCCTGAAGAGCAGGACCAGTTTTACAGAGACCGAACGAAGATTAATAAAGACCTGCTGAGAACTGGAGACCTCAGTCTGACCCTGAAACAGCCCACAGAGAGAGACAGTGGAGAGTACAGATGTAAAGTCTACGGGAAGATCAATAGATACAAAAAAGTACTGCTCAAAGTCAAAATCACAGGTTGTTACTTTTTCCTTTGATTCTTTGTATGTATGTGTTGTTGTTGTTGTTGTTTTTTAACTAGAATTCCTAAAATATGTTTGATATACACATGTGTGATAGAAAACATTTTAAACTTGACATGAAGACATTTGGATCAGGAATAAGTTGGCTTGTTTTTATATTTATTTACGTGTGTGTGCGTGTGTGTGCGTGTGTGTGCGTGTGTGTGCGTGTGTGTGTGCGCGTGTGCGCGTGTGCGTGTGTGGATAGATAGATAGAGATCAATTTGGCTCAAAGTAATTAATATGGTGTGCATTTATAGTTCATTTCAGGTGTTTTCAGTTACTTAAAACTAGAGATGGACCGATCCGATATTACGTATCGGTATCGGTCCGATACTGACCTAAATTACTGGATCGGATATCGGAGAAAAATAAAAAATTTAATCCGATCCATTAAATATCACGAAAGCATCTCACAAAACTTGCAACACGCCGTAACTCACCTCAGAACGTTAGCACTCGGAGCAGTATGCATCACATGATAGAGCGGCTGTGGCATGCCGACCTGTCGGTGGTCTGGATAGCATTTGGAGCTTCGCTAGCAACCTGGCATTTCATCTCCGACAAAGTTATCCTGAGAGAAGTAAAGCAAGTGTGTAAGTCCATCTCTGAATGTTTGTAAAGCATTCCTGCGTTAAGCTTAACAAACGATATATGGAGCGACTGCCTCTTCTTGCTGCTACTTCAATCATGAAACTGCTTAACGATCAGCTGATCGGCTTTTCTGTCGCGAGTCCATCTCTCTGGTTTGCTTTTGGCCCACTTTGCACCAGAAAGAGGAAACCAGCGGCTGAACAACAGCAGCACGTTTAAGCTTGATCAGCTGTTGTTAGAATTTATTTAATATTACTTTCTACTCGAGGATCTTTTTCTACGTAGCTGACGCTGGTAACTGTGCAGGGGCGGATCTAGCAAAGTTTAGCCAGGGGGGCCGATAGGGCATTAACAGGGAAAAGGGGGCACAAAGACATACTTTTCTTTCTTATTCTCATTTAAAATGTCGAGCTTTTAATAAATAATTATCTGACACCCAAAGTTTTAATTTGATGCAAAATGAATAGAAGTCCATTACTGTATATAGTAACTATTAAGTCTAATATATATACCCTAGTAAGCTATAGTACTTTTTCCTTTGGGAAGGTACCATCTGTGCAGTCTGCAATTTTGTTGAAGAAAGATGTTGAATCTATTTAATATTTCTTGAAAAATAATTGATTTCTGTGCATTTTTTTTCACACTGCATCAAATTAAGGTTGATTACGGCGATTAAGCATCATGAGGTGGAGCGTGAGGGGTGGTTCCCTATTTTTTATTTATTTATTTTTGTTGTTGCTGGGAGTTGGAACCCTATTAGTTAGGTTGCTTAATATTTACGCTAAGTACTCTTTAAAATACCAGAATAGGGAGGATGGTGTAGGTTTAAGTTTATTAGATTGATCAGTATTGCTGAAATATGAAATATTTTTTTTTGCATACAGGTATAACAGAATAGCTTTAGTGTAGTTGTTGTTTTAAACTTGAGTATGAACTTATACAAAATGCAGCAAGATATTTAAAAAACAGTTTTGTTGATTAAAAAACACTATCGGATTCATATCGGTATCGGCAGATATCCAAATTTATGATATCGGTATCGGTATCGGACATAAAAAAGTGGTATCGTGCCATCTCTACTTAAAACAATTAAAAGAGAAAGGAGTTAAAATAAGCAATTTGTAAGATTTAAAGTAATTGAAAGTTTATTCTTGCTAAGTGGAGGCTCGACAATTTATTACTGCTTCATTCCTAAAGCTTAGAGTCTAAAGACCATTTATTTATTAATTTATTGAAAAAAGTTAGTACAGCAAGCCATAAAATAAACGATAAAAACCCCAACAAAAAACAGAGCCATTCATAACTCTGCACCATCTATGTTCAGAGATTGAGGCTCAAATCGGCTCAAAGTGTCCCATTTTCACTGATTGTTTCCCGACGACATGCTTCACGTGTGATATGGATCCTCTGCTGAAGGAATCTGCTTTCTATCCACAACCTGTTGATCCGTGTCTGACTAACAGCAGCGCAGGAAGCCCTGCAGTTACAGAGAAACTGTCTGAGTCCCATCCAGTCAATGCTGCTCAGTGTTGCTGCTGCTGGCTGTTCAGCTCATTTTCTGCTTTGTTCTATTCTCAGTCCCCAAAGTGGAGGTGGATTCAGGCATTGAGTCTGTTCAACTGCCCGTTGAAATCAAAGCCCACCTGCCCAAAGACGTTAAAGTGGAGTGGAAAGACGGTTCGTACAGAAAGATCCACATATATCAGAACGGCTCTGATCAGTTTGAAGAACAGGACAAGGTTTACAGAGACCGAACAGAGATTAATGAAGACCTGCTGAACACTGGAGACCTCAGTCTGACCTTGAAATACCCTACAGACTGGGACACAAACACCTACACCTGCATCCTCCTCAGCAGGGAGGGAAAGATTCTGCTGAAGAGAAAGGTGGAGCTGAAGGTCAGAGGTCAGTGCAGCCTCGTGTAAGCATGTATGCAAAATCTAAGGTCCATTTTTGGCATTGATTTCTTACAATATGAGCCTAACTGTGACGACCAGATGTTGTCAGTACTTCGCAGGGACTTGTTTCCATACAGAAGAATATCTGATGAAGTAGAACTTAAAAATACCAATACACATGATCACTGCAAAAGTATATTAAATGAAATCCAGATACTTATAAGCTGTGAACAGTGGTTTATTCTATTATTCTTGAACAAAATACAGAGTACTGCACCAACACTGAAGTCCAGGCTTTGTTAGCTGAGATTTAATTAAACTATTACCACCAGAATCTGCAGCCATTATAATTGGGAGCCAAGAACACTGTGAAGGCCCTCTTGTATCTGCTCCATTTATTATTTTATGCCTTTTTGCGGTCCTTAACATGCTTCAAAAATACATGAAATTTTGCACATGCTTCAGGCCTGGTTGACATATTTTATTGATTTCATACATGGGCATTTCAAGATGGCTCTAGAACACCACCTATACAGGATGTGATGAATTCCTACAGAGACACACTTTGAACATTCACACATACACATACATATGCCACCTGTAAGATTTCAACAATAACAACAACAACAACAAAAATCAGCCCAGGCACTAGGAGGTGATGCATCCATATGTTGTCTGCCATGGAGCCCAGACCTACAACTCCATCCAGGCTTTCCTGCACCCCTTTGATAGTCCTAGTTCACAATGGTGCCTGCATTTTTATTTCATCTGAAATATCTGGCCTCCTTAGTGTGCCTCCCAAATCTTAGCCACTCTCTTTAGATGTTCTTGAATTGACTGGAGTTTAGCCCTCTCAGTGCTCCTAATCTTCAGTACCTAGGTGGCTCTAAAGTGCTGCCAAAGTCCATTTCTAACTTGACTGAAGTAATTGCTGTCCCACACTGTCTTCCTTCTCTCACCCCAACCGGTCGCAGCAGATGGCCCCACCCCTCCCTGAGCCTGGTTCTGCCGGAGGTTTCTTCCTGTTAAAAGGGAGTTTTTCCTTCCCACTTTCACCAAAGTGCTGCTCATAGGGGGTCATATGATTGTTGGGTTTCTCTCTCTCTACTGTACACTAAAAAAACCCACTTTAAGGCAATTGTTGTTGTGATTTGGAGCTCTATAAATAAAATTGAATTGAATTGTCAGAGGTGGAGTTTGGTAACTAGTCCATATCATGATGGACAGATGGCACGTACACAGGCTGGCCAGACGATGCAATTCTTGGTGACATCTGTACCTTTGGAGGAAAGCTCCAAGTTTGTTCCATCTGTGTCTAAGATCTTGTGAATTATTCTTGTGATAGGGCGAATCTCTTCTCTTCATCTTCGTCTGACTCCTGAAATCAATAGTAACAGTACTCTCTGTCTGAGTTTTCTATCTCTAAATCATCAGTTTTCTCCTCCTTTTACTGTCCCAGAAAATCTCCCATTCACTCTCATTCCCACAGATCCACTGTGGTTCTTCTTCTGGCTTCTTCTATCTCTTCTGTTTTGTTCTGAAATCTCATGTTGCTGTAGCCACTTGTACTTTTTCTCTTTTTCTGGGATTCTTTGCACCTCACTGTAGTCTCTGACAACTGGTGAGTGATGGGTTTTTCTCCATTCTACCACTGGCAGCATGTCCACTAAAGATAACGCTCCTGATGATAGAGTGCTAAATTGTGTAACTTCAGTTCGCCAACAAAGCTGAATATAAATGTGGAGCCATAGATGTGGCCTCTACAGATGCTGGTCTGGCTTCAGTCACCTTGAGACTCTGACTTTGTGTTGGATGATGCTGCCTCTTCCTTTTAATCATCGTTTGACACACTGTTGCTATTATCACCAGAAGATCTCTCTTAATTTACATATCAGCTTTCCTTGGACCCCAACGTTTTCTTCCTCCTTCTTTCCATGCGACATGTGCCTTATCATGTTCCTCTTTTGGTCTTTGATGTAGGCACCCAGGCTGTAAACACTTTTATTGCATGTGGCAAAAACAGTTTTAACCCGATTGGTCAAAACGTTGGACGAAGCCTTTAGACGCCATGTCAGCCTCATGTTTCATCTTCTGCACCTTTCCAGCATCTCCCTGTATGGAGACGTCTCTTCTCACGTCACCATGGCAACCATCGCTTGTCATCCAGTCAGGCTTGTAGAGAGAGAGAAGGGGGAAAGAGAGCATTCCCTAACAGCAGAATTTATAGCCCTGTTTTTCTCTAGGAGAGTCCACCTTAAATCTTTATGCTTTCTGGTGCCATCACCATCCAGGCAGACCATCCACCTCAAATTCCTTCTCCCTGTTCATATCTGTTAGTGTCTAAGTCTAACAGTCTAAATCCAAAACTATTCTACAAAACATATCTCTGTGCAGTAAAGAATGAAACAAATGTGTGATACAATTTGTGAGGTCATTGCATAAAATACAATAATGGGGCTATGTGAGCCTTAAAGATAAAAATAAACATTATTGTCCTACAGATTTCTCTATAGCTCTGAACCTGCCTGTCTGTCCTGTGTTTGTTGTCCTCTCAGTCTGTCAGGTGGAGGTGAAGGAGGGGGTGGGATCTGTCCAGCTGTCCTTCAAAACAACAGAAAACCTGCCTGAAGATGCCAAAGTGCAGTGGAAGATCAGTGGTGAAAGAATGGTCCACGTGTATGAGAACGGCTCTGACCAGCCTGAAGAACAGGACCAGTTTTACAGAGACCGAACGAAGATGAATGAAGACCTGCTGAGAACTGGAGACCTCAGTCTGACCCTGAAACAGCCCACAGAGAGAGACAGTGGAGAATACAGATGTGTAGTCAAAACAGAGGAGATCAAGAGATACAAAACAGTGTTGCTCACAGTCAAAGGTTTGTGTGTTTGTTTGTTTGTTTGTTATTTTCATAGTTCCTGTCTGACTGTCTTGTGTCTCCTCTGCAGGGAGAGTTCAGGTCCAGGATCAAACAGGGGACATCAGGAACAGAAGCAGCTCCATTGATCCGACTCCTCTGATGGCTGATCAATCAGTTTGATCTGTGTGTTCTTTGATTATTGATCAGTGATGTCAGAGTGGAGTCAGTGTGATGTTGTTGTTGTGTGTTTGAGACTTTTAGTGTCCATGAAGGTCTCTGCTGCCGTAGATCCTCTGAACTGTGACAGAGGTCTCACTCTGGAGGAAACTCTCAGCACTTTCATTTTATTTACAGCACTTGAGATTATTTATTTATTATTGATTATGATCGTGGCTCAAGAGTTGGGAGTTCGCCTTGTAATCGGAAGGTTGCCGGTTCGAGCCCCGGCTTGGACAGTCTCGGTCGTTGTGTCCTTGGGCAAGACACTTCACCCGTTGCCTACTGGTGGTGGTCAGAGGGCCCGGTGGCGCCAGTGTCCGGCAGCCTCGCCTCTGTCAGTGCGCCCCAGGGTGGCTGTGGCTACAATGTAGCTGCCATCACCAGTGTGTGAATGTGTGCGTGAATGGGTGGATGACTGGATATGTAAAGCGCTATATAAATACAGGCCATTTACCATGAGAGATTTTTTTTTTAAACTAACTTGGAAAAATACCAGTTTTAAAAAATATCTGCAGCATCACATTAATGTAAGCGTGCCTTCACTTCAGTCACAATCATGGTGTCAACGTATTAAAGGTGTTTGTCTCAAACTGACCTGTGACCAGCTTCACTCAGTGTGAGCTGTTGATTATTTCTCTTTGTTTATTAGTTGGATCTGCACACAGAGGTCAAGACTGATATTTTTTACATTTTGTATTTTTATAATGATAAACTGTGAAGTAAAAACTTTGCTCACAATCACAGTCTTCACCAGAGTAACATCAAAGCAGTAATCTTTAGCCAAGTGTGCGCCATAGTAAATCCAGTTCACTGTGTATTTCTGCCTTACCCTTGTACATATTACCCCAGTCCCAAGTATACTTGTGTAGTTAATTCCCATGTGATCATTGTTATCACTGCCTACACTTAGTCACTGTTTCACTCCACCTGTATATAGCAACTGAACTCCACACCAGTGAGGTCTATATGGCTCACACCGTGACAAAGACTTCAACACTGCATCTAAATGCTGAAGTACTTTTTACTGACATTTACAGAAAGAACTGTTTGAAGAAACTTAATGTGCAGAGAGAAAATCTCCTGAACTCAACCTTTACTACAATCTCTGTGGACACGGGCAACTGGAGACCTGATGGTCCTGTTATACTTCTTTACAATCAGAGTCAACAGTAGAGAAATCTGACTGTGCTTCAGCACAACAAGAACAAAAAGCATTTCAAAAATGCTGCTGATGCACTTTAAATGTCGTCTGAGCAGAGAATCACTTTTGCTTTGCTGTGTAGTGTGGGACAGCACAAAAGCACTGAGGACTCTTTTGTTGGTATTTAGAGAATTCAGACAGCTCTGACCCTTCAATCTCACTTCACTCCGTTATACGGATCATTTATTTTCCCATTATACTGCCTGTATCCACCCACTGAAAATGGACGTGGATGGTGCTGTTCATTGACTGCAAGCAGACTGGTTGCCATGTGTGCCAGAATAGGGAAGCAGGAGAAATCTAAAAAAAACTGCAGATCACTCAGTTTCACTTCAGCTCTTTGTATGTTGGCTGGTAGATGGTACAACAATAGCACAGACAGGAGTGGCCCACAGACTGACCACGTTTACTGTTTCTCTTCATTTATTGGTTGGTCTGCACAGGGACTACAGATGAGGCCAAATCTGATATTTTTACATTTTTGTAATTTTATAAACTGTGAAATAAAAACTTGATAAGGTTTCATTTGATCAGTGTTCTTCTTCTTCTGTGGTGTTTCTGATGCTTCTGATGTGTTTGGGGCTGAATGTGGGCTTCAGGAAAGTTCGATTTAAGATTTTTTTAAACTTCATAACGTCACAGAGAATTAAAATTAGGACCAATTTAAAAAGTTTGACAGAAACTTTGGCATGTATGTCTACGCTTTGTTTCTGTCCTTTGGTTCATTAAATGCCTCAGAGCCTGCAGAAACAAACTGTCTCACACATTAAAATGTGAATTTGTTTGCACACAGACAAAAACATCTTCCTCCTCTACGCCGATGTAACAAGATAAATTGGATTAG
This sequence comes from Copadichromis virginalis, assembly GCF_057382275.1. NCBI lineage: Eukaryota > Metazoa > Chordata > Actinopteri > Cichliformes > Cichlidae > Copadichromis > Copadichromis virginalis. The sequence continues at coordinate 11,853,603 of NC_140620.1, forward strand.
AACAGTTTGTGCTGCATATAAAAATAAATAAATCCCACTACATTCACTGAAACCTCATCAGTTAAAACTAACAGCTTATGTTTAATAATTGAGAGTTATATTTGCTTTTACTGAAGTCATTTTCTTTGTATAATAAGAATATTATCAGTGGTGCCTGGTGATGACCACACTGAGCTTTCCCCCATACTTACATAAATCATGTCCTGTTTTCCTCTGTGATCCTCGAGGCCTCAGAATAATCCTGCTGTGCAGCTCTCTGCTGTTGTCCTGTGAAAGCAGCAGATCCATAATGCAGACTTCTGTTTGTGTCGTTAGACGCTCTGAATACTGGTTTATCACAGTCCACACAGAGCTGTTTAGAGTCCACTTCAGGAGTGACGGCTGCCACAGTGCCCTGCTTACCTGACCTCTGCTGGATTGTTGGTTCAGGCCACATAACACCAGGTTATCATGTCAGATCTTTATTTCACATGAACCCACAGAGACTTTAAATCAGCAGGAATCCAGATGAAGCCCTGAAACAGCAACATGACCTCATTGATGGGCAGCTAACTTGGTGTTGAGGAGTTTGCCTCAGGCCTCCTCTGCTCAGACGACAGCATGCTGTTTCCAAACCAGGACAAAACATAGAAGTAGTATGTGGGCAGGGTGAAATGTACCGTGGTACTCCTTTTCACACTCCACAGGTTATCAGGTATGTTGGAGTTGTCCACCTCAGTATCAGGCTCAGAGCTGCTGAATCCAAACTCCTCTCCTGTCATAAAGGCCACCTGGTGAATAATTCCTCATTTTGAGCTTTAAAGATCAGCAAATATCTGACCTCTCAGTTTTCTCCCTCTCTTTTCACACACGCAGTGTTTCAGATATTCATAAATACAATCTTCTGAATATTAACTTCCACTAAATAGGCTAAAGGTAAAGTCTGATGAAACTAAGTTTCTTTCATTTTAGCACAAACTTTTCAGTTATGAGGAGGCGTTCCGTTTCCTCATACTTTCCATCCTGTTCATCCACTTTTCTGTTAGCCACGCCCCCACAGGTGAACCAGCAAATCACTGCCTCCGTTCTCACAAACGTCTGATCTGTGGCCGGTCAGACTTCATTCCACAGATGTGCTTTAACAAAGTGTGAAGCTGAACTCTGAGCTGTGACAGTGAAGCAGTGTGAGAGTGTCAGTAGATGATCAGCAGAGGAAAGTGAAGCTGCTGTGAGCTGATGTCCTGAAGGGCTTTTAAAGAGTCTCTGAGTTTGACAGGAACATGAAGATGTTTGTGGTGTTTGTGATCCTCCTGCACGGTAAGTACACCTTCCTCTCTCTGCTCTCATCATCAGCTTTTCTTTCATCTCTCTCTCTTTAATGTGTTGAAGTGCAGCAGGAGGAGATTTCCATCAAACACTGGATTCAGATCAAACTAACAATCCAAAGCAGCAACTTTCAAATCTCTGGATTCTTCTTGGTGCCTTTCAGATGAGCTCATATTACAATCAGCTGCTGTGTGTGTGTGTTTGCTTTCTGTGTTTGTTGTACTGTCCTATGAATAAATCAGATTCCTGGAAACATGCAAACTGTTTGTTTGTTTTGCTTAAGTTTTTACTTGTATTACGACTGCTGTGTGTTGTGGGTCAATGTTTGAAAAACAGTGGGTCACCCACGACCCAGGACCGCGACACTAGGGCAACATTTTTACAGATTGATATATATTGGTTCTCTTTTATTTTACACTTGACAAAGCAAAAAATACCAGCAAGTATGAAAGACGTTTGTGATTAAATCTAAACCGAAAAGGAAAAAAAGTCCGGGAATGCAAGTTTTGCTTTCTCTTTCTCTGTTGTCAACACTTCAGCTTAAGTGAGCTCACACTCAGTGTGTTTAACCCAAACCCCCAGGCAGATGGCCACAGATCACTTTTAAACACAGAAATGTGCGCTCATTTCATTCATAGTTTTCAAACTGGTTGACTTGCTTTCTGTCAACAGGAGACTGCATAAATCAGGCCTTTATGGTTGTATTGCTGCTAAGAAACCATGACTAAGGAAAAGCAACAAGCAGGAGAGATTTGTTTGGGCTAAGAAACACAAGGAATGGACATTAGACCAGTCGAAATCTGTGCTTTGGTCTGATGAGTCCAGAATTGAGATCTCTGGTTCCACCTGACGTCTCTTTGTGCCACACAGATGTTAGATAGATGGTCTCTACATGCATGGTTCCAGGATATCAGAGATTCCAGAGGTCCTCTTCCACTTAGGTTATTTGTGTAGTAGCACAAACAGCACCCTGTTCTCATCGCTTGCTCACTTATGCCTTCTTGTTCCAGTAGCCCACACCTGACCCGAGCCAGTATGGGTTATGTTTTCTGCCTCTCGCTCATATCCGAAGGTAGGCTTGGTTAGCATCGGGGATGCAGACATATGCCCACGTCTGCGGCTGGTCAGTGACTAAAGTATTAAAGTACTGGTAAAGAATGTACAGAAATATAAATCTCCAGTTCACCTATTAACACCTTCTGCCAGATCATGTGATGACATTTTATTTATGTCCTAATTTAGCAGTCGCAGAGGTATGTCTGATATGTTGAACATGAAACACGAAGTGTTGAGCTGAAATCTGGTCAGAATGAATCCCATCGTAGGTATGTCACAGGTTAGTCTGGTTAGACTGGCACACTGACAGCACAGCACAAGCACACTGACATCCACTTTTGTGCAGACAATATAAAATGTGTCCTGTAGTTGCGGGTAAGACCATCCTCGCATCACAGGAAAGTGTGTGTAAAGACTAGTAAGAGCAGCAATATTTACCTAACAGTTTAACGTTGGAGAAATTATGAGCACAGATCAGCGCAGACACCTCTATTGCTCTTTAGCATGGTAGTCCCAGGTAAAGTCACACTATTATTTTGTTTAAAACCCTTAAAAGGCCCTGGGACAATTTTTGGTCCCTAGAGCCTTTAAAGGGTGCATTTTTTAAGGGCCTAACAGGGGCAAAGTGTCAGCAGACTGATGTGTGTTTTAAAAACAACAAGCACAGACCAGTTTATTTAAAGATAAAATATTGTTCATTTCACGGGGCAGCACGGTGGCACAGTGGTTAGCACTGTTGCCGCACAGCAAGAAGGTCCTGAGTTCAATTCCACCATCAGCCCGGGGTCTTTCTGTGTGTAGTTTGCATGTTCTCCCCGTGTTTGCGTGGGTTCCCTCCGGTACTCCGGCTTCCTCCCACCGTCCAAAGACATGCAGCTTGTGGGGATAGGTTAATTGGATAATCCAAATTGCCACTAGGTGTGAATGTGTGAGTGAATGGTTGTCTGTCCCTGTGTGTTGGCCCTGCGACAGACTGTACCCCGCCTCTTGCCCTATTACAGCTGGGATAGGCTCCAGCCCCCCCCCCCCCCCCACCCCCCGACCCTGAAAAGGATAAGCGGAAGCGAATGGATGGATATATCAGTCATCGGTCCTAAAACTAAGCAAGTCTGCTGTACACCTGCTGGACTAACACCATTTAATCTACAATACCTGTTAATCTGAAACACCAGCAGTTCTTAGCAGCATATTTGAATTAAGAGACAGACTATTAATTTTTGATAAACAATTGTCAGTGTAGCAATGGCAATGCCGACAGTGTAGAAGGCCGCTGAGAGGCTAAATTGAGCTCTTTACGGTGGCACGTTCACAGCAGTGGACATGAATGGCAGAAAACATCACTTTGAAATCAGTCCGTGATGTAAGAGTGATGAGAATAGAACTCAATACAAAATATCTAAGCCTCACTCTCCTGCCACCTGTGGAGTAATCATGGAAGTAAGGTGAAACCACATCCATTGTAACAATTACCGGAAATTGATATTACCATGGTTACAAATGTGAGTCAGAACAATAACCAAAAAACCCATTCTGGCCCCTATAGATGATCTGTCGCAATTTAAATTTACTGGTAAGCACTATTGGAGAAGTCTCTGAGACAACCTGAAATTTGCACCCCCCGCTGACGCTTACTTAGAGACTCTGACTGTTACCATAGTCCTACCATAGGCACTAAATAGAAAAACCACCTCCACGGAGCAAGACCGGTTTGAAAGAGGAGTGAAAGAAGCCATCTATGTCCACTGTGAATGACCATCCTTGAACAGAGGGGGTGCCTAATGACACCCAGACGTGATTTTCTTTTGTTGGTAAATCCTTTGAAATTATTATCAAACCCATTTTCACACAGCAGTAATGGCAGAAACTGTTTCAGTAGTGGAAAAGCTAAATATCTCACGTTCTACCGCTTAGAAAATGTTAAAAACCCACACAGCAATGACCTGGTACAAGCCCATGGGACTATTGTTATTTCATAAGTAGTGGTATTAATAGTGTTTTTTGAAACCAGAAGAGACTAAATCGAAACATTGAGTGTGTGCTTTGATCTGGTGTCTTAAAATGTGTTTAACATTTTAAACAACACGTGTTATTTAAGAAACTTACATTTTGGTTTTTGCAGTAGGTTGATGGAACAATCTTATGTTTTTTGCACAAATAACAAAGGATGCTGCCAGAAACATACGAGATGTTAGATCTAAAATCAACAGTATTACATCTTGCTAGGTGATTGTATTACTGACTCTAAAGATTAAAAGCTTATTTCATTTACTTCAGTGTTTTTGATTAAATTTGATTTTTTTGTCTGTTTGTTAAACTTGTCCCAGAAGATGATGCTACTTGTATTCCATCATTTTAACAATGAGTCAAACCCACAACATGTATTTGACTTGAGTTTCTTTTTGTGTGTCCTCAGTTTCCCAGCATGCTCTGGCTGTGGTGGTGGAGGTGAATGAGGGGGAAAGGTCTGTCCTGCTGCCCTGTCTGTACTCAGGTTTTATACCTGACAACACCACATTGATGTGGACTCGCAGTGACCTGGATCCCAAATCTGTACATCAACGACGACAAGTAGGAGACGATGTTAGAGGACAAAACCAGCGTTACAGCAGACGCACATCAATGAATCGATACGCTTTCATTACAAAGGACTTCAGCCTCACTCTGAGGAAACCCACAAACACTGACAGCGGCAACTACACCTGCTCCATCAGTGCTGGAGGAGAAGAACGGAGACTTAGAGACATCCAGCTGTGGGTCAAAGGTCAGCAATAAATCCAAACACCAGTTTCAATTACAGGTCATGTGTCAGTACTGTAGCCAAAGGTCAGAGGTCAAACTGATGTACTAACTACGATACACTAACTGATGTTTTATCAGGTAGCAGGAACCTTTAGCACAGACCTAACACCTAAGTGGAGAGAGAAAAACATGAACAACCAAGCAGAAGAAAATATGATTGTACAAATTAGCATTTAGGTCCTACAGATTCTGCTCAGAAGTCTATGTGTTCATGTCAGTTGGGGGGGAACAGAAAACACATACATTTACAAACATTTACAAACTCTGGGTGATCAGAATCTTGATCAGAATCAGAGTTTTTATGCTAACCTGTTTATTTACTATTAAACCCCCCCCCCCCCCCGAGAATACATTATTAAAGGTTGCTGGACAGAGTCACTGGTCAGGAATGTAGATACTCATTCATGCTCTAGTTACCCGAAGGATTACTAGTGTTAATACAGTGGTTTCTTTTCTTCTCAGATGAGCAGGAACTGGTGACGGTGAGGGAAGGGTCAAAGTCTGTCATCCTGCCCTGCAGCACAAAACCTAACCTGTCTGAAGACACCACAGTGGAGTGGACTCGCTCTGACCTCGGACTCATAATGGTGGATGCTTATCCAAATAGAAAAGATGACCCTATGACTCAGGACGACCTTTACGCAAACAGAACAAAGATGAATGAAGACCTGCTGAGAACTGGAGACCTCAATCTGACCTTAAAAAACCCCACACAGAGAGACAGTGGAGGATACATCTGCACCATCTACAGGGACAAAGACATCCTGAGACAGAAAGTAGTGCTGCATGTCAAAGGTCATTGCTGTAGATACAAGTCAGAGGTTAGTGCTGCAGATACAGATCAGAAGTCCTATTTATTTTCATATAAAATGTCTCCACAGAACAATTTGCATATTGGGCCAGCCTTCTGGTGGGTATCGCAGGTTTCCTGGTTCTCCTGTTGCTTCTTGTGGTTTCTGGAGGTCTTTTATATTATTTTCGTCCCTATTTCAAGTCAGGTGAGTCCCTCACACTGCTCTACCCATAATTTCGATGGTGATTTGACTGTGTTCACATGAGATCTTCATGGTTTCTGTGCTGATGTGTGTGAGACATGGCCGACTGTGGAGGCTCAGTCTGTCTGTTCTTCTTCATCCAACATGTCTGCAGCGCTTTACAGGACGCTGCAGACTAGTTACCAAAGAACGAGTCAGGAACACATCAGGAACAAACTGAGACACAATCTGACTGAGACTAGAAGACAAGGAGGGACAGGGAGGTCATGTGACCATCACAGCTGCTGCTGATGTCATCATGTTGTGCTTTGTTGTCTCAGGTTACCAAAAAGTGGTGGATTCAGGGGTGGAGTCTGTCCAGCTGCCGTGCAAAACCACAGTTAAGTTCTTGAAAGATGCAAAAGTTGAGTGGGAGGACAGAGACAAAAGGAAGGTCCATGTGTATCAGAATGACTCTGACCAGCTTGGAGTACAGGACGAGTTTTACAGAGACCGAACGAAGATGAAGAGAAACTTACTGGAACCTGGAGACTTCAGTCTGACCTTGAAACATCCCACAGAGGGAGACACAAACACCTACACCTGCACCGTCTACAGCAAGGAGGGAAACATCCTGAGGAAGAAACAAGTGGAGCTGAAAGTGAGAGGTCAGTGTTGTGTAAGTTACAGGTTAGAACGTACTTTCATATGACATTTGTGACCTCCTTCAGTCTGAGCTGTTTGCATAACTAAGTCAGCAAAGGTAGAGCTTAGTGATCAGCATCAGATTATTGTAAAAATCTCAAAATATATCAGCAGGTTATTGCATGAAATGTAAAATGCAGTTTTAATTAACGTTTATATAATCTGCTCTTCTTTGTTTATTCATCTTGATGCATGCTCAATCATCCAGGTAAGTAAATCTCCAAAAGTTGATTCTGTTCATCTGGACGCAGCGTTTTGTGGGAGAAACGTTTCGTCACTCATCCAAGTGACTTCTTCAGTCTCAGCTGACTGCAGGTTTCCCCAAATCTTATAAACAGTACATTTGCATAATGACTGAAACCAGCCCACTGAAGAAACAATGAGCTGGGAGGTCAGTTCCTTCATCATTAATATGCAAATATTCATGACAGTTGATCAACAACCATGAGTATCATTCACAGAGAGTTGGGGAATGGCTGCAATCATTCAGTGGTGCTGTTTCAGTCAACCTCAGTCCTAGTATGTGAAACAACTTTCATTCCTTGAATTTTGAACACGAAAATTATTGTTTCATTGGTTGTGTCAATCCAGGTTAGGGCAACAGGTGACTGAATGAAAGAAGCTAGACACAGTCATAGGACTAGAGCACCCTCTATAAATTTTTATGTTTTCCTCCTGAGTGGACCACCATGGTAACTGATGGTTAAGACATCAGCTGGTCTGCAACAGGTTATGTTCAGAGTTTCAGGGTCAATTTACCTGCAACTGCTGATGAAGAAAAAGTCTCAATGTGTTTGTGTTTGGTCCTAATCTGCTGCCTGTCTGTTTGACATGCTGGATTTCCAGCTGATAGATGACAGATTAGAAACTGATCAGTCTATTGATCACACAATATTCCATCAATAGAACTGATTTGACTTTGATTTGTGTAACAAAGTGATTTCCACGTCTCCTTCATGATGTGACAGTGTCAGAGCTGAATGCACTTGTAGAGTATCATGTTTTTATGGCTCACATTTAAAGTGTTGCAGCTCTAATGTACAGCTGTCATATTAGAAATAGAAGCAGCTCTGATTTTAGTGCTCAAAGAAATCTATGAAGTGATGAATTCACACATGAACAGTTTTCTGCAGCGTTCCTCTCGGCCTTATTTGCAGCTCCACTCTTGTTTTTGCTCTAATAATTATTTCTCTCCATGAGCTGTTTCTCTGCCTGAAGGAGGCGCCACTCCATCGCTTCATTTAGTGCAGAACAAGAGTCACATGATGCTTTAGACTCCCCCTTTAATGTAAATGAGCTCAGAGTTTAAATTCAGAAATTCTTGTTAATAGATAAAGCCTTAAATCAGCATCCTGATAAATATGATCTCCAACTGGGGTTTTAGATTTGTTGTTTCACTTACACAAACAGAGTACTGGATATATTGAACTTGACTCTGGATGTATTATAGTAACACCAAATTCTTAAATAAACAATCAGCTCACAACACTGTCTCTGATCACTGGAGCAATGCGACATATTTCAGACTGGAATCAGTCAAACGGGTTTGGACTGCTAATATTTCACTTCATCCAGTCATCTTGTGTTTTCCTATTCTCTCAGTCCCTCAGGTGGAGGTGGATTCAGGAGAGGAGTCTGTCCAGCTAATCATGAAAACCAAAGTTTCCCTGCCTGATGATGCTAAAGTAGAGTGGATGGACAGAAACATATTGAAGGTTCATGTGTATCAGAATGGCTCTGACCGGTATGAAGAACAGGACCTGCATTACAGAGACCGAACACAGTTAACAAAAGACCTGCTGAAGACTGGAGACCTCAGTCTGACCCTGAAATACCCCACAGACTGGGACAGAGGCATCTACACCTGCACCGTCTACAGCAGGGAGGGAAACATCCTGAAAAAGAAACAAGTGGAGCTGAAAGTCAGAGGTCAGTGCTGTACAAACATGTCAGAGGTGAGAACAATGTTATTGAGATCTGTTTCTCTGAATGAAATCAAATGAGGCAACACAGGACATTTTTTATACTACAAGCATCTATTCTATAACATACGTCCAGCAGAGGTGGGAAGTAGTGAAGTACAAATACTTTTCCAGGAATCTGTACAAGCTTGAAGGACAAAGACCTTATATATATATATAATTTTTTTTCAAGAATTTCAGGCAAACATTTTTCACTTTATCATTACATATTTATTTACATTATGTGCAGAACTTTGAGGTGAAAATCAGCTTAATCCAAAAAGAAAGCTTCTTTGATCTGGTGGAGTCTAAAACAATATATGTACCTGGCCTAATACATTTTAGTGTATTTTACTCAGTATAGTTTTAAACGAACAACCAAACAAAAAACATAAATGAAATATTAAACTTGAACCAGTACCAGACAGAACCTTCACATTTGCTCTTGGAATTAGAATATTAAAAGCTTGTGTCTATAAGAAAATTATTTCCTTTATTAGTTAGATTGAAATGAACGACTGTTTGATTTGGTGATTTACAGTGGAATTATGTAAATGGTCAAATTGTAACGTTTTATCCATTTTCCGTTGTTAAAACTTGATTACCAGTTGTAATGACCATCTTTCATTTAGAACGACACATATTGTGAAGAAAGGGCAACTTCTTTATGACAATCTGCAAATGAATGTGAATAAATGAAACAGAAAGCCTAGTTAACAGAGGGTTGATAATCACCATTGTGACAGACATGATCACCTCCAGGTTTTAGGTTTGGTTGAACGCAAACGCAACTCTGGATATGTTGAAGTTGCATGAACATGTTCAGATTTTCTTGCACTGGACATCTTGATTCCCTTTCAAAGACATATTAAAGTATAATAAAGCAGTGACTCCAGCCAGATGACAAAAACACTGAATTCTTTAAGAAACAGTCAGGTGTGTAGGACTGTAAATGTTACTTCTTATCCAGTCGAAGAAAAAGTGCTGGTGCTGCTGTTTGTAGTGCTCATGTTGTGCTTTGTCTTCTCAGTTCCTCAGGTTGGGGCAGATTCAGGGGTGGAGTCTGTCCAGCTGCCCTGCAAAGCCATAATTGATCTGCCTCGAGATGGTAAAGTGGAGTGGAAGGATGGTTCTTACAGGACAGTTCACGTGTATGAGAACGGCTCTGACCAGCCTGAAGAACAGGATCACCGTTACAGCGGACGAACAAAGATGAATGAAGACCTGGTGGAAACTGGAGACCTCAGTCTGACCCTGAAATACCCCACGGGCTGGGACAACCATACTTACACCTGTAATGTCTACAGCAACAAGAGAAACATCCTGATGAAGAAACAAATGGAGCTGAAAGTCAGAGGCCAGTGATGCAGTGTCTGTGTGTCTTTGTGTGTGTTTCCAATATGTGTGAGTTTCCATCTATCCATTTTCTTCTGCTCATCTGGGTTCAGGTTACAGGTGCAGCAGCAGAAAAGCTAAGCCCAGACCTTGCTAACCCCAGTGTCCAGTGAGTGAGGGTACGGACGTAGAACGACTGGTCTACAGCTTTACTTTTGTGGTTACCTCTGGTTCTCCATTGTGGTTCTCCACAATGGACTGGTGCAGTGTTGAAATCACTGCAGCTGTAGCTCCAACCATTTAGTGGGGCACAAAGCTTGGTTAGATGAGACAACCTTGTATTTTTATTTCTTAATATGGGCAAGATTCCAACAGACAATGTCTGATCCAGTTTGTCTGGAAGAAATTTGACTGAAAGTGACACGTATCGGGAGAGAGTTCTCACTTCGGGCTCTGATTCTGATTCTTCAACTCTGAAAACCTGCTGCTGTCTGTACAGCTCATGTTGTGTTTCTTGTTCTCTCAGTGTGTCAGGTGGAGGTGGAGGAGGGGGCGGAGTCTGTTCATCTGCCCTTCAAAACCACACAAAACCTGCCAGAAGACACTAAAGTTGTGTGGTGGGACACTGATGACAGGAAGGTCCACGTGTATGAGAACGGCTCTGACCAGCCTGAAGAACAGCACCAGGGTTACACAGACCGAACGAAGATGAATGAAGACCTGCTGAAAACTGGAGACCTCAGTCTGACCCTGAAACAGCCCACAGAGAGAGACAGTGGGAGATACTGCTGTAAAGTCTATGGGAAGATGAACCGATACAAAGCAGCGGTGGTCAAAGTCAAAGGTTTGTTAATTTGTTAACTGTCTGTGTGTGTGTGTGTGTGTGTGTGTGTGTGTGTGTGTGTGTGTGTGTGTGTGTGTGTGTGTGTGTGTGTGTGTGTGTGTGTCTCTGACTGTCTTGTGTCTCCTCTGCAGGGAGAGTTCAGGTCCAGGATCAAACAGGGGACATCAGGAACAGAAGCAGCTCCATTGATCCGACTCCTCTGATGGCTGATCAATCAGTTTGATCTGTGTGTTCTTTGATTATTGATCAGTGATGTCAGAGTGGAGTCAGTGTGATGTTGTTGTTGTGTGTTTGAGACTTTTAGTGTCCATGAAGGTCTCTGCTGCCGTAGATCCTCTGAACTGTGACAGAGGTCTCACTCTGGAGGAAACTCTCAGCACTTTCCAGCAGCTCCTCCATCATGGAGGACGTTCCCTCACTGTAACAGGTGGAGGAGAGAGGAGAGGAAGCACAGGTGGATCCTCTGAGGAAGAGGAGCGTCCTACAACCACATGATCACATGACCAGAGTTGTTTATGATAAAGTCACATTGATGGGTTTTCAGAATTGTCTTTTACCTGTTATGTCACCATAGTAACTGACTGAAAACATCCATTTCTGTTGCTTATTATTATTTCTGTTTTTCTTTATTTCCAGCATGTAAATAATCAGTAAGCCACCATGACGGTATCACAGGAACATGTTCCAGTTTGAAGGTCGCTCTCTACCAAAGCAGACCTGTGATCACTTTAAGAACGTGACCTGTGGTCTGTATGTCGTCTGTCTTTGTCCTGGTCCTCGGGTTTGGGGCCATGTTTGAATTTTCGTTTGTATTTTATTGATTTATTTGTAATTAAATTATAAGTTATTCAAATTTGACAGGCAAGTTTAACTGATTCATAATTTTTTTCCATGTTTGTTCATGTTCATGTTTTCGGAAAGCACTTGGTAACAATGGCTTTGAAAATGTTTTCTGAATAAACTTTTTTATTATTATTTACTTTTTATAGTGTTTTTTGTTTAACCGTTAGATTTGTTTTCCCAGTCGATGTTTTCCTGGATGTTCCCGTCTCACCTTGTTGTGTTCATCTCTTTGTCCTCGTCTCTGTTATTATCTTCTTGTCTCTGAATTCATTTTGTTTTGATTTTACTTTTGTTTCCTGTCACTATTCATTAAAATCATGAAGAATGAAATCTACAATAAACTGTTCACTGTGTGATAAAAACAACATGATTTTTAAAAAGGCTTTGAATTTAAAATCTTACAAGTTTACAGTAGATGATTAAGAACTTCAATCTCTGTACGTGCTTTTAATGCTCGCTGCCATCTGCTGCCATCAGTGAGCTAAAGACAAACAAGTGTTGCTGCAGAAAAACTATTGTTATTACTTATTTTGGCCAAACAGCCACTTTTTCTCTCTTGCAGTGGCTTTTGTGGTGGCGCAGTGTTTATTTCATGCAGTGGGGTAAACCCAAATCATGAGATGGTAGCTAAGTAAAATGGTTATGAGTAAAAGAACGCATGTATTGCTAATTAATATCAAACGTAATATAATGAGTTACAGATTTCATTATTTTGTGTGAATTTCAGCGCCCCCTGCAGCCCAGGTAAAGCACTGGTAAGCCTTAAAAGTTTGTACCCGGGTTAGAGAGATCCCACACAGTTCTTTTTCCTGAACAACCAGGACAAAGTGACAGCCAAGCTTTAAATAAGTGACAAAACACTTCAGTTAAACGCACAGGAGCTTAAAGTGATTTTATTAGATAAAAAAGTGGAATGAATGAATCAGATTCAGATTAAAAACGAATATGATGCGTTTCAGAGTTACTGTTTAAGTTCATGTAAATGTGTATGGGTGCAATAAGCAAAACAAAAACAGAAACTCATTACAGCAAGTGACAAGTGTCTGGAGAAGCCTCCATCACAGCCAGTGTTACTGTGTCATACAGTAACAAACTGCTTTCTTTCCACATCTGTCTGCACAGTAACGGGACTTCCTCTGCGGTTAATTTATGCTTTCTATTTCGTGTTGCATTATTTTATTTTTAGAGCACGTTACCTGACTGGTTTTGTCCCTGCACTGTTCTGTGTAGCATCTTCAAATGTCCACTAGATGTCACAAAGACACAGTGAACGTGGAACATGCATGAACCTGTCGTGTGGATTGTGACATGCTCTGAATCCACAGACACGCACAACAACAGGAAAATTACACAAAATGCACTCAAAAGATTCAAGAGTTCGTTTTAACCTATGACATAACAGGATAGCCAACTTAACCTTTAATAACTATTCTTGAGCCAAAACGTCCTGTAAAAATTTGAACCTGAAACTTCCCCATAAACTCAGATTTCCAAGTCGGAGCAGCCCCACCAACCCCGACTTAACCATCAAAGACGGCAGCAGTGATTGTAAGGAGCGGTTCTGAATCAGGCCTGCATCAGCTGCGTGAGTCGCTGTGTAAACCACACACAGCAGTGCTCAGTCTGTGACTGTGCTGCAACAAACAAAAGTAAAGGCGTTCTTATGCATTTAGGCGTTTGGATGGTTCTACGTGCTGAGAAGCAAAACAAATCCTGTTTGTCGTGTTTTTCCTGGAACACACCAGCAGCTGTCAGTAGTTACAGCTGGAGGAAGGCGGGGCGTTCCCCTCACATACAAAACACAAAGTTCCAGGAACAGTGAGGCGTGTGTGGGAGCTCTGCTTTATCCAGGCTTACCGGACTTTGTGGCTGCTGTGGTTTATAAAGGAGGATGAAGATGTTGCTGTTTCTCCTCCTGAGCGGTAAGAAACTCTCTGAGCTCCGTTTACCTGTTTAACCTGCACTCAGTCACAGCACAGCGCCACAAATTCACTCATTCCCGGAAAACAGCGAGTGTGTGAACGATGTCTGAGAGGCCTAGGACCAACAGACTGCGGGCTTTCAGGTGAAAGTTTCTAGCAAGAGACACTAACTAACCACAGTAGCTATGTGCTACAGTAGCTCAGTGTGCGTGGGCGACGCTGATATGAGACATGAGTGCAGGGCTGATAAGCGTTAAGTCGCATGTGATTATTAACAATGTTTGGAGAAAACGACACGAGGTCAGTGTGTTGCTGTCGGTCATCAGAAAGCAAACACCTCTTGTCTTCCCTGCTCTGCTGTGTGGTTTTCCTGCGATCTAAAACTATTTTACAAATGCGGACAAACCTGAAAAAATACTAATTACACAATATATTAAAAACCTAAATGCATGTGAGGAACCGTGGAGTCATTTTTGACTAGCACATGTCCTTCAACGCACATATTAAACAAATATGTAAGACTGCTTTCTTCCATTTGTGCAACATCTCTAAAATTAGAAATATCCTGTCTCAGAGTGACGCTGAAAAACTAGTTCATGCATTTATTACTTCCAGGTTGGACTGTTCATTATTATCAGGATGTCCAAAAAACTCACTGAAAAGCCTTCAGCTGATCCAAAATGCTGCAGCAAGAGTCCTGACAGGGACTAGAAAGAGAGAGCATATTTCTCCTGTTTTGGCTTCCCTTCATTGGCTTCCTGTTAAGTCCAGAATTGAATTCAAAATCCTGCTCCTCACATACAAGGTCTTAAATAATCAGGCCCCATCTTATCTTAATGACCTTGTAGTACCATATCACCCTATTAGAGCGCTTCGCTCTCGCTCTGCAGGCCTACTTGTTGTTCCTAGAGTATTTAAAAGTAGAATGGGAGGCAGAGCCTTCAGTTTTCAGGCCCCTCTTCTGTGGAACCAGCTTCCAGTTTGGATTCAGGAGACAGACACTATCTCTACTTTTAAGATTAGGCTTCAAACTTTCCTTTTTGCTAAAGCATATAGTTAGGGCTGGACCAGGTGACCCTGAATCCTCCCTTAGTTATGCTGCAATAGATGTAGGCTGCCGGGGGATTCCCATGATGCACTGAGTGTTTCCTTTCCAGTCACCTTTCTCACTCACTATGTGTTAATAGACCTCTCTGCATTGAATCTGTAGCGACTTCCTCAGTCGCTAGAGGCCGGGGACTGAGCTTGCCTATTTGCCTGATGCGCTGTCAACTTTACGCAATAATGCGAGAGGTGGAATTGCTTACTTGTTTATTAAAGTGCTTGAAAAGTTTACAGAGCAATAAAACATCACAGGCTCTAACGCAACAATTAAGGGGAAACTCGTTGTGCTGCGGTCAACAAAAACTACGGCTACCCAGCCCTCTGTCAAAATCAAACCAGTGAAAGACAGACTGACAACGCTCTCTTAATGCCACCGCTAGCACCCATGTGACTCCCATTACACATCACCATAGCAACCAAACAAATGAAAACCCAGTGATCATCAAAAATTCAATACATTTAGTTATGGCTCCTACAGAATCAAATCTGTTATATGATTGTTGGGTTTTTCTCTGTATCTACTGTACAATATAAAGCGCCTTGAGGCGACTTTTGTTGTGATTTGGTGCTATATAAATAAAATTGAACTGAATTGAATGTGCACCAATGGCCTGATACTCACAGATTATATCAATTTCTAATTATGCTTGAATTAACAAATTTCTAGTTATTTACAAATTGAAACAATAAAGGGCAATTAAGTTCTAGATTTTATTTATGTTTTGGTCATTTGTGTGTTTGTACATCTGGTTTCCGACTATGTCACTTTTCATTCATCATTTAAACTCTGGGTCAAACCCACAACATGTATTTGATTTGAGTTTCTCTTTGTGTGTCCTCAGTTTCCCAGCATGCTCTGGCTGTGGTGGTGGAGGTGAGTGAGGGGGAAAGGTCTGTCCTGCTGCCCTGTCTTTTCTCAGGTATTACACCTGAGGACACCACAGTGATGTGGACTTGCAGTGACCTCGATCCCAAATCTGTACATCAACGACGAGAAGGAGGAGACGATGTTAGAGGACAAAACCAGCGTTACAGCAGACGCACATCAATGAATCGTTACGCTTTCATCATTAAAGACTTCAGCCTCACTCTGAGGAAACCCACAAAGACTGACAGCGGCAACTACACCTGCTCCATCAGTGCTGGAGGGAAAGAACGGAGACTCAGAGACATCCAGCTGCAGGTCAAAGGTCAGCAACAAGCCCAACACCTGCTGTAATTACAGGTCAATACTCTAGTCAAAGGTCAGAGGTCAAACTGACGCAAATTAATTCCCAAAGTCTTGTAAAAATACAGATGAAACCCGCAGCATCATTTAGCACAGATGTAACCTCAGAGGAAACACGAACAACAAAGCAGGAGATGACTGCAGAGAACTGCTGCAGCCTCTGGAAAATGTGACAGACTCATGTCAGCTCGTGTGCAGAGGGCTGTGTTTACAAATTCAAATTCAAATTCAAATTTTATTTGTCACGTACACAGTCATACACAGTACGATATGTAGTGAAATGCTTGGACAACTGCTCGTGACCTAAAGAGAACAAAAAAGGAAAGGCTATGAATAAGATAGGAAATAAATATGAAAAATTAAAAAGGGTAAATTTAACTAGGAAGGAATAAAATATAAATTAAGGTTAAAAATGAAATAACTGTACAACACAAATTAGAATGAAGGGTAAATTTAACTGGGAAGGAATAAGATAAAATATATAAATTAAAGTTGAAAATAAAATAACTGTACAACAAAATACACAATATAGAACTATATAAGAATGTATGAAGAAATCTAGATATAAATAAATATATACACAATAACAGCAGCTGTACAAGTATTAACTGGAAATGAAGAATATAGTGACCAGTGTTGTGCAAAAACAATGTCCAGAAAGTCCAGTGTGTGTGTAAGAACCATATGTGTGGGTCAGTACTGTGTGGTGGTGTGATTGAGAGACCGTATCGCCTGCGGGAAGAAGCTCCTCCTCAGTCTCTCTGTGTTGGTCTTCAGGGAGCGGAATCGCTTTCCTGACCTCAGCAGAGAGAACAGTCTGTTGTTGGGATGGCTGAGGTCCTTCACGATCTTCCTGGCCTTGGTCCAGCACCGCCTGCTGTAGATTGAGTGCAGGTCAGGGAGCTCGGAGCGGATGGTGCGCTCAGCTGACCGCACAACCCTCTGTAGAGCTCGTCTGTCCTGCATGGTGCTGTTCCCGAACCAGGTTAAGATGTTTCCCGCCAGGATGCTCTCTATGGTGCACGAGTAAAAGTTCCTGAGCACCTTGGAGGGCAGTTGGAAGTCTCTCAAGCGTCTGAGGTGGTAGAGACGCTGTCGGGCCTTTTTCACCACGGTGTTGATGTGACAGGACCATGACAGGTCCTGCGTGATGTGAACTCCGAGGTATTTGAAGCTGTCCACTCTCTCCACTGGGCACTCGTTGATGACGGGGGTCTGGTAGTTCCTCTCCTGCTTAGTGCTGAAGTCCACTATCAGCTCCTTTGTCTTACTGACGTTTAGAAGGAGGTTGTTCCTCTGGCACCAGTTCTCCAGTTCTCCAGTACCACACATATTTCTGTAAATATGTAAATAAATGACATTCTATGCATCACCCAGCACAAAACACTCAGAGGAATTTTGCTGCCACTTTTACAGTTGACACTTTGGTTTCTTGTTCTCTCAGACCAGCAGGTGGAGGTGACGGTGAGGGAAGGGTCACAGTCTGTCATCCTGCCCTGCAACACAACAACATCTGACCTGCCTGAGGACACCACAGTGGAGTGGACTCGCTCTGACCTCGGACTCATCACAGTCCATGAGTATTCTAACAGAAATGATGACCTTATGACTCAGGAAGAAGTTTACAGAGACCGAACGAAGATGAGTGAAGACCTGCTGAAAACTGGAGACCTCAGTCTGACCCTGAAACACCCCAAAGTGAAAGACACGGGACGATACATCTGCACCATCTACAGGGACAAAGACATCCTGACACAGAAAGTAGTGCTGCAGGTCAAAGGTCAGTGCTGTAAGTTGAGGTCAGAGGTCAGTTTTCTAGATACAGGTCAGAAATCTTTTTTTATGCTTCTCCACAGAACCATTTCCATCCTGGTCCAAAGTTTTAGTGGGTCTCCTGGTTCTCCTGGTTGTTCTTGGGGTTTCTGGAGGTCTTTTTTTTCATTTGCGGCAGTATTTCATGTCAGGTGAGTTTCTTCTACTACACTACCCATAATGCCGAGCGTTAGCAGGTGTCTGCACATTTTTCAAACCTCTTTTCCCCACTCTGCGACACACCTGCCGGGGATCAAACACTGGTTTGTGGCTCTATAAAAAGGAACTCCGTAAACCTTTGACATCTGACAAAAAGTCAGAGCACTCTTGAGACAACCATTCATTTAGTGTTAATGGTGATAACTTCATCAATTTCTTCACAAATACAATTTTAACCATTAGAGAAAGAATTACCCACAAGATCAAGGTGGCACGGAGGGAGGTTAGCCAAGTATCGGAGCTGCAGAAAGGTGCTACAAGAAGGTGCCTAAGAAGTCCAGCAAGCTGTCAATGTCTGAGGCCTTGCAAACTGCCAACCAAATACGCACAGACTTGACCAACTGCCAAAAAATGTAGTCAGATGATAACAAATTGAGAAGGTCCTACCAGTGGCTGGACAAAGCTGGACAGAGGCACTAATCATGGCAGCACAGGAACAAGCTCTGAGCACAAGATCCATAGAGGCTGGGGTCTATCACACCAGGCAAGACCCCAGGTGCAGGCTGTGTAAAGATGCCCCAGAGACAATCCAGCCATAACAGCAGGGTGCAAGATGCTAGCAGGCAAGGCATACATGGAACGCCATAACCAAGTGGCCGGCATAGTGTACAGGAACATCTGTGCCGAGTATAACCTGGAAGTCCCGAGGTCAAAATTCTCCTAGGGTGGTGGAGAATGACCGAGCTAAGATCCTGTGGGACTTACCAACTGGATATAGTGGTGATAGACAAACAGAAGAAGACGGCTGTAGTGATAGATGTAGCTGTACCGAGCAAGCTCAGGGTACGCAGTGTTATTGTATATGCATGTTTCTGCTTTAATCTGCTGATGCTGCTTTGGGCTTGGTGGAATTTAAACACAACAACATTGCTGGCAGAGGTAATGTGATTTCACTATAGTGTAAATTGCATAAACCAGCACATCAAGCAGGAAGTCTAGATTGATTCTCTCTTTAACAAAACCTAAACTCTGATCCAATTCAAAGCTTAGACAGAGCTGAGTGGATTCGACATGTTCTCATTGCCTTGAAGCCTTCTGAATGTCTTCCTTTCTGATGAAAACCCAGAAGTCCTGAGTAGTCTTTCAGGCATGGTATTCATCAGCCCCAGGCTGAGGCTCAGTCTGTCTGTTCTTCTTCATCCAACATGTCTGCAGCACTTTACAGGACGCTGCAGACGAGTTACCAAAGAACGAGTCAGGAACAAACTGAGACACAATCTGACTGAGACTAGAAGACAAGGAGGGACAGGGAGGTCATGTGACCATCCTGTTGTGCTTTGTTGTTCCCTCAGTTTACAAGGTGGTGGTGGATTCAGGGGAGGAGTCTGTCCGGCTGCCATGCAAAGCTATGGTCAGATTACCCAACGATGCTAAAGTGGAGTGGATGGACAATTCCATTTCCAACAGGAAGGTCCACGTGTCTGACCAGGTTGGAGAACAGGACGAGGTTTACAAAGACCGAACAGAGATGAAGAGGAACCTGCTGAAACCTGGAGACTTCTGTCTGACCCTGAAATACCCCACAGACAAAGACACACACACCTACACCTGCTCGGTCTACAGCCACGAAGGAAATCGTCCAATCATGAGCAAGACGGTGGAGCTCATTGTCAAAGGTTAGTCGTGTGTTTATATTCAGAACTCACATATATTTCATATAATCCACATCTGTGACCTTTTAAACACGAATTTCATTTTATATATGTATATGTATGTACATATGTGTTTGTGTGTAATATAAAAATAGATCTCCATGGTAACTGAACACATCAGCTGGTCTGCAGCAGGTCATGTTCAGAGTTTGAGGCTCAAAGTGTCCCATTTTCACTGATTGTTTCCCGACGACATGCTTCACGTGTGATATGGATCCTCTGCTGAAGGAATCTGCTTTCTATCCACAACCTGTTGATCCGTGTCTGACTAACAGCAGCGCAGGAAGCCCTGCAGTTACAGAGAAACTGTCTGAGTCGCATTGTTGCTGCAGTTTACCTGCAACTGCTGTGAAGAAAAACAGGATTTAGATTTTGTTGATCCAGCTAAAACAAAGAAAGTATGGATATGTCGACCTTGTTTCATAGGACACCTCTGTGATAATAAGTGCAGTATCATTGTCTTTCAAAGACTGCAAATAAAGCTTTTATTCTAAAATGACACTGAGTTCATTAGAAACCAGCTCTGCTGCTGATTGGACATCAAAGGCAGCTTCAGGGGAATCAGTCAAACATGTTTTAACTACAAATATTTAACTTCAGTGCAAAACTTATTGTGCTCAGTGCTCTGTTGTTGTTTCAGTCCCCCAGGTGGAGGTGGTGGATTCAGGTGTAGAGTCGGTCCAGCTGCCCTGCAAAGCCACAGTTAATCTGCCTGAAGACGCTAAAGTGGAGTGGACGGACAGTTCACACAGGAAGGTTCACATATGGCAGAACAGACCTGGCAACCTTGAAGAACAGTTTGTGTTTTACAAAGATCGAACAGAGATGAAAAACAACCTGCTGACAACTGGAGACCTCAGTCTGACCCTGACATACCCCACTGACTGGGATGGAAAGACCTACACCTGCACCGTCTACAACGGACAGGGAAACACCCTGATGAAGAAACAGGTGGAGCTTAAAGTTAGAGGTCAGATAATACTTTGATTTTCACATGTGATGTACATAATATGGACATATCACCCTTTTAACACTAATGTATCGCCATACTTTATCCTCCTGGTGAGTTAGGAAAGATCGAGCTTACTGATCGGCAACAGTTTGGAAATCGTTCAGCATGAAGCTGAAGGAGAAACTGTCAGAGCAAAATCTTAAAGTGAACTCTGAAGCTGATCTGCAGACATCCCAGCGAGGTTGTACAACAATAAATACAACAATAATCTAGACAAGGACGCCCAACACAAAGAAACTCTACTTGGAAATCTTTCTTAAGTGAATCTGTTTCTGCTTTCTCGTTATTACATTGGAGAAGATTCTCAGCAATCCTACTTTTAATGGTCTAAGCATCAATTCCACATCTTTAACTTAACATCAAAAAAAGAGATGTACAACTGAATGTCATCTGCATTGTGTAACAAGTAATGTCAAAGTGCCGGAAATCTGGTGAAGCGGGAACGTATATAACAGAAATAGTATGAGTCTCCAAAACTGAACCTTTTGGCACACCATAGGCATGATAAGCAGAAGAGGACCTGTGCATCCACGTAATCATCAGCTGTGAACAACAGTACAAAACACTGAGACATGGACAGGCAGTAAAGTCCAAGCTTCATTAATCTCATATGAGAGGGAAGAAAACAGTGTCAGCTCAAAGAGAAATTTTCCCTCACAGCTCATGTTGTTTGTTGTCCTCTCAGTCTGTCAGGTGCAGGTGGAGGAGGGGGCGGAGTCTGTCCAGCTGCCCTTTCAAACCAAGAAAGACCTTCCTGCAGATGCTAAAGTGGTGTGGTGGGACATTCATGACAGGAAGGTCCACGTGTTTTCAGACCAGGCTGGAGAACAGGACCAGGTTTACAGAGACCGAACAGAGATGAATAAAAACCCGCTGAAAACTGGAGACCTCAGTCTGACCCTGAAACAGCCCACAGAGAGAGACAGTGGGACATACAGATGTAAAGTCTACGGGAGAACCAGCAGATACAAAAAAGTGCAGCTCAGAGTCAAAGGTTTGTTTGTTTGTTTCTTGTATAGCTGTACTTGTACTGTATAGCTCTGTGTAAATAATCATTCTGTACATTCAATAATCTTTAACCCTACAACTGTTTACAACTTGCATAGTTCCCATTTCTGTATAACTGTATATCTCAGATTTCTGTAAAGTTATTTATTTCATATTCTGTATAGTTTTTCATATTTATATCCTGTACATAGTGTTAAGGTTCAAATATTGAGGAAGGAGAGTACAAACCACCCATGGTCCAGAAGCTCTTGGTCAAACAATTGATTTTAATGAATACACACGTGTGGGAAGAACACTCTGTACGCAGACAGCAAGTGGTCTTCGACTTAATCAAAGCATACACAGATTTTTATAGCATCAGGGTTTGATTTACTGACGCCCCTTCATGCGTCACAGACAGGATATAGACATACGTCAATATCAAAACTACAATGACTTTTACCACCGTTCGAAAGAACATCATCTTCTATTTTCATGGCTGGCACTTCCTGTCTACCTTTCAGTTCTTGTCTTGTTCCTCTTTTACCGAGACACTTTCGCCGTTACAATCCAGACATGACTAATCTCTCTCTCCTCTAAATAAATCTAACTCGTGTGTGTGTGTGTGTGTCACGACCTCACATGCTCTCTGTGTCACCTCTTCACCTACTAACTGTCTGTGTCTCGTCCTCAAATGCTCTTTCTCAATTCACCTGTTGCACTTCTGACCTTTTACCAGAACAGAGGCTCATCCTTATGTGTTACAACCTAACTGAGACTATGTATATGTCATCTACTAAATAAATGTTTTAACCAAGAACCTCTACTAAAACCTTAATATAAAATGACCTGATATAAGTGTTTTGTAAGCATGTACGCAGTTTTAACCTTCTATAGCTCCAAGTCACTTGCACAATAGATTGTCCGGACATCGCGCCGAACAAAGCTTACAACCTCCAATTAATTGACCGAGCACCAACTCTTTAATAAGCACAGATATGCAATATGTATAAAATAGTTATAACTGCACCTGAAATACAAGGTTAACATAATAACTGTATGCATAACATCTTAAGGCCTTCTTAAAGCTATCTGTTACATTGTTAAAGCCTCGTCTTAGCCTGCTGCTCAAAATAACTTTCTGCTTTCACTTCTGCAAACTCTCTGCAAGCCTGTTTCCTGTCAGCCTGTGACTTAGTCTTTCTGAAAGACACACACACTGTTCAACCTCTGAATGCAATATAAACTCCAGATTATATTATTAATGCAATGGTAATGATAATAATTATTTAACAATAGCAGTAAAATAATTTCCCTGCTCCACAATAGCCTGTACATAGCTTGTACTCACTACAGCCTGTACATACTTATAGTTATAGAATATTCACAACATACTTCATACCGTGTACATTATAACATACCATAATAGACCCATTTCTGTAATATACTTACATATCTATACTATTGCTAATATATATTGTAATATATCTATATCACTAAAGCACTTCTGGATGGATGCAAACTGCATTTCGTTGCCCTGTACCTGTGCATGTGCAGTGACAATAAAGTTGAATTCTATTCTATTATATTCTATTGTTAGTTCCTGTCTGACTGTGTTGTGTCTCCTCTGCAGGGAGAGTTCAGGTCCAGGATCAAACAGGGGACATCAGGAACAGAAGCAGCTCCATTGATCCGACTCCTCTGATGGCTGATCAATCAGTTTGATCTGTGTGTTCTTTGATTATTGATCAGTGATGTCAGAGTGGAGTCAGTGTGATGTTGTTGTTGTGTGTTTGAGACTTTTAGTGTCCATGAAGGTCTCTGCTGCCGTAGATCCTCTGAACTGTGACAGAGGTCTCACTCTGGAGGAAACTCTCAGCACTTTCCAGCAGCTCCTCCATCATGGAGGACGTTCCCTCACTGTAACAGGTGGAGGAGAGAGGAGAGGAAGCACAGGTGGATCCTCTGAGGAAGAGGAGCATCCTACAAACCACATGATCACATCAACACAGTCGTTATCTATAAAGTCAAATTGTTGGGTTTTCAGAATCAGAAAGTTGCCTTTTACCTCTTATGTCACCATAGTAACTGACTGAAAACATCAATTTCTGTTATTATTATTATTTATATCTTTTGTTATTTTCAAACATGTAAATAATTATGATCCAGAGCAGTCTGAAGTGAACTAAACACAAACATGTGTGTTACGAAAAACAAAGAGAAAAGTTTATGTCTCTTATTTATTATTTATTTTGGTCAAACTTGCTTCGGAGGCTGACAGCAGCAGCAACTACTTTTTCTCTCGTAGTCGTGGCTTTTATGGTGGTGCTGTTGTTTATTTCATGCAGTTTGGTACATCCAAATCGTGGGATGTGGATAAAAGAATGAATGTATTTCATCAGTTTCATGGTGTTATAGTGTGATGATATCTGTGCTTCTTTATGTGCTATGGAGCTTTTGTTTTCTCCTCATACTGACTCCCTTTTGGGGGATCATTATGAGTCGAAATTCAAGATTTGTCAAGATTATAAAAGTCTCTGTATCCAGGTCCTACAAATGCATACACGCATCAATATTACCTTCAGACACAATGAAATTATTTTCATTAAAACTCCTGTTTTGCGGATTCATTTGCAGTGTTTTGTTTTTGTATAAATTAAAAGTTATATTAAAATGTTAAACAGAAATAAGAATGCCTGCATTTGTAACAGAACAAATACACAGCATTAGGCAATTATAAGGCTTCTCATAAAAAAACACAATGCAAAAGGGTTTATCAACACACAAAGCACTCGTATTTGCCAGGTAAGACTAAAATATGAGGCCACGAATGATAATAAAGAGCCATTGGGAGACAAAAGAGCCGGTGTTCCAGATTTGCTCGTCTTTGGGAGCCGTGGGACAGCTCTCAGAAAACAGGCGAGCTTCTCATCACTAACACATATGCCGGTGTTGTGCCAAAAAGTGATTGTCTGCCAGAAACTGATTGCCGTCCGCGGGAGCGCGCGCAGCTGCTTAAAGCTGCAGCGCCCGTATTACTTGCGTTGCCAGCTACTTCCGTGCAACTGATATAACATGGGGGGGGGAAAAAACCCAAACACATTTATGCCTTCGTTATTAGGCAAAGGTATGCATTTATGGAGCTTTAACGTTTCTTGAAACCGAATTATGACGCTATCAGAAGGTTGCTTTCAGTGTGTAGCGCAGTCACGAATGACTACACGGAATAATTAATGCCTACAGGTTTAGTATGTCTACTCTCGTTGTTCATATTTGTTATAAGACTGTCGAATAGTAGTTAAAACAATAAAGACCTATTGTGCCAGTATCACCATGACTCTTTCTTGTTTGTGCAGAATAACGACTGAGAACATGGCATTTTAGCGCTACCAAAAAGCGATTGTGGCCTATAACTTGTGATATATTATATCCCAAAAACTCTTCAAGAACTGCTGAATAACTTGTACAGGAACAATAAAACAATAAATAAAACTGACAATATGCCATTTTCAAGCTGCCAAAAAGTGATTGTGGCCTATAAATTGTCACTGAAACAATATTTCTGCTTCAAACTTGTTGGGTATCATCCAAAAGGATGATATGTGGCACATCATATCCCAAACAGTCTCTAAGAAATGCTGAATAACTTTTAAAGGATCATTAATACCTATAATGTGCCATTTTAAGCCTGCCAAAAAGTGATTGCCACCTAAATCTTGTCACTGAAACAATGTTTCTGCTTCAAACTTGGTGGATGTCATTCAGAAGGGTCCTATGTGACATATTATATCTCAAACACTATCCAAGAGCTGCTGAATAACTTTTAAAAGAACATTAATACCGATAATATGTCATTTTCAACCTGTGCATAAAACGTCAAATTTCAAAAATGTTGTAATTTAAAAATAACCCAAAAAAAGGATAATGGCCAAATGGAAACAGGTGGAAGGAGAGCTGCTTAAACACATTAGGAACACCAAGTAATCGGAAAGACAAAACAAACGGTAATAAAAATGTCATTCCAATACAGCAATTATTAATTGAAACGAAAACCAAAAACAAATAACAATTAAATCCAATTAAAGAAGAAACCACCAGTTAAAATAAACCAACAAATAGACCAGAAACAGGGGGTATAGCGGAAGCTCAACACCAATTAACCATGGAACAACAATATTAATTCTTTGCATACAGTAACTATGGTAACATGTTAGGAAACACAAAATAATTGAATAATCCTACAAACAAATTGCAATCAAAGCTGAACTCTAATGTTGTGAACAACACAGAAACACACACAGCAACACAAACATAAATTAATGAATTACTAAACAAATAAACAACCAATAAATATTATAGGAGACAATGATACAAAACAAGAAACATTTCAAAAACGTTGAAAAATTGACAGCGACCCTCTGACCAGCATGCTTCACAAACAAATGTTTTTTTTTTGGTCTTGCAGGGCTTCTTGGCACAGCTCCTGTGGTACCACCGTGGGTAAATCTTGCAGCCAGTATGAATTAGACAAAACAAGGTAACATGAATATTTTGTTAAAAGTGTTATACAAATAAGTATGTAAATAACAATCTTGCAAAATACTCAGTCCACCATTCATTACAACTTCTGAATGACATGCAGCAAGTTTGAAGCAGAAATAGTATTTCATTAACAAGATATAGGCCACAATCGCTTTTTGGCAGGTTGAAAATGACATATTATTATATTAATGTTCTTTTAAAAGTTTTTCAGCAGTTCTTGGAGAGTATTTGAGATATAATGTGTCACATAGGACCCTTCTGAATGACATCCACCAAGTTTGAAGCAGAAATATTGTTTCAGTGACAAGTTATAGGCCACAATCACTTTTTGGCAGCTTGAAAATGGCATATTGTCAGTTTTATTGTTCCTGTACAAGTTATTCAGCAGCTCTTGGAGGCTGTTTGGGATATAATATATCACATGTAACCCTTCTGGAATATATCCAACAAGTTTGAAGCCGAAATATTGTTTCAGTGACAAGTTATAGGCCACAATCACTTTTTGGTAGCGCTAAAATGCCATGTTCTCAGTCGTTATTCTGCACAAACAAGAAAGAGTCATGGTGATACTGGCACAATAGGTCTTTATTGTTTTAACTACTATTCGACAGTCTTATAACAAATATGAACAACGAGAGTAGACATACTAAACCTGTAGGCATTAATTATTCCATCGTGATGCGTGTAGTCATTCGTGACTGCGCTACACACTGAAAGCAACCTTCTGATAAGCGCCATAATTCGGTTTCAAGAAACGTTAAAGCTCCATAAATGCATACCTTTGCCTAATAACGAAGGCATAAATGTGTTTGGGTTTTTCCCCCCCACGTTAAGTAATCCGGGCGCTGCAGCTTTAAGCAGCTGTGCGCGCTCCCGCGGACGGCAATCAGTTTCTGGCAGACAATCACATTTTGGCACAACACCTGCAAACGTAATAACCAGTTGATCTGGGGGACAGGACACCGGGAGTTTCCGTGAAACCGAAAGTAAACAGTTGATATGTTAATAACGAGTGTTACGCCCTCCATTGTCTTTTATCGACGGTTCCCAATATTTGTATGAGACACAAATCGCAAATATTAAGAGCAACAGTGAGAAGTGTTTGGATTTGTGCAGGTTGCGGTTTCTTGCAGGAGGTTGAAGATGCTGCTGTTTCTCCTGCTCCTTATTAGCGGTAAGAAACTCTGTAAACAATGTTTATCTTGCACTCAGACCGAAGTTTGCTCATTATCGCAAAGGTAGATACGCGCAGTGCGTGAGATTACCGATTTAATGATGTGTGGCTTTATTTACAAAAGAGTAAGGGATGGTGTGAGAAAGTCTGGACCGACAGACTCAGTGCTTTGTGTTGGAAGTTTGAGCCTGGGGGAAGCTAGCCCGGTGACGCAGGTCATGGCTGCAGGTCTGAGATAAAAGGCTTTGATCAGATAACCCTCTACATAACAAAACCACCATCATTCTCAGGAGAAGGAACAGGCACTGGAGTGGTCACCTATATCTGTTATTGTTCACAAAGTGTGACTCAGTGGGATATCACCAGTTAAACTTGAAAGTTGTTTTCGTTCTAAAAACTGTGCGGATGGCGGATTGTTTATTTCCTGGTTAATCTCGCATACTCTGATCCGGTCACCGGAACTTTTCCCCTCTAAAAGCTGGTTTTGATTTCACCAGGAATAAGTCTGTTTATTTCTTATCTTTTTTTAATTCCCGTGTTACATACCAGTGTTTTACAGTAAATGTTACTTTCTATTCCAAATGAAAGTAAAAGTAATGCTTATCATAAAGACTGCTACATAAGAATAGTGTTATGGCCCATCTAGGCGCGGCCAGACCACGTCTGCAACATAAAAGGTGATCCATCCCCGTCCAACCACAAGCAGCACGTCACACACTTAATACTTTGTGACAGTGATTTATTTACAATAAGTGCAGTTAAACAAAGGAAGGGAGCATACCATAACTTCAGGGTGAACCCAAGGCCAAAACAACAAACAAAGGGTAACCTATCTCAGGAATAAACACAACTTACCTACTCAAAAGAGCTAAACCAAACGACAATCACTTTCCTCCCTGCCTAACAAAAACAGGAGAAAACTGATCAAACAAAAAGGCGGTCCACCCCTACATGCTCTTACATTAACATAATATAGTGACACAGTGAACGGTCTGCCGGTTGGGTTGGGCCGAGGATGAATGAATTGGCAGTCCCTGGCGCTCTCTTCTTATCCGCTGCCTCCCAGTCCTCAGCCAATCGGTGTGAGCCATCCACCCTGGATGCACCAATCCCGGAGGAGCACCTGGACACTCAAATTTACATATGATTACGATCAGTTGTAACAATAGACATAAATAATGAAATCGGGATAAACTTTAAAATCCCTTTAAAAGCAGCAGTGTGACGTTTAGGGTTCAGCTGCAGGTTTAACAACTGTTCAAACCTATCAGGTTTTGGCAGGAACTGGGAAACACACTGTTTATGATGGTCATTGCAATGATTTGTGTCTCAGTCAGGTTTGTTCTCATGAATGATGGTGTGTGAATTGTGGTACAACATTATCTCGTCTCCTTTCATAAAGGATGCACCATGTCTGCTATACTGAATTAAGTAATAAAAGAAACGTTTTAGTATTTAGAGGACTGTCATCTTATGTGAGGGGCACTTTAATGTTCAAGTGCAAGCAAACAAGCAAACACCCAGAAATATTTCTGAAAATTTAGTTTCGTTTAGTTTTTAAAAAATGTAAAATACTGCATAACAAGACAAAACTGCAAATGTAAATGCATTATTTTTCACTCTTAACGTACTGAAGCATTTTAATTAACAAACTACCAAATAAACAAATTGGTACTCTCTTTCTGCCATTGTCTGGCCAGAAAGAGATCTATTTATTATAAAATACATTTATTCATATATTCACATATATATAATGCAGATATATTTTTTTAAATATATCTTTATTTTAGAAAGCACTTTAAAACAACCACAGCTTACGCAAAGTGTTTTACATTGGAAGTAAATAATAAAATTACATAATGTGTAAATAATAGCCAAATGAAAGTAAATTAATTAATTAGTGTCACTTGTTATTAAACCAGCTATTAAGTCTCACTGAGGTCAAAAGCCAAAGAATAAAGTTGGGTTTTAAGACGTGTTTTAAAAGTGGACAGTGAAGGGGCCGCTTTAACGTGCAAGGGCAAGTTATTCCATAATTTAGGAGCGACGATAGAAATGGCACTGTCCCCTCTGAGCTTCCTCCTGGATCTCGGTACTTCCAAGAGCAGGTGGTCAGCTGACCTAAGAGACTGATTCACAGATCAAATTTCCTTTGAAAATGTCATTTCTTGGTGTAGATATCACAACAGGACATCTGAAAACACAATAACATGGGAAGTTTTAAATGAATTATGAAAACTATGTAGTGGTGTGGAGTGAGCACACGTTAACAATCCATTAAAATTGGCTCTAAAATTGGTTCTTTAAGGTCAACTTAATCATTCATTGCTCTAAAATTGACAAAAAAAATAGTATGACTTAAAATCTATGATTTCTACAATAACATGTCAAAGTTTACCTTTGAATTCTCTTTTAAAGGTCAATATATTGATCTGAAGGCAACAGTGATAATAATGTTGTATAGAGCTCTTTACAGTTGCAGCGTTTGGTTGTATGCATATGGGAAATTATATATTGGAATTCTAAATATCACATTACTTTGAACTTCACACCTCTTCTTCAAGGTCAGATTTTCATAAAATGTATTTTTTTTCATTAAATCCTTGCTTAAAATTCTGCTGTCTTTGTTTTGTTTTGGCAACATAAAGGAAATGAGACTGGCATATAGGGATTATAAATATCACAAAAGTGTCGGTGAACATGTGACAATCAGTCCTTGTACAGGATGGACATTTTATTACTAACAACTGACTGAAGCCTTTGAATGTTTCATGTTAGCTGCTCATGATTGAAGGCGTGGTATATTTCTGACTTTAAAGTGTCTGGCAGAACTGTAAAAAAAAGTAAAACATAGGTGTGCATTCAAATGTACAAATTAAATTAATTACCACTGTCTTTTGCCTCACCAAACTTACTTTTAAGTTGTTTGAGGTCAAATAACAAAATCATCTAAGTTTATACAAACAAATTACACAAAAGTCTAACTGACCATTTACATTTACTAGATCTTACAATAAATACATATGTTCAGTCATTATTTATTCACTGATTACATTACCTTTACAGTAACTTTACCAAGCACAGGTACCCATTTCACTCTGTTAAACAAGCTTATTAAAGATTTTTTCAGTCTTACTGAGTAAATTTAGATTTCATAGACAGATTAACTGTAAATAGTTCTCTCTCTGGTCCCTGAAATTTACCATTTGGACACAGACACAGACCCAAAGCATGCAGTTAACCGTGGTTTCTGTTTGTGTGTCCTCACAGGTTCCCAGCATGCCCTGGCTGAGGTGGTGGAAGTGTATAAGGAGGCAATGTCCGTCTTGGTGCCCTGCCAGTACTCGGGTATTCTTCCTGAGAAGAATCCCACAGTGATGTGGACTCGTAACGATCTTGATCCCAAATGTGTTCATCTGCGACTAGAAGAAGGAGATGATCTCAAAATGCAAAACCAGCGTTACAGGGGGCGCACATCAATGACATCTGATGCTCTGGAAACTGCAGACTTCAGCCTCACCATCAGAAGACCAGAACTGAGCGACAGCGGCATCTACACCTGCTCCGTCAGTGATGGAAGAGAAGAACTGGGACAGAGAAACATAGAGCTGAAGGTCAAAGGTCAGAAAGTAACTGCAACTGATTAGTAAAAAACCCTATACTGGGTAAATGATACAATCTGATTTAGTTCATTTATATTTATTTTTATTTTCTTAAAAAAGGGTATCAAGTGTTTGTGGCCGGTCTGGCCTGACACTCAGATTGCCGTGTTCTCTGTGTTGTGTTATGTGTAGGATGAGAGGAGTCAACTCTTGCTTTCTCAGCTGTTCACATAAAAACAAATTCAGCAGAGCAACTTCATATGACTGGGCTTCTGCATGCACACCTTTAAGAAAGGGAGAAGAATAGCGGACCACATGAGAAACCACCTGCACGCTCCTATGACCAAACCTTAGTTCGGCAAATTAGCATGTTACAGTAAAGTGCTGTACGCGACAGGGAAACAACAACACACTAAGAACATCCAACAACACTGTGAGACAAAATGCATAAGCAGAACAATGTCTAAGGAGCTTGGAAAGAAAAGCGTCTGGACTTCTTTAAGTTTCTTGAAGACATTTCACCTCTCATCTGAGAAGCTTCTTCAGTTCTAAGGTCAAATGGTGGCGAGTCAAGATCTCCTGGGTCTAGGGATGGATTGCCCCTCCTGGTACCAGGACCTGGGGCATAGAGTATGTTTGGGGAGTGTGATTGTGTGTACAGTGTTAATTTCTGTTTGTCCCCACTTTGGGTGAATGCTAAGAATTTGTATGTGTGTGTATGAGGGTGGGAATAGATGTTTGTGTCTGTGTGTGCCTCTTTGTCTATGTTTATATGTCTGGATGGTTCTTAGACTCAACTTCTCTGAGTATATCAAAGGCCCCCCTGGTTTGGGGGCCTATCTCCCGCCATCACACTCCCTGCCATTGGCTGATGTCATCAACTGTTTGTGCATTGGTGGTCTCAGCATACATGCTGGGCTCTCAGGTATGTACTAGCTCACTGGCTTGGCGGGGCCTGGTTGGTGCACTTGGCTCGGTCAGGCCTCTTCCGGGGAGCCCTTGGACCTTGGCCTATGGGCCGGAGGCTCGGTCCGGTCTGGCACAGCTGGCTGCTGGCAGAGACTATGGGCTTCTGCACCATGACTGCTGGGTGACCCCCCATCTGGAGCTCTCCTCAGCTGCTTCCAGTATGGTGGCATAGCTGCGCCTCTGGTGGTCCTCCTTGGGCTCTTGTCCTCTGGGGGACCTCTACATGTCTGGAGCCTCGATCTCCTCCATGCCTGCTTCATGGGCTGGGGGGCAGGGCTATGGCTCCTGACCCCTACCATTAGACACTGACATGGTTGTTGCTGTAGTTTCTCTACTGTCATTTTTGTTTTTGTTTGTGTCCCAGAGTCATGTCCAGTCTAATTGTAATAACTTAAAAAAATAAAGATTGAATAAACTATGACAATTAAGTGGACCAGTATAGCAAAAAGGTCTACTGCGGAAAGTAAATCTGTTGGGCATTTTTCTTGACATTCAGACAATAATTTTGATTGCTACAATGCCAGATAGGACAGGGAATGTTTTATATATGTGTGTGTGTTTGTGTATGTATATATATATACACACACATACTGGGCTCTAGAGTGCAACCAATTTGGTCAGAGCCATCGACCTCTGAATGCTGAAAAAGCACAGTGTATCCAGAAAACATATTATATACGGTGATAAATGCACTGTCCAAGTGTCCCCTGTCCCCAATGCCTTTCAGCGGCAGGCAGCAGCAAACAGGTCATCAGAGAAGGCTGATGTGATGATTAAGTTTAATATTATCTACAATATTGCCAAAGAGTGCCAAAGCACTTTAAGCACAAGCACAAGATTGTTAATGAATGCAAATCATTAGGTAACGGCCAAGCAGAAAAAAGGTCATTGTTTATTTTGCTGATTATTTTCACTGTTGATTGGATAGTCCGTCACACTGAATTACCGGTGGGATTTTCCACTCTGCTTTCATTAAGGATGTTCCACCATGCAGATACTTTTGGGTTGCTTCTTTCAGTTAGAAATGGACAACTGGAATACGCCCTTTGTCACAGGTCAATGATTAAAATATTTATATAAATGCTTCTACAGCTACTATTTTGCTGTATTGCCCTCTCAGACCAAGAGGTGGAGATAAAAGTGGAGGAAGGGTCACACTCAGTCATCCTGCCCTGCAAAACAACACCTGACCTGCCTGATGACACGAGAGTGGAATGGACTCATTTGGATGTAGAACTCATGACGGTCCATGTGTATCCAAACAGAAGTGAGAACCTTAAGAAACAGGACGACCTTTACTGTGGTCGCACAAAGATGAACAAAGACCTGCTGAAAACTGGGGACGTCAGTCTGACCCTGAAACACCCCACAGAGAGAGACAGTGGAGGATACATTTGCACCGTCTACAGGGACAAAGACATCCTGAGACAGAAAGTAGAGCTGCAGGTCAAAGGTCAGTGATACAAAAGGTCAGAGTATAGATGCAAATGAGAAAGTAGAGGTGATTTTCTTTTCCTCTCCACAGAACCATTTCCATCCTGGGCCATAGCTCTGATGATTCTTCTGGTTCTTCTTGTTTCTGGAGGTCTTCTATTTCATTTCCGGCACTATTTCATGTCAGGTGAGTGTCTCCTACTACACTACCCATAATGCAGATGGTCAGCAGGTGTCCTCTGGTGGCTCCTTGACTGTGGCTCACACAAACTTGTTCCAGAAGCTGAAAGAGTTGAGAGTTACAAACAGCTGATACAGAGAGCTGAAGAGAAACTTCCAGGTTTGTTCCAGAAGTCAGAAAACCTCCTTCAGACTCAGTCATTGATCAGTGAAACAGCTCCACAACATGACTTTACTAAACAGTGTGTGTGCTTCACTGCATTGATCTGACACAGAGGCTGCATGTGGACAAGCTGTTCTTCTTCTGTGGTGGTAAACAGCAGCTGACATGGAAACATGTCCTGACAGTAAATGTTGCAGCAGCTTCAGTAAATGTTCCTCCTTGAGTTGTGCTCAGTCATGTGGTGGAGAGCTTCAGATGTTCAGACACATGAGATCTTCATGGTTTCTGTGCTGATGTGTGTGAGACATGGCCGACTGTGGAGGCTCAGTCTGTCTGTTCTTCTTCATCCAACATGTCTGCAGCACTTTACAGGACGCTGCAGACGAGTTACCAAAGAACGAGTCAGGAACACATCAGGAACAAACTGAGACACAATCTGACTGAGACTGGAAGACAAGGAGGGACAGGGAGGTCATGTGACCATCACAGCTGCTGCTGATGTCATTATGTTGTGCTTTGTCCTCTCAGTTTACCAGGTGGTGGTAGATTCAGGGGTGGAGTCTGTCCAGCTGCCCTGCAAAATCATTCTTCCCCCAACTAACAATGATAAAGTGGAGTGGCAGAACAGAAACAACAGGAAGGTCCACGTCTATGAGAACGGCTCTGATCAGCCTGGAGAACAGGACGAGGTTTATAGAGACCGAACAAAGATGAAGAGAAACTTACTGGAACCTGGAGACTTCAGTCTGATCCTGAAATACCCCACAGACAGAGACACAAACACCTACACCTGCACCGTCTACAACAGGTTACGAAGAAGCCCAGTGAGGAAAGATGTCGAGCTGATAGTCAGAGGTCAGTGATGTTGATACAGATCAAAGGTCAGAGCACTACTTTGTTTTTATTTTGCATTTCATATGATACCCAGTTGTGAACTATCCATAATTCATGGCGACTGCTGGGGAACTTCCCATCATGCACTGAGCATATCTTTTTCTCTCTTCACTCTCCATGTTTTCCAACACCACTTGCATTAATTATTAATAATCACAAAACTCTTTTACTTTCACACAGTGGGTCTTCAGTGCTGTCTTCCTGCACTCACTGCCAACCTGTTATAACTGCACCTCTGTGAGACTGGTTCTGTTGGAAGAACGTCCTGTTAAAAGGAAGTTTCTCCTTGCCAATGTCACCAACTGGTTGCTCATAGGGAACCTGATTTGGTGGTCCCTCTCCAGGGCATCTGGACTCTATTGATGATCAATGAAAATTAATACTAAGTTAAGTCAGTTATTGAACTGACATCAGTTTCAGTTATTACTGGGAGGAACTCTGTTATATATATCTTGGAGTCCAAATTACTAAAGAGACTTTCTTTACATGCTGATAATTAATTTGCAATCATGGGATGCTGAATCATTTCTGATGGAAATACATTTAAGCATATGTGGATCTAAATGGCTATGACAGTGATGGGTTAATTTTCATAGATTTCAGCTCTCCTAACTACACCTATTTGTAATTTCATCTCATCACATTTTTTTCACATATTTGGCCTGAAGGGAGAAGAAAAAGGCCTGACAGGGCAAAATGGTTAAATAACAAACTTTAATTTAAAAGGTCTCCACACAAGGAGAGGGCAACACACAACCCTGCACTACTGACTACCAGCAGCAAACTCCAAACTGCTCCCAATATGAGAAACTGTAAAAACACATCACCGAGGTGTTCCATTCTTTGGGCTGGGTCTCCAAAAACCCTTGAAAGTAGATCTCAGCTAGCCTTTAAAATGTTTGAAGACTAATTGGTGAGAGAGAGCCAGGTCCAGAGTCGAGGAAAGGAGTGCCAGATGGGGGAAAAAATGCAAGAGAGAGAGAGTGGGAGCACCACACAGATACACCCACCTAGCCCCATAGTATGTAACAGAGCCAAATCAGGAACGTTCAGACTAATCAGGAGATAAAGGTTTGGATCTTAAACATTGCTATCCTTACAGCTGAATATATTTATTAGTGAAACTGGTGCATTGTTTGGTTTGATCAGTTTAAAGTCTTTCAAGAAGATTCAGTGAGTTAAAAATCAGGGTTACCATATTAGCCATCTAGCCGTGTTATGCCATGTTGTTACTGCTTCTGATGTCATCATGTTGTGCTTTGCTGTCCTCTCAGTCCCCGAGGTTGTCAAAGTGGATTCAGGGGCGCATATTGTTGAGCTGCCCTGCAAAGCCAAAGTTCCCCTGCCTGAAGATGCAAAAGTGGAGTGGAAAGACAGTGATAATGACAAGGTTCACGTTTATCAGAACGGCTCTGACCAGCCTGATGAGCAGGACCTGATTTATAGAGACCGAACTAAGATGAATGAAGACCTGCTGAAAACTGGGGATGTCAGCCTGACCCTGAAGTACCCCACAGACAATGACATAACAACCTACACCTGCACCGTCTATAACAGAAAGGGAACTGTCCTAATGAAGAAACAAGTGATGCTCAAGGTCAAAGGTCAGTGCACACTTAATAACAGAAGTTTGGTAAAAGTACATTTGTTGGACCTACATCTAGAAGCTACATTTACCTTGAAGGGTGTTGATCACGTACTTTGATTTAAAAATAAACAAAAACAAACAAACAAAAAAACAGAATGTCATATTAGCCCTGGAGGCCTAGAATTTACCACCCACACCCATTGCAGCAGCTCCCCTCTTGTTCAGTACTTTTGGAATTATGACTGGGTTTAGTTTAGAGGCCTGGAGAGTAGTTTGTTAGTTTTAAAAGGCTAAAATAATCTGCAACAGCTATTTACTACAGAAGAGGATTAGGGACAGTGGAAAAAAAACAAATTGGTGCATTTTTGTTCCCTTTTCCAGAATTCCGGAAAAGGGGGGGGAAAAAAGACATGCCTGCTTTTTCCCCCCAGTAGCTCTAATCTCTTCCGTAATTTATATTAATGTGGGTTGATACTCAAGTTTTTACCTTTACTGTTTCACAAAGGGTTAAAAAGGGAATGTCCATGTTTTAGACTCTTTGAATGAAGGATTTCATTAAAGAAGTTTAGCAGGAGCAAATCAAAAGCAGAATCAAACAACAATAATTCCAAAACCAAGTCACTTAATCACACTTATCTATTTAACCTACTCTGAGCTAATGTTGATTTTGTTATGATCTTTATTCTGTGCTAAGTTCTTTAAAGTTATATTCCAGTAGGAAACAATGCAGATGCAAATCCTCTTGAATTTATAATCCAACACGGTAAAAATGAGTAGAGAAAAAGTAAAAAATGCAAAGTGTTCTGTCTGTGGTTGTTCCTCCTGCTGTACTTGGTATATTTTATCATTGTGAACTCCTACAATCCAGTCACATGATTTCTTCTGCTCATTGCAAGAACTAGCCCCAAATTTTCCTCATGTGTTCATTTGCATCACTCCTCTCTCTCTCATCCTGTTTTTCTCTGAAAATCTAATCATTGTTGACATCATCACCTGATGTCTAGCCATACCTTATCATTCGTAATAACTTATAAACCAAACACTAGGCATTTTGTGCAGTGTGACCTTTAAACAGTTGAGGAAACAGGACATGTGGAAGTTAAGGTACTGTACATGGCAGGTCTACAAAATGAACACTATCCGGAAGTAAAATCCTGAAGAACAGAAAATCCAGCAGGAATCTGGCAAAACACCTGAGAGATCCATGTGGACTTTCAGTTAATCCATCTACTGTTTGCCTGTAAGTCTGAAATGGCCCCACTGAACACTCGGTGGAGGCTCTGTTAAGGTTTTGGGCTGAAGTAGGCTGTATTACCTAACAATACATAAAGAGGCAACTACTTAAAGAGGTCTTGAAGCGACTGTTCTTGTAGTTTGGTGCAATACATATAAATGAAACTGAATTGAATTTAATATTTGGTATGACCACTTTTAAAATCGAAAATAAGCTCGATTTACTTCATTGTAATTTCAATTGACGTTTTAACTGTGTCAGAATTTTTAAAACTCAAAATCCTGGCAATCCTCCTGGCACTTAACAGCGTACACTATGTTACTCTGTGTCGGAGGACCTGATCCTTGGGGTGAATCAATTTTGGGCACAGTCTGTTTTGGAGGTTAAAAGCCACAGAGATGCAGTGTTTAGAAAAAATGTGTCTCAACTGCTCCGATACTCCTGACACGGGATCACAACAGGTTTTCGCTTGGGCAGCGGTTGTCCTTCTCGCCTGGAGCTTTCTTTAGGTGTCTTCCCATCTTTGACAAATGTCCAGCTGGAATAACCACATTTACTCAGGGCCTTCTTGATGTGCTGTTCTTCTGCTTCCCTGTACCACAGTTCAAGTGATCCGTGAATTTTGGTATGTCCAGAAATTTCAGTTTTCAGGCCCCTCTTCTGTGGAACCAGCTTCCAGTTTGGATTCAGGAGACAGACACTATCTCTACTTTTAAGATTAGGCTTCAAACTTTCCTTTTTGCTAAAGCATATAGTTAGGGCTGGACCAGGTGACCCTGAATCCTCCCTTAGTTATGCTGCAATAGATGTAGGCTGCCGGGGGATTCCCATGATGCACTGAGTGTTTCTTCTTCACTCACTATGTGTTAATAGAACTCTCTGCATTTAAACATACCTGTTATTAACAGTGTTGGTCAAGTTACTTGAAAAAAGTAATCAGTAACTAATTACTGATTACTTCCCCAAAAAAGTAATCCCGTTACTTTACTGATTACTTATTTTCAAAAGTAATCAATTACTTAGTTACATAGTTACTTTTTAAAAAGACAA
This sequence comes from Copadichromis virginalis, assembly GCF_057382275.1. Lineage (NCBI taxonomy): Eukaryota > Metazoa > Chordata > Actinopteri > Cichliformes > Cichlidae > Copadichromis > Copadichromis virginalis. The sequence goes on from NC_140620.1 coordinate 11,892,191, forward strand.
TTTACAACCTGAATAGGTGATAAAGCGATAGGTCTTTCAGCCCAATTCTACTTTTTCTACATAATCCATCATACAAAATGTAATCAAATGGAAAAGTCCCTTTTTAAAATTTGTTTTATTAGTTTTAATCTTTTAACTTTATGCATCAAGCAAAAATTTAATTATATGAAACATTCTCTGACTTGAATAAATTAGTTTAACATTTAAACCTATTTTCTGCACATTCCAGCACATAAAATAAAATATTTTTTGTGTTTACACTCACTCTTTCAAATAGATGCAAGTAAAACACAGCAGAAAATAAATAAAGTCAAAGACTCAGCGGTCCTGTTGCTCTATTTTCACCTGTAAAGCAGGAGTAGAGTAGGCAGAGGTTTACCCTGGTGCAGGTGTGCCGCGGTCAGTGGAAGAATCCGCGAGTTTCTCTGTGAGTTTCCCATTACGTCGTTGTGCACTCGGTGCTTGCTTGAAAACTTAGGGGGTTTTTTTCGCTGTAAAAATAAGTTTTCTTCCCACGCACGATGGACACTAATGTTTTTGTCACTTTTTATGGAATCAAACTCAAAGTAAGGTCAGCACTTCCACGCTTTAAACGCTGCACGCTCATACTCTCTCCCGTACTCGATATATGATCCATTGTTGATCTGCACACAGCTGTTGTCACTAACGGCGCACTTGCTTACGTCACTGTCGTGAAACATTCTCACAAAAAATCACGGTTTTAGTAACACAGTAACGCAGCGTTCCTACGGGAAAGTAACAGTAATCTAATTACCGTTTTTGCATTAGTAATCCCTTACTTTACTCGTTACTTGAAAAAAGTAATCCAATTACAGTAATGCGTTACAAGTAACGCGTTACTCTGGTTATTAATGTCTTTCTTTCTTCCACAGCATGTCTTTATCCTGTTTCCGCCCCTCCCTGAGCCTGGTTCTGCCAGAGGTTTCTTCCTGTTAAAAGGGAGTTTTTCCTTCCCGCTGTTGCCAATGTGCTTGCTCATAGGGGGTCATATGATTGTTGGGTTTTTCTCTGTATGTATTATTGTAGGGTCTACCTTACAATATAAAGCACCTTGAGGCGACAGTTGTTGTTAAAATTTAATTGAATTCTTTCTATGATGAGAATGTACACATCCTGGACAGGGAGGAACGCTGGTTTGAGCGCAGAGTCAAGGAGGCTATTTATGTGAAAAGGGAAAGACCATCTCTGAATCGAGGAGGGGCCTAAGGGTACATCTTTTGCCATCTTACAATGCTGTGATTGCAGCCATTCCCCAAATCTCTGTGAATGGTACTCATAGTCTTTGCCAATCGTCATGATTATGCATATCAGGGATCATAAACTGACCTCCAGCCCATTGTTCCTTCAGTGATCTGGTTTCAGTCATTATGCAAATGTACTGTTTATAAGATTGGGGAAACCTGCAGTCAGCTGACACTTGGATTAGTTACAAAACATTTCTCCCACTGAAAATTCTACATCCAGATGAACAGAATCAACTTTTTGGGATATCCATAATATTTCCCTTTATCCAGGAAAAAACTGTCTTCAGTGCTGCTGCTGTCTAACCAGCTCATGTTGTTCTTTGATGTCCCCTCAGTTCACCAGAAAGAGGTGCATTCAGGAGAGGATTCTGTCGAGCTTCCCTTTAGTATCGAACCTGATCTGCCTGACGGAGCTAAAGTGGAGTGGACAGATAAGGACAACAGGAAGGTCCAGGTGTATCACAACACCTCTGACCTTAATGAATTACAGCATCGTTTTTACAGACACCGAACAGAGATGAATGAAGGTCTCATCAAAGCTGGAGATCTTACTTTAACACTAAAATACCCCACAGACTGGGACAGTGGCATCTACACCTGTACTGTCTACAACTGGTATAGAAAGATCCTGATGAAGAAACAAGTGGAGCTGAAAGTCAAAGGTCAGTGTCGTATATACAAATCAAAAAAGTCAAACATGACTTATGTCCTGTCTTCCTCCACTCACCCAAACTGGTCACGGCAGATGACCCTCGCCCCCACCCAATCACTCAATCAGCTCTAAAGCTGCTTTATCTTTTAGATTTCTGTCCTCTGTTATGTTCTACTGTGCTTCTGTACTCCAGCTTTCTCTTCAACTGTGAAATCCCGCTGCTGCTGTCTCTGTCAGCTCATGTTGTGTTTGTTTTCCTCTCAGTCTGTCAGGTAGAGGTGGAGCAGGGGGCGGAGTCTGTCCAGCTGCCATTCAAAACCACAGAAAACCTGCCTGAAGATGCTAAAGTAGAGTGGAGACACTATGAACCATTCAGGACCGTTTATGTGTATCAAAACGGCTCTGACCAGCCTGACAAACAGGACCAAGTTTATGTGGACCAAATACAGATGAATGAAGACCTGCTGAGAACTGGAGACCTCAGTCTGACCCTGAAACACCCCACAGAGAGAGACAGTGGAGAATACAGATGTGAAGTGGACAGCACACAGATCTACAGATACAAAACTGTGCTGCTCAAAGTCAAAGGTTTGTGTGTGTGTGTGTGTGTGTGTGTGTGTGTGTGTGTGTGTGTGTGTGTGTGTGTGTGTGTGTGTCTGACTGTCTTGTGTCTCCTCTGCAGGCAGAGTTCAGGTCCAGGATCAAACAGGGGACATCAGGAACAGAAGCAGCTCCATTGATCCGACTCCTCTGATGGCTGATCAATCAGTTTGATCTGTGTGTTCTTTGATTATTGATCAGTGATGTCAGAGTGGAGTCAGTGTGATGTTGTTGTTGTGTGTTTGAGACTTTTAGTGTCCATGAAGGTCTCTGCTGCCGTAGATCCTCTGAACTGTGACAGAGGTCTCACTCTGGAGGAAACTCTCAGCACTTTCATTTTATTTACAGCACTTGAGATTATTTATTTATTATTGATTATGTTTTGCATTTTTATGCCGATAGAGAGATTTTTTTTTAAACTAACTTGGAAAAATACCCGTTTTAAAAAATATCTGCAGCATCACATTAATGTAAGCGTGCCTTCACTTCAGTCACAATCATGGTGTCAACGTATTAAAGTTGTTTGTCTCAAACTGACCTGTGACCAGCTTCACTCAGTGTGAGCTGTTGATTATTTCTCTTTGTTTATTAGTTGGATCTGCACACAGAGGTCAAGACTGATATTTTTTACATTTTGTATTTTTATAATGATAAACTGTGAAGTAAAAACTTTGCCCACAATCACAGTCTTCACCAGAGTAACATCAAAGCAGCAATCTTTAGCCTACTTCTTTGCCAAGTGTCCGCCATAGTAAATCCAGTTCACTGTGTATTCCTGCCTTACCCTTGTACATATTACCCCAGTCCCAAGTATACTTGTGTAGTTAATTCCCATGTGATCATTGTTATCACTGCCTACACTTAGTCACTGTTTCACTCCACCTGTATATAGCAACTGAACTCCACACCAGTGAGGTCTATACGGCTCACACCGTGACAAAGACTTCAACACTGCATCTAAATGCTGAAGTACTTTTTACTCTGACATTTACAGAAAGAACTGTTTGAAGAAACTTAATGTGCAGAGAGAAAATCTCCTGAACTCAACCTTTACTACAATCTCTGTGGACACGGGCAACTGGAGACCTGATGGTCCGACAGGCGTTCCTGTTATACTTCTTTATAATCTATGTGAAGTGCTTGGGTCAATGTGCAGTTGGTGTGTTTTGGTGTCCTTTTCCCTGTGGAGCCGTGTGCTCACGGTGTGATAAAGACATTTACTTCAGGTCTGAGTGGACCTGAGAGGCTGGTACAAGAGGCAGGATTTGAAGTTCAGTGAGGTTTTTTCAAGGTGTTGTGGAAACAACCGTTCTCTGGAAAACAGTGAAGCTCCATCAATCTGCAATCAGCGAGAGCCTCTGTAGTTTTATACACACAGTCCATAGTGAAAAACTACATATCCAAATATTTCTATTTGATTCCTCCTTTTATTGATTTACTTTATATAAGATAGTTTCACTGTCATTTTTATCTCTTTTGTTTCTTGTTGCTGTCAGAGGATTTAACTCTGCTGGTGTTGCTGCTGCAAAAACGTCCGAGACCGCGACACCAGCTGCTGTTGTAGTCAAGAATTCATCTGTGAGCTGTGATGCTGATATCTGTTAAGTCTGACACTGGCTGTGAATACACGGTCACATAAACAGACATGATGTTTTGTTTTCAACTGTGGAATATGAATATTGCACAATTCTTTGTAGACCAATGTTTTTGAGATATTCACACATACATGCTTCTTCTGAACAATGACTTCAACCAATCAAACTAACAGTTATTAATATTACTGAACAAATATCGTTCCAAATGAATTTTTACATTTAAAAAGTTGTTTGTTTAACCTGTGAAACAAAAAAACTAAGAATAAAACATCTGTGAATCCAGCTTTTGGTTTTTCTTTCTCTTATCAGCACTTAAGGTTTAGGTGACGTCTCACTTAGTGTCTGTAGCCAAAAATCACATCTGAACAAAGACGATGCTGAACATTTCATTCATAGTTTCACTTTCTTTCAGCCTGAAGCTGCCTCACCCTCACAGCTGAATCTGAAGCTCCTGTCAGAGGTGGAGTTTAGCAACTAGTCCATATCATGATGGACAGATGGCACGTACACAGGCTGGCCAGACGATGCAATTCTTAGTGACATCAGTACCTTTGGAGGAAAGCTCCAAGTTTGTTCCATCTGTGTCTAAGATCTTGTGAATTATTCTTGTGATAGGGTGAATCTCTTCTCTTCATCTTCGTCTGACTCCTGAAATCAATAGTAACAGTACTCTCTGTCTGAGTTTTCTATCTCTAAGTCATCAGTTTTCTCCTTCTTTTCCTGTCCCAGAAAATCTCCCATTCACTCTCATTCCCACAGACCCACTGTGGTTCTTCTTCTTGCTTCTTCTATCTCTTCTGTTTTGTTCTGAAATCTCATGTTGCTGTAGCCACTTGTACTTTTTCTCTTTTTCTGGGATTCTTTGCACCTCACTGTAGTCTCTGACAACTGGTGAGTGATGGGTTTTTCTCCATTCTACCACTGGCAGCATGTCCACTAAAGATAACGCTCCTGATGATAGAGTGCTAAATTGTGTAACTTCAGTTCGCTGACAAAGCTGAATATAAATGTGGAGCCATAGATGTGGCCTCTACAGATGCTGGTCTGGCTTCAGTCACCTTGAGACTCTGACTTTGTGTTGGATGATGCTGCCTCTTCCTTTTAATCATCGTTTGACACACTGTTGTTATTATCACCAGAAGATCTCTCTTATTATCAGCTTTCCTTGGACCCCAACGTTTTCTTCCTCCTTCTTTCCATGCACAACCTGCCTCATTATGTTCCACTGACTCTGTAGGAAACATCACAGGTTCTTCATGCTATTTACAGCAGTTGAGATTATTTATTTATTATTGATTATGTTTTACATTTTTATGCTGATAGAGAGATTGTTTTTAAACTAACTTGGAAAAATACCTGTTTTAAAGAATATCTGCAGCATCACATTAATGTAAGTGTGCCTTCACTTTAGTCATAAAACCTTTTCATAGTTCTAAAGTATTAAAGGTGTTTGTCTCAAACTGACCTGTGACCAGCTCCACTCAGTGTGAGCCGTTTACTGTTTCTCTTCATTTATTGGTTGGTCTGCACAGGGACTACAGATGAGGCCAAATCTGATATTTTTACATTTTTGTAATTTTATAAACTGTGAAATAAAAACTTTGTAAGGTTTCATTTGATCAGTGTTCTTCTTCTTCTGTGGTGTTTCTGATGCTTCTGATGTGTTTGGGGCTGAATGTGGGCTTCAGGAAAGTTCGATTTAAGACTTTTTAAACTTCATAACGTCACAGAGAATTAAAATTAGGACCAATTTAAAACGTTTGACAGAAACTTTGGCATGTATGTCTACGCTTTGTTTCTGTCCTTTGATTCACTAAATGCCTCAGAGCCTGCAGAAACAACATTAAAATGTGAATTTGTTTGCACACAGACAAAAACATCTTCCTCCTCTACACCGATTTAACAAGATAAATTGGATTGAACAGTTTGTGCTGCATATAAAAATAAATAAATCTCACTACATTCACTGAAACCTCATCAGTTAAAACTAACAGCTTATGTTTAATAATTGAGAGTTATATTTACTTTTACTGAAGTCATTTTCTTTGCATAATAAGAATATTATCAGTGGTGCCTGGTGATGACCACACTGAGCTTTCCCCCATACTTACATAAATCATGTCCTGTTTTCCTGTGTGATCCTCGAGGCCTCAGAATAATCCTGCTGTGCAGCTCTCTGCTGTTGTCCTGTGAAAGCAGCAGATCCATAATGCAGACTTCTGTTTGTGTCGTTAGACGCTCTGAATACTGGTTTATCACAGTCCACACAGAGCTGTTTAGTTTCCACTTCAGGAGTGACGGCAGCCACAGTGCCCTGCTTACCTGACCTCTGCTGGATTGTTGGTTCAGTCCACATAACACCAGGTTATCATGTCAGATCTTTATTTCACATGAACCTACAGAGACTTTAAATCAGCAGGAATCCAGATGAAGCCCTGAAACAGCAACATGACCTCAATGATGGGCAGGATAACTTGGTGTTGAGGAGTTTGCCTCAGGGCTCCTCAGCTCAGACGACAGCATGCTGTCTCCAAACCAGGACAAAACATAGAAACCTGTCTGTGGCCGTGTATCCAGCACTGGGCCACGGTATGTATGTAGTATGTGGGCAGGGTGAAATGTACCGTGGTATGTTGGAGTTGTCCACCTCAGTATCAGGCTCAGAGCTGCTGAATCCAAACTCCTCTCCTGTCATAAAGGCCACCTGGTGAATAATTCCTCATATCCTGTATCTGATTGGTCTGTGGGAATGTGGTGATTTTAAAGTTTAAAGATCAGCAAATACCTGAGCTCACAGTTTTCTCCCTCTCTTTTCACACACGCAGTGTTTCAGATATTTATAAATACAATCTTCTGAATATTAACTTCTGCTAAATAGGCTAAAAGTAAAGTGTGATGAAACTAAGTCTCTTTCTTTTTAGTAAAAGAACAAAAACAAACTTATCTGATAAGAGTAGTAGGAGGAGTTCATTCTCTCATGGTTTCCATCCTGTTCATCCACTTTTCTGTTAGCCACGCCCCCACAGGTGAACCAGCAAATCACTGCCTCCGTTCTCACAAACGTCTGATCTGTGGCCGGTCAGACTTCATTCCACAGATGTGCTTTAACAAAGTGTGAAGCTGAACTCTGAGCTGTGACAGTGAAGCAGTGTGAGAGTGTCAGTAGATGATCAGCAGAGGAAAGTGAAGCTGCTGTGAGCTGATGTCCTGAAGGGCTTTTAAAGAGTCTCTGAGTTTGACAGGAACATGAAGATGTTTGTGGTGTTTGTGATCCTCCTGCACGGTAAGTACACCTTCCTCTCTCTGCTCTCATCATCAGCTTTTCTTTCATCTCTCTCTCTTTAATGTGTTGAAGTGCAGCAGGAGGAGATTTCCATCAAACACTGGATTCTGATTCAGATCAAATAATACGACTGCTGGAAGTTTCAATAACTACGTACTTCAGCAAAAAATTTACATAGTTTACCATGTTTCTGTTTAGCTCTTTGTTCATTAAGTTTAGTTCTCTCACATGTCTGGTTACAGTGTTGCACTGTGCCGTTTCGACAGGAGCTATTTTCTTCAATACGACTGCTTCAGCTGTTTTACTTCAATTTCTCTTTAACTCTTCACACATTAGCTTTAATTACCTTCATGAGTCATTTCTAGTCTGCCTACGTCAGTGTAGAAACATTTATACATATGCAAAATAAACTGTGCCCATTAGAAGCAGTTACACACTGATGAGATTCAACTGGTTCAGACTTAAAACTGAACCTTTATTACAGTCTTTGTTCCCATTGGCAGCTGGAGACCTGATGGTTCAACAGTCGACCCTGTTATATTTCCTTAAAGTGTGAAATATAAAATGTCACTGGACATCTGTGTGTTCACCATGTAATGAAGAGATTTATGTCAGGTCTGAGTGGACCTGAGAAGCAGATATCAGTGGCAGGATTAATGAAGTCCAGTCAGGTTTAACTCTGAGTTCACAATAATATGAAGTGATCCACTTCTTACCAGGGTCTGGACTAGAGATAAAAGTTCTCTGGAAAACAGTGATTCTCGATCAACCTGCAAACAGCCAGAGCCTCTATGGTTTTTTTTATAGAGTCCACACTGAAAAATTAAAGATTATTTATTTTTTATATGGAATATAGATTCTAAATAACAGCGTAATTCCTCCTTGTATTGATTTATTTTGCATAAAATCAGCTTTCTTATTATTTTTCATCACTTTTGTTACTTGTTTGCTGTTGAAGAATTTAACTCTGCTGGGTCAGAGAGCACAGTACCAGCTGCAGTCACAGTCGGGCGTCCCTCTGTGAGCTGTGATACTGACATCTGTTAACTCTGACACTGCGTCTGAATACATGATCACATAAACAGACATTCATGAGGTTATGAATATGACTATTGTACAGTTATTTGTAGACCAACGTTTTTAAAATATTCACACACACATGCATTCTTCTGAATAATGACTTCAACCAGTCAAACAGTTATTAATGTCCCTTATTGTTCCAAACAAAGTTACAGCAACATTTTTACAGATTAAACTAAAATGATTCTCCTTTATTGACATTTACCTGCAAACATCAATAATCTAAACCCATTGCTGCCATTAAGTATTCACACATGTAATAGAAGAAAACAACAGCAATAATTATTATTATAATAATAATACGTTTAATATGAAATATTTGAAAAATTTAACAAACACTGAATCCAGTTTTAAAGATAAAAAGGTTTCAGTCCCACACGGGTGGGGGGTAAATTAAATAAGTTATTTATTTAAGCTGTTAAACCCCCAAACCAAAGAAAAAAACATCTGTGAATCCAACTTTTGGTTTTTCTTTCTCTTATCAGCGAGGTTTAGGTGATGTCACGGTTAGTGTGTGTAGCCAAAAATTACATCTGAACAAAGAAAATTCTGCTCATTTCATTCATAGTTTCACTTTCAGCTGCACCACCCTCACAGCTGGATTTTGCCTCAGGTCAAAATAATCAAACACGAAGATACAAACATGCTTCTAGTTAATATGGACGATATATAAAACACAATCAATAAAATCTCCACCAGAAACCACTCACTGGTTTCTTGACTTTGATTTCTGTGAAGCTTCAGTGTTAACATTTTGACCACTGCTGTGTTGTCTTTTCGATATTTTTTTCTGTGTTTTTTGGTTTCTTTTGTTCTTTGAGGCAGAACCCACATTACTGCGCCACACATGTAGCCTCCACAGCTTTAAGTTATTACACTTAAACTTTGTTAAAGTATGTTTTAAAATGGAACACTTATAAAACTAGAGTTCACCAAACAGAGTCTGACTGTGCTTCAACACAACAAAAATAAAAAGCATTTCAAAAATGTACCTGCTCATCCACTTTAAATGTCGTCTGAGCAGAGAATCACTTTTGCTTTGCTGAGAACTGTGAAGCACAAAGGCACTGAGGACTCTTTTGTTGGTATTTAGAGAATTCAGACAGCTCTGATCCTTCAGTCTCACTTCACTCTGTGAAAAACATTTCTAATTAATCATTTATTTCCCCATGACATTGTCTGTATTCACAGACTGAAAATGGACATGGATGATGCTGGTTGACGTGTGTGCCAGAATAGAGAAGCAGCAGCACCAAGAGAAAGATGGAAAACCCTGCAGTCACACTTAACACTGTTCCTATCACTCAGTTTCACTTCAGCTCTTTGTATGTTGGCTGGTTGGTGGTACAACAACAGTACAGAGAGGAGTGGCCCACAGAATGACCACTGCCTCCCTCTGACAACAGAGCCCTATGCAGGTAGATGGGCTGTCCATAACTGCTCAGGGACTGCAAACACACCAGTCCACTAAAGAATAATTGTGGCGTAAATAAAACTGAAAATTTAACTAAACTCAGGCTGGAGCACTGGAGTTTCATCAAACATAGAAACCAGGCTCAGTTTCAGCTGCTGTGAACAGAATTTGTGCTCTAACTGCAGGTGCAGTCAGTGTGATAGCCTAGCTGTTACTGTTTCCACATCAGTGTGAGTGTTTTCATGGTTCTTTTAAAGCTCAACCTGAAAACACATCATGGATGCATCATTTCATAGATGCAGCCAAGAAGCAACCTAGGGTTAGTATCTTGCCTACAGCAAGATATTTGTCATGCAGATTGGAGTAGCTAGGGATATGACTCAGTGAGTGAATAAATAAAAGTGTTCTGTTGACTCTCCAACATGTTTTCAAGCATATATTGTTGTAGTGAATGTCAGTCAGCTTGGATTGACCTATTCTTATAGGAGTTGTCACGATCTGCGGCTGCAGACTGTGTGTGTTTCTGTGAGGACCTAAATGCAGACAACAAGAGGCAAAACTAAATTTTAATGGAAGGCGTATTATGGCAGATACAAAACATGAACAGAACAGCTAAACTGAAATAAACGCAGAACTGACTATGAAAAAAAAATGAATAGGAAAATCAATGCTGAGGAAAACTGAAGCTGTTTTGTGTTCTCAATACCTCGAGACATCTGTTGGAGTGCAGCAATTTCACTCTTTGAAAGATTAAAATGTTATTTCTTTTACTTCAGTGGGACTGATAACATTTATGCTCTTTGTTGTTTGTAAAACTTGTTCCTGAAGGTAGTATTAGTTAATAGTGCATCATTTCAAGATGAATTTGATTTCTGTTTCTGTTCTTCCAGTTTCCCAGCATGCTCTGGCTGTGGTGGTGGAGGTGAATGAGGGGGAAAGGTCTGTCCTGCTGTCATGTCTGTACTCAGGTTCTATACCTGAGGACAACACCACAGTGATGTGGACTCGCAGTGGCATAGATCCCAAATCAGTACACCTACGTCGAGCAGGAGGAGACGATCTTAGAGGACAAAACCAGCGTTACAGAGGGCGCACATCAATGAATCGTTACGCCTTAATCACAAAAGACTTCAGCCTCACTCTGAGGAAACCACAACTGACTGACAGCGGCAACTACACCTGCTCCATCAGCAATGGAAGACAAGAACGGAGTATCAGAGCCATCAAGCTGCAGGTCAAAGGTCAGAACAAAACCCAAAGGCCTGTTGTACTTAAAGGCCATAACTCAGTACTGACAAAGACAAACAAAGGTCAGAGGTCAAACTGAAGTGAAGTATTTCCTAAGCGGTTCTGAAAGTCTTGATGATACCAGCAGCAACTTTTGACTTCAGATTTGCCTTCACTGAAAACAGCAAAACAAGAATAACAAAGCAGAAGAAAATAGGATCTTGCTGCTACAGCCTTTGGTGATAATAAGAATTACTAAGTTCAGCTTCGGGTCAGAGGTTCATGTCAGGGAGACACACACACATCTGCACATATATTTATAAGTGCCTGCTGTCATTTTATACATCATTCAACATGAAACATTCAGGTTGTTTTGCCAGAACCAATGTTTTTATGCTAACCCAAAATTTGAATTACTTGACCCCCAACATATTCATTATGAACTTTTAGTAACTGTAGCAGCATCTCATAAATAACATTTAACACTGAAAACAAAAAGAGAGAACATTATTGTTAATGGTTGCTGAACAGTCAGGTCAGGAATGTAGATACTGTACTGTGCTCCAGTTACAATCAGTATTACTAGTCCTATATGTTAATATGTTATATGTTAATGCGCGCTCAGTCATCCAGGTAAGAAAATCCAAAAATCTGTTCGCTTAAACAGAAGTTGTCCTCCTTCTCTCCCGGATCGCCTGGAGCTTTCTTTAGATGCCTTGCTAATTATAACCAAATCAAGTAACTTGGATGAGTGAGGAAATGTTTTTCCCACAGAAAACGCTATGTCCAGGAACAGGATAAGCTTCGGGGGGTTCTAGTCCTATGGTTTATATTGCGGTTTCTTGTCCTCTTAGACCAGCAGGTGGAGGTGAAGGTGAGGGAAGGCTCAGAGTCTGTCATCCTGCCCTGCAAAACAAAACCTGACCTGCCTGAGGACACCACAGTGGAGTGGAGTCGCTCTGACCTTGGACTCATCACAGTCCATGAGTATTCTAACAGAAATGATGAGCTCATGACTCAGGACGAAGTTTACAGAGACCGAACGAAGATGAATGAAGACCTGCTGAGAACTGGAGACCTCAGTCTGACCCTGAAACACCCCAAAGTGAGAGACAGTGGAGGATACATCTGCACCATCTACAGGGACAAAGACATCCTGACAAAGAAAGTAGTGCTGCAGGTCAAAGGTCAGTGCTGTACACAGAGGTGAGTGCTATAGATATAAGTCAGAAGTCATATTTATTTTCTTTGCAGAACCATTTCCATCCTGGGCCAAACTTTTGTTGGCACTCCTGGTTATCCTGCTTCTTGTTGTGGTTTCTGGAGGTCTTTTATTTCGTTTCCGGCAGTACTTCATGCCAGGTGAGTCACTTCTACTACACTACCCATAATGCCGATGGTTAGCAGGTGTCCTCTGGTGGCTCCTTGACTGTGGCTCACACAAACTTGTTCCAGAAGCTGAAAGAGTTGAGAGTTACAAACAGCTGATACAGAGAGCTGAAGAGAAACTTCCAGGTTTGTTCCAGAAGTCAGAAAACCTCCTTCAGACTCAGTCATTGATCAGTGAAACAGCTCCACAACATGACTTTACTAAACAGTGTGTGTGCTTCACTGCATTGATCTAACACAAGTCGTGTCCAAATTCATGGGCTGCATCCTCCTGATGACCCGGCCTTCGCGGTCTACGTGGGCCAGGTCCTCAGAAGGTCGGGTAGGCCGGAAGTAAACTGCTGTGAAATTGGACGGTCTAGCCTTCTGATTAGCGTCACCGCTGTCTCTGTGGAGTATAATAAACTCAGCCGTCTGCTCCTTGCTATCTAAAATATAACAGGACACTGGCGTAAATTCTCGACCGTCTCATACTTCTGTTTAATCAGTTTTCTGTTTGACGTTTATTCAGCTGTGTGAAAACCAAGGAGGAACCCACATGGAGGATTAATAAAGTTTTACCTAAACTAATCTAATCTAATAACTTTAATCTCAGCCAAACCGATTTACTCACGAACAAACAAAACACTGAAAAAAGCCCAACAATAACATTTTTAGGTTGTCTAAGTGACTTATATATTACGTTTAACCTGAGTAGCGAAAGTCCGCGGTGATCTGAAAATGATGGAGTTGTGCCGTTCTCAGCCGCATCAGTGATCCTCGAGCTCCCGGCTAGCTATCGAGCTGGTGGGTAGCAGATGTCTCCGAAAACGTTGAAGCACTTTTGCAAATATGCGATGTCTTGATAAACCGAGCAGATATTTGATGTTTACACAGCTACTTTCTCGCCTGAAAATATGTTAAAAGCTTACTTTGTGACCCAGAAAGATTAATAAGACTAATTTTAAAACTAAGTAATTTTTAAACTTAGTAGCGGCCACCATTGTTGGAAACTGGAATTTGGCTGGGCCACGCTATGAATTCTGGGATATGGTAGGCCACGAAGGACACACCCGACCCATTCTTCAAATTCGGGGAAAAGGAGGACGCATTTGTCGGCTGCATTCGGAGGAGTCTACAAATTTGGACAGCCTTCGGCGCGTCGCTGTGATGTAATCGGTCTACAAATGCGTCCTCAGGAGCAGTGTTGGGCAAGTTACTTTGAAAAAGTAATTAATTATAGTTAGTAGTTACTTCTTCAAAAAAGTAACTGAGTTAGTAACTGAGTTACAATATTCTAAAAGTAATTAATTACTTGAAAAGTAACTATTGCGTTACTTTAAAAAAAAAAGTTTAACCCTCTGGGTCCAGGGTATAATTGATCATTTGTAACTACTTTTGATGTTCCCTCCACATTTCACCTTTAAAAACTATTTATTTGCCTTGTTTGGTGTCATTCTTTTCAGCACAGCCTCACGTGTCTGAATTTACAGTCATGTTTTCATGTTGACATACTGTATTAACACGATTGATCTAAAAGCAGACAAAAAACATAAAATCCGAGTAGAAAAAGTTTTATTTTTTACTGTAACAACCACAAACATGTTTAATGATCATATTTCATAACTTTAATAATAATAATAATAATAATAATAATAATAATAATAATAATAATAATACTACATTTTATTTAAATAGCGCCTTTCAAAGCACCCAAGGACACTGTACAACAGATAAAAACTGGAAATATACACAATAATAAAAATAGAAGATAAAAGTTAAAGCATACAGAAATTTAAGGATAGGCAATTTTAAACAGATGAGTTTTGAGGGTGGACTTAAAAAGAGAGAATGAACTAATATTTCTGAGGTCCGGGGATAGGGAATTCCAAAGTCGAGGGGCAGAGCAGCTAAAAGCCCTCCCTCCCATTGTAATCAGACGAGCAGAGGGAACAGAGAGAGAAAGAGAAGATGAAGATCTGAGGCAGCGGGATGGGAGCTTCATCTGTAATAAGTCAGAGAGGTACGGTGGAGAGAGAGAATGAATAGCCTTGAATGTATACAGAATTATTTTAAAATGGATGCGAAGTTTAACCGGGAGCCAGTGAAGTTGCTTCAGGATTGGGGAGATGTGGTGGGTAGAAGAAGTCCTAGTAATAATACGGGCAGCAGAGTTCTGGACACGTTGGAGCTTGTTGATAGATTTTTGTGTGAGGCCAAATAATAATGAGTTGCAGTAGTCAATTCTAGAGATAACAAGATTATGGATGAGAATGGCAGTGGCGTGAGGTGTGAGGAAGGGGCGGAGGCGATTAATGTTACGGAGTTGGAAATATGCTGCACGTGTAATATTATTGATATGTGAGTTAAAGGATAATGTGCTATCGAGAATGACACCCAAGCTTTTCACAGAGGGAGAGATAGGGACCAGCGAGTTATTGATGGTGAGAGAGAAATTGTTAATTCTGGATAGCAGTCGTTTAGTGCCAACCAGAAGAAGTTCCGATTTATTGCTGTTGAGTTTAAGGAAATTGGAGGAGAACCAAGAATTAAGTTCAGCTAGACAGAGGATGAGGGAGGGTGGAGGAAGAGTAGAGTCAGGTTTGGTAGAGAGATAGAGCTGGGTGTCATCGGCGTAGCAGTGGAACTGAATATTATATTTACGAAAAATATATCCGAGTGGAAGAAGGTAGATGATGAAAAGAAGGGGCCCGAGGACAGATCCCTGGGGCACCCCAGTGGATAAAGGAGAAAGCTGAGAAGTGAAGGATTTTAATTGAATGAACTGAGTGCGGTCAGATAGGTATGATTTAAACCAGGCTAGTGGAGTGTGAGAGAGACCAATAGAAGCTAATCTGCTAAGGAGAATGGGATGAGAGATGGTGTCAAAAGCTGCACTCAGATCAAGGAGAATAAGGATGGAGAGGAGACCAGAATCAGCTGCCATAAGAAGGTCGTTTGTTATTTTTATAAGAGCAGTTTCAGTGCTATGTAAAGGACGAAAGCCAGACTGGAACTGTTCGTAAAGGTTATTATCAGTTAGGTGAAGATGGACTTGTGAAGCAACTATTTTTTCAAGGATTTTTGAGAGAAATGGTAGATTGGAGATAGGACGAAAATTATTAAAGTTGTTGGGATCTAGACCAGTTTTTTTCAGGATTGGGGTAATAGCAGCAACTTTGAAGGAAGCAGGAACAGTTCCAGTGGTGAGTGAAGAGTGAATAATAGCAGATATGAGGGGAAGGAGAGGGAGTAAGCAGGCTTTGACGAGGACAGTGGGGATAGGATCGAGCTGGCAGGTAGAAGGCTTTGATTTATGGATGAGATCAGCAATATCAGCTAAGGATGGAAGTTGAAAAACAGAGAGGAAGTGAGAAGGGGGAGAAGTTAGGACAGAGAAGCTACATTGAGCATTAGGGTCCAGGTCTAAGTGTATTTTATGAATTTTATCAATAAAGAATAGCATTAGAGCATCACAGAAGTTAGATGAATAGAGATGAGCAGGCAGAGAATCAGGTGGCCTGTTAAAAGAGTTGAATAGTGAGAAAAGGGTCTTGGTAGAGTTCTCACTTGAGCAGACAATAGCAGAGTAATAAGCAGATTTGGTTTGACTAATACATTCCTGGTAAAACAGAACGTGGTTATTAAACATATCCTTATGAATAGTAAGGCCAGTTTTTTTATAGAGACGTTCAAGCTGTCGGCCTTTAGCTTTCAGTAGCCGGAGTTCAGGGGTGTACCAGGGTGCAGAGCGAGAAAAAAGTACAGTTCTGGTTTTTTGTGGAGCCAGGGAATTTAAAATACTGCTAAGGCTATGATTATAAAAAAGTACCAGGTCCTCTTGAGTAGCTAAGTTGTTAAAAGACAAGCAGCTAGAGAGAGCAGAGGAAAGGATATCAAGATTTATATTCTTGATATTCCGGAAAGAGATAATACGGGGATTGTTAATTACAGAGAGGGTCATGTGAACATTAAAGGAGAGAAGTAGATGGTCCGAAATTAGCAGTTCGTCAGCTGTACAGATGGAGGGGGTAAGTCCAGAACAGCAGACTAGGTCCAAAGTGTGGCCCTTAGTGTGGGTAGGGAAGTTTATGTATTGTTTAAGGCTGAAGCTATCAAGGCAGGATAGAAGGTCCTTGGTAAGAGGATGGTCGCAGTTATCCACGTGGACGTTAAAGTCACCCAGCAATATTATATTAGGGGAGACAGTAGCTAGATTGGTCAGCAGATCGGCAAAGTCACTGATAAAAACAGAATTAAATTTTGGGGGGCGGTAGATGACAGCTATTACAGTTGGGGTAGGTCCTGAAAGTTGACAAACAACAGATTCAAAGGAGCTGTACGTAGGGGCGGACAGCGGCGAGACTTTCCAGTTCTCGCGATAGATTATCGCGAGGCCACCACCACGGCCGGACTCGCGAGGTTGGCAGGTGTAAACAAACCCCGGGGGGGTGGAGTCGTTGAGTTGCGAAAAGTCATTGGGCTGTTGCCATGTCTCAGTCAAGCAGAAAAAGTCAAACTTACGGTCTGTTAGGAGATCCTGGATGAGATGTCCTTTGCTCGTAAGCGAACGGATGTTAAGCAGGCCGAAGTTGACAGAAATACTGCCGGACTGGATGAGAGTGTTAGCCGACCTAGGCAGACCAGTCAGAACATTGTGGTCAATGGACCTGCAGGGGTTCCGTTGAGAGCGACCAGAGGTGGACCAGAAGGACTGAATTGGTTTGGAATTATCCTGATGGAAATACCGACGGGAGCCTCGATGTACGTACTTTCGACGGGGGAGGAAAGCAATGTCCGTGTGGAAATGAAGAGCAGCCAACGGCGGAGCGGCTAAAGAGAAGCGGAGCCGGAGGAGCTCATCAGCTGTATATTGATGAAGTCCAGTGCCGAGTCGGTAGATCGATGACATAAGGATCCAGACCCACACTGAAAGTACATAGATCCTGAAAGGCCACATCATGGACAGGAACAGCCGGGTAGGGACACCGGTGGGCCTTAGAAACAGGAGTAAGACAGAAGTCCAGTAGCGTTAACGTTAGCGATAGTGGTGAGTGGCGGCCGGTGAGTAGCGGCAGCCAGTCGCGCCAGCGTTCACTCAACCGGTGATGCAAATATAAATTGTCAATTTTAAAATCCTATGCACAAGTTTTGCAAACAAAGTTATTTGCATCCATTTACCTTTTACCTTGATTTTTTAAATAACCATTTCAAACTATTTACAGAACAATCAGCTGTTCTTCAATAGGATGCCACAAATTATTTGTGCCACTCCAAAAACATAATTTCTGTCCACTATAAAGGAGAACATCACAGCCTGATACCTGCAGGTCTGACAGCAGCAGGTGTATCACTCCTGTTTCTACCTGGAGACAGCAGTCACCTCATTGTTCTGACACAACACAAAACTATCCACACACTACACACTAACTACACAAGACAACACATTAACTACAGACTCCAAACACGCTAAACGTCACAAATCTCTCACATCTCAAAACTCGCTCGCTCTCTCTTTTCCTGCTCTCTCTCGCCGTCACTCCTAAAACTTCCCCTGTTTTATTTAATTTTTTTGCTCAAAAGCAGAGAGTGCTCGCTGCGCTGTCCTTAGACAGTAAACGTGACAAAACTATTGAGGAAAAAACGCTGCGTATATATTGTTTATCATGATTCTGGTTTTACGTGGCCTATCAACACAATTTATAAACTGGTATCTATCACCTTGTTGCTTTGTCTTTAAGTGGTCATGTGATTGTCTTACCACGACTACTTTATTCTTCCTCAGTCAAACAGCAGCACTCATGCGATTGTTTTGCCCCCTTAGCTCCAGGTGTTGTGCTAGACAGTGATCGTGATTACCGTCCGCGGGAGCGCACAGCTGCTTAAAGGTGTAGCGTCCAGATTACTTACAGCTACTTCCGTACAACTGATATAAGATGCGGTAAGCTGAGCACAGCTTCAACCGTCTGTTTGTTGAAAAATAGTAAAGGACCGCATTTCCTTGTTAGTAACTGTAACGCCGTTGTAAGGATAGGAATAGTAATTAGTTAGATTACTCGTTACTGAAAAGAGTAACGCTGTTAGTAACGCCGTTACTTGTAACACCGTTATTCCCATCACTGATCAGGAGGATGCGGCCCATGAATTTGGACACGACCACAGAGGCTGCATGTGGACAAGCTGTTCTTCTTCTGTGGTGGTAAACAGCAGCTGACATGGAAACATGTGCTGACAGTAAATGTTGCAGCAGCTTCAGTAAATGTTCCTCCTTGAGTTGTGCTCAGTCATGTGGTGGAGAGCTTCAGATGTTCAGACACATGAGATCTTCATGGTTTCTGTGCTGATGTGTGTGAGACATGGCCGACTGTGGAGGCTCAGTCTGTCTGTTCTTCTTCATCCAACATGTCTGCAGCACTTTACAGGACGCTGCAGACTAGTTACCAAAGAACGAGTCAGGAACACATCAGGAACAAACTGAGACACAATCTGACTGAGACTAGAAGACAAGGAGGGACAGGGAGGTCATGTGACCATCACAGCTGCTAATGATGTCATCATGTTGTGCTTTATTGTTTTCTCAGTTTACGAGGTGGGGGTGGATTCAGGGGAGGAGTCTGTCCAGCTGCCGTGCAAAGCTATAGTCAGATTCCTCAAAGACACTAGAGTGGAGTGGAAGGACAGAGATGGCAGGACAGTCCATGTTTATGAGAATGGACGTGACCAGCGTGGAGAACAGCACCGGTTTTACAGAGGACGAACAGAGATGAACAGAAACCTGCTGAAATTTAGAGACCTCAATCTGACCCTGAAACTTCCCACAGATGACGACAACTCCACCTACACCTGCACCATCAGCAGGAAGGGAAACTTGCTGAAGAAGAAACAAGTGGAGCTCCATGTCAGAGGTCTGAACATAGTTTTGTACAATAAACATATTTTATATTTGACACTATTTCCTCTCCATACTTCAGCCTCTTGGCCAGTTTAGGTTCTCAGTGGTTTAGAAAGGCAGAGCTTATTGATCAGCAGCAGACTGGATGAAATAAATCATCATAAAACTGAATGATCGTTTATCAGCTCACTGATGAATTGTATAGATTATTTTGTATTTCTTTAAGTAGAGCTGCAGAGTTCATGAAAAAATAAATCTTGTCATAGACAAGCCTCATTTGGTTTGGATTGACTGTCTCTCTGCTGCTGATTGAACAGAAATAAAACAAAGAAACTGTTTATGTTCAGTGGGGCAGTTGGACATGTTTCAGACTGGAACTTGTCATTGCAAATATTTAATTTGAACCAGTCAAAACATGCTCAGAGTTGCTTCAGTCTGTACAACTCATGTTGTGTTTGTTGTCCTCTCAGTCCCCCAGCTGGAGGTGGTTTCAGGGGCAGAGTTTATTCTGCTGCCCTGCAAAACTACCATAAACCTGCCTGAAGTTGCTAAAGTGGAGTGGAAGACCAGATTCAACAGGAAGGTCCACGTGTATGAGATCAGATCTGACCAGCTTCAAGATCAGGACCACCGTTACAGAGACCGAACACAGATGACTGAAGACCCGCTGAGAACTGGAGACTTCAGTCTGACCCTGAAATACCCCACAGACTGGGACACAGACACCTACACCTGCACCACCTACAGCAGGGAGGGAAACATCCTGATGAAGAAACAAGTGGAGCTGAAAGTCAAAGGTCAGTGCTGTTTTGTGTGTGAGCTGCAGACGCCATTGAAACTTGAGAAAGTGTAATAACTCCAGCTGTACATATCTTATCCATTTTACACAGTAATTGCTCGCCAATGGTTGTATTCATAGTTTAACAGTTCCTCTTAGTATTCAACATCATTTATCATAGATCACAACAATGTAGTGGTCACAGACCTTTAGGTCCTACTGACCAACAACACCTGATGGTAATTAAATGGGCCTACCTTAAATACTGTACTAAAAAGACATATCATAGTGTAAAAACAGAGGCACACAAACATAAATGGCTCCTAAAGCCCGGCCCCTTATTGTAAAAGCCACAAGACTTGACAATTCTAATTATAAAGAAAATAAGAAGCTACTAATAAAGTCTAGTTTAGACACACAAAACCAAACCAAAGCCATCTGCAGAAGAATCTTTAAAAAAGAAAAAAAACCTCCAGGTTTTAGATTTTGATCTGCTTCTGTCCTTCAGCTTTCTCCACAACTCTGAAAACCTGCTGCTGCTACAGCTCATGTTGTGTTTGTTGTCCTCTCAGTCTGCCAGAAGGAGTTAGAGGAGTTGGAGTCTGTCGAGCTGCCGTTCAAAACCTCAGAAAACTTGCCTGAAGATGCTGAAGTGGTGTGGAGAGACAGCAATGACAGGAAGGTCCACGTGTATAAGAACGGCTCTGACCAGCCTGGAGAACAGCACCAGCTTTACAGAGACCGAACGAAGATGAACGAAGACCTGCTGAGAACCGGAGACCTCAGTCTGACCCTGAAATACCCCACAGATGGAGACAAAGGAGGATACAGCTGTAGAGTCTATGGGGAGATGCAGAGATACAAAAGAGTGCTGCTCAGAGTCAAAGGTTTGTGTGGTTTCCATGTGGTGGGGTGCGAGGCAAATACTGATGTACATAGTGAAATCCACATCATCATTAACTGTGAAGAACAGCTTGCTCTAAACTGGAACAAATTACAGAGAAATGGACCAACAGTGAAGTCCAAGCTTCGTTAGAGATCCAGGCCTGCACACACACAGTGTAAACACAGTGAAACTACAGAGTACTGTGAGGAGGTACAAAAGCTCCTCCTTCTGTTCTACTCAGAAACCCACTGCTGCTGTCTGTACAGCTCATCTTTTGTTTGTCGTCCTCTCAGACTGTCAGGTGGAGGAGGGTGAGGGGGCGGAGTCTGTCCAGCTGCCATTTAAAACAACAGCAAACCTGCCTGGAGATACCAAGGTGCAGTGGAAGGTCAGTGGTGATAAAATGGTCCATGTGTATGAGAACGGCTCTGACCAGCCTCACAAACAGCACCAGGATTACAAAGACCGAACGGAGATGAATAAAGACCTGCTGAAAACTGGAGACCTCAGTCTGACCCTGAAACAGCCCACAGATGGAGACAGTGGAGAGTATAAATGTGAAGTCGACGGGGAGGTCAAGAGAAACAAAACAGTGCTCCTCAAAGTCAAAGGTTTGCTTGTGTCTCTGTGTGTGTACATGTTTTGACATCTTTGTGAGGACACAAACCTGGCATGCTACAATACTTGTGGGGTCTAACGGTCACTTGTGGGGACAAAATTCCCATTTCGATGAGTTCGACGGCATTTTTTAGTCTCAAATTGTGGTTTAAGTGTCAGTGTAGCGGCAATCTTCAGTCCTTCGTTTCCGCTTCTGCAGGACAAAAATCTTCTGACTCGTGCTTTTCTAACATAGTTTGTATGCCGCTGAAACTGAAAACTGCAAAACAAATATCTCCAGTTGGACCCCAGTTCTTATTTTCCTGATATTATACCAAAAACAACTATAAACAGCAACGGTTAGAAAACTGTTGCTCCTGATTACTTGCCTAACCTTTCATCAACACGGCAGCTCAATACGACCACGTTTACGACACCTACCAACACTTTAAAACCACACAACAGATGAACAAATCAGAACAAATTTACAGAGCATAATATATCAGATTACAACATAAAATAACCAAGATTAAAATTAGAAACAGTGGTTGGGTTTAGGGTTAGGACTTCATTTTTGATGTTTAGGGTAAGCAGCTTGGGAAAGCATTATGTCAGTGACATGTCCCCACAAGGATGTAAATACATACAAACGTGTGTGTGTGTGTGTGTGTGTCTGACTGTCTTGTGTCTCCTCTGCAGGGAGAGTTCAGGTCCAGGATCAAACAGGGGACATCAGGAACAGAAGCAGCTCCATTGATCCGACTCCTCTGATGGCTGATCAATCAGTTTGATCTGTGTGTTCTTTGATTATTGATCAGTGATGTCAGAGTGGAGTCAGTGTGATGTTGTTGTTGTGTGTTTGAGACTTTTAGTGTCCATGAAGGTCTCTGCTGCCGTAGATCCTCTGAACTGTGACAGAGGTCTCACTCTGGAGGAAACTCTCAGCACTTTCCAGCAGCTCCTCCATCATGGAGGACGTTCCCTCACTGTAACAGGTGGAGGAGAGAGGAGAGGAAGCACAGGTGGATCCTCTGAGGAAGACATTATTCTGTTAAATGAGAGGAAACAAAGATATGATTGCTTCATCTCAGTCCAATCGATCTGTTTTCATGTGTACCTCAGTGTGATTGTTTATGTTTATCTTTTGTATATTGTACAGAGTCGTGTGATCTGCCCCGGCATGACAAATGTAAATAATTTTATTGTAATGAGGCAGGTGTAGTTATCTTATATTTATATTAATCTGTTCAGTGAACAGAATAAAAATGCCCTCTTTGATCTACTGTGGTTCTTCTTCTGTGGTGTTTCTGATGGAGCAGCTGCTCCTGATGTTTGAGGATGAGACCAGAGTTCCTACAGCTTCAGGTCAGAGAGACTGAAGCTCTCCAAGTGCTTTCTAATCGGAGATAAAGTATTTGAATTTCAGGAACAGGGCCATTCCTCCAATCAAGCATCTTCCAGTTCCTTTCTATATATAATCCTCCAGTTCTACAAGCGGTTCATTCTCATCTTCATGCCCGTCCACCCTTCCTTTTTTCACTTCTTTAACTTTCTCCCTTACAATTAGTAATTGGGAATCTTCAGGGGCGAGGCCTTCCCCAATCCACAGCTCACTTCATGTTTAAGCCATTCACCTTCATGTATTAAAATAATATCAAACCTAAAATGAGGACGTGGGCCCACTGAGTGAAAGTTTTTATCTGGCCAGCTTCAGTAAGAAATACAGATTATTCAAACAAACGTTATTAACCCGATCAAAAAACAGGGAATGTACTTAATGACTTCATACAGACATTTCATGTAGACTGAGCTCAGTTTTTAAATTTTTTTTTAAACTCTCAGAGTATCAGAGCCCACCACAGCTAAAACAATCAGTCTCACACATCTAAACTCAAATTTACTGGAATAACAATTATAATCCACGAGCTAAACAGTTTGTAAATATAACGTATAAAGAAATAAATAAAGTCAAATTTCTCATCTACTGACATGCTTTTCTTATAATTCGGCTGGTTGTTCCAAAAGTTAGACTATAATTACATATTTTTCATCAATATTTAAAATCCTGACCTGTACCTGTTGGTTAGATCTGCTGTAAGTAATATAAGTTTTTCACGTTTAGTTTAGATGTGATACAGTCATTTAAAAAGTAAGGAAAGTTCAGGCACATAGAGCTAAAATAAAAATCATCATCGCTCTTTACATCCAACCTCAGTAGGTGGGGTTATCACCGTGGAGACAGACGGGCCATCTTTCTTGTCAAGTTCAACCCTCTCAAGGCAGGTGTTGCCGATTTGCAACAGTTAAAAACTAACAACCTGATTACCTCACATACATATTTTATGAGGATTTTTTACTCAGAAGTACCGCTGCAGGACTTGGTTGTGCATCAGCAACAAAAAGTTTAATTTGAGCCTGAGAGGGTTAAAGTGATATCTGATGTTTTCAATGTCACTGTGAGTAGGAGAGCTTAGAGCACAGTATCTTGTATGTTTTCCTGTGACTGACAGTACAGTCACGCAGTATATATACCAGCAGTACTAAGATTAGAAACAATTACCAGATGTCTCCAGCAGAGGGAGCGTGGAGCTGTTAAACTACCACATAGTTTCCTCTCTTCAGTCGTTACATATGAGCTGAGGAACATTTGTGTCTGAGCAGCTTTCATAGCAAACATGCATGTTTATGGTAACAAACATGTATCTGTGCTCACATGTTAGAATGAAGGTAAACACTCCCACAGATTTCTGTACTGTCCATGCTGAAGGACATATCCTTGTCAAGAATGAGCCCAAGAATCCTCACAGTGTTACTGGAGCCAGGTTGGATACCACATCTATTATATTTGCAGGGACAAGTACAAGAATTTACTCAATTTATCTGATTTCGAAGAAGAAGATTAGAGGTCATCCAACTCTTTAAGTCTTTAATACAGTAATTTAACTAGTTTGCGTGTATTATCTGACTTCTGTTTTTTTCCATTTTATTTTAACAGGGCAAAACCTATACAGGACATGACACACAACAAGAACAAGCTGAAACAGATGGGGCAAAAGACAGATAGGGAGTGGGGTGCTGGGATGTAAGTCAGGTCAAATGAGATGGGATCCTAGATGTATGTCATTTATTATTTAACGATTTAATTTTAAACAAAAATAAAACATCTAAATCAATATTTATGAATTTCAGAAAAGCAGAATTAAACTTTCAATAAAAACCTCATTTCATTAAACCATTTTTGCATTCTGCATTCAAAAATTGATTTTCAAAATTGTTTTTAAAAAAAACAGAAAGAAATCAATAGATACAAAAATTAAGATTTATTACTGACATGTAGAATGGTGATTCCACTCATTTGAAACCCATTTTACCTCCTGTTAGCTCACAGGTTAGCTATGATATTAGATAATGAATTAGCTTTGGGATTAACTATTTGATTTGCTATCTATTTTTTAAATCCCTGTCACGGATGAATGCTGTGTGTGGACAGGAGAGAAAGGCCCAAATGTACTCTAGGATACACAATATAAATTCAAAAACCTCAGCTTTATTCCTGACACAATCAAAGAGAAAACTAAACTGTGGAACACTAGAAACAACATGACAGTGTGACACGACACAGAGCAAAGAAAACACAGGGTTTAAATACACACAAGAGTATTCAGGGATTGGGAGATAGGAGGGAAACACAGCTAATGAGACAAGGGAAGCAAAACCAGACACACTGCACACAGGACAGGGACTATCAAAATAAAACCTGAAACAATTCACAAGGACAAGTACTTGAGGCTGAGAAACCGACTGAAGGAATGTTACTCATGGTACACAAGGAAAATACAGTAACCCAAACTGGAAGCAAGAACACATATAACATTCAGAAAACCAAAACCACGAATGACCAATAAGCGAACACAAAACACTGGGTCAGACGTAGGACCATGACAACCCCAAAGCAATCCAAATTAACCACATGCTGCTTTTGATGTGAGGAGCTCTGATTGGTTGGACAGACACAGGCTGGCTGCCACTGCTGTTTGTGCTCATAGCTGCGCCCAGCTAAGAAGAGTGTGATCTTGTACAAAGGCCGTTCAGCCTCAAGATTTACACTCTGACCAGCACGGATATGTGAAGACTGAAGCTGAAGCTGTCCACCATAACTGATGGAAGACTGATGAATGTATTACGCCCCAGCAGTACAAGCTATCTACCCTTTTTAGTAAGCTAATGTGCTCTTCGCAAATAAAGCTTAAAACACCTCAGACTATTAGAACTAAGGCTGGGTTTGAAAAATTTCAACCACCGAACAGCAAAAACAACAACAGGATTAAAGAGCAGGTAAACAGAAAAATATCGCAAAACTCTTAGCTGTGTCTCTAATCAAACCTGTATAACTTGCTTCACATCAACAGCATCAGGTAATGTTCATGGTTTTCTTCTGTTTTAGTTCTGCAGTATATTTTTAAGGTTATCGGCTGTAAAAAGTCAGTCCAGGACAATTTCCTTCATGTTTTTCTGTTTTATCCTCAGCTACTTTGAGATAAAGACAATGTTTACACCTCTGATGAAGTCTCACAAGTGTCAGCTTTGTTTTTATACGCAGATATAAAAATATGGATATGTACAGATAAATGAGCAGAATTATACTATTTCTGACTGAGTCGAGTTGTGGATTGAATTGAATTGGTACTTTGTGAATCAGAATGGAATCAGTTATAGAAATCAGTGACGATATCAGCCCTAATTAGAACCAGCACTGAGGCCTATGACATTTATACAGTGTCAGAGCAAACTGCAACCTACAGCCTTTAAACTAGCAATTAAAATGCTGACAGTAAACACATCAGTCCAGATGTTACCACATTACTTTGTGAGTTAAAAGAACTGAGACAGGCTGATTAAAATAACAGCTGTCTCAGTTCTCTCATTCCTTATATTCAGTGTTGGGACTAACGCGTTATTAAGTAACGCGTTACACTAACTACGTTATTATTGTGGTAACGAGCACGGTAACTAGTTATTATGCCAAAACCAGGAACGCGTTACTCGTTACTGGGATTTAGATAGGCTCGTTATTCGTTACTTCGTGTGGTGGCTGTCGCGGAGCTTCCACAGATTCAATAACATTAGCGAGTGGTGGAGGCCAGCAGGTGGATGAAGGAAAAGGGAGGCAAGAGGAAAAGAGACCCGAGGCGGCCGCTGGTCCGAGTGTCAGGTGAACTGAACTTCAGGTAAGAAGTTATGACCTGCAGTCTATCTGAGTCACATATAAATCAAGTTTAGGTGGAGTTTATTTTCCTTGTGCTGACTTTTTCGTACTGCGTGCTAGCTAGCATGACGGAGTTTCTATACAGCTGGGTGGTGCTATGTTACTGATAGTGAACTTTATTTTGTTCATACAGGTAATTATTAGAGTTGCCAACCGTCCCGTAAAAAACGGAATCGTCTCATTCAGAGAAAATATTACGCGTTTCGTATTGAGGTGAAAAGGAACAGTTTGTCCCGTAATTCAGATAGAATGGAAAAGACACAAAGCTGGAGTTATTCTGTGTCTTTACGCTGCACAGCTGCCTCTTCTTCTCTCACCCTCCCTCTCCTGTTTCTACTTCAATCATGAAAACTGATCAATGATCAGCTGATCGGCTCTCTTGTTTGTTTATCACCCACTTTGTGCCAGAAAGAGGAAACCAGCGGATGTCGCGGTAAACAACAGCAGCACGTTTAAGCTTGATCAGCTGTTGTTAGAATTTATTTAATATTAATTTCTAGTATCAGCTGATGTTTGCTGGAGCCACAGCTGCAAAAAAGCTGCTGGTCATGATGGTTTGGATATGTGGTGAGAGGGAAACATGAAGATGAAACCAGGAGATGTCCTTACTGAATCATCAGAGCTGTGATGGAGAAACAGGTTTACCTTTTAGGTGACATGAATGAGTTGAAGGGAAGTTATGAACTGTTTCTGAGAGACAAATAACACCAGGATCCTTTTCTAAGTAGCTGACAGCTGGTAACTGTGCAGGTGCGGATCTAGCAAAGTGTTGCCAGGGGTCTACGTGGCATAAAAATCCCAAATTACTGCTGGCTTTCGTTAACATAAACCCAGCTAGCACAACAAAATGGCTTTTCTCAGACGGTTTAGTTGGACAGGTGCATCTTGGGTGAAATACTTTCTTATTCTCATTTAAAATGTCTCACTTTTAAAAGAATAATTATCTGAGTCTTACAACAAACAATTGATAGATTGATGCACATATACCATCAGAACAGTGTGCATCACTGTCACAACAGTGTTTGTTTTCATTCAAAGGCTTTATGATCTTTGCTATAATGGTGGGCCGGTCTCTAGTCAAAATGCCCGGGATGATTTTTTTGTCCCAGTCCAGCCCTGTATGCAGCTCATCTGCAGTCTGGTGTTACCTACATCTTCCTATTCAGAAGGCAGAATTTCCGAGTTCTGAGTACAATCGAAAGCACCACGACTGCAGTTTTTGTGTTGGATGTAAAAAGCAGGCTAGGATAGAATCAGGCGTGGGATTTCTCTTGAGGAAATGTGCACATTATTTTTTCCTTTCTATTGGCAGGTGGCACAGTGCACTTGTGGCAAGTAAGCAAGAAGACTGGAAAACTTGCTGGGTATCCAGGTACGAAAGCAACACATTATCAAGAGAATTCTGAGTAAAACCAAAGTTACTTTCCCTAGTAACTAGTTACTCTGAAAGTAACGAGTAACTTGAAGTAACTGAGTTACTTTTGCCAGAAGTAACTAGTAATGTAACTAAGTTACTAATTTAAAGTAACTTACCCAACACTGCTTATATTATCTCCAGTCTTAGCAGAGGGCAGCGATCACTTAGATTTCTCAATCTAAACAGTGAATGCATTTAAAGCATGAACTGCACACCTAGCCATCAAAAGTTTGGTAAAGTAGCATGAATACTGTAAAGTTTTATCTGAGACCATGAATCGTGTTTGATGATATTACACTCTGACTGTTCTTCTCCTTCATTTTTCAATTAGGTTTAATCAAATGTGGCAACTTTGTCTTGTGCTGTAAGATGAACCCACTGTCTTCATGAGCACACCTTTTTAAAAACACATCCTGTTCAAAGGTGATTTGTACACGGTCAAACTAATAGGAGAAATAAAAATACGAACACATAACGAGTTTGGATGTTGGCAGATCTGTAATTGGTTATGAGAACAAACACTGATGAAAGGGGTCAGTTTCACTTCTATTGAAAGAACTTTCGCTTTCCCTCAGCTTTGGTGAGCATTTAAGCATTAAACTACTCTCCTTAAAAAGTCGATTGAATTTAACGGTTTTCAAACATTTCATCACTCATCTGTGAGACTGAAGAAGTCACTTGGATGAAACAATTTTCCAAGGAAACATCCAGTGGAGCTAAGCTTTTGGGCATATCCTTGCCTATAATTTATCCATCAAGAGATTTTTTTTATGTATACATTGTTTTTCAGTTATTGTTCATCTTGTTTTTCTTATTATCTCCTATTTTCAGTCTTAGCAGCACCTCTCAGAGTAAACCACTGTAAACTTTCTGCCATTCATCAGACAACAACATCATTGAGCCATGTGGTATTCTTAGGAGATTAAGACCAAAAAGTGACACAAAAATGAAGACACAAATTAAATGCCGAATTAAAATCTACAACATGTTTAGGAAGGCTTAAAAAATAGTGATTGACTGCAACAAACCTTAATAACTTTTATTTATTAGTATTTGTTCTCAAGTTTAAAAATGATACACATGTAAAGCTATGTCAAAGGTTAGCTATGGTATAATTAGATGTGTATGTATACTCCATATATCTTCAGTATTATATGAATCATATGATGAAAAAACACTTACCTCACGTCTTTTCTTATCACAAAACCGATGAATCATCCACTGCCCTTTAGTGGCTGCTAGCCGCGTCCTTAGCATGTTTTATTTCCTGCCACTTCCCGCTGGTCTATCACATTATTGTCTCCCCAGAAACACTCCCCTTGAAATTTTCTTTTTTCCTATATTCATTGTGTTTTGTGTGTTTTTGCACAGTTTTTCTATTTGGTGGTGTTTTCCTAAGTTGCAGTCCATTTGGCCTCTCAGGGCCACCCTACTGCTGAAGAAAGAGTCGTTTTAGTTTTTTGAGAGAAAAACTGAATTATAACGTTTACATAATTATTAAAACACCTGACCTTTAATCTTTTGGGTGTGATGCAGCAAGCTTTTCACACCTGGGTTGGGACATTTTATTTGATTCTTCTTTCCAAACATTCTCAAACATTTGTCAGGTTGGTTGGAGACTGTTGGTGGTCCTCTTCAGGTTTCTGCAGACATGTTCAAAATTTACTTTGTGCCATGCGTTGATGCTTTTCTCCAATGTAGAGGTAGAGCACTCCTCTCTGCACTCCACATTTGTGTTCCAGAGGGATTCAATAGGTAGTGATAGGTAGGTAATTACAGTGGCTTGCAAAAGTATTCGGCCCCCTTGAACTTTTCCACATTTTGTCACATTACAGCCACAAACATGAATCATTTTTATTGGAATTCCACGTGAAAGACCAACACAAAGTGGTGAACACGTGAGAAGTGGAACGAAAATCATACATGATTCCAAACATTTTTTACAAATAACTGCAAAGTGGGGTGTGCGTAATTATTCAGCCCCCTTTGGTCTGAGTGCAGTCAGTTGCCCATAGACGTTGCCTGATGAGTGCTAATGACTAGATAGAGTGCACCTGTGTGTAATCTAATGTCAGTACAAATACAGCTGCTCTGTGACGGCCTCAGAGGTTGTCTAAGAGAATACTGGGAGCAACAACACCATGAAGTCCGAAGAACACACCAGACAGGTCAGGGATAAAGTTATTGAGAAATTTAAAGTAGGCTTAGGCTACAAAAAGATTTCCCAAGCCTTGAACATCCCACGGAGCACTGTTCAAGCCATCATTCAGAAATGGAAGGAGTATGGCACAACTGTAAACCTACCAAGACAAGGCCGTCCACCTAAACTCACAGGCCGAACCAGGAGAGCGCTGATCAGAAATGCAGCCAAGAGGCCCATGGTGACTCTGGACGAGCTGCAGAGATCTACAGCTCAGGTGGGGGAATCTGTCCATAGGACAACTATTAGTCGTGCACTGCACAAAGTTGGCCTTTATGGAAGAGTGGCAAGAAGAAAGCCCTTGTTAACAGAAAACCATAAGAAGTCCAGTTTGCAGTTTGCCACAAGCCATGTGGGGGACACAGCAAACATGTGGGGGACACAGCAAACATGTGGAAGAAGGTGCTCTGGTCAGATGAGACCAAAATGGAACTTTTTGGCCAAAATGCAAAATGCTATGTGTGGCGGAAAACTAACACTGCACATCACTCTGAACACACCACCCCCACTGTCAGATATGGTGGTGGCAGCATCATGCTCTGGGGGTGCTTCTCTTCAGCAGGGACAGGAAGCTGGTCAGAGTTGATGGGAAGATGGATGGAGCCAAATACAGGGCAATCTTGGAAGAAAACCTCTTGGAGTCTGCAAAAGACTTGAGACTGGGGCGGAGGTTCACCTTCCAGCAGGACAACGACCCTAAACATAAAGCCAGGGCAACAATGGAACGGTTTAAAACAAAACATATCCATGTGTTAGACTGGCCCAGTCAAAGTCCAGATCTAAATCCAATCGAGAATCTGTGGCAAGATCTGAAAACTGCTGATCACAAACGCTGTCCATCTAATCTGACTGAGCTGGAGCTGTTTTGCAAAGAACTGGCAAGAATTTCAGTCTCTAGATGTGCAAAGCTGGTAGAGACATACCCTAAAAGACTGGCAGCGGTAATTGCAGCAAAAGGTGGTTCTACAAAGTATTGACTCAGGGGGCTGAATAATTACACACACCCCACTTTTCAGTTATTTATTTGTAAAAAATGTTTGGAATCATGTCTGATTTTCGTTCCACTTCTCACGTGTGCACCACTTTGTGTTGGTCTTTCATGTGGAATTCCAATAAAAATGATTCATATTTGTGGCTGTAATGTGACAAAATGTGGAAAAGTTCAGGGCTGAATACTTTTGCAAGCCACTGTATTTGTGCACACTTCCATCCAGCCTTAATGTGCACAGCACAGTCCAGAAATGGCAAACTATTATTTGTTGTATCTTCCTTGGTAAACGTTATGTTTCTATCCACCGAGTTGATGTGAGCAGTGAAGGATTCTACTTTTTGGGTTTGGATTTTGATACAGGTATCTCTGGAACACAAACTCGGGATAATCAGGACCCCACAGAGTGGGCTCATAGGTTGCTACTGCTACTTGAAGCAAAGAGTTTTTTTTGTTTTTTTTTTAAAATTCTATCATGGGGGACTGGCAAATCCAATAACAACTGCTTTTCCGCTCATCTTTCATCCAGCCATGTTTCAAAAAATCCTTGGAGCACAACAAGTTATACTAGCCTGGGGCTAGATTAGAATATAGATTAATTTTTATCTGATTTGATAAATGATGGTTAAATTCATTCCCATGGATTATTGTGTTTACCAATGAATAGAGAATGTTTCTTAAAGTGTGCAGAGAAATCACTGATTACAATAAACATAAAGAAAAAGCTGTCAGGGTATTTCAGCCTTTCACATATTTTACTCTTAAGTTTCCATCCGTGTTTGTTTACTTTTCAGATTTAGTGTGTACAGCCAGACATAATGGCAGACTGCCAAAACTGACTACTACTCATAGTTTTACACCTATTGATCCACTGTCAGCCACACCCACAACTTCCTAATCCCTGTAGCTTTGTCAGCGGATCACGTCTTGTCCTGTGTCTGTATGAGCTTCGTGCCTTCTTTCAGTGAAATTGTAAAGAGGGATTGAGACAGTGTGAGGGTTTGTGGAGTGCTGTAATGAATGCTGTAGTGGAAGAAGTTCTTTGTTCATGTTGTTTTTTACTACAAATAATGAATAGAAGATGCAAACAAAAAGAGTGAGAGGGGCAGGAAAAGTTGAAGGTGGGGCTTTGTGTGTGTTAGGCTGAGGCTACAGCAGTCACCTCCAACCAGAGCACTTGGGTGCGAAAACTATGACGTCCTCCTCTTCCCTCAGAAGTGATCTGTGGCCGGCCGGACTTCATTCCACAGATGTGCTTTAACAAAGTGTGAAGCTGAACTCTGAGCTGTGACAGTGAAGCAGTGTGAGAGTGTCAGTAGATGATCAGCAGAGGAAAGTGAAGCTGCTGTGAGCTGATGTCCTGAAGGGCTTTTAAAGAGTCTCTGAGTTTGACAGGAACTTGAAGATGTTTGTGGTGTTTGTGATCCTCCTGCACGGTAAGTACACCTTCCTCTCTCTGCTCTCATCATCAGCTTTTCTTTCATCTCTCTCTCTTTAATGTGTTGAAGTGCAGCAGGAGGAGATTTCCATCAAACACTGGATTCTGGTTCACATCAAACTAACAATCCAACGCCGCTAAATCTGAAGTTGTGTTACAATCACTTGCTCTGTGTGTGTGTGTTTTTTTGTTTTTTGGGGGGTTTTTTTTGCACTGTCCTATGAATGAATCAGATTCCTGGAAGGGTCCAAACTATTGGTTTGTTTAGCTTAAGTTTTGTATTTTCACTACAACTTGTGGAAGTTTCATTAACTATATATTTCAGCTACAATTTCCATTTTGTATCATGTTTCTGTTTAGCTCTTTGTTCATTAATTGTAGTTCTTTCACATGTTTGGTTACAGTGTTGTACTGTGCAGTTCAACAGAATCTATTCTCTTTGATAGCACTGATCAAGCTGTTTTTACTTCAATGCCTTTTTTAACTCTTCACACATTAGCATTAACCAGCTTTGTGAGTCATTTCTAATCTGCCTATGTCTGTGTACAAATGTTTGAACATATGGCAGATAAACTGTATGCGTGTACGGTCCCTCATTTATCGAGGAAGTTAAGTTCCAAAAATAACCTGCGATAAGTGAAATCCGTAAAGTAGACAACTTTACTTTTTACAATTATTATAGATGTTTTAAGCCTGTAAAACCCCTCACTATATCCATTATGGACTTTTATCAAAGAGGCATGAACATTTTAGCACTTTTATCTCTTGTTTAAATGCTTTCAAAGTTCAAACCTTTGTAGAAAACTGAGTAGAGTATTATAGAATGAAACCTAAGGCGCCCTTAGGTGCCTTTGGCGGTATAAAACATTTCGCTGGATGCATTCTGTACTGTACAGGAGACACAGAACGAGATTG
Organism: Copadichromis virginalis; assembly: GCF_057382275.1. Lineage (NCBI taxonomy): Eukaryota > Metazoa > Chordata > Actinopteri > Cichliformes > Cichlidae > Copadichromis > Copadichromis virginalis. The sequence goes on from NC_140620.1 coordinate 11,926,052, forward strand.
ATTGACAATGGTCTACAGCCATTCACGACGCAGACACAATGCGCTGTAAAAAAAAAAAAATTTTAAAAAAAAATGCAAAATTGCACAAAAACAATCAGCAAAACAGCGAGGCCACAAAAGGTGAACCATATTATAGCGAGGGACCACTGTATTAGAATCAATAAGGCACTGATAAGAATCATCTGGAGCAGACGTAGAATTAACACTTTATTACAGTCTCTGTGCACATGGGCAGCTGGAGACCTGATGGTTCAAGTGTGGATCCTGTTATACTTCTAAAATTTGAGATGTAAATTCTCTGTGGACATCCGTGTGTTCACCATGTGATGAAGAGATTTATATGAGGTCTGAGTGGACCTGAGAGGCAGGTATGTATACGCAGATATAGACATGCACAATCACACATGCGTACCAGCATATCTGTATGTGGTGATGTAATCCTTTAATTCAGACTCCATGATTACAAAAGAGAAGGAAAGGTTCTGATGGGATTCTTGAAAATGTAGAGAGTGAAAACGAAGGGAGCGAAAGAAGAAAAAGGCCTACAGGGACAGGGTGGAGCAACAGTTTGACAACCCTCGGAGTATGTGGCAGGGACTAAACACGATCACAGACTTTAGAGGGAAAACCAGCACACCGCAGACCACGGCCTCTCTGTGTGAGGATCTAAACGTATTCTACGCTAGATTCGACACAGCGAACACCATGAGACCGGACAGTGTGTGCACCGCGGATGACGTCAGTGCGCACACTGTGTCTGAGGAGGATGTGCGGAAGTGCTTCAGGAAGGTGAACGCGCGCAAAGCTACTGGTCCGGACGGGATTCCCGGCCGCGTCCTCAGGTCATGCGCGGCTCAGCTGGCTGGAGTGTTCACACACATCTTCAACCTTTCCCTCTCTCTGTCTGTAGTCCCAGCCTGCTTCAAAATGGCCACCATCGTCCCTGTACCCAAATCCTCCACCATCTCCTCATTGAACGACTGGCGACCTGTAGCCCTGACCCCCATCGTAAGCAAATGCTTCGAGAAGCTGGTCAGGGACTTCATCTGCTCTGCACTACCAGACTCACTGGACCCTCTACAGTTTGCATACCGCCACAACAGGTCCACTGATGATGCCATAGCCCTGACACTACACACTGCCCTGTCACACCTGGAGAAGAGAGACACGTATGTGAGGATGCTGTTTGTAGATTACAGCTCAGCATTCAATACCATCGTTCCCTCGAAGCTGGACAGGAAACTGCAGGATCTAGGACTGAGCAGCTCCCTCTGCAGCTGGATCCTTAGCTTCCTGTCTGACAGACGCCAGGTGGTCAGACTGGGCAGCATCACCTCATCCCCCATCACACTGAACACTGGTGCTCCACAGGGGTGTGTACTGAGCCCTCTCCTGTACTCACTCTACACCTACGACTGCACGGCCACTAACAGCTCCAACATCATTGTGAAGTTTGCGGACGACACTACAGTGGTGGGTCTTATCACCAACAGTGATGAGACGGCTTACAGGGAGGAGGTCAGCGCCCTGACCCACTGGTGTCAAGACAACCATCTCACCCTCAACGTTGCAAAGACAAAGGAGTTGATAGTGGACTTCCGGAGGTGCAGAGAAGTACACACCCCCATCACCATCAACGGCGCTGCTGCGGAGAGAGTGAGCAGCTTCTGGTTCCTTGGTGTACATCTGGCTGAGGATCTTACGTGGTCAGTACACATAAACAAAACAGTGAAGAAGGCGCAGCAGCGCCTCTTCTTTCTCAGGAGACTGAAAAGATTCGGCATGAGCCCCCGCATCCTCAGGACCTTCTATCACTGTGCCATTGAGAGCATCCTCACTGGATGCATCACCACCTGGTACGGCAACAGCACCGCCTACAACCGCAAAGCTCTCCAGCGAGTAGTGCGGTGCTCTGAACGGATAATTGGAGGTGAGCTTCCCTCCCTCCAAGACATCTACAGGAAGCGCTGCCTGAGGAAAGCGGGGAGGATCATCAAGGACTCCAGTCACCCCAGCCATAAACTGTTCAGACTGCTTCCATCAGGAAGGAGGTTCTGCAGCATCCGGTCCCGAACCAGCAGACTGAGAGACAGCTTTTTCCATCAGGCCATCAGACTGCTGAACACGTCATAGACACCTCAGCTTCACTACTGGAACTTCAACATTATGCACTCCACACTGTATATAAATGCCACTTGTTTTGCACATATTCAACTCTGTATATTTTATATGTTTTATTATTATTATTATTATTTTATTTTATTTTTTTACTATTTAATTTGTAAAAATGTGTATACACACACACACACACACACACACACACACACACACACACACGTAGGAAAATATTTAGTATACACATCCAGAAATGCATACACTATTATATATTGTACATATATTTATTAGTTTCAGGTTGGCCATTCTTGTATTTTGCTCGTTTGTGTTGTTGTGTTTGCACATCTCTGTTGCTTGTGGGGCTCGCACACAAGAATTTCACTCGCATGTGCTGTGCCAGTGTGCCTGCACATGTGATGTGACAATAAAAGTGATTTGATTTGATTTGATTTGATATATATATATGTATATGTATATATATGTATATATATGTATATATATATATATGTATATATATATATGTGTGTGTGTGTGTGTGTGTGTGTGTGTGTGTATATATGTGTGTATATATATATATATGGTAGTTGGTTCCATCCAACTACCAACCACCTCAGTAGCACATGGAAACTCCAGTCAGGCATCATAGCGGCTAAGACGAACAGGTGCACAGGTTGGTCAGCCTGGTCTTGCAGTCTTGGCTGACTACTCTGTCTTCCAGTAGCTGGTGTTTTGCGCCTCTGGTATTCTTACCAATTCCTTTCTGTGTGACACTCATAAATTGAGTCGTGTGCCGCCTGGATTGACTATAAGAAGGTCTATGGCGCAATGCCCCACACATGGATCCTGGAAATCAACACAAAATCAACAGGATCCTAAGAGCCTCCATCAGGAACTCAATGGGGATGTGGCGCACAACACTAGAGGCCAACTTCAAGCCCATAGCACAAGTCACCATCAAGTGAGGGATCTACCGAGAAGATGCTCTGTCCCCACTGCTATTCTGCAAAGGCCTGAACCCCCTCAATGCGATCATTGACATGACTGGCTGTAGAGTATGTTTAGTCTTCAGTTTGTTCAGCTATCTGTGTTTGTTTTACGTTTCAGATATAATGTGTGCAGTCAGACATCGTGGCAGACTGCCAAAGATGACTTCTTAGAAAAGGGGAGACCATTGTGTGTCCTCATAGTTTTACACCTGTTGGTCAACTTTCTGTCAGCCTCACCTAGAACCTTCAAATAGTTTTGTCAGCTGATCACGCCCTGTCCTGTGATTGGCTGAGCTTCAGGCCCTTTCTATGTAGGGATTAGTTTGTAAGAAAGAGTCAGTTTGTTTTACTGATGTTTGTAGTTGTACTGCGAGTGTTGGGAGGTTCAACTACATATTTCAGCTATACTTAATACCTCTGTAACCCTTTACACATTAGCTTTACCAACTGTATCAGCCATTTCTAACCGACATACGTCTGTGTCGAAATGTTTAAACATGTGCAGCATAAAGTGTTTTTGTGTATTAGAAACAAAAAGGCTCTGATAAGCAGTTTTGGGCAAGTTATTTAAAAAAAACAATTAGTGAAGTTAGTTCTTCAAAAAAGTAACTGAGCTAGTAACTGAGTTACAATATTATAAAAATAAGTAATAAATAAATATTAGGAAAAGTAACTATTGTGTTACTTTAAAATAATGTTTAATCCTATGGCGTATAGGGCATAATTGGCCGTTTTTGACTACTTTTGATTTTACCTCTACATTTCATCTTTTAAAACTTGAAAAACTTAAAAACTCTTACCTTGTTTGGTATCATTCTTATCAGCACAACCTTTATGGCACAGACACACAGCTCTCGCTCTCACTCATCTGTACTGAGTTTCAGAAGCAGGGGCGATTCTAGGATCAGAGCTTTGGGGGTGCTGAGCATCCAGAGAGCTGCCCAGCCAGGCAAGTAGGGCTGCACGATTTTGCATAAAATGAGAATCACGATTTTTTTTGCACTTATTAACTGCACATCAACTTCATAACAGTTGAGACTGAACATAAAAACAATAAATAAACATAAAAACAACAAATGTCTCACATTTTGTCGTTGCCGCAAAATGTTGTACTGCTTGAAATTCCGTCTCCACCGTTGCTCGACGCTGCGTGTATAGAGCAGGTAGTGCAACAATAGAAAAATAGTTGCGGGACGGCACTGTGTAGCGTTTGTCTAGGGTGTTGATCAGGGCTGTGTGCCCTGTAGTAGCTAGAATAGGCTCTGGACAAGGATCAGAGAATGCATGAAGTTAAACTTGGTTATTTTTTAACTCTGAGTCAAACCTACAACAGGAACTTGATTTGTGTTTGTGTTTCTGTCCTTCCAGTTTCCCAGCATGCTCTGGCTGTGGTGGTGGTGGATGTGAATGAGGGGGAAAGGTCTGTCCTGCTCTCCTGTCTGTACTCAGATTCTATACTTGAGAAAAATTCAACAGTGATGTGGACTCGCAGTGACCTCGATCCCAAATCTGTACACCAACGACGAGAAGAAGGAGACGATCTTACAGGACAAAACCAGCGTTACAGCAGACGCACATCAATGAATCGTTACGCTTTGATCATTAAAGACTTCAGCCTCACTCTGAGGAAACCCACAAAGACTGACAGCGGCAACTACACCTGCTCCATCAGTGCTGGAGGAAAAGAACGAAAACTCAGAGACATCCAGCTGCAGGTCAAAGGTCAGTAACAAACTCAACACCTGCTGTAATTACAGGTCATAAGTCAGTACTGCAGGGAAAGGTTAAAGATTAAACGAACGCAAAACAAGTACAAACGTTTGTGGAAACAGCAAAACATGAGAAACAAAGCAGATAAAATGTGTTCTTAGTTCTATAACTTCTGAAAGACATGAGCTCTGTTTCATGTAGGTTCTACTGCTTGTGTGCAGATGTGTTTGTGTTTAGCTCAGAGAGGTTCAGCACACTCACGTCTGTACATATATCATACATGCATTAAACGTTTATGCATGGCCCAACACAAAACCTTTAGCGGTATTTTGCTTCCGCTTCTACAGTTTATGTTTTGGTTTCTTGTCTTCTCAGACCAGCAGGTGGAGGTGAAGGTGAGGGAAGGGTCAGAGTCTGTCATCCTGCCCTGCAACACAAAACCCGACCTGCCTAAGGACACCACAGTAGAGTGGACTCGCTCTGACCTCGGACTCATCACAGTCCATGAGTATTCTAACAGAAATGATGAGCTCATGACTCAGGACGAAGTTTACAGAGACCGAACGATGATGAGTGAAGACCTGCTGAGAACTGGAGACCTCAGTCTGACCCTGAAACACCCCAAAGTGAAAGACACGGGACGATACATCTGCACCATCTACAGGGACAAAGACATCCTGAGAAAAAAAGTCATGCTGCAGGTCAAAAGTCAGTGCTGGAGATAAAGGTCAAAGGTCAATACTGTAGACACAGCTTAGAGATTAGAAGTCATTTTGTTTTATGTTTCCCCACAGAACCATTTCCATCCTGGGTCAAAGATCTTCTGGTTCTCCTGTTTGTCTTTGTGATTTTTGGAGGTCTTTTATATTATTTACGTCACTATTACATGTCAGGTAAGAGTCTTTCCTACTACACTACCCATAATACCAGTGGTTAACAGGTGGCCTCTTGACTGTGTTCAGACCAGACACATGAGATCTTGAGATCAAAGAACGAGTCAGGAACACATCAGGAACAAACTGAGACACAATCTGATTGAGACTAGAAGGCAAGGAGGGCGCAGGGAGGTCATGTGACCATCACAGCTGGTGCTGATGTCATCGTGTTGTGCTTTGTTGTCCTCTCAGATTACCAAGTGGAGGTGGATTCAGGGGTGGCGTCTGTCAAGCTGCCCTGCAAAACTATATTTAAATTCCTAAAACACACTAAAGTGGAGTGGAGGGACAGAAACAACAGGAAGGTCCACGTGTATCAGAACGGCTCTGAGCAGCCTGAAAAACAGCACCGGTTTTACAGAAACCGAACAGAGATGACGAGCACATCTCTGCTGAAACCTGGAGACCTCAGTCTGACCCTGACATATCCCACGGATGACGACAACTTCACCTACACCTGTACCATCTACAGCAGGAAAGGAAACATACTGACAAGGAAAAATGTGCACCTCCATGTCAGAGGTCAGTGCTGCTTATACAGGTCAAAGGTTTTGACACACTAGACTAGACACACTGACATGAGACAAAGACCAAAGTAAAACAGGAAACACACCAACTGAACTCTAGACATGAAAACTGAGGAGACAGAAAATAGAGTCCTAAAAAGCAGGACAGAAAGGCACAAAGAAAGCACAAAACATAGTTTTTACCTTGTTTCTCCCCGAATCCCACACAGTGCTCACGTCTGTGGCGTGAATTGTGACAACCCCAACTCCAAATCTGTACAGTGGCTTCTCTCAGTTCCCAATACCTAGTGAGAAAACACATGAATTAAACTGCCAAGCAACACACACACAAAGTTCTCACTAACAAACCCATTGTGAACTCAATGATCCAGCACCGACTGAAGCTCAGCCACTCGCTTAAGTAGAGAGGCAACTGATGAAGGCAATCAGCTGGCTTCAGAGCAGGAACTCTCCTCAGCCTGATGATTCTTGTAATTCTTTCTTCCGGATACACACACTCATGTCCAAACACCTATACACATAAACAGGGACAAGGCTGTGCAGAGATTTTTAGATGGGCGGGTGCTCAAAGTTCAAAAGGGGCACAGAGAAAAGGCCGAATAACAACAACCCGCATTCATCAACAATCTAATATGGAATCACATCATACTATATCACTGTCATCAGGTGGGGACAAGGCAAAGCAAACATATTCCATGTTTACCTGATGGGTACAATGTTGCTCTTGTGGGGTTTCTGCTGCTCCTGCTGTGATAGTGCTGGAGGGCAGGGCTGTGCTGATCCGAGACTGTAGACGTTAAATGCAAAGATTGGTGAAGGTGCTTGGAACCATAAGGAAACAAAATAAACTCGGCTCTGCCTGTGACTCAGTTTGCCTCTCTTACTCTTTCATCTCCTCATCTCATCTATCACTCTCCACTCGATGTCCATCTGACAACAAGGCACAGTTTGCTATTGCATTAATCTATTATTTAATTATCCACACTTCACAAATCTTGCACCTAATCCATAACAAAGTAATGATAGACAATGTTCTAGAACTATTCTTACGAAGCATTTATAGACCGTGTTATATCATGAATAATAATTTTTAAAAATCTATACACATAAAACAAACACTAATATAATCTGTTTCTTAATGTGTTTTCTTTAACATACAGTGTGTCTTTTTTAATATCATAATAATCCATAATTATGCTGATATGCATATCATCATATTGCATATGCAAGTCCCTCAGAAAGGCAGGAAAAGCCCTGTAACTTACTTTAAAACTAAATATGTTCCCTAAAACCGTGGACAGAACTACAGACCCATGACAGTTGTCTTTTTTCATGTAATTTGAACAAGCCTCTTAAAAAGTCGGTGATCACAGTCGGCCTCTCTCGGTTTTTATTACCACTGTTCATTTTAAAGCTCGGTTTTTAAAACCTTACGATGTAACTACAGCCCAGCCCATGCAGCAGTATAATAATGACTAAGATTATATTGGAGTGGGCCTGATACTCATGTCCCAGGACAGGCCCATGACAGTGCTGCCATCAAATTGCCTTTCTTTGCTTTGACTCTGTCTCCAACAAGAGGTGAAGCAGATGTTCTTACATTAATGGAATCACTAATACAACAGATCACCTGAAAACGAGTAATGAATTTGCTGAAACAGATGTCTTTATTAATGAATTGTACTGACTAGTCTGTATTTCTCTCAGCTGAGCTGTTTCTGAAAGAAGAACTCGTTCATGTCACAGAACAGACGTCTTTATGACATAGTGTATCTGGCATGCAGAGAATCATGTTCATTTAGATTTTGCTGACATTTAAAATTCAGTTTTGCTTTTATTTTGAAACATTTTTATTTTATTTCAATATTTTTTTAGTCTGAATAAATCAAACTTGCTTGATAGGACAGCTCTCAGGTAACAAGATGGCAAAAAAGTCTTTGACTCTGAAATAAAACAGCAGAGTTCTTTAAGACAGAGCTCTGCTGCTGATTAGACAGAAACCAAATAAGACACCGTTTCTGTTCAGTTGAACATGTTTCAGACTGGAACCAGTCAAACTTGATTTCATTGAAAAGATGCCATTTTCTCCATTCAGACAAAACATGTTCAGAGCTGCTTCTGCTGCACAGCTCATGTTGTGTTTTGACTCCTCTCAGTCCCCCAGGTGGAGGTGGATTCAGGGGAGGCATCTGTCCTGCTGCCCTGCAAAACTACTATAAACCTGCCTAAAGATGCTAAAGTGAAGTGGATGACCAGATTCAACAGGAAGGTCCACGTGTATGAGAACGGATCTGGCCAGCTTGAAGATCAGGACAACCATTACAGAGACCGAACACAGATGAATAAAGACCTGCTGAAAACTAGAGACCTCAGTCTGACCCTGAAATACCCCACAGACTGGGACGCAGACATCTACACCTGCACCGTCTGCAACAGAGAGGGGGAAAAAATCCTGATGAAACAAGTGGAGCTGAAAGTCAGAGGTCAGTGCTGCTGCTGGGTGTGAGCTGCAGAAGAAGAAGAGATGATGAGATCTTCATGAACACAAATCTTATTTTGTGCTTTAGACTGTTTATGAAATTTGTTGTCCTCTCAGTCTGTCAGGTGGAGGTGGAGGAGGGGGCGGAGTCTGTAGAGCTACCTTTCAAAACCACAAAAGAGCTGCCTGCAGATGCTAAGGTGGTGTGGTGGAACAATGATGACAGGAAGGTCCACGTGTATAAGAACGGCTCTGATCAGCCTGGAGAACAGCACCAGCTTTACAGAGACCGAACAAAGATGAAGAGAAGATCTCTGCTGAAGCCTGGAGACCTCAGTCTGACCCTGAAACAGCCCACAGAGAGAGACAGTGGGAGGTACAGCTGTAGAGTCTACGGGGAGATCAAGAGATACAAAAGAGTGCTGCTCAGAGTCAAAGGTTTGTGTGTGTGTGTGTGTGTGTGTGTGTGTGTGTGTGTGTGTGTCTTACTGTGTGTGTGACTGTCTTGTGTCTCCTCTGCAGGGAGAGTTCAGGTCCAGGATCAAACAGGGGACATCAGGAACAGAAGCAGCTCCATTGATCTGACTCCTCTGATGGCTGATCAATCAGTTTGATCTGTGTGTTTGTGCATTTTCTACCTTAAATGTCCTGTATATTGACTGTTACCTGTAATGTCACTTTCTGACCAACAGCTGGCGCTCTTACAAATACCAGATCTGATTTGACTGCAGTTATATCAGAGGACATTTGGCCTCAGTCAGATGTGACTTGTGTCCAGTCACATCTGTCAGTGACCTGTAACACTGATGAATCGCTAATGAATTGATACACATTACGTATTAAGCAGAATATTGGGCTATTATTAATCTGAAGATTTAAGAACTGCTGCTGGAGCTGATGCTCAGTAATAAATAAATACACACAACACAAAATGCTTTTGCAGGTACCATGTATTTAAACAAAATCAAGGAAAAACAAGGGAAGAAAAGGAAAAATGTAAACAATCACCCTTTTCTTTTCTTTTTTTTCGCCTGTCCTGTTTGGTTCTTTTGCCATCAGAATTATTGTCTAAAGGCCAAAAAAGATGCCCAATGCATTTACTTTACCAAATGGACCATCCCGGCCTTGCCGTATTGGTGTATTTTAATCACCTTTGCTTTTATTGTTTATTTTATTTTATTTTCACTTGCTACACACGGGACAGACATGACTGGGGAAAAGAAAAGGGAGAAAGAAAGAGGGAAAGAAAAACAGCGGTGAAGAGGAACGATGATAAAGGGCAAAAAACAAAAACCAACAAAACAGACAAAAAATGCATATATCAACCACCTGGATCACCTGTTGAGAAAGAAAAAAGAGAAAACAAGCAAAAAAAGAGACCAATATAATAAACAACATCATCGCGATTATCTATGTGAATATAACAGTAAATACTAAATATTGAATATTATTGTGCAGCACGTAGGATCGACAGCGCTCAGTGCGCTTTGGTTTGACAGTGTGGGCAGTTGTTGGTAGACGTATAACCCATCTTGAACATCCGATAACCTGTATTGAATTAATTGCAGACTGGGATTTCTAATTAAATGAAAGGTTTTTAAGCAAATCTGAGACCAGAAGTTTTGGTCTAAGTTAACTGATAAATCCGCTTCCCATTGAATCTCAGGGGTTAGAAGTTCATAGGTCACGATGCAGGGTCTCACACTATACGGCCTGATGCTCTGATGCGACCTGAGTGCTCAGACTGTGCATCCATAACATGAAGCTTATCATACAAAATCTGTCCCTTGCTCTCCCTCTCTCTGTCTTTCACTCACACAGACACACACCACCATCAACTTTGCTAAATTACTAATGAAAAACATTGACCAGGCAGCTGTGATTGAGCAGCAATGTCCATCCAACTCTTTTCATGGTTGCTGTAGTCGTGATAATTTTGTGAGGCCACATTGAAAAGCCTCGGATACGGAAGCGTAGAGCTGCCACCCAGGCAAAAGAAAAATAGAGCTATATCACGTAATACCGGGATATATCACACATGAAAAGTATATTGTTCTAACAATACTCAGGCGTGAAACTAGGAGGAAAGCCGACGTCCTCCTCTTCCCTCAAAAGTGATCTGTGGCCGGTCGGACTTCATTCCACAGATGTGCTTTAACAAAGTGTGAAGCTGAACTCTGAGCTGTGACAGTGTGAGCAGTGTGAGAGTGTCAGTAGATGATCAGCAGAGGAGAGTGAAGCTGCTGTGAGCTGATGTCCTGAAGGGCAACACCTTTTTTGCTCATAATACCCCCCCCCACACACACACACACACACCCCAAAGCAACGCCGCCCTGGGCAACGGCCCATGTCGCCCCTATCAAAAAACCACCACTGCCTGGGAACAAAACAAACTATAGCCAAGGGTTAGATTGAAATATTGAGTCCTTAATTTCCATAGATTATTGTGGCTGACTTATAATAATAATAATAATAATAATAATAATAATAATAATAATGGATTGCATTTATATAGCGCTTTTCGAGAACCTCAAAGCGCTGTACAATTCCATTATTCATTCACTCTCACATTCACACACTGGTGGAGGCAAGTTACAGTTGTAGCCACAGCTGCCCTGGGGCAGACTGACTGACTCAGAGGTGTGTTATGGTGTGTGGGGTTATAATATTACCATATGCCATGTTAGACCCTTAATTAAAGACTGTGAATCATTATGTAGTTCTAGTTTGCATTATTCTCCTGAATTAGAAGAAGGTGATAACTGTTACATAACCTGGTGATAAAGACCTGTGTGTGTGTGTACCTGTGTATAGTGCATTTCACAAGTGGTGCCGAAACCCAGTGTCCGGCCGGCGTGGGGTTGTCCGACCCACAGGCTGCGCCGCCCGCCCAGCCTTTGCAGTTTCTGGCGCAGATGCTGGTGGAGATGGCAAAGATGAGCCAGGACCAGGCGGCGGCCCAGCGGGCCCACCTGGCTGCGCTGCAGGAGCAGACGGACTGGCAGACGCTGGTTCTGGAGCGGCTGGTTGGGGCCGCTGCTCCGCCGAAGCCCCCGCCGCTGTCGGTGGCGATGCCCCGGATGGGGGACGGGGACGACCAGTTTCATCGGAGTGCACGCGGCTACCGCTTTGTATTAATACTGGTGGATTATGCAACGCGGTACCCGGAAGCAGTCCCGCTGCGCACCATCTCTGCAAAGAGTGTGGCGCAGGCACTGTTTCAGGTCATCTCCCGAGTCGGAATCCCGAAAGAGATACTGACTGACCAGGGCACGTCGTTTATGTCTCGTACACTGCGGGAACTGTACGAATTACTGGGCATTAAATCTATTCGGACCTGCGTCTACCACCCCCAGACGGATGGGCTGGTGGAGCGGCTGAATAAGACTTTAAAGTCCATGATTCGTAAGTTCATTAACGAGGATGAACGCAATTGGGATCGCTGGCTAGACCCTCTGTTATTTGCAGTGCGGGAGGTGCCCCAGGCCTCCACGGGATTTTCTCCCTTTGAATTGCTGTTCGGCAGGAAGCCGCGTGGGGTGCTCGACCTGATTAAAGAAAGCTGGGAGGACGGTCTGAGCCCCGCCAAAAATGAGATTCAGTACGTGTTGGACCTGAGAGCGAAACTCCACACTTTGGGGAGGTTGTCACGGGAGAATTTGCTCCAGGCTCAGCAGCGTCAGCAACGCCTGTATGACAGAGGGGCTAGACTCAGGCAATTTTCACCGGGAGACAAAGTGCTTGTATTACTCCCTTCTTCCAGCTCGAAGTTGCTCGCCAAGTGGCAAGGACCCTTTGTGGTCACACGGTGAGTCTGGGACGTTGACTATGAGGTCGCTCGGTCGGACAGGGGAGGGGCCACGCAGATTTATCACCTCAATCTCCTTAAAGAGTGGAGAGAGGTTGAAACCGCTTCTCTGGTAAGCCTGGTTAAGGAGAGAGATGAGTTGGGGCCGGAGGTGCCAAATTCCATCATCCCCGCCTCCCTCCCTTGTGATGACCATCTCACACAGGCCCAGAGAGCGGACGTTGTCGCGTTACAACAGCGTTTTGCAGATGTGTTCTCCCCCCTGCCCGGCCGCACGTCTCTCATTGAGCATCATTTTGTAACGCAGCCTGGCGTGACGGTGCGTTCACGGCCCTACAGGATTCCTGAGCATAAACTGCAAATCGTGCAGAGGGAATTGGCTGAAATGCTGAAAATGGGAGTGATAGAAGAGTTGCACAGCGCCTGGTGTAGCCCCATCGTTCTTGTGGTGAAGAAGGATGGGTCTATACGGTTCTGTGTCGACTATCGCAAGGTGAATGAAGTGTCACGTTTTGATGCTTATCCCATGCCCCGGGTCGACGAGCTCCTGGATCGGCTGGGCACGGCCCGTTTTTTCACGACCCTGGATTTGACCAAGGGCTACTGGCAGATTCCCTTGTCTGCCGAGTCCAGGGAGAAAACGGCCTTCTCCACTCCGTACGGGTTGTACCAATTCGTTACGCTTCCGTTCGGCTTGTTCGGAGCCCCTGCCACCTTTCAGTGCCTCATGGACCGGGTGCTGCGTCCGCACGCTGCATATGCTGCTGCCTACCTGGATGACGTGATCATCCACAGCGACACCTGGGCGGAGCATGTGCAGCGGGTGGTCGCGGTACTGGAGTCCCTGAGGAGGGCGGGGCTCACAGCCAACCCGAAGAAGTGTGCGGTTGGACGGAGGGAGGTACAGTATCTGGGGTACCACTTGGGGGGCGGGCAGGTGCGTCCACAGTGTGAGAGTGTCAGTAGAAGACGGCGGCTATCGCATCCTGCCTGCGCCCCAGGACTAAAAAGGAGGTGAGACGGTTTCTGGGGCTGGCAGCTTACTATCAGCGTTTCGTGCCAGGGTTTGCGCAGCTGACCAGCCCCTTGACCGATCTCACCCGAAAGGGTGCTCCAGATCTGGTTCAGTGGACGGGGCCGTGCCAGGCGGCGTTTGTGCAGGTGAAAAAGTCTCTCTGTGGGGAGCCGCTGCTTCACACTCCTAACTTTTCCCTCCCTTTTGTTCTGCAGACTGACGCCTCGAACAGAGGGCCGGGGGCCGTTTTGTCCCAGCAGGTAAGGGGGGACGACCGTCCCGTTCTTTACATCAGCCGGAAGCTGGCGGAGTGTGAAAGACGGTACAGCACTGTGGAGAAGGAGTGCTTGGCTATCCGCTGGGCGGTCGACTCCCTTCGCTATTACCTCCTGGGGCGCTCATTCACCCTCTGCTCGGACCACGCCCCGCTGCAGTGGCTCCACCGCATGAAGGATGCCAACGCCCGGATCACCCGGTAGTATCTGGCTTTACAGCCCTTTAAGTTCAAGGTGGTCCATAGGCCAGGGGCGCAGATGGCGGTGGCCGATTTCCTGTCTCGCTCGCGGGGGGGGGGAGTAGGTTCGGCCGGACGGCTCCCCGGCCTCAGTCGGGCGGTGGGGGTGTGTGGCGGAGGTGTGGTCCCGGGCGCGGCTGCAGGGGAGGAGTGGTGCAGTGGGCTCAACGGGGCGGTGCTGGAGATGCCAGTGTGAACAGCTGATGGCGATTTGGACTGATAATGGTTTCCTTCCCTTTTTATAGTGAGACGGAGAGGAGCGGAGGGGAGGAAATCAGCTGGGACCGACAGCTGTCAGACTGTGTTCAGTCATAACCTGGGAAAACTGTAAATAAATGTGGAACCTGGTGATAAAGACCTGTGTGTGTGTGTACCTGTGTATAGTGCATTTCACAAAGAGTTTGAGCAATGCTCCACCATTTTGAGATCTGATGCTGTCTGCGTACGGTGTCCATCTCCCACGCGTGTGATCATTAAAATCATCGTTTGACTCAACCCGGCCGGACCAGTGTTGTTATTGTGGTTTTTCCTCTTGTATACATCCCCAATATTTGAATCCGTAACAGGTGCCAGTAGAAATCACTGATTAAAATAAACAAAAAAAGCCTGTCACATATTGAAAGGTTTTACTGTTCAGTTTTCAGCTGTTTTTGTTTTACATTTCAAATATGTGTGCAGCCAGACATCATGTCAGGCTGCCAAAACTGACTCCTAAGAAAAGGGGAGACTGTTGTGTTTCCTCATAGTTTTACACCTGTTGATCCACTTTCTATCATCCACACAAAGAACCTTCAAATCCCTGCAGATCTGTCAGCTGATCATGCCCTCTCCTGTGATTGGCTGAGCTTCATGCCTGGAAAAGTTCTTTCACACTGTTCATCCTGGAGCTGCTTTATGTCCATGATCTGAATGGAAACACATCTGCATCATTGTAGCTACAGTCGATGTTTCAGTGTTAGGACTGAAGGTGGAGCTTTGTGCGTGTTGGGCTGAGGCTGAAGCAGTCCCCCCCAACGGGAGCGCTCAGGCGTGAAACTAGGAGGAAAGCCGACGTCCTCCTCTTCCCTCAAAAGTGATCTGTGGCCGGTCGGACTTCATTCCACAGATGTGCTTTAACAAAGTGTGAAGCTGAACTCTGAGCTGTGACAGTGTGAGCAGTGTGAGAGTGTCAGTAGATGATCAGCAGAGGAAAGTGAAGCTGCTGTGAGCTGATGTCCTGAAGGGCTTTTAAAGAGTCTCTGAGTTTGACAGGAACATGAAGATGTTTGTGGTTTTTGTGATCCTCCTGCACGGTAAGTACACCTTCCTCTCTTTGCTCTCATCATCAGCTTTTCTCTTATCTCGCTCTAAAATGAATGTGTTGAAGTGCAGCAGGTCTTGAGACATGAGAGCCCAGTGAGTTGCGTCAAAGTTCATGACTTGACTGAATCAGTCTGTCACAACGAACGAGCGGACGCAAGAGCAGGACTGTGCTGAAACTAAAAACAAACAATATCATCAGGAGCTATATACAAGGTACAAGTGAAAAGGAGCTCCAGGTAATTCAGGGACAAGGGAGGGAAAAACCACACACGCTTATGATCACACTCCAGGGATGAAAACACGGACAGGTCCAGGAAGATCTATATAAAAGAAAACATGACTACAAGTCAGGAAAAGACTAGAGACGAGAATTTACAGGAAATAGCCGGGGCTACACTGACTAGTGTCGTTCAACGATCCAGCAGTCAGAAACACTGAGCTGTCACCTTGAGCAGAGGCTCGAGTGACAAGATAATGAGCAGCAGGTGAGTAATTATTTTCAGGGCACAGGCCTGAGGGTGGAACCCACAACAAGTTCAACCCCTGCAGAGAAGAGTGAGGGAGAGAGAAAGAAGAGAGAAACAACAACAACAGTGCGATCTCAGAGGTGAACGCCAGGGAGACACGGGAAAGCATGACAGTTTCTGTCAAACACTGGATTAGTTTATCTGGCTGTTTGTCACAGGCAGCTGGAAAACACATGGTCCGATAGTCGTTCCTGTTATACTACTTCATAATCCATGTCAAGTCCTTTGGTTGCTTGAATGTGCAAAGTTCTCTGGAAAACAGTGAAGCTCCATCACCTCCAAACAGTGAGAGCCTCTATGGTTTTTAGATATGCTCTACACTAAAAGATAGAAGATAAAAATATTTCTGTATGGAATATAGATTCCTAATAGCAACAAGATTCCTCCTTGTGAATTAATAAGTAAATATGTCATGTTGCCTTTGTAACATGTTTTGGAGCATTTGTGGACTGTTGGAGTGAAAAACTGTGACTGTACTGAAGGTACAGTGCTCATCTGCTCATCTGTCTTGTCACACAAGATGGAAATTATGGCCTGTGAGGTTTGTTATAATTCTCCAGTTTCTGTGTTACTGACATTGTATCAATAGTTTTTTTGAATTGGGAAAAGAATGCTGTGTATAACTGAAGCTGTTATGCGTTCTTGGGCTACATGGTGTTCTGGTGGTTAGCACTGTTGCCTCTGAGCACAAAGGTCCTGAGTCCAACTCCACTGCTTCTCTGGGGTCTTTTTGTGTGGAGTTTGCATGTTCTCCTCATGTTTACTTGGGTTCCCTATAGGTACTCTGGCTTCCTCCAATGTCCAAAGAAATGCAGTTCATGGTATTAGGTTAATTTGTAATTCATTGGTGTGAACATGTGAATGGTTAGTCCTGGGACAAGCTGGTGATCTGTCCAGGGTGTAACCCCTCCCCCCCGTGACCCTGACTAGGATAAGTGGAATAGGATGGATGAAGATAATGTTGGTTGTATTGCATCTTTTAACTCTGGGTCAAACCCACAACATTCATTTGATTTGTGTTTGTGTTTCTGTCCTTCCAGTTTCCCAGCATGCTCTGGCTGTGGTGGTGGTGGAGGTGAATGAGGGGGAAAGGTCTGTCCTACTATCATGTCTGTACTCAGGTTCTATACCTGAGGACAATCGAACAGTGATGTGGACTCGCAGTGACCTTGATCCCAAATCTGTACACCAACAACGAGAAGAAGGAGACGATCTTACAGGACAAAACCAGCGTTACAGCAGACGCACATCAATGAATCGTTACGCTTTGATCATTAAAGACTTCAGCCTCACTCTGAGGAAACCCACAAAGACTGACAGCGGCAACTACACCTGCTCCATCAGTGCTGGAGGGAAAGAACGAAAACTCAGAGACATCCAGCTGCTGGTCAAAGGTCAGCATCAAATTCTAACACCTGCTGTGATTACATGTCGTATTCAGTACTACAGAGAAAGGTCAGAGGTTAAATGAAAGCAAAGTATTTCTTAAACGGTTTCTGAAGGTCTTGATGAGCCCAGCAGGAACGTTTGTAGACTTGACCTCAGTGAAAACAGCAAAACAAGAGAAGCAAAGCAGAAGAAATTCGTTCTGTGCATGTGCAGATGTGTTTATGTTTACCTCTGGGAGGTTCAGCACACACACATCTGTACATACATTAAACACATTAAAATTTTATGCATGGCCCAACACAAAACTTTTAGAGGCCTTTTGCTGCCACTTCTATGGTTGACACTTTGGTTTCTTGTCTTCTCAGACCAGCAGGTGGAGGTGAAGGTGAGGGAAGGGTCAGAGTTTGTCATCCTGCCCTGCAACACAACACCTGACCTGCCTGAGGACACCACAGTGGAGTGGACTCGCTCTGACCTCGGACTCATCACAGTCCATGAGTATTCTAACAGAAATGATGACGTCATGACTCAGGACGAAGTTTACAGAGACCGAACGATGATGAGTGAAGACCTGCTGAGAACTGGAGACTTCAGTCTGACCCTGAAACACCCCAAAGTGAAAGACACGGGACGATACATCTGCACCATCTACAGGGACAAAGACATCCTGAGAAAAAAAGTCATGCTGCAGGTCAAAAGTCAGTGCTGGAGATAAAGGTCAAAGGTCAATACTGTAGACACAGCTTAGAGATTAGAAGTCATTTTGTTTTATGTTTCCCCACAGAACCATTTCCATCCTGGGTCAAAGATCTTCTGGTTCTCCTGTTTGTCTTTGTGATTTTTGGAGGTCTTTTATATTATTTACGTCACTATTACATGTCAGGTAAGAGTCTTTCCTACTACACTACCCATAATACCAGTGGTTAACAGGTGGCCTCTGGTGGCCTCTTGACTGTGTTCAGACCAGACACATGAGATCGTGAGATCAAAGAACGAGTCAGGAACAAACTGAGACACAATCTGATTGAGACTAGAAGGCAAGAAGGGCGCAGGGAGGTCATGTGACCATCACAGCTGGTGCTGATGTCATCGTGTTGTGCTTTGTTGTCCTCTCAGATTACCAAGTGGAGGTGGATTCAGGGGTGGCGTCTGTCAAGCTGCCCTGCAAAACTATATTTAATTTCCTAAAACACACTAAAGTGGAGTGGAGGGACAGAAACAACAGGAAGGTCCATGTGTATCAGAACGGCTCTGACCAGCCTGAAAAACAGCACCGGTTTTACAGAAACCGAACAGAGATGAAGAGCACATCTCTGCTGAAACCTGGAGACCTCAGTCTGACCCTGACATATCCAACGGATGACGACAACTTCACCTACACCTGTACCATCTACAGCAGGAAAGGAAACATACTGACAAGGAAAAATGTGCACCTCCATGTCAGAGGTCAGTGCTGCTTATACAGGTCAAAGGTTTTGACACACTAGACTAGACACACTGACATGAGACAAAGACCAAAGTAAAACAGGAAACACACCAACTGAACTCTAGACATGAAAACTGAGGAGACAGAAAATAGAGTCCTAAAAAGCAGGACAGAAAGGCACAAAGAAAGCACAAAACATAGTTTTTACCTTGTTTCTCCCCGAATCCCACACAGTGCTCACGTCTGTGGCGTGAATTGTGAAAACCCCAACTCCAAATCTGTACAGTGGCTTCTCTCAGTTCCCAATACCTAGTGAGAAAACACATGAATTAAACTGCCAAGCAACACACACACAAAGTTCTCACTAACAAACCCATTGTGAACTCAATGATCCAGCACCGACTGAAGCTCAGCCACTCGCTTAAGTAGAGAGGCAACTGATGAAGGCAATCAGCTGGCTTCAGAGCAGGAACTCTCCTCAGCCTGATGATTCTTGTAATTCTTTCTTCCGGATACACACACTCATGTCCAAACACCTATACACATAAACAGGGACAAGGCTGTGCAGAGATTTTTAGATGGGCGGGTGCTCAAAGTTCAAAAGGGGCACAGAGAAAAGGCCGAATAACAACAACCCGCATTCATCAACAATCTAATATGGAATCACATCATACTATATCACTGTCATCAGGTGGGGACAAGGCAAAGCAAACATATTCCATGTTTACCTGATGGGTACAATGTTGCTCTTGTGGGGTTTCTGCTGCTCCTGCTGTGATAGTGCTGGAGGGCAGGGCTGTGCTGATCCGAGACTGTAGACATTAAATGCAAAGATTGGTGAAGGTGCTTGGAACCATAAGGAAACAAAATAAACTCGGCTCTGCCTGTGACTCAGTTTGCCTCTCTTACTCTTTCATCTCCTCATCTCATCTATCACTCTCCACTCGATGTCCATCTGACAACAAGGCACAGTTTGCTATTGCATTAATCTATTATTTAATTATCCACACTTCACAAATCTTGCACCTAATCCATAACAAAGTAATGATAGACAATGTTCTAGAACTATTCTTACGAAGCATTTATAGACCGTGTTATATCATGAATAATAATTTTTAAAAATCTATACACATAAAACAAACACTAATATAATCTGTTTCTTAATGTGTTTTCTTTAACATTTTCATTGCAAAGATGCCATTTTCTCCATTCAGACAAAACATGTTCAGAGCTGCTTTTGCTGCACAGCTCATGTTGTGTTTTGACTCCTCTCAGTCCCCCAGGTGGAGGTGGATTCAGGGGAGGCATCTG
This sequence comes from Copadichromis virginalis, assembly GCF_057382275.1. Classification (NCBI taxonomy): domain Eukaryota; kingdom Metazoa; phylum Chordata; class Actinopteri; order Cichliformes; family Cichlidae; genus Copadichromis; species Copadichromis virginalis. The sequence goes on from NC_140620.1 coordinate 11,946,096, forward strand.
TCCTGCTGCCGTGCAAAACTACTATAAACCTGCCTAAAGATGCTAAAGTGAAGTGGATGACCAGATTCAACAGGAAGGTCCACGTGTATGAGAACGGATCTGGCCAGCTTGAAGATCAGGACAACCATTACAGAGACCGAACACAGATGAATAAAGACCTGCTGAAAACTAGAGACCTCAGTCTGACCCTGAAATACCCCACAGACTGGGACGCAGACATCTACACCTGCACCGTCTGCAACAGAGAGGGGGGAAAAATCCTGATGAAACAAGTGGAGCTGAAAGTCAGAGGTCAGTGCTGCTGCTGGGTGTGAGCTGCAGAAGAAGAAGAGATGATGAGATCTTCATGAACTCAAATCTTATTTTGTGCTTTAGACTGTTTATGAAATTTGTTGTCCTCTCAGTCTGTCAGGTGGAGGTGGAGGAGGGGGCGGAGTCTGTAGAGCTACCTTTCAAAACCACAAAAGACCTGCCTGCAGATGCTAAGGTGGTGTGGTGGAACAATGATGACAGGAAGGTCCACGTGTATAAGAACGGCTCTGATCAGCCTGGAGAACAGCACCAGGTTTACAGAGACCGAACAAAGATGAAGAGAAGATCTCTGCTGAAGCCTGGAGACCTCAGTCTGACCCTGAAACAGCCCACAGAGAGAGACAGTGGGAGGTACAGCTGTAGAGTCTATGGGGAGATCAAGAGATACAAAAGAGTGCTGCTCAGAGTCAAAGGTTTGTGTGTGTGTGTGTGTGTGTGTGTGTGTGTGTGTGTGTGTGTGTGTGTGTGTGTGTGTCTTACTGTGTGTGTGACTGTCTTGTGTCTCCTCTGCAGGGAGAGTTCAGGTCCAGGATCAAACAGGGGACATCAGGAACAGAAGCAGCTCCATTGATCTGACTCCTCTGATGGCTGATCAATCAGTTTGATCTGTGTGTTTGTGCATTTTCTACCTTAAATGTCCTGTATATTGACTGTTACCTGTAATGTCACTTTCTGACCAACAGCTGGCGCTCTTACAAATACCAGATCTGATTTGACTGCAGTTATATCAGAGGACATTTGGCCTCAGTCAGATGTGACTTGTGTCCAGTCACATCTGTCAGTGACCTGTAACACTGATGAATCGCTAATGAATTGATACACATTACGTATTAAGCAGAATATTGGGCTATTATTAATCTGAAGATTTAAGAACTGCTGCTGGAGCTGATGCTCAGTAATAAATAAATACACACAACACAAAATGCTTTTGCAGGTACCATGTATTTAAACAAAACCAAGGAAAAACAAGGGAAGAAAAGGAAAGATGTAAACAATCACCCTTTTCTTTTCTTTTTTTTCGCCTGTCCTGTTTGGTTCTTTTGCCATCAGAATTATTGTCTAAAGGCCAAAAAAGATGCCCAATGCATTTACTTTACCAAATGGACCATCCCAGCCTTGCCGTATTGGTCTATTGATTCACCTTTGCTTTTATTGTTTATTTTATTTTATTTTCACTTGCTACACACGGGACAGACATGACTGGGGAAAAGAAAAGGGAGAAAGAAAGAGGGAAAGAAAAACAGCGGTGAAGAGGAACGATGATAAAGGGCAAAAAACAAAAACCAACAAAACAGACAAAAAATGCATATATCAACCACCTGGATCACCTGTTGAGAAAGAAAAAAGAGAAAACAAGCAAAAAAAGAGACCAATATAATAAACAACATCATCGCGATTATCTATGTGAATATAACAGTAAATACTAAATATTGAATATTATTGTGCAGCACGTTGGATCGACAGCGCTCAGTGCGCTTTGGTTTGACAGTGTGGGCAGTTGTTGGTAGACGTATAACCCATCTTGAACATCCGATAACCTGTATTGAATTAATTGCAGACTGGGATTTCTAATTAAATGAAAGGTTTTTAAGCAAATCTGAGACCAGAAGTTTTGGTCTAAGTTAACTGATAAATCCGCTTCCCATTGAATCTCAGGGGTTAGAAGTTCATAGGTCACGATGCAGGGTCTCACACTATACGGCCTGATGCTCTGATGCGACCTGAGTGCTCAGACTGTGCATCCATAACATGAAGCTTATCATACAAAATCTGTCCCTTGCTCTCCCTCTCTCTGTCTTTCACTCACACAGACACACACCACCATCAACTTTGCTAAATTACTAATGAAAAACATTGACCAGGCAGCTGTGATTGAGCAGCAATGTCCATCCAACTCTTTTCATGGTTGTTGTAGTCGTGATAATTTTGTGAGGCCACATTGAAAAGCCTCGGATACGGAAGCGTAGAGCTGCCACCCAGGCAAAAGAAAAATAGAGCTATATCACGTAATACCGGGATATATCACACATGAAAAGTATATTGTTCTAACAATACTCAGGCGTGAAACTAGGAGGAAAGCCGACGTCCTCCTCTTCCCTCAAAAGTGATCTGTGGCCGGTCGGACTTCATTCCACAGATGTGCTTTAACAAAGTGTGAAGCTGAACTCTGAGCTGTGACAGTGAAGCAGTGTGAGAGTGTCAGTAGATGATCAGCAGAGGAGAGTGAAGCTGCTGTGAGCTGATGTCCTGAAGGGCAACACCTTTTTTGCTCATAATACCCCCCCCCCCCCCCCCCCCACACACACACACACACCCCAAAGCAACGCCGCCCTGGGCAACGGCCCATGTCGCCCCTATCAAAAAACCACCACTGCCTGGGAACAAAACAAACTATAGCCAAGGGTTAGATTGAAATATTGAGTCCTTAATTTCCATAGATTATTGTGGCTGACTTATAATAATAATAATAATAATAATAATAATAATAATAATAATGGATTGCATTTATATAGCGCTTTTCGAGAACCTCAAAGCGCTGTACAATTCCATTATTCATTCACTCTCACATTCACACACTGGTGGAGGCAAGTTACAGTTGTAGCCACAGCTGCCCTGGGGCAGACTGACTGACTCAGAGGTGTGTTATGGTGTGTGGGGTTATAATATTACCATATGCCATGTTAGACCCTTAATTAAAGACTGTGAATCATTATGTAGTTCTAGTTTGCATTATTCTCCTGAATTAGAAGAAGGTGATAACTGTTACATAACCTGGTGATAAAGACCTGTGTGTGTGTGTACCTGTGTATAGTGCATTTCACAAGTGGTGCCGAAACCCAGTGTCCGGCCGGCGTGGGGTTGTCCGACCCACAGGCTGCGCCGCCCGCCCAGCCTTTGCAGTTTCTGGCGCAGATGCTGGTGGAGATGGCAAAGATGAGCCAGGACCAGGCGGCGGCCCAGCGGGCTCACCTGGCTGCGCTGCAGGAGCAGACGGACTCGCAGACGCTGGTTCTGGAGCGGCTGGTTGGGGCCGCGTCTCCGCCGAAGCCCCCGCCGCTGTCGGTGGCGATGCCCCGGATGGGGGACGGGGACGACCCCCAGGTTTTCCTGGAGACTTTTCATGCCACGGCGGAGGCCTGCCAGTGGCCGCAGGTGGAGTGGGCTCCGCGTTTGCTTCCTCTGCTGTCGGTGGAGGCTCAGACGGCGGCCCTGAGTCTGCCGCCGACCTCGAGGAGCAGCTTCCAGGACGTGAGCTGGGCGGTGGTGGACAGGATGGGGCTCACCGCTGAAGATCATCGCCGGCGGTTCCGGGCCTGTCGGCTAGCCGCGGCGGATCGGCCGTTTGCTTGGGCCCGGAAGCTGCGTGACGCGGCGGTGCGCTGGCTGCAGCCGGGATCGTCAGAGGGCGAGACGCTGCTGGTGGACAAGGTGGTGCTGGAGCAGTTCGTGGAGGGGCTGCCCGCAGAGACGTTGGCGGAGGACCACCTTGCCGCTAGAGCGGGGGAGCCCGGGGACAGCGGCCGGAGGCCGAGCAAACAAGCCCCAGTGCCAGCACCGAGGCGCCGGGTACCTGCGCCAGGGCAGGCAGAGCGGGCGCCGGCGCTGAGCCCCACTAATCCTTTTGCTGCGTTTGTGCCTTCCCAGGGATCAGACATGAGCAGTGCCGCCCCTGAGCCACGGAGAACAGCACAGACGCCGGGGCAGGAGTGCTGGAAGTGCGGGCAACCGGGACACCTGAGGAGGGACTGTCCTCTGATGGAAGTGGGGCAGGTGTTCCGCGTTGCCAGTGCCCCAGCACCCTCTCCCGGTCCAGGAGGGACATACAGCATTCCGGTAAGGACTCGAAGGGGTATACGCCATGCTTTGGTGGTTCGCCCCGGGGCATTGCTGGAGGCGGAATGGGTGGAGGTGAAGTGTGTTCATGGTGATGTTCACAGGTATCCCATAGTGCCGCTGTTATTAAAGTATAAGGGCAAAACGCATAGAGTAACGGCTGCGGTTAGCCCGCACCTGTCGCATCCCCTAATTCTGGGCACGAATTGGCCGGGGTTTCATCATCTGTTGGGACAGTATGTGGGGATGCGATCACGACCGTTAGTAGCATGTAGTGTCTGCGCGGCGCTCAGCGGTGACGCGGGGTCGTCCGACACTGACTCCGGGGAGGGGGAGACGGCGGGTCCTTCATGGGAAGCCCCGCCGGCTCTGGAAGTTTCCCCCACGGGTGATTTCCCACTGGAGCAGTCTCGTGATGACACCCTACGCTCAGCCTTTGACCAGGTGATTGAGATTGATGGTCACGTGGTGCGCCCTGAAGCCGTGCGGACCTACCCGCGCTTCATTTTATCAAAGCATAGGTTATATCGAGTGAGTCGTGACACTCGCACGGAGGAGACACACACCCAGTTGTTGGTGCCGCAGGGCCGCCGGGAAACGATTTTCCAGGCGGCTCATTATAACCCCATGGCAGGGCATATGGGATACGAAAAAACTCTGGAGCGAATAACGGCCCGATTTTATTGGCCGGGCATCCGAGCGGATGTGCGCCGCTGGTGCGCATCCTGCCCGGACTGCCAACTTGTTAATCAGCCGGCCATACCAAAAGCGCCTTTGCGCCCGCTCCAACTCATGGAGGTCCCGTTTGAGCGCATTGGCATGGACCTCATCGGGCCGTTTCATCGGAGTGCACGCGGCTACCGCTTTGTATTAATACTGGTGGATTATGCAACGCGGTACCCGGAAGCAGTCCCGCTGCGCACCATCTCTGCAAAGAGTGTGGCGCAGGCACTGTTTCAGGTCATCTCCCGAGTCGGAATCCCGAAAGAGATACTGACTGACCAGGGCACGTCGTTTATGTCTCGTACACTGCGGGAACTGTACGAATTACTGGGCATTAAATCTATTCGGACCTGCGTCTACCACCCCCAGACGGATGGGCTGGTGGAGCGGCTGAATAAGACTTTAAAGTCCATGATTCGTAAGTTCATTAACGAGGATGAACGCAATTGGGATCGCTGGCTAGACCCTCTGTTATTTGCAGTGCGGGAGGTGCCCCAGGCCTCCACGGGATTTTCTCCCTTTGAATTGCTGTTCGGCAGGAAGCCGCGTGGGGTGCTCGACCTGATTAAAGAAAGCTGGGAGGACGGTCCGAGCCCCGCCAAGAATGAGATTCAGTACGTGTTGGACCTGAGAGCGAAACTCCACACTTTGGGGAGGTTGTCACGGGAGAATTTGCTCCAGGCTCAGCAGCGTCAGCAACGCCTGTATGACAGAGGGGCTAGACTCAGGCAATTTTCACCGGGAGACAAAGTGCTTGTATTACTCCCTTCTTCCAGCTCGAAGTTGCTCGCCAAGTGGCAAGGACCCTTTGTGGTCACACGGTGAGTCTGGGACGTTGACTATGAGGTCGCTCGGTCGGACAGGGGAGGGGCCACGCAGATTTATCACCTCAATCTCCTTAAAGAGTGGAGAGAGGTTGAAACCGCTTCTCTGGTAAGCCTGGTTAAGGAGAGAGATGAGTTGGGGCCGGAGGTGCCAAATTCCATCATCCCCGCCTCCCTCCCTTGTGATGACCATCTCACACAGGCCCAGAGAGCGGACGTTGTCGCGTTACAACAGCGTTTTGCAGATGTGTTCTCCCCCCTGCCCGGCCGCACGTCTCTCATTGAGCATCATTTTGTAACGCAGCCTGGCGTGACGGTGCGTTCACGGCCCTACAGGATTCCTGAGCATAAACTGCAAATCGTGCAGAGGGAATTGGCTGAAATGCTGAAAATGGGAGTGATAGAAGAGTCGCACAGCGCCTGGTGTAGCCCCATCGTTCTTGTGGTGAAGAAGGATGGGTCTATACGGTTCTGTGTCGACTATCGCAAGGTGAATGAAGTGTCACGTTTTGATGCTTATCCCATGCCCCGGGTCGACGAGCTCCTGGATCGGTTGGGCACGGCCCATTTTTTCACGACCCTGGATTTGACCAAGGGCTACTGGCAGATTCCCTTGTCTGCCGAGTCCAGGGAGAAAACGGCCTTCTCCACTCCGTACGGGTTGTACCAATTCGTTACGCTTCCGTTCGGCTTGTTCGGAGCCCCTGCCACCTTTCAGTGCCTCATGGACCGGGTGCTGCGTCCGCACGCTGCATATGCTGCTGCCTACCTGGATGACGTGATCATCCACAGCGACACCTGGGCGGAGCATGTGCAGCGGGTGGTCGCGGTACTGGAGTCCCTGAGGAGGGCGGGGCTCACAGCCAACCCGAAGAAGTGTGCGGTTGGACGGAGGGAGGTACAGTATCTGGGGTACCACTTGGGGGGCGGGCAGGTGCGTCCACAGGTGGAAAAGACGGCGGCTATCGCATCCTGCCTGCGCCCCAGGACTAAAAAGGAGGTGAGACGGTTTCTGGGGCTGGCAGCTTACTATCAGCGTTTCGTGCCAGGGTTTGCGCAGCTGACCAGCCCCTTGACCGATCTCACCCGAAAGGGTGCTCCAGATCTGGTTCAGTGGACGGGGCCGTGCCAGGCGGCGTTTGTGCAGGTGAAAAAGTCTCTCTGTGGGGAGCCGCTGCTTCACACTCCTAACTTTTCCCTCCCTTTTGTTCTGCAGACTGACGCCTCGAACAGAGGGCTGGGGGCCGTTTTGTCCCAGCAGGTAAGGGGGGACGACCGTCCCGTTCTTTACATCAGCCGGAAGCTGGCGGAGCGTGAAAGACGGTACAGCACTGTGGAGAAGGAGTGCTTGGCTATCCGCTGGGCGGTCGACTCCCTTCGCTATTACCTCCTGGGGCGCTCATTCACCCTCTGCTCGGACCACGCCCCGCTGCAGTGGCTCCACCGCATGAAGGATGCCAACGCCCGGATCACCCGGTAGTATCTGGCTTTACAGCCCTTTAAGGTGTGGCGGAGGTGTGGTCCCAGGCGCGGCTGCAGGGGAGGAGTGGTGCAGTGGGCTCAACGGGGCGGTGCTGGAGATGCCAGTGTGAACAGCTGATGGCGATTTGGACTGATAATGGTTTCCTTCCCTTTTTATAGTGAGACGGAGAGGAGCGGAGGGGAGGAAATCAGCTGGGACCGACAGCTGTCAGACTGTGTTCAGTCATAACCTGGGAAAACTGTAAATAAATGTGGAACCTGGTGATAAAGACCTGTGTGTGTGTGTACCTGTGTATAGTGCATTTCACAAAGAGTTTGAGCAATGCTCCACCATTTTGAGATCTGATGCTGTCTGCGTACGGTGTCCATCTCCCACGCGTGTGATCATTAAAATCATCGTTTGACTCAACCCGGCCGGACCAGTGTTGTTATTGTGGTTTTTCCTCTTGTATACATCCCCAATATTTGAATCCGTAACAGGTGCCAGTAGAAATCACTGATTAAAATAAACATAAAAAAAAGCCTGTCACATATTGAAAGGTTTTACTGTTCAGTTTTCAGCTGTTTTTGTTTTACATTTCAAATATGTGTGCAGCCAGACATCATGTCAGGCTGCCAAAACTGACTCCTAAGAAAAGGGGAGACTGTTGTGTTTCCTCATAGTTTTACACCTGTTGATCCACTTTCTATCATCCACACAAAGAACCTTCAAATCCCTGCAGATCTGTCAGCTGATCATGCCCTCTCCTGTGATTGGCTGAGCTTCATGCCTGGAAAAGTTCTTTCACACTGTTCATCCTGGAGCTGCTTTATGTCCATGATCTGAATGGAAACACATCTGCATCATTGTAGCTACAGTCGATGTTTCAGTGTTAGGACTGAAGGTGGAGCTTTGTGCGTGTTGGGCTGAGGCTGAAGCAGTCCCCCCCCAACGGGAGCGCTCAGGCGTGAAACTAGGAGGAAAGCCGACGTCCTCCTCTTCCCTCAAAAGTGATCTGTGGCCGGTCGGACTTCATTCCACAGATGTGCTTTAACAAAGTGTGAAGCTGAACTCTGAGCTGTGACAGTGTGAGCAGTGTGAGAGTGTCAGTAGATGATCAGCAGAGGAAAGTGAAGCTGCTGTGAGCTGATGTCCTGAAGGGCTTTTAAAGAGTCTCTGAGTTTGACAGGAACATGAAGATGTTTGTGGTTTTTGTGATCCTCCTGCACGGTAAGTACACCTTCCTCTCTCTGCTCTCATCATCAGCTTTTCTCTTATCTCGCTCTAAAATGAATGTGTTGAAGTGCAGCAGGTCTTGAGACATGAGAGCCCAGTGAGTTGCGTCAAAGTTCATGACTTGACTGAATCGTCTGTCACAACGAACGAGCGGACGCAAGAGCAGGACTGTGCTGAAACTAAAAACAAACAATATCATCAGGAGCTATATACAAGGTACAAGTGAAAAGGAGCTCCACGTAATTCAGGGACAAGGGAGGGAAAAACCACACACGCTTATGATCACACTCCAGGGATGAAAACACGGACAGGTCCAGGAAGATCTATATAAAAGAAAACATGACTACAAGTCAGGAAAAGACTAGAGACGAGCATTTACAGGAAATAGCCGGGGCTACACTGACTAGTGTCGTTCAACGATCCAGCAGTCAGAAACACTGAGCTGTCACCTTGAGCAGAGGCTCGAGTGACAAGATAATGAGCAGCAGGTGAGTAATTATTTTCAGGGCACAGGCCTGAGGGTGGAACCCACAACAAGTTCAACCCCTGCAGAGAAGAGTGAGGGAGAGAGAAAGAAGAGAGAAACAACAACAACAGTGCGATCTCAGAGGTGAACGCCAGGGAGACACGGGAAAGCATGACAGTTTCTGTCAAACACTGGATTAGTTTATCTGGCTGTTTGTCACAGGCAGCTGGAAAACACATGGTCCGATAGTCGTTCCCATTATACTACTTCATAATCCATGTCAAGTCCTTTGGTTGCTTGAATGTGCAAAGTTCTCTGGAAAACAGTGAAGCTCCATCACCTCCAAACAGTGAGAGCCTCTATGGTTTTTAGATATGCTCTACACTAAAAGATAGAAGATAAAAATATTTCTGTATGGAATATAGATTCCTAATAACAACAAGATTCCTCCTTGTGAATTAATAAGTAAATATGTCATGTTGCCTTTGTAACATGTTTTGGAGCATTTGTGGACTGTTGGAGTGAAAAACTGTGACTGTCCTGAAGGAGTGTGACTGGTCATCTGTCTTGTCACACAAGATGGAAATTATGGCCTGTGAGATTTGTTATAATTCTCCAGTTTCTGTGTTACTGACATTGTATCAATAGTTTTTTTGAATTGGGAAAAGAATGCTGTGTATAACTGAAGCTGTTATGCGTTCTTGGGCTACATGGTGTTCTGGTGGTTAGCACTGTTGCCTCTGAGCACAAAGGTCCTGAGTCCAACTCCACTGCTTCTCTGGGGTCTTTTTGTGTGGAGTTTGCATGTTCTCCTCATGTTTACGTCGGTTCCCTATAGGTACTCTGGCTTCCTCCAATGTCCAAAGAAATGCAGTTCATGGTATTAGGTTAATTTGTAATTCATTGGTGTGAACATGTGAATGGTTAGCCCTGGGACAAGCTGGTGATCTGTCCAGGGTGTAACCCCTCCCCCCCGTGACCCTGACTAGGATAAGTGGAATAGGATGGATGACGATAATGTTGGTTGTATTGCATCTTTTAACTCTGGGTCAAACCCACAACATTCATTTGATTTGTGTTTGTGTTTCTGTCCTTCCAGTTTCCCAGCATGCTCTGGCTGTGGTGGTGGTGGAGGTGAATGAGGGGGAAAGGTCTGTCCTACTATCATGTCTGTACTCAGGTTCTATACCTGAGGACAATCCAACAGTGATGTGGACTCGCAGTGACCTTGATCCCAAATCTGTACACCAACAACGAGAAGAAGGAGACGATCTTACAGGACAAAACCAGCGTTACAGCAGACGCACATCAATGAATCGTTACGCTTTGATCATTAAAGACTTCAGTCTCACTCTGAGGAAACCCACAAAGACTGACAGCGGCAACTACACCTGCTCCATCAGTGCTGGAGGGAAAGAACGAAAACTCAGAGACATCCAGCTGCTGGTCAAAGGTCAGCATCAAATTCTAACACCTGCTGTGATTACATGTCGTATTCAGTACTACAGAGAAAGGTCAGAGGTTAAATGAAAGCAAAGTATTTCTTAAACGGTTTCTGAAGGTCTTGATGAGCCCAGCAGGAACGTTTGTAGACTTGACCTCAGTGAAAACAGCAAAACAAGAGAAGCAAAGCAGAAGAAATTCGTTCTGTGCATGTGCAGATGTGTTTATGTTTACCTCCGGGAGGTTCAGCACACACACATCTGTACATACATTAAACACATTAAAATTTTATGCATGGCCCAACACAAAACTTTTAGAGGCCTTTTGCTGCCACTTCTATGGTTGACACTTTGGTTTCTTGTCTTCTCAGACCAGCAGGTGGAGGTGAAGGTGAGGGAAGGGTCAGAGTCTGTCATCCTGCCCTGCAACACAACACCTGACCTGCCTGAGGACACCACAGTGGAGTGGACTCGCTCTGACCTCGGACTCATCACAGTCCATGAGTATTCTAACAGAAATGATGACGTCATGACTCAGGACGAAGTTTACAGAGACCGAACGATGATGAGTGAAGACCTGCTGAGAACTGGAGACTTCAGTCTGACCCTGAAACACCCCAAAGTGAAAGACACGGGACGATACATCTGCACCATCTACAGGGACAAAGACATCCTGAGAAAAAAAGTCATGCTGCAGGTCAAAAGTAGGTGCTGGAGATAAAGGTCAAAGGTCAATACTGTAGACACAGCTTAGAGATTAGAAGTCATTTTGTTTTATGTTTCCCCACAGAACCATTTCCATCCTGGGTCAAAGATCTTCTGGTTCTCCTGTTTGTCTTTGTGATTTTTGGAGGTCTTTTATATTATTTACGTCACTATTACATGTCAGGTAAGAGTCTTTCCTACTACACTACCCATAATACCAGTGGTTAACAGGTGGCCTCTGGTGGCCTCTTGACTGTGTTCAGACCAGACACATGAGATCGTGAGATCAAAGAACGAGTCAGGAACAAACTGAGACACAATCTGATTGAGACTAGAAGGCAAGAAGGGCGCAGGGAGGTCATGTGACCATCACAGCTGCTGCTGATGTCATCGTGTTGTGCTTTGTTGTCCTCTCAGATTACCAAGTGGAGGTGGATTCAGGGGTGGCGTCTGTCAAGCTGCCCTGCAAAACTATATTTAAATTCCTAAAACACACTAAAGTGGAGTGGAGGGACAGAAACAACAGGAAGGTCCATGTGTATCAGAACGGCTCTGACCAGCCTGAAAAACAGCACCGGTTTTACAGAAACCGAACAGAGATGACGAGCACATCTCTGCTGAAACCTGGAGACCTCAGTCTGACCCTGACATATCCCACGGATGACGACAACTTCACCTACACCTGTACCATCTACAGCAGGAAAGGAAACATACTGACAAGGAAAAATGTGCACCTCCATGTCAGAGGTCAGTGCTGCTTATACAGGTCAAAGGTTTTGACACACTAGACTAGACACACTGACATGAGACAAAGACCAAAGTAAAACAGGAAACACACCAACTGAACTCTAGACATGAAAACTGAGGAGACAGAAAATAGAGTCCTAAAAAACAGGACAGAAAGGCACAAAGAAAGCACAAAACATAGTTTTTACCTTGTTTCTCCCCGAATCCCACACAGTGCTCACGTCTGTGGCGTGAATTGTGACAACCCCAACTCCAAATCTGTACAGTGGCTTCTCTCAGTTCCCAATACCTAGTGAGAAAACACATGAATTAAACTGCCAAGCAACACACACACAAAGTTCTCACTAACAAACCCATTGTGAACTCAATGATCCAGCACCGACTGAAGCTCAGCCACTCGCTTAAGTAGAGAGGCAACTGATGAAGGCAATCAGCTGGCTTCAGAGCAGGAACTCTCCTCAGCCTGATGATTCTTGTAATTCTTTCTTCCGGATACACACACTCATGTCCAAACACCTATACACATAAACAGGGACAAGGCTGTGCAGAGATTTTTAGATGGGCGGGTGCTCAAAGTTCAAAAGGGGCACAGAGAAAAGGCCGAATAACAACAACCCGCATTCATCAACAATCTAATATGGAATCACATCATACTATATCACTGTCATCAGGTGGGGACAAGGCAAAGCAAACATATTCCATGTTTGCCTGATGGGTACAATGTTGCTCTTGTGGGGTTTCTGCTGCTCCTGCTGTGATAGTGCTGGAGGGCAGGGCTGTGCTGATCCGAGACTGTAGACATTAAATGCAAAGATTGGTGAACGTGCTTGGAACCATAAGGAAACAAAATAAACTCGGCTCTGCCTGTGACTCAGTTTGCCTCTCTTACTCTTTCATCTCCTCATCTCATCTATCACTCTCCACTCGATGTCCATCTGACAACAAGGCACAGTTTGCTATTGCATTAATCTATTATTTAATTATCCACACTTCACAAATCTTGCACCTAATCCATAACAAAGTAATGATAGACAATGTTCTAGAACTATTCTTACGAAGCATTTATAGACCGTGTTATATCATGAATAATAATTTTTAAAAATCTATACACATAAAACAAACACTAATATAATCTGTTTCTTAATGTGTTTTCTTTAACATACAGTGTGTCTTTTTTAATATCATAATAATCCATAATTATGCTGATATGCATATCATCATATTGCATATGCAAGTCCCTCAGAAAGGCAGGAAAAGCCCTGTAACTTACTTTAAAACGAAATATGTTCCCTAAAACCGTGGACAGAACTACAGACCCATGACAGTTGTCTTTTTTCATGTAATTTGAACAAGCCTCTTAAAAAGTCGGTGATCACAGTCGGCCTCTCTCGGTTTTTATTACCACTGTTCATTTTAAAGCTCGGTTTTTAAAACCTTACGATGTAACTACAGCCCAGCCCATGCAGCAGGATAATAATGACTAAGATTATATTGGAGTGGGCCTGATACTCATGTCCCAGGACAGGCCCATGACAGTGCTGCCATCAAATTGCCTTTCTTTGCTTTGACTCTGTCTCCAACAAGAGGTGAAGCAGATGTTCTTACATTAATGGAATCACTAATAGAACAGATCACCTGAAAACGAGTAATGAATTTGCTGAAACAGATGTCTTTATTAATGAATTGTACTGACTAGTCTGTATTTGTCTCAGCTGAGCTGTTTCTGAAAGAAGAACTCATTCATGTCACAGAACAGACGTCTTTATGACATAATGTATCTGGCATGCAGAGAATCATGTTCATTTAGATTTTGCTGACATTTAAAATTCAGTTTTGCTTTTATTTTGAAACATTTTTATTTTATTTCAATATTTTTTTAGTCTGAATAAATCAAACTTGCTTGATAGGACAGCTCTCAGGTAACAAGGTGGCAAATAAGTCTTTGACTCTGAAATAAAACAGCAGAGTTCTTTAAGACAGAGCTCTGCTGCTGATTAGACAGAAACCAAATAAGACACCGTTTCTGTTCAGTTGAACATGTTTCAGACTGGAACCAGTCAAACTTGATTTCATTGAAAAGATGCCATTTTCTCCATTCAGACAAAACATGTTCAGAGCTGCTTCTGCTGCACAGCTCATGTTGTGTTTTGACTCCTCTCAGTCCCCCAGGTGGAGGTGGATTCAGGGGAGGCATCTGTCCTGCTGCCCTGCAAAACTACTATAAACCTGCCTAAAGATGCTAAAGTGAAGTGGATGACCAGATTCAACAGGAAGGTCCACGTGTATGAGAACGGATCTGGCCAGCTTGAAGATCAGGACAACCATTACAGAGACAGAACACAGATGAATAAAGACCTGCTGAAAACTAGAGACCTCAGTCTGACCCTGAAATACCCCACAGACTGGGACGCGGACATCTACACCTGCACCGTCTGCAACAGAGAGGGGGAAAAAATCCTGATGAAACAAGTGGAGCTGAAAGTCAGAGGTCAGTGCTGCTGCTGGGTGTGAGCTGCAGAAGAAGAAGAGATGATGAGATCTTCATGAACACAAATCTTATTTTGTGCTTTAGACTGTTTATGAAATTTGTTGTCCTCTCAGTCTGTCAGGTGGAGGTGGAGGAGGGGGCGGAGTCTGTAGAGCTACCTTTCAAAACCACAAAAGAGCTGCCTGCAGATGCTAAGGTGGTGTGGTGGAACAATGATGACAGGAAGGTCCACGTGTATAAGAATGGCTCTGATCAGCCTGGAGAACAGCACCAGCTTTACAGAGACCGAACAAAGATGAAGAGAAGATCTCTGCTGAAGCCTGGAGACCTCAGTCTGACCCTGAAACAGCCCACAGAGAGAGACAGTGGGAGGTACAGCTGTAGAGTCTACGGGGAGATCAAGAGATACAAAAGAGTGCTGCTCAGAGTCAAAGGTTTGTGTGTGTGTGTGTGTGTGTGTGTGTGTGTGTGTGTGTGTGTGTGTGTGTGTGTCTTACTGTGTGTGTGACTGTCTTGTGTCTCCTCTGCAGGGAGAGTTCAGGTCCAGGATCAAACAGGGGACATCAGGAACAGAAGCAGCTCCATTGATCTGACTCCTCTGATGGCTGATCAATCAGTTTGATCTGTGTGTTTGTGCATTTTCTACCTTAAATGTCCTGTATATTGACTGTTACCTGTAATGTCACTTTCTGACCAACAGCTGGCGCTCTTACAAATACCAGATCTGATTTGACTGCAGTTATATCAGAGGACATTTGGCCTCAGTCAGATGTGACTTGTGTCCAGTCACATCTGTCAGTGACCTGTAACACTGATGAATCGCTAATGAATTGATACACATTACGTATTAAGCAGAATATTGGGCTATTATTAATCTGAAGATTTAAGAACTGCTGCTGGAGCTGATGCTCAGTAATAAATAAATACACACAACACAAAATGCTTTTGCAGGTACCATGTATTTAAACAAAACCAAGGAAAAACAAGGGAAGAAAAGGAAAGATGTAAACAATCACTCTTTTCTTTTCTTTTTTTCCTTTTTTTTCGCCTGTCCTGTTTGGTTCTTTTGCCATCAGAATTATTGTCTAAAGGCCAAAAAAGATACCCAATACATTTACTTTACCAAATGGACCATCCCGGCCTTGCCGTATTGGTGTATTTTAATCACCTTTGCTTTTATTGTTTATTTTATTTTATTTTCACTTGCTACACACGGGACAGACATGACTGGGGAAAAGAAAAGGGAGAAAGAAAGAGGGAAAGAAAAACAGCGGTGAAGAGGAACGATGATAAAGGGCAAAAAACAAAAACCAACAAAACAGACAAAAAATGCATATATCAACCACCTGGATCACCTGTTGAGAAAGAAAAAAGAGAAAACAAGCAAAAAAAGAGACCAATATAATAAACAACATCATCGCGATTATCTATGTGAATATAACAGTAAATACTAAATATTGAATATTATTGTGCGCACAGTGCGCTTTGGTTTGACAGTGTGAGCAGTTGTTGGTAGACGTAAAGCCTATCTTGAACATCCGATGACCTGTATAGTGCACTCTATGTAGTATTTTGTATTGAATTAATTGCAGACTGGGATTTCTAATTAAATGAAAGGTTTTTAAGCAAATCTGAGACCAGAAGTTTTGGTCTAAGTTAACTGATAAATCCGCTTCCCATTTTGCAGTAGGAAGTGATATTGATTCATCTGTTTTAGAAAGCATTCTGTATATTTAGTCCAAGGTTGAGGTCGCCTCCAAGAACAAGTGTACCATCTAAGTGTTCAGAGAGTGCACTGAAAAAACCGTGAAAGAATGAGGGCTCATCAACATTTGGACCATATACACTTACAATACATAGATTTTTATCAAGTATAGATAGTTTAATGATTAAGAATCTGCCCTCTGGATCTATAACTGTATCGAGTACTGTGAAATCAATATATGTATGTATTAAAATTGCTACTCCCCTTTGTCTAGAATTATAACAAGCTGAGAACACATTAGGGAACTCAGGTGTTTTAAGCTCTTTTAAACCTCTAAGAGGTCTGTGGGTCTCTTGTAAAAGGACAACATCTGCCGGCAGTTTTTTGAGTTGGTTAAATATTTTAACCTCTTTTCTCTGGAGCCAGCTCCATTTACATTCCATGTTGATAGGTTTGTATGACATGCTGTCATGCACGTTTGTTCTGACGTATTCAGAGTTGTGTATCTAAATACAGGATTCACTCGCACATCAAACAGGAAACTCAGTGTTTTAGAGTCTCCACTCAACACACAACAAACTCCAACACATCTCATTCACTCGTGCTAGAATTCAATCACCTTTCATTAATCTAAGACCGATCAACTAATTTGCATATCAGCTATTAACCCACTAAGTTGACAGGACAACAGAAATGCATGTTCAAAATATTATCACAAAAGACAATTCCCCTCATAAAGTAAATCACTTGCTGCATCAATCAAGCAGGAAGCTTCTCCCAATTTACCATTTTAACACTAAATTTATTGTCTGATCACTGGTTGGTCAAACCAGAATCTTTTTTTCCCACAAAAGTTAAACTGTTGTCCTGCAACCTAGAGAGTCAATTTTTTGCATTGGATAAATTCAGTATTTGATAACAAGTGTCTGTTAAATTGACACTATTTTAACACTGATGAAAGATAACAAGTTAATTTTCATTACATGGGTGTTTGTGTTATTAGGCAGGTTTAATCAATGTCTGTGGAGCTGCATATCCAGCAGAGCATGTTCTTAAAAGCTGCCTTTCCTACACACTTCTGTTGTTATTTGATCATTTCTTAACTAATGTGCTATGAGTCCACTGGTCTTTGCATCACACGAGGTGACTTGGACAAGATGATAAACAGACTCACGCTTAAGATGTTGTCTAATCTTCATCAGCTCTCTTGTGTTTGGAGTGTTAGTATGGTTAATGCATGTTCTGTATGATTTTGTATATGTTTCTATTTTCGCAGTGTTTCAGACTCCTTCTCAATTTTCCCACTTAAGCAGTCAGTTTTCTTTTCCCATGTTTGCTGACCCAAATTTTGATTTCCCACATTTAATAACAAAATTTGTGTTCTCACCACTCTCGCTGAGGCAGCTTCTTAGCAGCTGCTGCCGGTTTCTTGGCTTTGGCCGCGGCGGGCGTCTTGGCTTTGGTCTCAGTAGCCTTGTTCATCTTGAAGGATCCGGAGGCCCCGGTGCCCTTGGTCTGCACCAGAGTGCCCCTCGCCACCAGGCTCTTGATGGCGGTCTTGACACGGGCCTTGTTCTTGTCCACATCGTAGACTCCGGCAGCCAGAGCCTGCTTGAGAGCGGCTGTGGACACGCCACTGCGCTCCTTGGAAGCGGCCACGGCTTTCACGATCAACTCGCCCACGCTGGGGCCGACCTTCTTCGGCTTGGAAGCCGTCTTCTTCAGTCTTTTCTGAACATTTTAACATGCTGCCGCCGCAGAGCCTGGCCTCAGATCCAGCAAGCTTAGCGCGCTGATCTCCAAAAAAGTCCCAAAAGCCAGAAAGACGTCAAATAAGTGTCTCGTGCTAAGAGCTCGAACAAAAACTCCTCTTCACGCCGCCATCTTGCTCGCCCCTCCGTGGAATTCATCCAATCAGATAGGAAGATGTATTTGCTTTCTTCTTCTCTGGTGCTTTTCGTCCACATTGCTGCTGCTTGCTGCTGTCTCTTTATCTGCCATGTTATTGCTTTGGAGCTGCATTCCTTGTCTTCAGGGAGGAGTGAGCGCTTGCTTGTGAGTTTGAGAAACACATGGTGCTGTAAATAAGTCAGCCAGAAACTTGGCCTGAACGTTTCCAATTGTTAAACTATAACTTTTCGTCCGACCGCTGCATGTGGAAAATTGATTCAGGTCTGCTTTTCACCTGAAAGTGACAAACTAAGACATGTTCATTATTATCATCACTGCTTAATCAACACACATCTCTCTCTCTGTGTGTGTGTGTTTGTGTGAACAATCCTTTCTCAAAAGCATAAAATGACATTGTGGTTGTTTTTCGGCTGATCAACATGAAACCTTTTTCCTATGATTATTTTTCTTCGTCTACAATGTAATTTTTGTCTCTTTTTCACTCTTTTTTTTTTTCCACAATAGCTGGTGACCTGCAGAATCACCGCTCTCACTCACAATCAGAGGCAATTACTTTTGCACAGTGCACAAAAACACTGTGATGTCAGACACATTCACACTCACTTTGTCATCTGCATAAATAAATCATATGGCTGGAGATATGTGCCATGGTGATCCATAGGCATGATCACACGTTTATTTAATTATTTTCAATCCAACAAAACAAATAAACAAAAACATGATGCTGATGCTACACACACACACACACACGAGTCAAGATGCAGGAAAACTGCTCATGGAAACGCTGCACACTCCAGTTATCACAGTTATCCTAGCTCTGTTTCCCTCTCTTTGAGTAGTCCTCAGACAGCTCTCGATCTGATAATGTGTAGCCTGCTCATCAGCTCAGAAAAAAACTGCAACGCATGCTCTGCCCACAGCGGCAAAGTCTTACACTTTCATATTCAATACAGCTTCTCCATCACATACTTTTAGATGTTTCATGCAGGGTTCAGTATATTAGTTGTTTTCACAGGTGTGCTGTATATCTCATCAATGGCTCATAATAAGACGACAGTCTTTCACACAGGTCAAGTGCCTCTATGCACTTCATTAGTTTAAATATTTACCTATATCACTTCACCTCACATGTCATTGTACTGAATTTGAGCAACCACAAGCTTAATGTAGGTTACTTTTAACAACTATCCACCTCAATTACGTCTATGGTCTGGCACACAGGCTGTTGTTGATCAGGGCAAGCTAAAGAGTTAACATTTTGTGTCAGCAAGGGGTGGGGGGAAAGCCATCCACCAGAGCACATCTCAAGTGCTGCTGATGTGGGCTGGCCCTTCTCCACACACCCCCGGTTGCTTAGGAAACCATGATAACAACAACAGTCGGTGTCACAGACCACGTGTTCTGCTCCGCACACACTCACACACAACAACAACAATGACGACGACGACGACGACAATGACAACAACACAAAATAGGCCTACTCCGGACTCACACCGGACCGCTCGGGACCCTGACCCAGTTGTGGGACGCTCACCCAGTCGCGCGACAAAACCCAATGAAAGGACGCTCGGGACACACACCCAGGGCGATTTCAAAACCGGACACTCACCGGACGCTTGGGCCCTTGGGCGATTTAACCAAAACCTCTTTTTCGGGACACTAACCCAGTTATCACTCCACAAAGCAGCGAACTTCTCAACGCCTCACAAAATGGCGGAGACTGCACAACGACACGGTTATAGAGTCGGCCTCTTTAAACTTACTTGGCGTTGCTTAGCGTGTAATATCAGCCTCGAATCCCGCCGATCGCCATTTATCGAGGAGAAAAGACAGACCGCGAATCCACAGGAACTTCCTGGCTGACGTCAGTCTTTCAGCGTGTCCCTCCTCCCCTCGGTGAATGCGATTCCAGGGCTCCGGCATCGAAGGACCAATTAATGATAGGTTTGTAGCTTGAACCTATTCGCTGGAACGTTAAGACAATATAATTACACTGCAAAGCAAGACACGAGTAGGCAAAGTTCTTCATGTTACTCGTGCACGGGAGAGACCGGACAGAGCGCCGTTCCTTCGCTTAACCCCAGTTGCTCTCTCCGTTCTCCCGTACCACTGCCCTTTTATTGAGGTTACATGAATATGCATAGGTTCATTAACATATGACGTCTACATACAAACAAAGAGTACCTTGCCTGTGTGTGCGTGTGTGGTGGGTGCGTGTGTGTGTGTGTGTGTGTGTGTGTGTGGTACTGCTGATCAAAGGGTCATAAAAGCACACAAGCAAACATCCTTGGTCAGGAAGAGGGTAGACCCCCCCTCATCCTAGATAATACAGTGAGGAAGTCCAGCAGTTCATTTATACACAAAAAGCACTTAGACTAGAACAGACGTAACTACGTTAATCCTATCATAAAACAATTAAACAAGGTACGAACTTTCCCATGCTCCCAGGATGTAGGTGTGCATTCTAGTGTGGAATACACACCAAGCCTCTGTAGCCTGTTAAAGATCACACAACTTATCACTACACAATTGATTATACACCTCTAAGCATCTATGGTTAAATATTTCTAAGCATAAATGACAATCAAAAATACAAACTCTAACACATGTAACGAATCTTAGTGCGCCCAAAGATGTGTGTGTATAACTAGGGATGTATGCTGTGTGTGTCGCTTAGACAGGTGGAGAGAATACATCACTTGTTCGTAAATAGAGAGAAGGACAGAAAAGAAATGTGTGGCGAGATGCTCCCTGAGTCTGACTATGTGTGTGCATATTTACTAATATGGGTACGCTTGGCTTAAGCGTGTGTATCCTGTAGGTCTGTGTGCGCTGTCTGACTGATGTAAATGTGCTGCCGTTGAGCGCATGACTGTGCGTGATCATGCTGTGCGTATGTGTTGAAATGAAGGATGTTGTTTGTGGATGAGTGTGGAAGAAGGTGATCGAAGCAGTGAAAGAAAGAAAAAAGAAAGAAAGAAACCAAGGACAAGGGTGAGCAGCATAAAAAAAGAGGGGGGAAAGAGAAAAAAAAAACTAGAAGAAAAAAAAAACCCGGAAAGATTCCAATTAAACCATTGACGGTTTCATTAATGGTGTTAATTCTGCTCTGATATCACACCAGAGGTGGGTAGTAACAAGTTACTTTTACTCCGTTACATTTACTTGAGTATGTTTTTGAAAAAAATGTACTTTTAAAGTACCTTTTTTGCACGATACTTTTTACTTTTTCTTGAGTACATTTGTGAAGAAGAAACGGTACTTTTACTCCGCTACACAGCAAATCCAGCATGTCCAAATTAACACTGTCGGATTTGATTTCAACACTATTAAAGTGTCTATATGGGTCCACACCAGAGAGTGTTAATTTAACTCTTTTTGGAGAGTTGGTACATTAACTCTGATTTAGTGTTAAACACCAAATCTGTCTGGAGTTGATAATTTAACACTTGGTGTTAAGAGTTTATATATTAACTCTCAAAGAGTATTTTAGTTTAACTACGTAAGAGTTATCTTCTAATTGATTCTAAAAAGCGGGAATTTTACTGTTCTGACCTTCTAGAAATTTCTTTTGGAAATAAACATTTACTAAAAAGACGCAATGGTTTTTGAAAAACATTTATTCTGAACTGTGCACCACAATTTCAAAACATTTTCTGAAAGATGTAACAGTGTACATGTTCTCACTTTCATTAGAATTTTGTTTATCAAAAGGTCTGACATAGGTGAGCTGGTAAATGCAAATAACAGCATTCTCATCACTTATTTCTTCAATACAATATGCATGTCCTTCATTCATCCCTTTGTGGAACTTCAACGCACTTCTGCTCTCCCCCATATTCCATCTTCACAAGCATATGCTGTGCGGAGATTGAATAAAAATTAGTTGACACTAATTAATGGCACAAATAATCCAGTAAACAATTGCAGCACAGTAAAAAAAAAAAGGAATCCTCTTTGAGCCATTACTTGTGTAAAGTATTTTCCCAAAAGACAAGGACACAGGCAACAGGTAATACTGAACTAAATGTAAAACCTCAACCTTTTTAATTTTTACCTAAACCGTGTGCACAAAACTCTGGAGGGATCTATGCTAACGTAGAAACCAGTCAGGACGCCTGCTACTGCTGTTTGCTCGTTTTTTTTTTTTTTATGGGCGATCGGTTTCAGGCTTCAAGTAGCACCATTATACCAACGTTTCATATTCTACACATTGTTTTAGGTGTATTTGACCAAAAGTTTGACTGAAAATTCACATGCAAGCTTTTTTTCAAGGCTGTGGTATTTTGCCCGCAAACAATACCTTTCAGCTAGCTAAAACAGAATATTATGCTATCACCGAGCAACAGGGCTAATGCCTTTCACACAGCTTTGTCTCAACTCCAAAGAGCCACAGAAGTAAAAGCTCATAATAATAACTGAAACAATCTTTGAAAAAAATGACTTACCATGCATGGCAAGCAACTCAAATATGTAGAAATGTTCTGAAACGGCTTCACTTCAGCTTCGATTGTAGCCTACGGTGCTGGGGGCGGAGTCTGTGAATTTACTCTATTGGTGTCATAACTCCTGTAGGAGTTCAGAGTCAAGAGGTCAAGAGTTAATGTTTCCATTGTAACACCTCCAGATTTGACATAGAAACACTCATTTTTAACACTCGATTTTAACTACTATCATTTTACACCTCAGAGTTACATTAAAAGAATGTGACTCTACTTAGAGTAAAATTAACTCTACTTTTGCAAGAAGACTATTAACACCAAAACATTTAACACTTTTGAATTTGCTGTGTACATTTGCAAAATTCGACTCGTTAGTTTAAAAAAAAAAAAAATTAGTCTAACACATTAAATAACATGTCGCTAGTGGAGTTTCCGGTAACTTTTTTACCAATCAGATGTGGCCATGCAGTCACATGACCAGTTTGAAACTGTGGCGGGAAGAGCGGCCCAAGCGTTTCAAAGTAGCGGACACACGAAAAGAAGAAACATGAAAACATGGCAGAGCCAATTGTCTACGCTAGAGCTGAAGAGGATGAACAGCATTTTCCTCACATACAAAGAATGTTTCGCTTAAAACCAGCACAAAAGAACAGCTATGTCTTCAGTGTCGGTGTCTTCAGTGAGAGCCAAAACAACAACTTTTCAGCGTGAAACAACTCAACTCGTGAAACCTGAGGAAACTGTAAGTTTTCTCTAATATCTTTTTAGCTGTGGTTAGCTGGATGTCAGTCTTATGTTACAGCAGCTGTGTCGAGCTCGAGCTGTGAGTCATATTTTCAGTGCTACGTTGTAGTGAGATAAGTTTGTGGGTGTTTTGTACAGCTTTGGTTGTCCTCTTAATTGCTCGCTATCTTTGCCGGCTGGTGATGTTGTGCTGGGGGAATCTGCCGGGCGACATCTTTTCGACGACAGCGTCTCAGATTTGGCCGGGGAAGATGCACACTGGGCCTTCTTCATTACGAGATCCTGGAAGCACTGATCGGTGTAATCTTGGAGATCCTCTAAACTCTCCCCGTTGTTCTCCAGGGTGTTGGAGATGATTTACACAAATGTTGTTAGTTATAAGACAATTGATAAGTGTATTTGGTAAAACTGAAGCTTAAAGAAATTTGTTCAATTCTGAGCTACCATTCGCTTTAATTTTCTGCCCAAATCTCTGACGTTAGTTACAACATGAGTCGCTTACTTTGTCCATCACTTCCGTCACACACCTCTCTTCCCTCTCTTAAACAATCACTCCTGCTGCAGTGGTTCAATCAAATAATAAAACATCCCATAAATCACACACCACAATATCAAAAACACTGGTCCACACCGAAGAGGAAATGTCCATGAGTTTTATCTGAGTGTCCATGATGTCCAAGCGCTATTGTCCATAAACGGGGGAAATGATGTATATGGTTGTGGTTGTGAAATTTAATCTTTTGCCTTTAACAAGTGCTTTGTAAAGTCTTTATCTGATGAGCTTCAGTAAGAAATGCAGTTTATCTTTTCAAATAAAATGTATTAACTGAGAACCTTCATAGACAAAATGTATTAACCTTATCATAAAACAGGGAATCTGTTTGTACTTACTGACTTCATATAAACTGTCATGTGGTTTTTATATTTTTCTTTACTCTCAGAGTATCAGACACCAGCACAGCTGAAACAATCAGTCACTCATCTAAACAGGATGAGTTTAATTGTTAATTTACTGGATTAGCAATTAAAATCCACCAGTGAAACATCTTGCAAATATAATGTATAAAGAAATAAAGACAGATTAGTTATTTAATTTGATACATTAATTAAAAAGGTATTAAATCACCTCATCAGCAAAGTTGAGGCACATTAAATGCTAAAATAGACATTTCCTGTCTGATTGGTTCAATACAGTATTATACCTTGTTGTAAAATCAGCAGTCTTTACATCAAATCTCAGTAGGTGGGGTCATCACCATGGAGACAGGCAGTTCAGACAGGTCAAGTGATATCTGATTTTTATAATGTCACTGTGAGTAGGAGAGCTTAGAGCACTGTATCTTGTATGTTTTCCTGTGACTGACAGTACAGTCATGCAGTATATATACCAGCAGTACTAAGATTAGAAACAATTACCTGGTCAAGAATGAGGCCAAGAATCCTCAGTGTTACTGGAGCCAGGTTGGATACCACATTTATTATATTTGCAGAGACAAGTACAAGAATTTACTCAATTTATCTGAATTTCAAAGAAGAAAATTAGAGGACTTCCAAGTTTTTAAGTCTCTAATACAGTATTACTGGAGTTTAACCAGTTTGTTTGTATTATCTGACTTCTTTTTTTAAATTTATTTTTAACAGGGCAAAACCCATACAGGACATGACACACAAGACAAGTTGAAACAGACAGGACAAAAGAGGGATAGTCAGTGGGGTGCAGGGATGTAAGTCAGGTCAAATGAGATGGGATCCTAGATGTATATCATTTATTATTTAAGGATTTAATTTTAAATAAAAGCACATTTTTAAAATCAATATTCATGAGTTTCAGAAAAGAAGAATTAAACTTTCAATAAAACCTCATTTCAAAAACTATTTTTGAATTCTAAATTTAAAAAAAAAAAACTAATTTTCAAAATTGTTTTTAAAACACAATTTAAAAAAGAGAAAGAAATCAATAGAAACATCTAAGATTTATTTCTGACATTTAGAATGCTGATTCCACTCATTTCAAATCCATTTCCCCTCCTGTTAGCTCACAGATTAGCTTTGGGATTAACTGTTTGATTTGCTATCTATTTTTAAAATTGCTGTCACGGATGAATGCTGTGTGTGGACAGTAGAGGAGGACCCAAATGTAAACTCCAGGATACAAAACGTAAACTCAAAAATCTCACCTGTATTGCTGACACAATCAAAGAGAAAACTAAACTAGGAACAAAACACACAGTGTAATATGAGGGTACGACACGACACAGAGCAAAGAAAACACAGGGCTTAAATACATGTGAGAGTAATCATGGAATGGGAGACAGGAGGGAAACACAGCTGGGAGAAATCTGACCTAATGAGCTTATGAATGTATTACGCCCCAGCAGTACAAGCTTTTTACTGTTTTTAGTAAGCTAATAAAGTTTGAAGCAGCTCAGAATATTATAACTATTTTTTTTTTTTGAGCGTCGTTCCAGACCATACTCCATACCAGTTGGTGGCGGTAATGCACCTTTCAATTGTTTGCCAACCGCCAATACAACTGTAAGAAAGAAGAAGTAGTATTAGAACTAGAGCTGGGTTTAAAAAACTGATTTCCCCTATTCAAATCGATTTTAGTTTGAATATAGTGATATCGATTGATTAAATTCTGAATTGACTTTTAAATATAAATGTATTTTGCCAGAAACACCAGAGTCTTAGGTTAAAGCTGAAACTATTTCAACAACCGCCAAACAGCTAAAACGCCAACAGGATTAAAGAGCAGGTAAACAGAAAAGATTGCAAAACTCTTAGCTGTGTCTCTAATCAAACCGCTATAACATTTATGTGCTTCACTTCTGCAGTATCAGGTAATGTTCATGTGTTGATTCATGGTTTTTAGTTTTCGTTCTATCTTTTTATGGTTATCTGCTAAAGTCAGGCCAGGAAAATCTCCTTCATGTTTTGCGGTTTTATCCTCAGTTACTTGACACAAAGGCATCTGCTCTGATGCGTACACCTCTGATAGATATAAAAAATATAAAATTAGATGGATATAAAAAAATATAGTATGTACTAATAAATGACCAGAATTTTAATATTTCTGACTGTCTGAGTCAAAATTAAATCGAATCGGGGATCAAATTGAATTGGTCCCTTGTGTATCGGAATCAGATCAGTTACAGAAATCAGTGACAATAACAAGTCTTAATTAGAACCCCGTTACTTTCACACAATGGCTGCAACCTGCAGCCTTAAAATCATGATTAAAATGCTGACATGCTTTGATGTTGTGATACTTAGAGTTAAAAGAACTGGGACAGGCTGATTAAAATAACAGCTGTCAGTTCTCTCATTCTTTGTGTTATCTCCAGTCTTAGCAGAGGGCAGTGACACTGATTTAGTTTCATAAGCAAACATTTTTGGCCTCTTATCACTTAGATTCCTGAATCTTAAAAGTAACTGTATTTAAAGCAGGAAGTGCACACTGAGCCATCAAAAGTTTGGTAAAGTAGCATGAGTACTCTAAAGGTTTGTAGGTTCCTGTTAAAAACCCCATGGGCATCACACCACATCTGACATATATAGTTCCATTTTGTACAGGATATTGTTGAAATTAGATGTCACTGATAAATCAGTGGTGATTTACCTGCAAGTGTTTTTAACAAACTTTGTTTTTTGTAGATTACATCAGCAGCTGTGGAGAGATGTACTTGAATATCTAATGCTTCCACTTTTCCTAACCTGGAAGCTGAGGATGGCTGATTCGTGACAAGGACACACACCTCACGCTTATCATGGGTGTTACATCCTCTGTGCAGGAATTCAACTGAGAACACTTTCTGTTCAAAGGTGATTTGTAGTTTGTATATACTAGGTCCAACTATAAGGAGAAATAAAAATGCAAACAGCAGTTTGTATGTTATCAGGCTGATCTGGGGGTCAGTTTCACCTATATTGCAAGGACCTTCACTTCCCCTCAGCTTTGGTGAGCATTTCAGCATATAATTACACTCCTTAAAAAGTCGATTGAATTCAGCTGGACGCAACAGTTTGCAAACATTTCATCACTGTCAGACTGAAGAAATCACTTGGATGAGGGATAAAACAAATTTCCAAGGAAACAACCAGGGGAATTAAACTTTTAGGCACATCCTTGCCTATAATTCATCCATAAAGACATCTTTTATGTATACATTATTTTTCAGTTGTTGTTTCTCTTGACTTATTTTCAGTCTTATCAGAGAAAACCACTGTAAACTTTTTGCCAATCATCTGACAACAACATCATTGACCCACTTTTGACAAAAAAAGAAGACACAAATTAAATGTCAAATTAGAACCTACACACGTTTATGAAAGCTTAAAACCAAATGAGAGTAAACTGTTTAGTTAATTGATTATGAGAACAGTTGATTGCAAAACACCTTAATAACTTTTACTTATTAGTATTTGTTCTCGAGTTTTAAAAAGGTTTCTAAAGCTATGTCAGAAGTTAGCTATGGTATAATTAGATTTGTATGTATAGTCCAAGTTCCAGCCAGTTTTATATGAATCATCTTTCCTCACAAAACTGATGAAAGATCCACTTCTTTTAAGTGGCTGCCAGCACCGTCCTTAGTATGCTTCGTTTCCTGCCAGTTTCCGCTGAAGAGTTGTTGTGGTTTTTTTTGTTTTGTTTTTTTTTGCTCTATTATGGGGACCGACAAAAATAAAGAACAGCTGCTCCTCTTTTATCCAGCCATGTTTTTGTATTTTATATTATGCCTTATGTTCTGAATCCTTTGTTGTGCTGTTTCGATCATTATAGTTATTATTATTACCCAGGTTCAGTTATGGCTACTATGGTTTTAGTTCTTAGGTTTTGCTCATTTGTGCTTTCTTTGTGCCTATCTGTCCTGCTTTTCAGGCCTCTATTTTCTGTCTCCTCAGTCTCTAAGTTTTCATGTCTAGAGTTCAGTTGGTGTGTTTCCTGTTTTACTTTGAAGGTCTGTGTCTCATGTCAGTGTTTCTAGTTTTGCTTCCCCTGGCTCGTTAAGTCTGATTTCTCCCAGCTGTGTCTCCCTGATGACGCTCATTTCCCTCGTTATCCCTCAGTGTATTTAAGCCCCGTGTTTCTCTTTGTCAGTGTTGTAATCTCTGTCATACATGTCTGTGTGTTCTGCCTGCTCAGTTTATTTTTGCATCCTCAAGTTTAGTTAAGTTCTCCTAGTGTCCATAAATAAAGCTGCTTTTTTTGCATTTCAATTTTGCCTCAGTGTTTGAGTCTGCAATTTATTTATTTTTTTGTCCTTTCCTGCCTCCCTGCACACAGACCTGGGGCCCGTTCTTCGTACCTCGCTAAGTAAGTTAGCTGGATTTGATTGTTGACGATTTCGCGTGATCTTGGATCGTTCGGTTCTCTGAAGCTCATCCGGGACTTGCTGTCATAGCAACAGATCCGTAAGTGTAAACCTGCTCGGGAGCAGGCTTACTTTATGTAAACAAGATTAGATCGCGGCCACTCAGGTATGTCCACTTCGTGCGTCTTACCCACTATCACTACCCAGTGATCTCACATTACTTCATCCAGCTATACTAATCGTCAACAACAGGTGTGTTCAGAGAACCGGAATAGCGATCTCAAAGTTAGCGCGATGATTTGATCTTGGATGTAGTAAGCAAGGTACGAAGAACGGACCCCTTGACAAGTCCTTTGTTTTATTTTGCAAGATGGTTATTTGATGCCGCACCTTGTGAATGGAGGGCACCCTTACTCTCTGCAAATGGGCATGAGAAAACTGTTTGGTGCCTATACAATGTAGCACGATGTCGGGTCAACACATCATGCTACATGCATGATGGTTTTATTGTTCAGTTTTCAGCTGTTTTTGTTTTACATTTCAAATATGTGTGCAGCCAGACATCATGTCAGGCTGCAAAAACTGACTCCTAAGAAAAGGGGAGACTGTTGTGTTTCCTCATAGTTTTACACCTGTTGATCCACTTTCTGTCAGCCGCACAAAGAACCTTCAAATCCCTGCAGATCTGTCAGCTAATCATGCCCTCTCCTGTGATTGGCTGAGCTTCATGCCTGGAAAAGTTCTTTCACACTGTTCATCCTGGAGCTGCTTTATGTCCATGATCTGAATGGAAACACATCTGCATCATTGTAGCTACGGTCGATGTTTCAGGGTGAGGGGCCCGTTCTTCGTACGTCGCTTACTACATCCAAGATCAAATGACACATCCAAGACCAAATCATCGCGCTATCCTTGAGCTCGCTAATCCGGTTCTCCGAACACACCTGTTGTTGACGATTAGTACAGCTGGATGAAGTAATGTGAGATCACTGGGTGTCGTAAAAGGGGCTACGCATCGATAGTAGAAACATTGATCGGCAACCCTTTGATTGGTCGGCGAAAATGTCGAAGGAGCGCGTTCGGTATTTTTCGGCAGCAGAGCAAGAACTCTTGAGTGAGGGATTTCAGGAGTTTCAGAGTTTAATCAGAACGCAAGGGAACACTGCAAGGGCTGCAAAAGCAAGGAGAGAGGGCTGGCAGAAAGTTGCTGACAAATTACACTCGTAAGTAATTTCATATCACACTATATTATCCAATATTATATTACATTATATTATATTATAATATGTTATATTATATCCCCTTTCACATTAGAGCCACAACAGGACCCACTAGAACATGGGAACAAGTAAAAGTGAAATATAAGAATATTCTACAGAATGGTAATATTTATCACTTATATTGCTTTTAGTCTCTTGGAAAGAGACCCTGGAATAATCTGTTTGTTTATAACAGCAACCAAGAAAAGGGCAGAGCAAAAAAAAAGACAGGTGGTGGTCCTGCACCCCCTCGTCAACAAGTTGGTTAAGTGAATAATACCCTCACGGGAATATCGATATCTCTCTATGAGCACACTGTCGCGCTGAGCTAAAGGATCCTGTCTATCCCGCAATATACGCTGGATTCTGAGGACTCTCCTTATCAATCTTGCACCTTCCGCAATGGGTGGCTCGCGTAAAAGGACAGGACATGGCTGTGACAGGCTTCCCAAATCCACCTTCGCTTTTATAGCCGTGGTCTCTCATCTTGATTACACGAAGTAATTTGCAATTACTACTCTGAAATATGAATTACATCTGTAATAATCACATACATGTAATAGAATGTTAATAGTACATTTCCCTTTTTTAGGAAATGACCTGTATGTATCTGTGTGAAATCAATAAAAGGATCAAGTGCTGCATTATCTTTAGTTACATTGATAATATTTATTTATGGTGAAACAGTGGAAAAATATCGCTGTTGCTTTCGCATAAATGAAGCAGACATACCTGCGTGGCCGCGATCTAATCCTGTTTACATAAAGTAAACCTGCTCCCGAGCAGGTTTACGCTTACGGCTCTGTTGCTATGACAGCAAGTCCCGGATGAGCTTCGGGGAACCGAACGATCCAAGATCACGCGAAATCGTCAACAATCAAATCCAGCTAACTTACTTAGCGAGGTACGAAGAACGGGCCCCTGGACTGAAGGTGGAGCTTTGTGCGTGTTGGGCTGAGGCTGAAGCAACTAGAGACGAGAATTTACAGGAAATAGCCGGGGCTACACTGACTACTGTCGTTCAACGATCCAGCAGTCGGAAACACTGAGCTGTCACCTTGAGCAGAGGCTCGAGTGACAAGATAATGAGCAGCAGGTGAGTAATTATTTTCAGGGCACAGGCCTGAGGGTGGAACCCACAACAAGTTCAACCCCTGCAGAGAAGAGTGAGGGAGAGAGAAAGAAGAGAGAAACAACAACAACAGTGCGATCTCAGAGGTGAACGCCAGGGAGACACGGGAAAGCATGACAGTTTCTGTCAAACACTGGATTAGTTTATCTGGCTGTTTGTCACAGGCAGCTGGAAAACACATGGTCCGATAGTCGTTCCTGTTATACTACTTCATAGTCCATGTCAAGTCCTTTGGTTGGTTGAATGTGCAAAGTTCTCCAGAAAACAGTGAAGCTCCATCACCTCCAAACAGTGAGAGCCTCTATGGTTTTTAGATATGCTCTACACTAAAAGATAGAAGATAAAAATATTTCTGTATGGAATATAGATTCCTAATAACAAAAAGATTCCTCCTTGTGAATTAATAAGTAAATATGTCATGTTGCCTTTGTAAAATGTTTTGGAGCATTTGTGGACTGTTGGAGTGAAAAACTGTGACTGTACTGAAGGTACAGTGCTCATCTGCTCATCTGTCTTGTCACACAAGATGGAAATTATGACCTGTGTAACCATTTGACCTTAGAACTGAAGAAGCTTCTCGGATGAGAGGTGAAACGTCTTCAAGTAACTTAAAGAAGTCCAGACGCTTTTCTTTGCAAGCTCCTTTGACTATGGCCTGTGAGGTTTGGTATAATTCTCCAGTTTCTGTGTTACTGACATTGTATCAATAGTTTTTTTTTGAATTGGGAAAAGAATGCTGTGTAACTGAAGCTGTTATGCGTTCTTGGGCTACATGGTGTTCTGGTGGTTAGCACTGTTGCCTCTGAGCACAAAGGTCCTGAGTCCAACTCCACTGCTTCTCTGGGGTCTTTTTGTGTGGAGTTTGCATGTTCTCCTCATGTTTACTTGGGTTCCCTATAGGTACTCTGGCTTCCTCCAATGTCCAAAGAAATGCAGTTTATGGTATTAGGTTAATTTGTAATTCAAAATTGGTGTGAACATGTGAATGGTTAGTCCTGGGACAAGCTGGTGATCTGTCCAGGGTGTAACCCCTCCCCCCCGTGACCCTGACTAGGATAAGTGGAATAGGTTAGATATGATATGATATGATATACCTTTATTAGTCCTACAAGGGGAAATTGAAGATAATGTTGGTTGTATTCCATCTTTTAACTCTGGGTCAAACCCACAACATTCATTTAATGTTTGTTTGTGTCTCTGTCCTTCCAGTTTCCCAGCATGCTCTGGCTGTGGTGGTGGTGGAGGTGAATGAGGGGGAAAGGTCTGTCCTACTATCATGTCTGTACTCAGGTTCTATACCTGAGGACAATCCAACAGTGATGTGGACTCGCAGTGACCTTGATCCCAAATCTGTACACCAACGACGAGAAGAAGGAGACGATCTTACAGGACAAAACCAGCGTTACAGCAGACACACATCAATGAATCGTTACGCTTTCATCATTAAAGACTTCAGTCTCACTCTGAGGAAACCCACAAAAACTGACAGCGGCAACTACACCTGCTCCATCAGTGCTGGAGGGAAAGAACGAAAACTCAGAGACATCCAGCTGCAGGTCAAAGGTCAGCATCAAATTCTAAAACCTGCTGTGATTACATGTCGTATTCAGTACTACAGAGAAAGGTCAGAGGTTAAATGAAAGCAAAGTATTTCTTAAACGGTTTCTGAAGGTCTTGATGAGCCCAGCAGGAACGTTTGTAGACTTGACCTCAGTGAAAACAGCAAAACAAGAGAAGCAAAGCAGAAGAAATTCGTTCTGTGCATGTGCAGATGTGTTTATGTTTACCTCCGGGAGGTTCAGCACACACACATCTGTACATACATTAAATACATTAAAACTTTATGCACGGCCCAACACAAAACTTTTAGAGGCCTTTTGCTGCCACTTTTACAGTTGACACTTTGGTTTCTTGTCCTCTCAGACCAGCAGGTGGAGGTGAAGGTGAGGGAAGGGTCAGAGTCTGTCATCCTGCCCTGCAACACAACACCTGACCTGCCTGAGGACACCACAGTGGAGTGGACTCGCTCTGACCTCGGACTCATCACAGTCCATGAGTATTCTAACAGAAATGATGACGTCATGACTCAGGACGAAGTTTACAGAGACCGAACGAAGATGAATGAAGACCTGCTGAGAACTGGAGACCTCAGTCTGACCCTGAAACATCCCACAGAGAGAGACACAGGACGATACATCTGCACCATCTACAGGGACAAAGACATCCTGACACAGAAAGTAGTGCTGCAGGTCAAAAGTAGGTGCTGGAGATAAAGGTCAAAGGTCAATACTGTAGACACAGGTCAGAGATTAGAAGTCATTTTGTTTTATGTTTCCCCACAGAACCATTTCCATCCTGGGTCAAAGATCTTCTGGTTCTCCTGTTTGTCTTTGTGATTTTTGGAGGTCTTTTATATTATTTACGTCACTATTACATGTCAGGTAAGTGTCTTTCCTACTACACTACCCATAATACCAGTGGTTAACAGGTGGCCTCTTGACTGTGTTCAGACCAGACACATGAGATCGTGAGATCAAAGAACGAGTCAGAAACAAACTGAGACACAATCTGATTGAGACTAGAAGGCAAGAAGGGCGCAGGGAGGTCATGTGACCATCACAGCTGGTGCTGATGTCATCGTGTTGTGCTTTGTTGTCCTCTCAGATTACCAAGTGGAGGTGGATTCAGGGGTGGCGTCTGTAAAGCTGCCCTGCAAAACTATATTTAAATTCCTAAAACGCACTAAAGTGGAGTGGAGGGACAGAAACAACAGGAAGGTCCATGTGTATCAGAACGGCTCTGAGCAGCCTGAAAAACAGCACCGGTTTTACAGAAACCGAACAGAGATGAAGAGCACATCTCTGCTGAAACCTGGAGACCTCAGTCTGACCCTGGCATATCCCACGGATGACGACAACTTCACCTACACCTGTACCATCTACAGCAGGAAAGGAAACATACTGACAAGGAAAAATGTGCACCTCCATGTCAGAGGTCAGTGCTGCTTATACAGGTCAAAGGTTTTGACACACTAGACTAGACACACTGACATGAGACAAAGACCAAAGTAAAACAGGAAACACACCAACTGAACTCTAGACATGAAAACTGAGGAGACAGAAAATAGAGTCCTAAAAAACAGGACAGAAAGGCACAAAGAAAGCACAAAACATAGTTTTTACCTTGTTTCTCCCCGAATCCCACACAGTGCTCACGTCTGTGGCGTGAATTGTGACAACCCCAACTCCAAATCTGTACAGTGGCTTCTCTCAGTTCCCAATACCTAGTGAGAAAACACATGAATTAAACTGCCAAGCAACACACACACAAAGTTCTCACTAACAAACCCATCGTGAACTCAATGATCCAGCACCGACTGAAGCTCAGCCACTCGCTTAAGTAGAGAGGCAACTGATGAAGGCAATCAGCTGGCTTCAGAGCAGGAACTCTCCTCAGCCTGATGATTCTTGTAATTCTTTCTTCCGGATACACACACTCATGTCCAAACACCTATACACATAAACAGGGACAAGGCTGTGCAGAGATTTTTAGATGGGCGGGTGCTCAAAGTTCAAAAGGGGCACAGAGAAACAGGCCTAATAACAACAACCCGCATTCATCAACAATCAAATATGGAATCACATCATACTATATCACTGTCATCAGGTGGGGACAAGGCAAAGCAAACATATTCCATGTTTACCTGATGGGTACAATGTTGCTCTTGTGGGGTTTCTGCTGCTCCTGCTGTGATAGTGCTGGAGGGCAGGGCTGTGCTGATCCGAGACTGTAGACATTAAATGCAAAGATTGGTGAAGGTGCTTGGAAGCATAAGGAAACAAAATAAACTCGGCTCTGCCTGTGACTCAGTTTGCCTCTCTTACTCTTTCATCTCCTCATCTCATCTATCACTCTCCACTTGATGTCCATCTGACAACAAGGCACAGTTTGCTATTGCATTAATCTATTATTTAATTATCCACACTTCACAAATAGGGATGGGTATCGTTTAGGTTTTATCCAATACCAGTACCAAACCGGTACTTTTGAACCGGTGCTTAAAGAATGAAGAACACAAACTTTGTACAAAAACCTCTCATGTTGAGCTGTTTTTTTGTAAAAAGATAACAATGTTAGCCTTTTCTGCAGCTATAGGGGATTTACAGTATCACTCTTGGCTGTAAGCAGTGCTTAATCAATGGAGGGGAAAAAAACACCAACTTTGTCCAAAAACCTCTCATGTTTAGCAGTTTCCCACTTTTTCTTTGATCATTTTAGCTTTTTTGGCCAGGGTGAAGTTAGTATCTGCCATCAAACAAGAAGACAGCCGCATGTAGCTATGATGATGTTTGCTAGTTCACCTTACATGCATTAATTTAATAACGTGGTTAGCCTACTCAACGTAAATTACACACGAACAACATTAAGCTACTCATGCAGAGAAGAACGGCTGCTGCTGCATCATCATCCGTCATCATTTCTGCTACACTGGCAGGGCGGGGCCAGGACTCTCCTCTTCGGGTTTTTGGGGGATGTTGCTAACTCCGGGTCCGATAACTGGCAACCCACCCGCAGTAGATGTGCTCGATGTGAGGTCTCGCAGCAAGCTATCAAATACGGTGCATTTCTCGGCTTTTAACAAAACGCTATGCGTCGCCAGGTGTTTCATCGGATTTGAGGTGTTACCTCCTTTGACAGTATCACAGTATCAGCTTAAAGCACTTGTTGCTGCTGAGTTTGCATCTTTTGCTGTGAAGTACAGCCAGACTTTGACCGCTTCGCCTTGGGCATTTTTAATCTGTAGCTCTGCTCTAAAAGAACGCACGTACCTGGGCCCGCCTACTACGCTCGCAAAGGTAAATGATTGGCTGGAATCCAAAGTGTGTCAAAGCTCAGGAAAAAAAAAGCACCAAAATAAAGCACCGAAATGTGCGCTGCTTTTCGGTCTGGTTACTACCGTTTATGTCAGAACCGGTGACATGATACCGGTACCCATCCCTAGTTACAAATCTTGCACCTAATCCATAACAAAGTAATGATAGACAATGTTATAGAACTATTCTTAAGAAGCATTTATAGACCGTGTTATATCATGAATAATAATTTTAGAACTTTATACACATAAAACAAACACTAATATAATCTGTTTCTTAATGTATTTTCTTTAACATACAGTGTGTCTTTTTTAATATCATAATAATACATAATTATGCTGATATGCATATCATCATATTGCATATGCAAGTCCCTCAGAAAGGCAGGAAAAGCCCTGTAACTTACTTTAAAACTAAATATGTTCCCTAAAACCGTGGACAGAGCTACAGACCCATGACAGTTGTCTTTTTAACATGTTTTAATACTTTGTACCTTGTTCCATTTAATTTGAACAAGCCTCTTAAAAAGTCAGTGATGACAGTCGGCCTCTCTCGGTTTTTATTACCACTGTTCATTTTAAAGCTCAGTTTTTAAAACCTTACGATGTAACTACAGCCCAGCCCATGCAGCAGGATAATAATGACTAAGATTATATTGGAGTGGGCCTGATACTCATGTCCCAGGACAGGCCCATGACAGTGCTGCCATCAAATTGCCTTTCTTTGCTTTGACTCTGTCTCCAACAAGAGGTGAAGCAGATGTTCTTACATTAATGGAATCACTAATACAACAGATCACCTGAAAATGAATAATGAATTTGCTGAAACAGATGTCTTTATTAATGAATTGTACTGACTAGTCTCTATTTCTCTCAGCTGAGCTGTTTCTGAAAGACGAACTCGTTCATGTCAGAGAGCAGACGTCTTTATGACATAATGTATCTGGCATGCAGAGAATCATGTTCATTTAGATGTTGCTGACATTTAAAATTCAGTTTTGCTTTTATTTTGAAACATTTTTATTTTATTTCAATATTTTTTAGTCTGAATAAATCAAACTTGCTTGATAGGACAGCTCTCAGGTAACAAGGTGGCAAATAAGTCTTTGACTCAGAGTTCTTTAAGACTAAACCAGTCGAACTTGATTTCATTGAAAAGATGCCATTTTCTCCATTCAGACAAAACATGTTCAGAGCTGCTTTTGCTGCACAGCTCATGTTGTGTTTGTTGTCCTCTCAGTCCCCCAGGTGGAGGTGGATTCAGGGGAGGCATCTGTCCTGCTGCCGTGCAAAACTACTATAAACCTGCCTAAAGATGCTAAAGTGAAGTGGATGACCAGATTCAACAGGAAGGTCCACTGACCAGCTTGAAGATCAGGACAACCATTACAGAGACAGAACACAGATGAATAAAGACCTGCTGAAAACTAGAGACCTCAGTCTGACCCTGAAATACCCCACAGACTGGGACGCAGACATCTACACCTGCACCGTCTGCAACAGGGAGGGGAAAAAAATCCTGATGAAACAAGTGGAGCTGAAAGTCAGAGGTCAGTGCTGCTGCTGGGTGTGAGCTGCAGAAGAAGAAGAGATGATGAGATCTTCATGAACACAAATCTTATTTTGTGCTTTAGACTGTTTATGAAATTTGTTGTCCTCTCAGTCTGTCAGGTGGAGGTGGAGGAGGGGGCGGAGTCTGTAGAGCTACCTTTCAAAACCACAAAAGAGCTGCCTGCAGATGCTAAGGTGGTGTGGTGGAACAATGATGACAGGAAGGTCCACGTGTATAAGAACGGCTCTGATCAGCCTGGAGAACAGCACCAGCTTTACAGAGACCGAACAAAGATGAAGAGAAGATCTCTGCTGAAGCCTGGAGACCTCAGTCTGACCTTGAAACAGCCCACAGAGAGAGACAGTGGGAGGTACAGCTGTAGAGTCTACGGGGAGATCAAGAGATACAAAAGAGTGCTGCTCAGAGTCAAAGGTTTGTGTGTGTGTGTGTTCAAGGTTCAAGGTTCTTTATTTGTCACATGCATAGTTATACAAGTATAACACACAGTGAAATGTAGCCTGACACGCTCCTCGACATGTGCATATAGTATATACACTGGGTGAATGTGCAGTAGTAGCAGCAAGCAGGTGAATTCTGTACATTAATATGAATAGACATCTGACTATTTTACAGGATAGACAATATAAACATATTTAAAATTAAAGGAATTTGGAATGTACATTGTGCCTTGGTTTAGAGTGTCTGGAAGAGAGTCCTGTCTCAGTCTGTGTGTGTGTGTGTGTGTGTGTCTTACTGTGTGTCTGACTGTGTTGTGTCTCCTCTGCAGGGAGAGTTCAGGTCCAGGATCAAACAAGGGACATCAGGAACAGAAGCAGCTCCATTGATCCGACTCCTCTGATGGCTGATCAATCAGTTTGATCTGTGTGTTCTTTGATTATTGATCAGTGATGTCAGAGTGGAGTCAGTGTGATGTTGTTGTGTGTTTGAGACTTTTAGTGTCCATGAAGGTCTCTGCTGCCGTAGATCCTCTGAACTGTGACAGAGGTCTCACTCTGGAGGAAACTCTCAGCACTTTCCAGCAGCTCCTCCATCATGGAGGACGTTCCCTCACTGTAACAGGTGGAGGAGAGAGGAGAGGAAGCACAGGTGGATCCTCTGAGGAAAATATTGTTATTACATGAGCGGAAAGACAAAAATACCATCACAGTAAAATAAGACTCCGTGTGTATAACATTTAAGGGTTGTCTCAGTCCACTCTGATCTGCTGTTACTTCTATGTAGGGTTGGCAACTGTCCTGTTTTATCTGAGTCATCCTGTATAATGAGCAAATTAAATACTTAAGTATGCAAGTCTGTACCCGCGTTCTCACTAGTTCACACAGGGGTCCAGACTTCCCAAGAGCGCAACGCGTGACTACATCACAGCTCCCGAGTTTTTGCTGCCATTCCCAGTTAATTTAACTGTTTGCTCATATTATCTCCACTTATTACCATGCTGTTTTTAGACTTGATGTATAGCATGAATAATCTGCTCGCTGTACATAATCATGTGCAGTTCCACATGATTATTAACAGACAAAAAGAAAACATAATAGTGATATATAGAAGTAGTTTTGTATACAAGATCGCTGCAAAAAGCAAGAGCATCTGGCTACAGCCACTGGGGAGCGCCATATTACGACCTCCACACTAACCGGGAACACGTGACCTCCACAGTAATCGGAAACACGTGACTTCAGTTAAATCCACTTTGACAGCGAAAACTAAATTGTATTTTTGTTACTATTGATGCTGCTGATAAATAAATTTGATTCTAAGTGTTTTCTTAGCAATCTGGGTTTATTAAAAAAATCACCATCCCTTCAGCTTGTTCGTGGCCAAAAGTGTCCATGTGTTATGTTTGTGTTTCTTTGCTACTTTTTCTGCATAAAGTTTTTTCAGAAATATAAAATAGTCATTACTTTTTACATTTTTAATCCTTCAAACACCCTTTTCTAGTACAATGCACTTGTTTGAAGACAACCTCAAAACTCACCATTTCATATATCAGTACTGCTACTGGAAATTTTTGTACAGAGGTCCCTCGCTATAACACGGTTCACCTTTCGCAGACTCGCTGTTTCACTGATTTATTTATTTTTTAATAGCAAATTGTTTTGTGTGTTCTGATTGCTGTAGACTATTGTCAATCAATCTAGTGCCGTGTCTTCTGCACGGCAGCGGTCCCCAACACCCGGGCCCGTTTGGTACCGGGCCATGAAAGTTGAGGCTCGGGTGTGAAGTGTATGATTTTCAGGGTTTTTAATCGTTAATTCTGTTTTCCTGGGTCTTTTCCCACGTTGTAGTCGTGTGTCTTATTTTGAAAGAACTATTTACACGTTACCATAGCGACCAGAGAGTATCAAGAAGCAGAGAGGAGGATGTTACTCTCAATGTTGTTGGTGCATTTCAGGAGGACGCTGCTCATAAAGTTACACAATCACACAGTGAATTCACGTTTATTATTATATTTACAAAATACCACCGTTTTGTCTTTGTCATTTTATTTTGTTGTATTTATCCGCAACACCTTCAAGGCCAGTCCGTGAAAATATTTTCTGACATTAAACTGGTCCGTGGTGCAAAAAAGGTTGGAGACCGCTGCTGTACAGTACATAATGAGTTTAGTTTGTCAAATTTATATAAATCTTCGATTGCTAGCAGTGTAACCCTGAAGTACTGTATGTTTGTGCGTTTTCTCCCCGACAAACACAACAATGCCGATGAAACATTTTGCACGGTTTCATTTTATAATGGACTTATGTTTCTACGAAGGTTTGAACTTTAAGAGTGTTTAAACAAAAGAAAAAAAGTGTGAAAATGTTCGTGCCTGTCTGAGGAAAGTGTATAAAGCATGTAGTGGGGGTTTTACAATTTTAAAACAGCTACAATAATTGTAAAAAATAAAGTTCACTACTTCGCAGATTTCACCTACCGTGGGTTATTTTGAGAACGTAACACCAGCGATAAACGAGGGACCACTTTTTCTATTATCAGTAGAGTCATCTAATTGATTAACATCAACATTGATTATTGTGCACTATTATTTTTGTTCAAGGAAAGCAAAAAAATGTTATGTTCACAAAATGCTGTAAAGTGTATGTTTCTGTTCCCTGTCCAGTGTACTGTTTGTTTGTATATTTGTCTTTTTGGCTGCTGTTACAACCAAATTTCCCCTTGTGGGACAATTAAAGGATTATTCTATTCTATTCTATTCTCTATTCTAAAATGTATATTTATTAAAACATTTATCTACTTTTACAGACTTTAAACCGACACTTTAAATTAGCACCAGTCCTTTTCATAAAAAACAAAATTTTATCTACATTCTGTTTTTTACACTTTAAATCCCAGTAAGGTTATATATTACCAGTAGCTTTTCAGATAAAACAGTAATCAAGTCCTAATGGTTTCATAAATCTTCATAGTTTTTTTCATATAAGCATCAGGGACAAGGCTGTCTTGCAATTGTTGAGGTCACTAGTGTGCGCCCTATTTCTTCCAGGATCACTCTTCATTTGTAGGTTTTAGTGGACTCCTACTATTGTGAAGTGGTTTTCATGGGACAGGGGCTTGTATTCCAAGATCTGGGAGATTGTAGAGATGAGCAGTAATTCCCTTCTTGCCATCTTTCCAGAAATATAAGTGATCTGGAAGCTGTTAGGCTTACTTACAGCAGCAGCACTTTTTGCACCTGCAGAAACTCCAGGACACATTCACTAACAGTGTTTGTTCCTGTGTGTGCTGCAGCTTTGAATTTTTTTTTGAGCGTTAATATTTTGGCTATGGTGTCTTGTTATGAAATAAGAGTAAAAGTGAAAAACAAACTGAAAAACACAGAGGAAGAAGTCCCTCTACACAAAAAACACTGCAGATGACAGGCCAGGCAAACATCTATTGACCTGTTTGAATGCCTCCTCATCATGTGAGCCTTGAAGTTTTTTTGTAAAAAGACTAAGACCACAGTGAGGACGTTTAATTTTCATGGACTTTCCACAAGCCACAGTTTCATTTAGCACAGGGTAGAGCACATGAATGTTCTACCCAAGATTCAGAAAATTGTTTAGATGCTGGAGACAAGACATCGAGAGGGAGATGGGGCCAGTGTTGCCAACTCCTCAGTAAGGAAAATCGCTATTGGTTGTCCTAAAAGTCGCTAAATGACGTCATCGCCTAATTTGCATAATTGGTCATGCTAATGTAACTGTAAACTATGTTGTTGGAGAGAGAAATAACATCGTGGAAGAGACATAAAGTGAGTAAAAAACGTCCTAAATGCATTTAGAGTTTATTTAGAACTACAAATTAAATTTCTTTTAGCAATTATTGTTTTTTTTAATGTCACAATTCCAACCCTGCTCCTTTACCCGGGCTTGGACCGGCAAAAGTGACCCGAAATAGGCACTCTGGTTGAGTTACTTTGTATGTGTGTGTTCATAAGTACTTTTAAATAGGGCTGGGTATCGTCACTGATTTCTAGAATCGATTCAATTCCGATTCACAAGGTCCCGAATCGATTCGATCCACGATTCGATTTAATTCGATTCGATTTGAATCTGGGAAATTTTGACAGTCAGAAATATTATAATTCAGATCAGTACATTTACATATTTTTGTATCTATAAAAAGGAAACTGACACACGCAAGACTTTATCAAAGGTGTAAGCATCACAGCAGATGCCTTTGTGTCAAAGTAGCTGAGGATAAAACAGAAAAACATGAAGGTGATTTTCCTGGCCTGG